>NW_027286292.1:24780496-25452996 GCF_022747635.1 Hetaerina americana
GATTAAATCAACCCTCCTATTTGAATCACCCATTTTTCATGCAAAAAATATATATACTTAAGCCTGAACATCGTAATCGTGACAAACAATCATCTTTTAAAGCAAATATTTGATAGCTCATTTCACTAGCATTCAATCCATACTCACCATATGGTTCTAGAACTGTTTTAGAGGAACGTTCTAGTGTGAGGGTGCACTGCATATAACTCGTAGAGATGGGTCGCAGACAACGGTATGGTATTCCCTTCTTAAAGGATATTTATGCAAACAAAGGCAAGCCTGGGTTTTTGTTACATTGGTATTGTTTTTCTTGTAAAATGCGTGTCTAAACAGGCTGGTAGTAACGTGGTCCTTAGATATAAATGTTGCATATGGCTCGGGTACTGCAAAGGATGGTAACCTTTGGTACTCATCATTCATTATTGATGTAGGTCATATTGATGCCTGGGACGGCAGAAACCGTAATGGCCGGTGTTGGTCACATCATATCGGTCCATCGGAAAACAAACAGGACGCTGCTTGGACAAATGATACCTACTTTTAATTTGAGTGGTTTTCAAGGAAAGGATTTTGTGAATGAAATGATGGAGAGACAAATGAACACCCAGTTTATACGCGAGTGCACGAGGGGTGTGGTGCTGTTGAAATTTATGGAAATGGTTTGAAAGTGCTGTCAGAATTTGGCGAGAATACACTGGGTTTGGGTAATGGCTTGATTCTGAATGCATTTCGTGCAAGAAAATTTGAGTTAGTGTCATATGGATTCCTTTGAATCTGTATAAAAGTTGAAATCAAGGAGTTTTATTTATTTTAATTATGATTCTATATCCTACTATTAAATCATCTTAAAGGCCAACTTTTAGGTAAAATGGTTGCAAAATAACATCGCAGAGTAATAAATTTTTCACGATTAATCAAATGCTTCACTTGAAATTCTCCTATATTAGCCTCTCTAGATCAAAGTTACATGGATCGAACGAAGTGTTCAAACAGTAAATATACTATGATTGTCCTTTCTCTCTTGGGAATTTTGAGACGAATAGGAACATGATGAATGAGACATTATTATGTCATTTTCCGCTTAATTGCTTTTTGTGATTTTTCGGGACGCATTTTCTCTCTTGAAGATTAATTTAACTATGAAAGAGTTATCAATGTAAGGAATATGTGCTCATGTGCATAGCTGATTAATTTTCTATTTTAATAAAGTTAAAAAGGTAAAAATGGTGGGTTGGAGTAAGCAATTGGTGGCGGGTCCCTCATACCGTAATCTACATATGGTTGAATTTTATGGCACACGGAGGGCCATTCAGGCCATTATCATCATTCATTATTTTATTTATTCAATAGTTCTTGAATGGCCAATTCCCTCTCCGAGGATTGAACAATAATTTTTAATTAACTCGGCAAACGAACTTTTAAACCATTCCTATATACGATCGTATGGTAAAGATGGGGACTCCAATATTTTATCTCAATGGAAGGACAACACGAAGATAAGAAACTTTTGCTTAACTTTCATTGGAAGATATTTAAAAATCTTGAATGCAGAGTTAAAATATTTTATCCTCAGATATTGCATAAATATATATGCCAAGTCAACCGTGCTTTCTATTGCAACAAAGTCTTAACCTTAACGTATGGGTTTCACCTATTAATGTCATTGTCTACGTGATGTTGATGACGCAAGAGCGATTATACTCTGCATGACTTAATAAAAATTTGTAAGAAATGGTTTTTATTTCTCTGCTGTCTTATTATTACATAAAACGCTGAAAGGACTTAATTGATAACATATTATTGAGCATTCAAATACGGCTCCGATCATTAAGAGGGCTTACGCCTTTTAATAATCATTTCATGTCTTTTCTCTATATTTTAGTTTAAATATTACTTTGTTAGCTCACAAGTGCCGTTAATAGAAGAGTTCCAAATAAATTATTGCTCAAAGTTTGAATGAATACTATATAATACGAACAATGAGTAAAATGTTTAGTTTTGGAACATTTCCGCGTCTAATATTTAATGCTGAAAATGTTTTAACCCTGTTGTATTCATAAAAATTAAATGTGCGCTTATTTCGTTAAAATGTTAGTGATATTAATTTTTTTCTTTTTTTTTAGTTACAATTGTGTTTGAAATGGTTTATATGTTGAAGGAAATATTTCCTGGAAATCACTTAATTTTGATAAGACTTACTCTAGCGTTGAGATTATTTCATTCAATTTTGAGATTATTTCATACGTTTACACATTCTCAGATAAATTCAATGTTTCGGTAAGTTCTCCTTCCAAATTTGCATTGAAATATCATTTTATCTTAAGTTGAGAAACATTTTTGAAGTTCGCGGTTTTATGAATTCCATCTTTGGTCACAGAGTAATGTTTTTAAACCCGCACTGATTAAATAAATTTGATCATTCAGTAAAATAATCCGTCAATCCGTCAAAGGACAAAATCCTATTGAATCAAGAATGCGATTCGAGCCGCGTGAATAATAACATCTTCAACAATTATTTTGACATGGGTACTTCGTAAAGCGCCTTTGCACGTATAGAATTGTCACCCCTTACCCTTTCACTTTGTTCATGAAAGTCTCGCATTTGTGCGCAACACCAGAGGGTGTCACCGCTCAAGTTGCTCTCTGTATTTCCCGGATTTTTTCTTAATTTTTAAGTCAGCGAACCTCAAGTAAAAATTGTTTTAAGAAGAATAACGATGAGCGTCAGAGATTAAAGAATCAGGTTAATTGAAAGGTTTTATTATATTTTTTATATTACCTCATTTATTTGGAATTTTTAGAATAAAATTTGCGCCATTCAATGTGTGTTTATCAAATAAAATGATAATAATATCCACGGTTGAATTTATGAAATTAACTTAATTATTCAGAGAAAAATAACACAAAATACCAATCACCATGGAGTTAGCCCAAGTATTTGGATTTTGAAATTAAATATTTGGAATTCAATCATTTTGTAAGAATTTTTAATTTTTCGCGTTCTCGAACGTATTTTCAAATCATTATTAGGCAAACAGCTTTACTGTAATGGCTATTCGTTTGCTCCAATTTCCAAATTTTTCACTAATTCTTAATTTGCCAAATAAAGTACTATGGTAAATAAAAAATATTTGATTGATTGACTCATCGAATTCTAAATATCCTGTGCCTTAACTGGCTGATTTTTTGATGTGAGAGCTTTGAAGTGAATTCATCATTCGAGCTCATTCTGATTAACGTGCTTCGAATACAAAAGTTGAACGAGATTTTCACTATTTGGCATGAAAATTCAACTCATATTAAAACGAAAAACAATTGTAAATAATATAGACATAAATGCAAAACTTGTAAAATGAGGGATTGGTGCTTGTCGCTGTACACTTTCCTATTACAACATAAAATTCCAATGCTTTGCCATAAAAATGTATGAATAAGATAAAAACTAGTATTTGATTATCTAAATTACTTTTTAATTGCGTTAAATTTAAATCAATGTGGAAGTCCAATAAAAGCATGCAATGAAAATCCCCAGAAATGGGAAGAAACAACTTCGTAGTAAGTAATTTACTACTAGTATTCCTATTAAAATCAATCGAATAGAAGGATTGAATGTCAATGTTAATCTTGATGAATTTAATTTTATGAAATTATGATGAATAGAGATAAATACTATTAAATGATAGGTAATTATATATTGCATATATTCGGGTAGATTGTTCATGCAATTGAATCGTAACTGATTTTTCCATATTTTATTTCATGTTGATGGCAGCGAGGTAGAATGTTTTATGGCAAAGGTTTTCCAAATATTATGATAAACATTGAGATGATCTCTCCGATAAAGTACTCACTCAAATGCTGTAAGCATATTACAGGGAGAAGAGTATATAATTATCCATTATGGTGGATAGTGAATGAATAATGTGGAAAAACAGAGAGCAAGGTTATTACGAAATATTTATTAATCTTTTTCAATTTCAGATCACCCCCAACAGACTTAATAATAGTCGAAAGAATAAATTGAGCTTCTTACGGTCTCTTTTTGGACTAACTGTATTAAATAATATTTCCTTGAACCGTAGGCATTACCCTTTACTACTTAATGAAATATTATTCAGAATAGTCAGTTTCATAAGGATAGTTTCAAAATTCTGACTAATGGACTTGTCTCGTGTTACTGTAGTGGACCACATAATGTCATTAAGCCCATGCAGCTCGAAGGAAAAGTGAATCATTTATGAGAAACGGGCCTAATTATATTTAAAGTATTTTATTTTCACCTTCAACAGTTACAAGTTTCCTCCTATTGGCTTCCAATTTCCGATTGATGTACTCGTATCTGCGTCCACTGGAAAGCAATCATTTCGTCTCCGAAAAGAGAATAAGGTGATCACGTCGAGGTAAACACGCAGCCTGTTTATTTCATGAAAAATCCGATAGGCGATAAAGCTGTTTTTACGAAGACAGCACCTATACCATTATATTGTATTACCGGAGGTGTGGAAAGTCGTTTTCACTTGGAATACGGGAAGGTACCTTTGCCGAAGCGCAGTTCGCGATCAAGTAGCTATCGGATTTTGCAAGGATAAAATTTAATAGCCAATAGTTCACACTTATCATCAACTTAGCTTGCTCCTTGATGCGATTAGGTTTGATATTCTCTCAGAAGCTGCACGGGAATTCACCTTCTGACCCACCATCTCTCTCCTTGAGATGATATGGCCTTTGCTATTCCAGGAATTCACGCAGGGTATTCCCTAGGGAGCAAGGCCAACTAGAGAGCGTGGAGCAAATGATTTTCTCTAAAGATGAAGTCAGCCACCTACGAATGCCACGCCTGGCTTTCCTCCAATAGTATCACCTCTTCCCCATCCTAATCTTTCACGGCTTGGGACGCCGATTATCCTGAAGGTATGGAAGAGAAGAGACTCACTCGTGACCCCTCCGCCTAAGATCCTCAATGCTCAGTTTGTAGCCGAGCGGAGTCTAACCTTCTTCAGCTAGATGCGCATATAGCGCACTGAGACCGTGGCCTCCTTTCCCCTCTCTCGTCACTCCAAAACCGTTCCTTACGACTCACGGAGAGGCAGAAACCCTCTTACCACCTTTCCATTTGGCCCTGCGTTTTCGCATAAGGCCCATTCGAGTTTTCCATCCTTCGTTATTCCCCCGCTTCAACTCTTTTCCATCATTCCGATGATACGAAATACTACGCCGGTAATGTTCGAATCGTTTATTTTTCCCTTTATAAATATCGTCCATTTTCAGTTAATAATATTTTCGATATATCTGAATTATTATAAATTAAAAACCTACTGTGTACTCTGGTATTATTATAAAAACGTTTAGCTAATGTTTTTTTTATTATTTATATACATTTATACACATATACCTTGAAGAAAAGTTTCACGGATGTGAATAATAATGTAAACGGAGAAGCGAGAGAGCGCTAGCGAACAATAACACAGAAACATATGCCAATGAAACTCACTTGTATTTCAAATTTTAGATGGCCTAACCAGCTCCCTCTGGGGAAAGAAAGAACCCCATACATACATACATATATACATATATATATATATATATACATATATATATATATATATATATATATATATATATATATATTCATTTATTTATTTATTTATTTATATATATATATATATGCATTGAGATAGAAAGGGCACTAAGGGAGATGAAACTAAATAAGGCCCTGGGGATGGATAACATTCCCGCGGAAATATTGAAATGTTTAGAAAAATGTGGGAGGAAGAGGCTTTATCGGCTGATTCGTAGTATTTACGAGGAAGGAATCTGGCCGGAATACTTTTTGAGATCAGTTTTAGTTCCTATTCCGAAAAAGGTAAAGGCTACATCATGTCAGGACTACAGGACGACA
The DNA here is from genome assembly GCF_022747635.1 of Hetaerina americana. Lineage (NCBI taxonomy): Eukaryota > Metazoa > Arthropoda > Insecta > Odonata > Calopterygidae > Hetaerina > Hetaerina americana. Next base: position 24,786,396 of record NW_027286292.1, read on the forward strand.
AGTTTCATACCCCACGCAGCTAAAGTGGTTCTCAGGAACATAAACAAAAGGATAGAGAGTATGGCAAATGATTACTTAGGGGATGATCAGTTTGGGTTTAGGAAAGGCAGATGTACACGTGATGCCATTGCAGTAGTGAGATTATCAATAAAGAGGAATATAAAATACAACCAGGAAGTCTTTGAAAAAACCAGAAAATCCTATGGAGGCAGGAAAAGTGGATGAAGGGGGTATTGACCGGCGGTAGGATGTGTAAGACTGTAATCGAGAGGAGAATGTTAGGCAAACGAGGAAAGGGAAGGAACAGGATAGGGATGTTGGACGGGATGAATGGAGGAAGAAAGTACTCAGAGATGAAGATGGACCTGATATAGAATAATGCAGGATTTTGTGATTTGTTAGGATTCACAAAATGTTTTATTTAGTAGCTGTGTCCATCCAGAAACCTACCTTAACCGGTAAATTACCTAATAATAATAATTATATATATATATATATATATATATATATATATATATATATAACGTTAGCTAATAGCTTTCTATAATATATATTATAAAAAACCGAAAGGTAAGCCCTTCTATAAAAATATCAAAGTACAATTGCCTTGGTACCTTATTTAGAGCAATAAGAAATGAAACTTGGAAATTCGCTCATCCTCTTTGAAAAATAAGGTGAATCTTGACTGAAAAACGTCTCTTGAGCAAAGACAATATTTTTGAGTCATTATTCAATATTTTGGAGTCGTCGTACTTGTTGAGCTTTCATCACACGTATTACCTTATGATCTGCTAGGCATATTATCGTCGTATTATGACTCCTTATTATGATTCTAGATATTTGTTCATCACATTTAATTTAAATATATTATTTTTTCAAAATGGATATTTTTTCATTGTTGTTTCAAATTTTTAAAAATTATACATCAATAAATGGCAGTTCTATCTTAGTCGATAGTTAAACAGAATGAGAACGTACATTATGAAAGGACAAGTGCTTTCTATTCGCCGGGCATTAATCTAATATCACTTTTATCCGCCTAAATACAATGAGCTTTTCTTTTCCTGTAGTTAATCTCTCTGATGGATACATAGATACAAAATCTGCTCTATTAAGTTCAGATTGACCTTAAAAGCTGATGGGATACATTGCACGTGAAAAACATGAACTGTAATTTTAATAGCGTAGTGATCGCAAAGGCTGGAGAAAACTACATGCACCGTATTTAAATTTCGTGATCTCAGATAATTACATAAGATCACAAATTAAAATAAAAAAGAGAGAATATTTTTCATCGCTCGCTGATCGTGCAGAGGGAGTATTGATTTATAATTACCTAATGTCTGGAGGACATGCTGTAATTAGAAAGTGCTGATACTCTTTCCCAAATAGTATTTGATGCAAAAAAGTAATAATCAATTAAAGCAAAAATGCAAAACTATAGGGAAGATGGCTGAAAAGGTGAAAGTATAAATAATAGTATTATATCGCCGTTGTTAAATAGAAATACAGTCATTGAAAAGGTTAACAAAAACTGGATGCAAATATATTTTAAATGTTTAAAATATCAATATAATGCAGTTGGTTTAATTTAAATAAATTTATTTTCGAATAGTTATAAGTAAATATTCTTTTAATAATTGCGACAAAGCGAAATTAAAATAAGACAAATATATTTTTGTGATTAGGTAAAATAATCGTGAAAGAAGTGTCACATATGTAAAGTATATACTTGGAAAAGCAAACAATGCTTTCAAAAATTGGTAAAAATTATCTTCTGTGATAAACTCACAAATATGGAGCTGTTAAGCGCTTAATTTTGAATATAGGGCTGCACGGTTAAGAAACATGGCCTATTGCCTAAAGAGAAAGAGAGGATTATCTTTAAAATGTGGGTAGTGTAGAGCAGTAACAATATAAATTTATCTTGGGTGGATAAAGTGAGTGGTAACGGCCATAGGGAGAGTGAGAGTCAGATATAAACTATGGAATGATGAGATGAGTATAGTGGAAGGAGCATTCACAATAAGGTAATTGTCAATTAAGTGGAAATTAATTGGAAAGATGAGAACAGAGAGAGTCTACAGCGGCTTTAGCAAAGCCAAATTTCTTAAAGCAAATCATCATGGCTGCTGGAGAAAGACCAACACGGAAATAAAACGACTAGGAAATGGCAGAGATGAATCAAATAATAAAATAATTGGTGCCAACTGGTCATTATACTGAGTATTAGAGAAGAAAAAGGTATAATATCCTATTATCCTAATATATAGACATCATTTCGTCAGAATATGTTAGAATTTGATTTTTCGGGAGAGAGAGTTTTTAGCAATCAGACACTTTGCAGAGTGTAACTTTGAAATTCGAAATCTAGGCATTATTATAATTACTATAATAACTATTACTATCTGCAGATTGATACTATCAGCCTTTGAATATAATACTTAGCAAAGGCCAGCATAATTGAATGATGTACTAAGTTTTGGCGGGGACGAATTACATTTTGAATGGTAAAAGTACTTATGTTTTAGCTTCGGGGGCCTAATGTTATCATCTATCGATAGCAGGAAAATATTTAGACTCGAGCCCACGGCGGCTGAGCCCGTCGGTTACCGTATGTTTTCCATGAACTGATACCGCATACTCTCCACAGCCTTCGGGAACAGAATGTTCATAAAGTGAGAAATAGTAGAAACATCATGATTGCCCATCAAAGTGTAACATTTACTCGTTTATAAAATTGCCAATCATGAATATAAAATTAGATGGCCCTGCAATTAAAGCCATTTGATACATAAAAATGGAATATACCTACCCCATTTACGTTTATAAAAATGCGCATACAAATTTAAAAGCTTATATAAACTTTATCCTCACCTCACTTTTCGGAAAGGTCATGAGAACTATTGTCATGAGCAATAGTGCCGTCGTGAAAGCAATATCAATATCCACGAATAATTCTTTGAAATCATGTGGAAGTTAGTAAATCTTTTGGTGTGAATTTAAATGCTGGGTCTAAATGCAATAGATCTCATATAAGCTTGCATTTTTGCGTTATTCTTAATAAATGGAAATAAATATTATGCTATCACGTTATTCAACTGACATTTGAATAAAAAGGGCATATATTATACAAATTTATGATTACGTTAGGGGATACTGCCTTTTCAAATAGGCTACTAATTGCAGGAGGATGGAGCAGGAAGCCCCCTGTCGTAGTAGAGGCAAGGTAAGCAATAGACCCTCTTAAATTTGAGTGAAGCTGGAGATCACAGTAGTTGGCAAGATGAATTTCTGTGACATCAGTTGACACACATTTAATTGCAAGCGATGAAACTATTTCTTAAAAGGATTTCATTGAAACCGTTCCAAAAAAATTACCAATATACTCCTCGTGTGGATCTTAATCATAGTTCATGAAGCGCATGGAACCGTATTTCTGATGCCGCCGCACTTAAAGTTGCCTTACAATGTTGAGCATAGAAAATTCTAGCTGTTGGTAATAGATCTTCATAATAACAATAATAAAATAACGAATATTAAAGGTTGTCGAATGCTGGTGACTTTTTCGACCATAGCAATCATAGTAGTTGTGGTAGTATTTAGGGGAGGCGACCGACCGCTGAGGTCACATGCGCCATAAGGGATGGACAGGAAAGGATGAAGGGTGGAGAGAAACCCGGCGTCGGCATTAGCCTACTCTTAACGAAAGGCGCCAAGGGGTCCGCAGCTTAACGTCCCATCCGACGGACGGCGTACTCACTCAAAGTGCCTTCCACATAGCACCTCGAGTAGGGATCGAGATACCTCTGAAAAATATTCAACACTTCAGGGATTCGAACCCGGGCCCTCTGGGTGGGAAGCCAGTGCGATAGCCACCGCACCATCGCCATCCCCTAGCAATTATATAAGTACTTTAAAATAATTGCGTATAATTGGGAGTTACAGTAGTCATTTCATCATTCCGAAAATTATTTACTCCCAAGTACAATTTTTGATTGCGATATGTTGCATTAATAGCAATTATAGTTCTGCATAAATTCATGCTGGGTGGTCAAAGAGGAAATTGAAATTAATTTTCATGACTCTGAAACCTATCCTCCTAAAATTTTGCATTTTATGGTAACCTTCTTGTTTATTGCGAAATTCTTCTCAGTATTCTTTATTACGCCAGGAACTCATTCTCGGCATCACTAAGATCCTTACCTATTTCTTTGCCATAGAAGTATCACCTCCATGGTGCCTCGGTTTTATATAATTCCACAGTTGAAGAGTAACGGGAGAGACCCAGACACAATATTTTCCCATATTATATTACCCATATTACCAAGCAAAAGACTTTCAGCCCCTCACTATCTTTCTACGCATCAATTCCTTCTGTCTTTGCTCATGATTATTTCTCAGTATTTATATCAGTCATTTATATTTTCCATCGTTTCCTCTGTTTCTTATTCTCATTCCTTCTCTCTCTTTCTATTCCTCTTTACCTCCCTCCCAGCTCTACGCAAAGAATAAATTTTGCCTCAAATTCGACTGGAGTCGTTTTTAATATCCACCAGAATGATATGAATTCCCCGCGTATTTCTGCTAAGCAGAATCCGTATCTTTTTTAGTAGCTGCCCATGCCTTTTCCAGTGATTTTCCTCTCTTTTTTCTTGCCAGCCTCCGGGTGTGGAGGGGTGGACTGAGTATTACCTCTCACTCTTCCCACGTTTCTCCCTGAACCCTTGGATCTGTCCTCATTCCATCGGCCCCAAAACTACTCTTTTCCACGCCAAAATGTCAATCTCCGTCTTATTCCAGTCTAATATATGAAGATAATTGGGCATTAATCCGGTCCGTAATTCTTTGGGAAAATTATATTATTTGAACGTTGAGCAACTGTTTCTGCCTTGCCTCCGGGACTCGAGATGCAAGGCGTTTTGTAAAGGTCAGCGGATGGTGATGGATCTGGAATGGGCTTGGTTTGAAATTTTTGAGAGAATTAAAGAAATTTCATTCGATTCTGGATTCAAATGTGTGATCTATTGATATATCTTCCAAGAAATATGACCGTAAGACGGTTCAATGCTTAATATTTACAATCTCCCCTAAAAAACACACATGAGTCACAAGAATATCACTATTACCTTAAATTAACCATATTTTTGTAATTTTGATCAAGCAGATTCGACGTCTCACAAGCCGATAGAGAACGTATCTCGCTAAATGCATCGGTGCTCATTTTTAATTAAGCTTCAAGAAAATAAACGTTGGTCATAATAAAAGACTGATTCATTTTTGATTTCCTCAGAATTCCATAAACATTCGTCAGCAGCTCTATGCGTTGATTTTCTTTAAAAACTATTTTTTCAACCTCAATGCATTCAAGAAATGTCATACCAGGCCCTTAGCATTACCGAACCTCAAATGGGTTCTTGAATTATACATGAAATACCTAAATAAAAGTATTCTTCCCCTTCCTTAGAAGGGCACTTTTGTAAAGATATTTTTGTGGCTACGTTTTCTTTATGGAATATGAAATCTTATCACGAAAATGACCGGACCCAAGAGGAGGGTAAGGCATTTCCGTCGGATAAATTTGACAGCCCAATTACTATCGCAACTGAAGGAGTAGAAAGTCAATAAGGCAAATATGGTTAGTTTCATTATCAGTTTCACCCGAGGGACAAAGAGGAATATATTCACTTCAAGTGGTTCCTTTCAGGAAAATCGAACCATTACTTATTGGCCACCTTCTGCGAGTTATTTTGATACCCCCCCGAAAATTTGAGCATTTGCTGAAATATCATTTTTCCGCTACATTTACGCACATATTACTGCGAATATGTTCGAACGATTTGCGCAGCCAATTGAGGAGCACAGTTGCGTCAATTCCTCTTTACAGAATCACTGATACGAGATGCATATTACCCGTTAGAAAATGATGTAGGTCATATGAGAGCCTACTGAAAACCTCCAGAAAAGGTTTGTAGCAGTCTGTTTCCCAGAACAATCGACCCGCCGAGAAGGGATAAAACTCATGAAATGGTGCGAGATTGAGTGAGGACATTTCTTTTCCTTTCTGAGAAAGCTGATACTTCGAGCCAAATTCCAGCAGCGATGCCATTTTCTATGCTTCTACCTCAATTTTTCCCCTTTTTCACTCCGTTCCAAAGCTCCGTCTGGATCGACGTATTTGTCTGAACAATCCTCCCCCGCTTGTCGTCTCCACTGGAGTGTGCCCCACTTTTTTTCCCTTCCCAAGGAACGTCGGCTTAAGGGTGAGGTTTCTCCCCGTTTCTTTTTCTTAGGAGCTATCCTCTCAGCTCCGCGGTGAACATCCTCCGATCCACGCGGCCTCGATAGACGAGTTGGATCAGACTCAGGTGGGGGACTTCTGCCATGCCGAACCAATCACTCTCGTCCTTTTTCGTTCATAGACGCGTGTCCGACACACGCAAGCAAAGTCCGGCGGGAGCAGTGTGATGATAATTATACCAGGCCACTGCATGCAGACAACACTCATTGAGGGAAAAATTGGACAATCAAGAGGTCGCTCCTAATCACATACCATTTTGCTGTTTTAGAATTCGAAAGTTTTTTTTAGCTCCGATGAGAACTGTCATTGGAATGAAGTGAGACTAGGCGTAAACACTAAATACTTCAGTAAACATCAGTTTTTTCATATAACTAAGTTTTTTACATCCCATATGCTATCGATATATTCATAAGAGCGACCTCTCATCATTAAATTGAGTGGTTTTACCGTGGTTTTCCGTAATTTTATTTTCTGCTTCTAATATTTTCATGATTCCTCTCGCATCAATAACCGTCGTTAATTACCGAAGGATTACCGAGTTTCAGAGTTTACTCTCAGAGAATTTGCATAAAAATACACGCATTGGCTGCTGTGGCAGTAGCATATCATCTTTTATTTAAATTGAAGTAAATGCAACATTATAGGAGGCTATCGGTACCTCTCCTTTATGGAAAGACATGAATGTGCTCATCTATCTGGGTGTATTATATGTAAGAACAAGTTCTAGCTTAGTCGATGCCGTGAATTGTTTCCGTTGAAATTACAATGTAATCATTATTCAGTTTACTTAAATAACTAAACTCAACATTTTATTTATCTAATAGGCATAGATAAGCCGTAATTTTCATATATTACTCATAAAAATTCATAAAAGACTTACCAAGTATGAAATTTGAAGTTTATAACGAAAAATATATTTTAACTACATAAAAATGCTTTTAAAGTAGCATAACGGCATATTACCTTGGAAGAGATCCACAGTATGTAGAGCAGATTACCTTGGAAGCGATCCGCAGTAAGTACTGGCAGAAACGAATCATCAACGAAGCTTTTCGAATGTCTAAGATCTAGGAAACGGATGTTGGTGGAAAGTGGGAGTGAAATTCCGTTCTAACATGTTTTCAGAAATAGATGAAATAAAATATGATTCACAATACGGATATGCCATTGTAAAAATTTGGCATATCATACCCATGGATTACTTTTCATGTTAGAGAGATTTGACTGATTTTTAACCTTATAATTGGAGGCAATTAGAAATATCAAATAACATTATTTACTATATTGGAATGTAAAATATTTTCAAATAATCTTTTGCGAATGAAATCCTCAGTAATAATTTTATACGCAATACGATATACCTTTGTACCCTCTTTGTGCTATGAACAGTATTGTCTCCCGTGCTGGAATCTTTAATGTGTACATGCCTCATATTCAGCCCGAGTCCGTGTTGCTTATAGTGACCCAATTTTCGTGTGTCATATGTTTTCAAGAAATATTTAATGCGAGGACGAATAGTTCTTTTTTAATCTGTTGAGTGGTGTTCCATTAATTTTTATTGTTTTTCAATTAATGTCTGCATTCAATTTCTCCATGCAATCCATTAAGAACAGCCTGAGCTTTAAGAATGTTGGACATACTGGTTGGACTCTTCTTCATCGTATATTTGTTAATAGTATCCATAGTACAGGCGAAGTTAATATCAAATTACAAGACTAAGGAAACTGTAATAAACCTTCTTTTAAAGGTTGGATTTTCAAATATAATATTCATTCATTTGCAGAAAATATTTATTACATTCCTCATGGCTAATTTATTCTTAAATGGAGGGGCAATCAGGCACGTGTCGTTCGAATAACTCCTTTCGTGTTCTGAAAGGACCACTCGGGGCTATACGACCCTCGATCTTTCGAACAATCATCACTCGGCCGAACAAATGGGACTGCGTGCGATAGCGTGCTTGTTCTGAAATGAAAACTTTAGGACATTAAGAGAATTAACCGTGTGGTATATATTTCAGAAATTCTCCGACAGTTTAAGGGTTTAAGCCTAACGCTTTTGAAGTGTTGTGCACCTCTTCCTATTTAAAGATGACCTATTAATTAAATTTTATTCTCTCTACACCTATATAATGTTCAATGATTAATATAATAAAAAAACTCTTGGCTCACAGAATCCATTTTACACGCTTTCATACGCTTTGGAAAAAGTGGTTTACACTGTATCAAAGCCGTGTAATATTAATGTAAAAAAATATATATGTTACTAAACATTCATTTTTCATTTTTATCGTTATAATATCTGTTCATCCACCATTACATGAAGCCATGCAATTAATAATGTCATTCAATTCCTTCTGCTAAAATTAATTCAATAATTTTTTTAGATACATTCATGATTTACGTAGCTGAACAGTTTGAGTTCTTATAATTCCTCCTCTCTCTTAATTTACTCATAATCAAACAGTGAATGTTTGATTGCGGGCTCCTTGTCCACATTTTCATCTTTCAGAACGCTTTTTTCACCTGGAACAGTGATGGAATAAATTCGTTATCCGTCGGCGTTACTCAATAATTTGACTTCAGTTGGTGCACAAAGTCTTCGATCGATCAAATTTGCTATATATACTTTGGGCTCATATAAAAGATTTGTTCTAAGATGCAGCAATCGAAGAAAGATAAAACTGCCAATGTTTATACTAATTTTTTCATTCAAAAAGTATTACATTCTTCATTAATTCAACAATTCGCAGTGAACTATGAGTTTTGCAATATGACCTGATATTAAATTTAAATCAGTGATTTTTTTAATAATAACAAGGGTGTCCAGTCGTAAATAAAATGTTCTTCTTAACATTTTTACTAATATTGTACATCATGCAGTTACACAACAGGCTGCAAATCTAAAGGAGAACGCGATTGACTGTTAGCTCTTTGTCTTCCGTTGATTTGCGACTTTAAATGATTGCATCAAAGGCTGTCCAAAAGTACGGAATCAATCCCATGGCCATTTCGTAAACTCTTCACCGTTTGCATCAGTATTGTGTAAAATACACATGCATAATTTTCACTTTCATGTAGAGACGTCAACAGAGTTTGAATGGACTTTCATGAAGATTCAAACTCCCAAATCTAATCGATGGTTTCAGGCGTTATTTTATGGAATCGGTTCATTCTTAAGCGGATAAAATAATACTTTGTAATTCCACAGATTTATTTCACAAACACACGACCCGGGTTTCGACGTACAACGTCATCTTCAGGTGCAGACATACAGGCGACCAACATATATATACCCTTAGACCGGGGGGGGAAGGGGGGGAGGAAAATTGGGGGGAAGGAAAGATAAAAAAGGGGGGGGGCTGGGGAGGAGGATGGTGGGGGAGGGGGTTGGGCAAGGCGCGCTTGTGGGTGGAGAGCCAGGCGGAATAGAATGAGTGGGTAATGGAGGGCCGTGGGAGTGGGGGGGGAAGGAGTCCCTACCGGATTATCCCTTTACTGGGAGTCCCCAGCGGGGGGGGAGGTTGTGGAATTTTTAGGTTCACTATGGATATCTCGGAGGGAAAGGTTAAGGAGAGGGGAATGGGAGGTGTACAATAGGTCATTAACAATAATTTTTTCCTTGGAGCGAACATATTTTAAAATCTCCAGTTGCTCTAAAGCCTCAAGTCTATACCCTTTCTTCTCAACATGTAAAATTTCTAGCTGAAAGGCACTCTGGTGGTGGTTGTCCAGCAAATGTTTAGCAAAATGCGAAGATGGCTTTTGGTTCCGCACACAGGCCTGGTGTTCCTTCACTCGCGTACAGAATTTCCTTCCTGTTTGACCCACGTACACTGCATCACACTCACAACGTAACATATACACACCGCTCTTTTCTCCTTCTAAAATTTTGTCCTTTGCGTGTGAGAGCAGGTTTTTAAGGCTTGATTTATTATAATAAGCGATTTTTAACTTATCTTTTGGTAGCAATTTGTAAATTTTTTTCCAGGTTTCACCCAGATACAGGATTCTCCGCCATTTGGCAGAGGAATCTTGTAGTGGCTGGGATTTATAAATTCTGTCAATTGCCTGTTTTTTTATTTTATCTAAATATAGTTTATCAATTAATTTATCATCGTAGCCGTTATTACGTGCTATTAATTTAATTGTTGACAGTTCTTTCTTGAAATTGCATAGAGACAAAGGAATGCTTGTCAGTCGGTGGATCATAGAATGGAAGGCTGACAGTTTCTGGGAAAAACAGTGCCTTGAGTTACAATGAATAAATCTGTGGAATTACAAAGTATTATTTTATCCGCTTAAGGACTCCCAAATCTATGTTTCCGGAACTATGGGCATTTTCTCGAAGCTCTTTAACAGGTATCAATCGATCTTTCGCTCAGTACTGGTGACTGACAAAACACTGAGGTATGACCCTTTAAACATATTGAATTGCTTATTGTGAAGTTATATTGAGTCAGATAGTGGTACAATTGATTCGATTATGATTGACATTCTTTTATCATTCTCACGTCCGCTCTCTGATCCGTTAAATACGTGGCCAACATCACATCCAATTCCAATAACCGCTAGTTCTTTTGTATTCCTAACCCGAATTTTTACCCATCTCCTCTAAATGTTAACCTTACGAGCATTGCATACACCTACAAATCCCAATCTTCAGTTCTAAAATACGAGTCATGCGTCGACAATAATCAACCCTAGGCTAGGTGGGGTTAGGGCTCACACTGCACTAAGTATGTCCAATATTCATGATGATTCACTTCTTACAACAAATAAAGAATAAAGATCTCAAACTATAGGTTAAATTAAGTAGATCACTCAGACAAAATAATATGAATAGTCTCTTGCGCTAAATAATCGCTGTACGTACTAGTTCTCATGCTGCAAAATTCAGCCTTTCGGCTAGTTGGCTAGTTCAAACTTAAGCACCCCAACAATTTGATCATATTGCTCTTCTTTTTGTCCATTATACCTTTTAATAACATTAATTACTGCTAAGGGCATTGTCCCCGCAATGACACCATTTAATTTTGGGTCGTTAAAGTTCCACACAGCGCGTTACTTTTTGCAAATGATGTAGATAGTTTTATTAACTGGTTTCCGTCAGCTCCAAATTTATACCCATACTTGATCAATTTAATGGGGGCATTTTTTTCTCCCGGTCAAAAACTCAGGTCACACGTCTGACAACAGACGTGATATAATTTCTTCCATGTCAATTGAAGGGTTGTTGGTGATAAAGTTACCTCCCCTGCCGCCCGTCTTCTCTTCGGGTCAACCTCCCACCGACTATATCCTCTCACAATTGAATTCGGACCGACTTGACAGCTCGGTGCCCAAGTGCTGGTAAGGTGCGGTGAGCGTCGTAAAAAAATTGCCATTTACGTATCGGGAAATTGTCACTGTTCCACTAACCCCCTTTCTTTCACACGTTTCCATCTTTAGGGCTAGAAGTAAAACCTCCTTCCTCCATCTCTTATCCACCTCAGCTACTGCTACTACCATCCCTTCGGCACAGCTGGCACTCACATGAGATTAGCTTTGGCCCTCGAAAAATAATCGGCCTAAATGCCCAGCCAATAAGATTACGTCCTAGCTCAAGGATCACTCACAGCAGCCAAATCGTTCTTAATGGCATGAAATATGTTTCATACTTCGATTTTATTAAGCCGATAGGTACCATGAATAATCAAATATTGGATTCTCACATCTATGAATACCAGTTCTTACATGGTATGTCGTAGTTTCACACCTGTATTTATACAAGCCTAAATCTCTTCTTCTTTGAAAATGTATGCTTTTCTTCTAAATTCGACGAGAGTTTGAATTTTTTTTCCATCAATTGTAAAATTTTCTAAATGCTTATTATTTATATTCACCCCATCTGCTAGCCTTCGGCGTCTGAAGTGAAAGAAAACAGTTGAAGTGAAGTTTGGTCCAAGGTTGTTCTCAGTCTCTACCCCAAATGGAGGCAAGCCAAGGCGTCGTCATTGAAATTCTCGACATAATTATACAGCTACGGTGCACAATCCTTAAATCGGAATAAAAGATGATCACGAGTACTTTTACCTCCGGCCTTTCATTAGAAGAACCAGAAAAAAGGAAAGACTCCAAAGAGAAAGCTGATTGTTTTACTCTCCCGCATTGAACAAAAGTGACTACCGTGAATAAAAATGGGTTAGTTCCCATTTAGTAACTTAATTAGGATTTAAAACGAGTATCATCTCAGAAAATCCATTTTTCCTATTGAATGGGTTGGAAATTTTTTGCTACTCAACGAAAGATATTAATATATTAGCACTTATAATGGAAATCAGGTAGAGATTTTTATCTAAGGAATCCATAAGGAGAAGAAAGTCTACTGCATAACGCAAAAATACGTTCATCAAATAACAGAATTTCAACATAAGTAAATGCAACATTAAAATCATTTGCTTACAAATGCAAAGTGCAACCAATTTTTATACACTATTTGAATTTGTAGAAATGTAGTATTTCGTGGTATCAGTAGGGAAGCAGTATTTTAGGCACGGGTAACCTTCATTTATCAAAAACATCTAATCGGATTCCCACCGAATTTCCGTCTCAGTGCCAACTCGCTGCTCCGCGGCTGTGGTATTTGCGAAACGTGCGTATTTGGCAGGGGGAATTTGGTGATGGGGTGGGAAAGGGATGAACAGAGGGGATTTCCTTTGAGTGGAGCCGCAGTGAGGCAAGTTGGAAAGGAGAATTGCCTAGCCATGGATTAACGGAGGGAAAATACGCAGCATTCGTAAGATTTAACATAGAGCTTCGAAGGCACATTCCGCCATTTTGTCCGGCCCTTATAATACGTGTGTTTGAAAAGCAAGGATTTCCATTATTAGGATAAAAATGCATGAAAAGTGAGAAATAATATTTTGCATTTTTGTACAATCACCAGTTGAAATTACCTTTTATGCAAATTTCTGATAGGCTGCGCTAAAAAGGCAAATTGATCAAGAATCACTCTATTTGTAGTCTTACAGGAAAATGAAATATCAGTACCATCTACTGGATTGGAAATCTAATATTTTTTACTGTCCTCGTTAGCAATTTAACAAAAGCAAATAAAATTTCACAAAGTCAAAGCGCGGACAATATTTTTTCTTCAGAAAAAATTGACACCTGTGTGAAGGAACTAGATTACGTAAAATGTATGGTAAGAGAATCAAGGCATAAAGAGAGCCTAATGAATAATGCAATAATTTACACATGACGGATTACTATGATCCCACAAACATAATTTGACATCATTTATTCGCGTTCCTGCAGCATAATAATTTTAAACTAAGAGTTTTGCTTGTAAATGTGGGAATTACAGTAACCTGGCCTTATGTGGCCTTGTTCTGGCATACAGCTGTTTTGTGTCAAGGATTTCCCTTATTCTAGTCGACTCGCTTTTGTTCCGATGTATCTTGCATCCGCTTCCTTTTCCACCTTCACCGTTTCAGCGATTACTCGGGTTAAACTATGTTCATAAATCCCAATGTAATATATGTTTGTTGAAGAAATACAGTTGATTAAAGGCAGGAGCTATATTCATACCTTTTCCTTATACGAGTATTATACTCCACTCCAAGAAATCAAGCGTACACCCTTAAGAATTTGTCACCCAGCGGATTCGCTTATTCCTGTGTTTGTATTTTAAATATCTTTTATTGTTTCCAATTGCAAAAAACAACCATCTTCGAAAGATGCCTATGTTTTGAGATATGATATTATTGATAGATATATTCCCTCGGATGATACAGTTAACCCTACATTCCGAGGGCCGGCGTTTCACAATCTAAGTTTCCTTTAATTGAAATTGAAATTAAGCCTATTATAAAGCCTATGAAGGGCATGGATTTCAGTCTCAGTGTTGGTATTTTAATAGGCATTTAAATCCCTGCTGAGGCACATTCTACTCGTGTGGAGTACACAAACCATTTAATTTACCGACGAATAAGATATAAAGGGGACTCATTCCATTACGATTAAGATAATTCCGGTGTAGTCTTTTTTTCCACCTCTTTCCTTATAACTCTATCAAGTCCCGGCATTTTCCGCTTGTATCAATGGAACAATTGAACCAATCCGTCAATTTTCCTACACAAGGACTGTGTAATCACGTACTGCTCAACACGACTTTGTAACTACGTGAAACCTTATTCCGAGCAAAAAAGTAGTTTTAGATATCTATTAACGAATATCAATAAAATATATATTTAAATAATACACATAATTACTCACACACGCACACACAAAACTCACGCACTTTTCGCTTATCATTTGCTCCATTTATGCGGAAGGATTATTTTTATTGGCAATCGGGCACACCTAATACACTGCGGTGGCTAATTGTGATCGGATAGTTCTTTTCGTTTTTCCATTCATTTTGAATGAATTCCCCGATCTGTTTTATTTTAATTTTCCATCTCGCAACACAGGTACCGTTTCTTCCACTCCGATTTGAATTGATTTTTTTTTTATTAATAAGCTGGTGTAAACGGCATTTAAAGCGCGCTTGTATTTCATCGTCGAATTATTTTAATATCATTTTGAAATTATGTGTTATATTTTATTTAAAATTGAATTTTATTCAATTATTTCAGCAGGTGGAAATGAAGTAATAACGTAGGTAATTTCTCCGAAAAAAACGTGTTGTGTTTACCTAGAAATGTCTAATTTATTTAATCAGGTAGAGTTGGTTGTTTATTTTTACTTATATTGTGTTTGTTGAAAGAAATGATTAAAAGATACGAGAAGCTTATTAAGGCTTATTCAGATTATGAATTCCGTTTAAGTTAAATATTACGGTAGGAGGGAATGACAGGCTTGGTACATTTGATATACTTTTAGTCCTCCGCGACTACGTCAGCGGTTAAAGAAACCAGTACAGTTACTAACACGTTTTTGAATAAAATAATAAAGAACCTCTATTTCTAATATATTTACTGTAATCCGAAAACTTCCTCAATGTTAATCACCGGCAGCATTTCAAAACCTTTTTGGAAAAAATGTGAAGATACGGCCGGTGTATTTGTCTGAAATTAAGTTTAATCGTATGCATGATGTTGTGACATGTTTATCGCGAAATATATCAATCTTCCAGTTCACCAAATGCTGGTATTTGTGGAAAATCGCGTGTAAGAATGCGAAATGAGGCCAAAAATAAAGCTGATTTTCAATTTTCCTCAAAATGTGTGCATTCGTAATTAAAGGAAGCATCAAACGGATCTATTAATTGATTATTGATTTGAAATGGAAAAGGACTAAACTCTGCATCATATATAGAAATTAATTTCCTCTAATCAAATCCTGTCATCGTAGCTCATGCGCGAGGTATCGCCGTGCTTCTTGCCTGAATACGAATTTAATTTCTGTCATCCACACTGGGGTCAACTTCTACATTTCACCCAACAAGCTTCCACAGGGACATGAGGCAGCGGTTGTTAGTTCACCAACCGTCGGTGTAATTTTTGACAAATGACATTCTGGAATTTTAATCAATTTGTCGTAAGTAATATCTTCTACACTTTTGGTCTCAAACTATGTGAGGCAAAATGCAAGCTTTTATTGATTTGGTCGGCAGTAAACTTCGCTTCACTTCTCGCTGTGGTCTGCTCTTAGCAAAGTAATGCGGCGATTGGACTGGAATAGTCCAATCATCGCAATAATTCTGTGTCAGCTTTCAGCTCGGACGTGTTTTAGTATTCTAAAAACATGAGCTGTGCATACGTTCATTTTTCTTCTTGTGTCACTTTGCCCGGGGTATTCCATGATAATGTTTTCTTTTGGTCCAAAACGGTTAATCATGATACGGTCGATCTAAATATTGTCTATTACGGGTAATTGGTTTGTTAAATAATTGATGCACTAAATGCTTCGAGAGGAGGTTTACCGAGTATTCTACCACATAACTCACAGTTCTGAGGGCATTTGCCAATATTGGAGTTGTCCCAATCAATGGATAGAACATTAAAGTCACCGCTGTTTATCATAATCCTCTTTGTTTCGCTGTTGAATAGAGTGCTGATTCCTTGGTTTATAGTTTAGCATTTTTTTTCTAAACTCGGATCGGGTGGCGGATAAAACAAATAAACATGTTTCTTTCTTTGTTTTCTCTTTTAGTTGTATGCCAGAAGCTTTCTAATTATACGTTTCAACTGAGAGATGAGGAAAACTGGTCAGATTAGAAATACTCAGCCAATGGACCAGGAGTGTCTTTTATGTATGATTAGGAAGAAAAATTTCACAAACTTTCATATCCAAATTCCTTTCCTATAATTGTGTCGTCACTTCAAAATGCGAGTTGTATATCAGCTCATTTGTTCTTAATATTGTGCAATTGACTACTGCTAAACTTACACTCGTGCGAGAGGGTAGTACTTATTTTTTTGGTCAGTATACTCTCTACTCATTGTCCCATGTTTGGGCCTTATGTTTAAATTACGTTTTCTATGGATTCTTTCCAAATCTATACGTTTTCCCTAAACTTTCTACCCTGTTGCTCTATACTATATTCGTGTGCTCATGAATATTGCGGGATACTTTGTACGATGCCTCGTTCGTTAATCGGAGCGTTTTAACGGACTCTTGACTAGAAAAGAGAGCTTTGTTTGTCCATCTGTAGGACGTTCCATCGGGTGCGGTAGTCTAGGGGTGGGGGCTCCGCAGGTGAACCGGGCACCACGGTGATCCATTCCCCCTCGAGCCGTCGCTCTCCGCTTTCAATCCCCGCACCCGCGTTTTGGCACCGCGGACTAATGAAAACATTCTACCTTGCGTGAGCACTTGGCAAACAACTACTAGTGACCAGTTGTCATATTCTAGAAAAGAGGGAATTATTTATACAAATATTTGTTTAGAGTGCAATTGCATTTGGATACATAAGCTGGAGTAATATAATATAGAGGTAGCAGAAATGTGGATGTGGAGATTTTAACAAAGAGATAAAGTAACCCTCGAGTACTGAAAGAAGTTAATGAAAAGAGGTGGATTTTAAAGACTAGAAAAATAATCAAATTTAAAGGCATTTCATGAGTCAAAATTATGTTATTTAGGCATCTTTAAAGGAGTAAGAGTATCATATTTAAGAAGTTCTGTATAAAAAATGGATTTTTTTCATTCTTAAGAGGAATTGAAGGGAACAGCTTCCGACGGGAGGGTATGGCTACAAGGCATTGCCGTTAGTGGATGATAATGAGTAAGTGTTCCGGGATCACTTTCAGGGAAGATGCTGAGGAAGTTGGAAGACAAAGTTTTCGGCTTTAATCGTGGCGACCGAGGAATTTGGCGAACCTGTCAGGACGGCGTGGAATGAGGGGAAGGGACGGAGGGGAAGCTCCGGTGGCGAAGTAAATGAGAAGGCGGGTAGGGAAGAGGAGAAAATTTTCAAGAGCGAAGGAAGGGTAAGGGACGGACGACATGAATGGGGAGAGGGGAGGGCCTTCTGAGCCACCGATCTCTTCCGAAAGGCTCGCCGGGCGCGGCCGTGGGCCAAGTCAACCGCCGTCACCGCCCGGAAGCCATCCGGGCCGGTGACCTTAGGGGGACCAGGAGGAAGGGTTTGAAGGTTGACGGGGGGTTGCAAGGGTGAAAGCGGAGGGGGATATCTCTGCCATCGATCAAATTGTGGACGCCCAGTTGACATCGCTTTGCCTTCGCGAAGGAGGGAGGAGACGAGGTTGGGGCTGAGGGCCTTGCGAGGGTCGGGGTGTGTCTTGGTGGCCCGCGTTTGCTTCTATTTCCGCTTACCGGATCTAACCCGGAAATGTGGGATGCCCGAGACGACGGCGGTGATAAGATCGACTAGATCTGGTCTCATGCAAGAAATGATTGAAATTTTACTGAGGAAGAATGAGGAGAAATTGATTTCCAGCATATCCAGCCAGTAGAATATACTCTGGCCCCTGGATTGTTAGTTAGAGGAATCACAATGATTACGTGTACGGATAAGATGATTATATAAGCCTATAAGATAAATCCAAATATATCGAATGGAACTCTAACTCAGGGGGAGTTATTTTAGATTCGTACTTCATTGATAAGCGGGACCACAAGCACATGTAGAAGTTGAGGAAATTTTCCTGCTAAGCAGACCGAGACATGGAATCCTTTTTCTCGCGCTCAACTCGTGATAACAGCAATAGGAACGATTAATCACGCTCCTATGATTAATTCCCCCCAAAGCCAGATTAAATGAAATGCCATTAATAATCAATGCTATGGGTTGGTTGGCCTAATACTCCTAGCATATGGTCTCTTGGCGGCTTACAGAGGAGAATATAGGTAGGTGTAGATCCATGGGTGATTGGAAAGGCAATGGGGATGACGAAGAAGCAGGACGTAGTTGAAAGTTTTGCTCATCGTTGCCGTATTTATAGCTACCGTATTCATTATTTGACTGATCCATCTGGTAAATTTTGTCCTTCATTCAGTGAGAATTTTACATGTCCCAGGAGTGAGGATTTTTCATGTCCCGCAGTAATAGAAGAGCTCCTCCAGCTTTATTCATTTTAGGATGCTCTATTGATGCTTCACATGAGGCGTAGAGTAGGACTATATGGTGATGAGACAGAGATAATACCCTACTTCTCATTCGCTGCATGTCACATGCAGTACATCGTCATCATTTGGGACCATCCTAAGAAAGTTTCATAAGAAGACTTGATGAACAAACATAAGAAATCATATTTATTTATATAAATATGCCACTAGGTCACAACATATATAACAATGATCAGAATAAACTAGGATAAAATATCCTGGTGATCTGAAGATATTGTTTGATTAAATCTGTAATTAAAGAATTCAAAGTGTGATTTTTTAAATGAAATTTTAGCCAAGTAACCTAAGTTATGCATTTCATCTGTTAATATCTGTTAATATCACCTGCCTAGCTACGGTGGCAGGATAGGAGGGGTGTTCGTTTAAATACGTGAAGATGAACTAAAAGAATCATTCCCTCATCGTAGAATTCATGGCCAGGGCACAAAGAGAGCAATTCACTTTAAGTAAATATCTTATAGCCCTTTTTCACGTAATTTATTATTCCCCGCACACATTTATATCACATGTAAACTATTATATGATACAATAAAGCATTATGCATCATAGCACTCGATCTAAGGAGTTCTTTTAAACTAAGCTGAGATTTATTTATAGATTATTAAATTAGTTTTTTGATTTCTTGCAAATTATCCCATGCTTTAGAAATTAACTTTGTCGATTATGTCACGACTTCACGCCAACCTTGCTTGGAATTGCTTCAGCGAAAGGAATTTATGTTTGTCTGTTTGTCGTGAAATCAAACTTTTTGTCTTTAAACAAATATGGAGGGCATCCACTTAAGAGCCTAGCATCTGTTTCTTCCAAATGAGTAGTGTCCTCTTGTTAACAGACCCTATGCCCAAGTCCCAGTAAGGGAAATTACGATAACTTACTCCCCAATGTGTGATATTTACGAGCCTTATGGTTTGTTGCGACGCGAGTCCTAACCTCACCTGCCTAGCTAACCTTTTGATCGATTAGTATGGTTTGTTTCTCAAGTCCCTCCAAGAATATTGGTGGAATCAGGGATTCGGTTCAAAATCGCCTCACGAGCACCTGCAAAATTCCATCGGGCAAGAGTAAAATTCCATCAACAAAATTTTTCGCCATAAAAAATCTAAAAAAATTCTATGCAAATTTTCAGACAAGTTGTCGAAAAGATGCGCTGAACACTTGTACCGGAATGTTGCCCGGATCATGACTACTACGTCGGTTTCAGTTGGAGCGCACGGCGCATCGTGAGCTCAGTCGTCAAAGTGTCTTAATGGTCCCATTATTGATACTGCTACTACACGAATAAACAGAATTAATCTTTCAGCGTGTAGTCCAATTTTGATACTACATATAATGTAATAATATATGATGCCATAAAATACTAAAATAACGTTCTTTCAGCTAAGAAAATATGCGTTAGAATTTATTAGGATTTTTTAAAGCCAATCTCTGGGAAGCAAATACATTTTTTTATCAAGTATCGAGTCACCACTATTGTTCAAGGTAAAGAGCGTACAACTGGAATTTAAATAGAAACGCGCAATTTACATCATAGGATTCATTGGACGCGGTCCCTTTCCAATATGTTGCCTCCTATACTCCATAATCCAAGTCGACCCTACGAGATAAGATTGGCCCAAGCCTCTTGGGATTCCGTCTTCTATATATTCATAAACATTCTCAATCTCACAACAGGGAAATAAAACACCTAAGAAATTTTTATACTTGAGTGCATCGGAAGATTGCCTAAGATTGCGAGAGGTGATTTTCCTCCAGGGAATCCGTAATATTCACAGGAAGAATTAATTTGCTATAGGCATTCACGAAAGTTGCAACATAAGTGTTCTCGAGTTTATTATTCTATTTCTTTTAAGTTTTTGTACGTTAACATATGCGAACTGGCAAATGCCGCTCGTAAAAGGCACCCTCTTTGGAACCGAAATTGAAGCTACTCGTATGCCGTGTAAAAAGGCTCAAGGGAAATGAAAGAAGATTTTCGAGAATAATGCACCGGCAACAGTGTAAATTTGGTGCTCCCTTTGCTTCGAGGTTCCACTGGACTCATTTTCTTCGCTGTCGGAAAACTTTCTGAGAAGTCCGCAAGGGATCCAGTTACCTCTGTTCTCCACTCATTAACCAGCTTTTCATTTTCATGTGTTTGTGTACGAAGTGGATAACTACCAGTTTTGAGACGCTATTCCACTCAACTTTTCCGTGCCCCATGCTTTCTCCATTTTACTCCTTTGTCCTCAGCAAACCCTTTTTTTCGTTTTAATTCAAATCTCTAGACAATTTTAAGCCCACTAGTTTTCTTAAAATATATTTGTTTTATTTTCTTTTTTCTCTACTCTTATTATTTTCTTCCTCGTCCTCTTGTCTTTATCAGAAAATACATTGTATGGTTTTTAAATATTTTAAAAGCATTCTTAAAATATTTTACCTTTCTTCTTCCAATGGACCCATTCAAGCATGTTCGGAAGGATCTGAAAATTTTAGTCGTCTAGATTCAATAATGTCATCATAGCAATCAAAGCGGTCCGAGAATTTCTTCGAAACGCACCACACCTCCACGTCATGCAAACGTAAACATTCATTATTTTTTTCTTCTTTTCGAAAGAATTGACTTTACAACTGCATTCCTCTGATTTCAATTCCGCCCTAAGCCTCCTCTTTTAATCCCTACTATTATTTCCAAGCTTCCTGTTTCCCCAAATATATTATACTCACTCTGCCTTCCGTGTAATGATTGCTCTGCTTTGTATATCGATGAATGTTCTACGAACCTCTGGATAAATAACCACTGACATTCCAACGAATCCGCCGCTTTTCTTCCAATTCCCAAACACATTTCACTGCAAGAGTCTTCACAGATACCTCTCTGCCTTAATTTTCGAAACCCTTCTCAAATCCGTGAGTAGCTTCGAGTAGAGAACTCGCGAAATGGCACGAAAACAATGAGCGGTTCAAAAGCTATTTGATGCTTTTGAACTGTCAAAGCTTAAAGGCGCCCACGGATCGCTGATAGTCCATGGCAAATAGCCCTCTCCTCTATTAGCCCTCTACATCTCCACTCTACCCACTCCATGATCCAGCCCATCCTTTCCCTGACCTAATTGATTCCACCCAAGTAAAAAAATTTAGAAGGCAACCATAGTTCACGCCAAACGTCCACGGTTCCTTCATGACTATCTCAAGAGAGCATCTCTGGCAAACACGCTCTATTGAAGTAGAGATGAAGGAACATACTTATTGCTAAAGTTCTTTGCAGTGTTGATGGCAGTGAATCTGGGAGGTTGCGCTCGCCACATCGTCCGTTAAAACGCTAGCGTTCAGGAAGCCGAGGTTTATACGTTTTTTGTAGCTATTCATGCACTCCCGTTACAGATCCCGTAAATGGAATACCTGGGCGCGCGCTCTTCAGTTGAAAATGTGGTATTCATATATCTCTCTATTACTAAACTAAAACAGTTTTCTTAGTTGATTGCACAACTCTAAACATAACCTGTGAAATGCAAGGGTAAGGCGCAACGGTGTCAGTAGCCCGTAAACAATGATCAAATGTGATTATGGAAATCCTCTTGGATATGATCCCTTGCAGCTCAGGATTGGAAATAGACATTTTAAGCACTAGCTCCTCAATAACAGGCTCCCGTAGTATTACATTTAATGGCTAAATCAGCATTACCCCATACTATAGGAAGTTATATGGCGTCATGTCGTATCAAAGTAAAATGGTGTCCGAAATTGATCATTATGTAGAGCAGTATATGAAGAGGTGGGTATTTCATTTTTTGTTATCATTGCAAATCTGAAAACTAATACCTTTGCATCTGTTCTCTCAAATCAGTACTCTTCTATTTTCGCTGGGAATTCCTTTAAGCTTGTTCAGAAGGCCAATCTTTATCGGCATTCCTGCTTAATCCATTAGTGTAGATGCAACAAATGTACTTCTACTATGAAAAAAAACTGAAGTTTTAAGCTTAATAACAATTTCATCCTGGCGTTTTAATTTTGTAGCTCCTTAAAGAACTGCTTTTTTGGCATATTTTAGGCTCCTTTAAAAGTGATTATTCGACATAACTGAAGCTTAGTTGTTAACCACACCCGTTGCTTATACTGGCAGGTGGAAATTCCGTTAACGAAAAATTGAATAGCATTAATTATGTTGTTTGTTCCTTTTCCTTAGATATAGAATGGTATGCACATAAAGATCCAAATGTGTTTCAAAGGCTCTGTTGTTGCTTTTATCTGTTTTTGGAATGCCGAATTTAATGTACTGGCTCCAAGGAGTTTCATAAAATTGCAAACGACGTTGTTTCAGATTAAATAGCTATAGAGAGGAGTAAAGGTTAGTCGGCAATTCAAGGGGTCTTGTATTATCCTGTCGTTAAATAATGGAGAGATTTTTAGCAATCCCCGATCTCAAAGAAACCATGTCAACTTGACTACTAAATCGATTTATCTAGCGTATTCGAGAAGTGTTGTAACATTGAAGGCTTAACATCTTTGAGCACCACCCTCTCGGAAATCTCCTTGTGCTCAAGAATTTTATATTACCTTGATATGATAAAGCTGTTGAAATACAAGTATGTGAATATGCCCTCGATATCAAAATGAAATCCATTTTGTGCTTTGATACGAGGGACTCTTCGATTTTTTTGAGGTCATCAGTGGGGTTGGTATAGGAGAAAAGCTTCACATACTTCTTTCTCTCTGATGTGCTTAACTTCTAAAAATGCACTTAATACGACTACGACTTAATATTACTCGTAGATTCAATGATTAAATACTTACCCAATGATTTAAATGAAATTTGGACCTCATGTGTAAGTGATTAGTGTTCCGTGAAGAAATACGCTAGCAGAGAAGCTATCGTTTATTTGAGGAATTCAGGGATGGAAGGATGAAGGGAATAGTCATCGGTAGCAATTTTTGATATTACGCAAAGCAATTAAAGCATTTGAACACGTCAACTATCTTTAAATGATGAAAGTTTTCAGTATTGCACTCGCAATGCAAATTACCTTCACCTCACGCCTATGCTAAGCTCGGCTTTCCGTGACAAATATGCTATGGAAACACGAGAACCAGGTTATTATGCTCAGTACCCAAACTATATGATTCGCAACATTATTTGAAATATAAACATCCACATTGCAAGAAAAGTAGAAAAGCAAGGTTTCATTATTTGATGAAATAAAAATTAACCAAGTTGCTGTTTGCCAAAAAAGAGCCATTGGGATTTGATTCGCTCATAGAGTAAAATACGGAAGACTTAAAACAAGAACTAAGGATGCAAAAATAGAAAAGGTCTTGAATTAATTGAAGACCTTCGTTCTTTGCTCAGATTTTATATGCACTTATATAAATAGACTGGTTTCACTTAGCTTAGATGAAATCGGTCGGAGCTTGCAGATTTTGCAGCATGCTCTCCAATATACCAACCTGTACGAGTAAAGCGAAGCGTGGAAAAGATTTTAACAGACAATGAGCAAAACTCGCCATATTGAGGTGAAACCAGTACAGTATAAAGCCGTAAAAAAATAAGAAGGTCGTTATTTCAATAATTATCCGCTATTTCACTAAAGTTATGCTTGAAACTATTAAGTATAAAAACGATGAATTTGAATAATGTGCATTGTAGGTACCTACTTTGTATGGCTGACGAAGTTTCATTTTACTGCCAGGGGTAAAAAGTTATTTTTGGTAAGTTTTTACGCGGGAGCAAGTCCTGATGCACGTATTCGCGGAGCAGCCGTTAAGTAATATTTTTCAATCACGTGCATAGATACACCACTTTCACGTCCGTGGAATTTGTTAGGAAACTTGAAAAATATCAAATGTGGTGCCAGAATCGTACTTGGCACCGTACTATTCCATTAACATATTGTATTGAAATAAAAAGGCTTGGTCTTTGCCCGCCGGAAATATTGACAAAAAGTTCCGTGGGGCGCTCTTATTACATTCCCATGAAATCCAGGTCGAATGGAGCTGTAAGTAAGGACGTAACTGTTAATCATCCGTAACTGCCCAGAGTAGGTAATAACTTCTCAATTACACCGATGGAAACCGTTATGGAGGTTTTTATGCGTTCTTAGTCACTGCGTTTATCTATAGCTACATTTATCTCTCCATTAAAGAATTATAGGGAACTATGGCCAGGAATCGTCTATATTAGGAAGTTTTGAATTATGAAAATACCCTGAGGCTTCTAGCGATATTGAAGTAAAACCCAAACTACTCCCCGTAAAATACGCTTGACTATTGGGAGTTAGCAGATTTTCACGGGCGTTTTAATGAAATGGTGTCTTTCGGTGTATTTATGCCTTTCGTAAATATTTAAATTGCTGGTTATTGACCTTTATATTTTTTGTGGCCATTGAGATTGTGTGTGTAATCTATTTATCTGCGTGAAAATAGTTTTTCAAAAGTTCATTGTGAATTTCATATTCTTCTTAATACTGGAATACATTACCTATTTAAACAAAACAAGGACTGTTTGTGTTAAACTCGCAGATATCATTTAGTGAGTTGCTCAAAATGCTGCATAGAGATTTTTGTCATAACTATTCGGAAAGCTTCAAGTTTATGCAACAACCTTAGAAAAATTCAAAGAACTTCGGAAGATGCCGTGACAGAAACCTTTTAACGGAATCATCCGTTAATATGTATTAAAATACATAAATTTAAAAACCAATCTGGGTCAAGGCGAATGGTTTTTGCACTTAGAAATTTCTGCAAATTTATATTATAATTTACTGTTCACCGATCATCAATAAAGGGAACTATTACTTACGGATCGTTACCCTTCGGTACTCTTATTTCTTCCTGATTTTTTTCGTGTAGTAATTTTTTTACGCTGGAGATATATTTCATTAATCCATTCTCTGGGAATGGGAACTAAAGAGTCAAATGATGTTAATTGGGAAAGATCATGAATGGGCTTGTAGATTGTGCATTTAGTTGCAAATCGAATGTGGAGTGATTTCAAAAGTAATGAGGCAATAAAAGATAGGCCGAGATGGGTAGAAAGGTATATTGTTTCTTGCCTTGAGACAGCGATTGTACTCACGGCTGTTTCTATTTCTTTTAAACTTTTGATGCGTGGGCGATGACTGCATCGCAAACTGCATTCGCTTCTGCAAACTTTTACATGAGCAAGTTATATAGGGAATAAAACTAATGAGGCAAGATCACCCTGGTTTGTATGAGAACGAGAAAGTCTTCAACATATTATACTTGCGAACATTGAGTTTTGCAAATTTACCGGTATTTGGGATAATCTCCATTATAATTGCTCAAAAAAGAGGGGAAAAGAAATATTTTAAGCCCTAAGCATAATTTATACTCTAATCGCAATTGGAATCTTAGGATTTGCAGTATGAGCGCATCATGCAATCAAAATAGGAATAGATGTACGAGTGCACGCTTAAAAATATTTTACCTCAGCAACAATAGTAATCGCAATTCCAACTGGTATCAAAATTTTCAGATGGAATGGAATCTACCTTACTTGGCACCCAATTTAAACATAGGCCATCTTTAATAAGTTCTTTGAGAGTTCTTGATTTTTATTTTATTCTCCGTAGATGGTCAGACATGAGTAGTTTTAGCGAAGTCATTAATTGATATCGCAATAAGTGACACTCATTGCGTAGTGCGCAGCACGCTTTCATCATTTTCACGATGGAAGCTGTGTTTGCTATTATGAGATGAATAGTTCAGTGATTCCCCTTTTCACAGGTGTATCGTTAAAAAAATAATGTCAAATGCACAATTCAACACTATATTGATAGGAGAAAAGTTTAACTTTCTTTTCACAACACTTCTTGGTACCAGCGGGAATGCCGATAAGATTATGTACCTGAAACCAAAGGGCAAAATATTTGGTTTTAGGTGTATGTAGACAGGTGTATATAGAGTCCAGTTCTAATGAAGTTCATAAAACTTCTGAAAACAACATGCCTCCATATCTTTGTAGTAACATGAAATCCGATAGATTAAGGTCTCAGAATATTGGGGTTGACCGAATTTCTCAATTGATACTCCGCAGTCACCATCATTAAATATGTTAAATTTAATATCTCAAACCAAAACTTTAATAGCATCACAAAATTATATGTGAATAATTCCTCATGATTATCTAAAAAAGATGCTTTTCTCTCCTGCCCGTTTTTCTCCTTAAGCTAAACTTTAATATCGCTCCGCCTCTCATTTACCAAATTTCCGAAAAACATTGCTCATTTGGTTTTCAATCGCGAAGTGAATGATTTTCAGGTGTTTAGCAGATTCCTTCCACAGGCCAGAGGTTTCACTTTTGACCCGAAGACGCTAGATGCGACACCTCCGAAAAATTTCCATAATGAAGACTAAGAGCAGCCAAGCATCCTGGAGACTTCTGAATATACAGAACGATTCGGAGAAAGCCTCCAACAAAAACAATTATTTTCATTTTGACTTTTTTGCTCACCGGTTTCATAAAGAAACTTCCCACAACTTTCAACTTGCCGACAGATGCTAAAATAGTTCGGAAATGACGGTTTTTTTACATCCATAAAGTTTGAAACCTGAAATTTTTATATAATCTCTCCTCAATATTTCTTATTGTAACCTTTTTCGTGGTCATTATTATATTTCATTTAAATTGCAGAAGGCGCCATTTTTGTAAGCCCTTTCTTAGTGTTATCTTCTTACATCTACATTCACGAAGGGCCCCGGAGTGATTGGTCAGCACATGATTATGCATAACGAGGAATATGGGCAGAAGACGGCTTTAGGACAACAACTATGAAAATTGTAATTTTGACTAGAAAGCATACCCGTATTCCTCGCTCCATGGCCCTTTTTACCATTTAAGTTCCATGTACGCTTAATGCATCCGTCGATATATAACCGCGCCTTTTCTCTTAATAATTTTTCCAATTTCGTTTATGCCCGACCTGGATGCTCAAAATCCCAAACAAATACCCACCAGCGCAGAAAAAAATTAGAGCTTTATAAAAAAAACGAACCGAACACCTATTGTGTCTCTAAAATTTTGAATTTTTAGGACTATATTATTTCTGATTTGATGAGTAAATTTACTAGAATTCTTTGAAGAGCATAAGTCATTGCTGTTAACCTATACCAAAAATGATGGCATAGTATAGGCACTTTTGACGAGTTACTATTTTTTATCCTTCTAAGTAGCATATATCGTACTCTTTCCGAAGATGTAAAGTATAATGATGACCTAATTTCGTTACGAATTCCATTGCTCCTTTGAAAGAGTTTCCCTTTCGTTTGCTATACTCGTTTAAAATTAATCAAACATAAATACTCCTAAAAGAAAACTGTGTCAAAAACGTAGAAGAAAATAGCAAACCTTTTCAGCCAACCTAAAAAGCTTCATTTTGAATATTTTCAAAGTTAAATTCTCCAGCCCTCGAGAGATATGGCAACACTATAAAATTATGATTGTTTTTTTGCGAAGGAAACTTTTGAATAGCCACGTAACAAAATTCATTTCTAATTTTTTCAGTTCACCGCTATCATCTATTATTTATAGTAACCTCAGTTAATATATTTAATTTACGGAGCATCATGATAGAATAACAGAATAAAATTATCCGACATAGTAAAATTCTCCTAGCATGTTCGTGAATTCGTATATGGTATCATCAAACTTAAAGATGTTTAGGGATATGTGTAAAATGCTCCCAAGGAGCTAATATTTTCAGGAAAAATGCATTAACTTCATTTAATAATTTATGTCACGGTCAGCTTGATCACGATCACTTAGCACGGTCAGCAGTAACATGTTCATGATCTTCCAATATCAGTTTTTCTTATTATATTCTGACTGCGGGAGATATCTTGTCCTCTTGGTTCGACTTTCAGTGGGTATGTGATGCTCTGTCAAAACATGTATTGTTAAATGTTTGGCTCTAACTATTTGAAATAATTTCTCTCCGTGTATTTTGGATCGTTATTTTCGCTCTGGTGAATTATGGTCTCACAATTACTTTTTATATCATTATTTCTAAGTTTTTGTTTGCGTCACTTAATATTTATATCATATTGCGTACTGATGAAAAACGAATTCACGTATATTTAACTATAGGTTACCAATGTTCAATGTGTTTACGCTTAAATATGTACATGTGGAATTATATGCTGACCAAATTAATGTCGAATATTAGTGTTTTCATCGATGGGCAAAGTTGTCCATAAATATCAATAGGAACTTATGTAATCATTATCTTTATATTTTATATATTTATTTATTTCTATTTTAAAATCTATTTAGTAAATGTATTTTTTTCTATTGAAAATTCAATAAATGTGAGTGAAAAATGCATTAAAATAAGAGTGACTCGTGACACCAAGCGAACCTATTCATTCTGGTCAGTTCACTTAACCGGATAAGACTTAATGCCGTGTGGAATAGAATGGCAAATGATTTACTACGTTCCATCTGTCGAAAGTTGTAGGAGACGAAAGCGAGAAGCATGTACCCTTGAATAAATAATTTCTCGGCCATCGTTTTTCACCTGAACTCTGTAAAGGGGAGCAGCATTAATTAAGTTGCTGACAGAGGCATTCGTCGGAACCTACTTTAATTAATTTCGAAACTCGCTCTTAGCCAATACTTCAATCGTTTTTGATTATATGCTCTCAAACAATATCCGTAGTTTCTTCGCTAATTAGGGAAGGCGATAGGAAGGCTCAAATGAATTTTTTTTCTTTTTCTGTACGATTCTGACTTATTTTTCTTTAAACTCGGTTCGTTAAGCCTTCATACGGCGAAGAAAATACTGCATTCAGAGCATTCGCTACATATTTTGCCCTGTTTTAAAAATTCGTTTTCATTTTTAAGTCTTTATTACTCTAATTCATTCAAATAGCTTTCTGTGAGATACACATTTGGGGATATGTACCCACCTTAAATAAAGAAATGTAGGCGTAAATTAACATCGGGCAACCAATAAACCTAAACTTATTTAATTATTGACTATGTTATACTATCATTTCAAAAAAGGGTAAATGAGATATCTAATTTCAATTGACATACTCAAAACCATTAAAATTTGTTGAAATACTTTATCTCAATTTATTATATTTACAAACGCACAATTAAAACCCTGAACTTGAAAGATATTGGCATATTAATGCCCTATTTTTGTGTAGTGCCTTTCACTATTTATGGTTTATTGTATCACAGGCTTTACTTTTATGTCACTTTCAAGCAAAACCTCATTTATTAATAGGTCGTTTTTTTCCTTTCGTCTTAACTGTCATTTCGTTTCTCGTAGGAGCTCAAAGGCAAATTGGACTCTTTCTACCAGATAACCAATCATTTGTTTCCATTTTAAGAAAATTCTAAGGAGATAATTATTCCACTTCAAAGGAAGAAAGGAGCGAATCTGAATTTCTAATTGGCGTTGGTATCTTCTTTGCTTCGCCCTTTTGAGATAGGGAAATAGGGATTACGTGGCATATTCAGCATACCAGTGATGATTTCAATCGGTTACTGCCTTATTCAGGCCTCATTAAGGAAGCCATCAAATGAATTCGGTTATGGGAATATAGTAATCATTTTAACACTATTTGTGATGAAATTAAAATGGCAATGTGTGGTTTGAGAAGAATGGAAGTTTTGCCAGTGTGCAGTTGCCATTAAAAAGCAGCATCTACTTTAAGTTCCGTTTCTATGTGAGGGAATCTCACAGTAATCATTTCATCTCATGCCGTACTCTGACTATAATGAAGTTGCCATATTTTATCTGCAACAAATGACATATTTTGAAATTTCGCCTAGAAATAAATGTAAGTGCACGTTTAATTCCTTTTTTGACGATATGATCAGTTTCATAAACCAGACAGATGGCTATCACGCGAGTACTTTGTGATCCTTTGATGGTTTATGATACTTTTTGGCTTGGAGGCATGAGCCATGAAAGGTAGGGCAGAGGCAAATTGAAGGCGATGAAGACAGAGCGTTGAACATCAAATGAAAAACCAAGCCGTGATAATTAACCCAAACTTTTCTTTGATATATGAGGGTAGAATCACCGCGTAACAAGCCCTACGGCGTGCGAAGTTCACGCCTCAGGGTAAGGGAGCGTAGTCTATTTTCCTGTGCTGCCTGTGGTTTTCCTGGAAGATCCGTAACCCGAAAATTCACAGTGTGGGTGAGGGTTAGAGTGCTCAGAGTTATCATACAGTTTGATCCTTAACGCTCCCACTGGTAGTCGAACACTCTACCACTATGCTACCATACCCCACCGAATGGGCAGATTAAGTGAGATGCGATGAAGTTCTCAGAAAAATTTGTACGGGAAAATAAGTAAAGGGAAAAATCCCACAAGAAAGAACACGGAATAAAACCATAAGCCGGACTAGAGAAAGAGATTTTAGGTGGAAAATTTTATAAGGCCATAAGAGAACTAGAGTATGAAAGGGAAGAATGTAAAGATGCAGCTAACCAAACTTCGAATTGAAAGACATTCATAGGGAATTAGTTCAGGGAGGATGAAGAGTAATCCGGTAAAAACACTTTTGGAAATGATGGAGTAAAGTTTTCTATGTTTAGCGTTGGAAGCAAATTGTCATTATGCGTTCCCTCGAGGGCATTCCCCCGAGACATTGAACCAAAGGTTGTGAACCGGATGACTTTTCAGGAAAGATAAATTGAGTTAAATGCCTTTATTTCTAAGAATATGTCCTGCATTGCGATCTATTTGAATCGGAAAAATAATAGCAGTTGGCAAAGAACATTTATTTACCGTAGTTTTTTAGATGTTTGGCTTTCGTTTGTCGTCATCGCTAATCGTGTGAAGGAAGTAGCAGAATTAATGGAAGACGAAGAAGAAGAAGAATTTAAATTCATCAACATGTTGTATTTAATCAGAATGATCTATATGCTTAACATATTCACCGTAGATAGGATCTGACATATGGGCATTTGCATTCAGTTATTTCTTTGATTTCAGATATGCACTCGACCATTCGTTACAAAATGCCTGGATTTGACTTGGCCTCCTCCTGTCTGAGCGCTTCAATTATAATTTCCTTCATTTTCCATGTGACGCTATCCACAGGTAAAAATCATTCTCAAATTAAGCGGATATTCGTCGAACCTTATTTACATTCCTTGAATGACTCTTTAACCAACATATGGTTATCATTCTCTGCCTCATGAATCCCAACTATTTGCCTTAAATTTTAATTTTGGCCCAACTAAGGAAAATCAACAATTCTTCGCCTGCCTCTCATTTTTCTAGCGAATGTGCCCATGCCTTTAAAGGGAAAAGAGCAGATGGCTTCAGCAAGGATTAGTTCCTTCAATTTATAAATACGAGAGGAAACGGTCACGAAGGGCCATGGTCCCGGCACAGATGGATTGCATTGTGTGGCCGTCGCCCAGGCGGAAGCGGGTGTTCGACTGGGGTTCTTTTTTAGGAGAGGAAGAGGAAAGAGGGAGCACTGGCAACACTCGAAACAATCGTCTTCCGAGCAGTCTCCGCATCTCCTCGAACGGAATACATCCGTTTAAAATTTTTACCATGTTTCCGTCCACCGAGTGGCGAGAGGGAGGGAGAGGCGGGCGGCGGGAGAGGTTGGGCGAAGTGGAAGCTGAGTACAATGTTTGCTACCCTCCTCACCGTTTGAACTCGTGTTTGAGCGGCAAAAAAGTTAGGAGGTTGGGGGTAAGGTTTTAGAAGGATGGTCGCCAGGTGGACGCGGGAGGATGGGGGATGGAGGGGGGAGCGATGCGGAGGGGTGGTGAGGGAATGGTGCGTGGTCGACGGGGCGGGAGGAAAGGAAAGGCCAGCGCCGCTCGTGCGGTGCTTGGCGTCCCCGTGAATCGGTCGGGTCCGTCAGTGTGTTCAGGGGTGGTTTTCGGGTGTTCTTTTTTTTCCTCGGATGAGGCGGTGGAGGATTTGTGCGGGGTGTGGGTGCCGTAGGGAGGGGAGAGATGGCTTGTTTCCGGGTTGGGGGGAGGGGTCCGGGAGGAAGGCACGAAAATTCGACGGTAGGGAGGGAAGGCGGTAGGGAGGGAAGGAGCCCCGGGGCGAAATTTTCACGGGACGGCGAGCATTGACGGCGGGGGGGGGGGGAGAGGAATTGAGGGGAGAGAGGAATGAGGGGAGAACTTTGCAATGATCGATTTTCATCCCCGTTCCCGAGCACTTTTGGAATATTTGATAGGCTCCGTGGAGACGGGGGGGAGGGCGGGGGGGGGACCGAGACTCCCATCTCCTCGGTTCCCGCCCCCACATCCCTCTCCTTTATTTATCTCCATGTTTACTTCCCTCGCCTTCCTTCGTCCGTGTCTAAATATATACGCCGCGCCCCACCGTGAACCGTAATGGTGACGAGCGGTGCGCAAGTGGTGCACGCCTCGTCTCCGTTGACCATGATGCTTGTGCAGTTGCCGTGCGAAGGATTGCTTTTCTTTCGTCGTTTGCTTATTTTTTTCGGTTGATCACCGCTTAGCTTCCGGATATCCGGATATGCATTAAGCATGTCGAATCGTCTCAAATTGAGTTCTCCCTCCCAACCTGCGAAAAATAAAAATTTGCAACGCATCTCCCTGCCGCACCAATTGGCTCCACCGTCCTCTTCTCTCTTTCACGCGCAATGGATGCCACACTCCGTTGATTGCCCTAGCATCACATTAATAGCCAATAAATTCATCTCCATTGGTGCGTGCTTTGCCAAATTTTTTCGGTTTTTCGATGCTTCACAATGGGTCCCTTTGTGGCTGCGACGTAGGCTGTTCTCTTTGCCCCGTTATTTTTACCGGCGCGCCGTCCTCCCTGTGGGATTCATCCTGCTCCGCGACAGATTCCTGCATGTATTTCAAGGTATAATTTTTTCACCGATTTTCGATAATAGGCCCTGGGATAAAATCTGCTGATGGGTCGAAGACGACTCTTTATCCTACTTGATTAAACCCACAAGTCCCAAGAAGAAACCCAGAAGTATCCCAAGATTGATATGAATGCAATACTAGCCAAATAACCCGGGTTCGATTCTCTGGCAAGTCCCTCTGGGCACCTGCAGCTCCAACCAAGCTATGTGAATTTTCGGGTACCAGATCTTCCTGGGAAACCACATCCGGCACAGGGAAAAGAACTGGCCCCCCTACCCTGATGGGTGAGTTTCACACGTCGTCGGGCTTAGTACTGGGTGAACTCTATCATCACCAACCAAACCGACCTTCGGGTTGATTACTGTGTTTATGGTTTTATATCATCCCATAAATGTACAGCATATAAACTATCATGCACAGCAAAAAAAATTCTCTCTCTAGTATTTGAACTTAGCGATAATAATTTAAAATTGGCGATATTTTACCTGTAAAATCTATTGCAAGACAAGATCCACTGTGTTTCGTATGTATTATACACACTCTTATCCAAAAGAAACACGATTTTTTATTTCGATGGAATAGGTATGGATTGATTACTGAGCGACGAAGAAGGAATACAGACTACCGAACGAAAGGAGTCACGTTTGCGGAACATGCTAAATACATATCTGGGAGGCACTGCAACCTCCAACTTCCTTTGATGGGCAAACAGTAGAATGATTTGTGAGACCGCCTTTATGAGATATTACCTCATCGTACGGATGGAAAGCATATGTAAATAAGGAGTGTTGATTCACACGCGCTAGGACACGTTAAGCATATGTGTTAAGTGTTTGCAGCACATCGGAGACCGTTTCAACTGCTTCAGGAATTAGTTGAGTAGCATCAATTAATTTCTACCTCTTTGGTGAAAACTATAATGCTAGGCGTAAATCTTATGTAAAGCGTTGCACGAGGAACTAGTAGGACCCTCTTTCATATTGAAGAAGATTAGGAGAGACGAGTCCTCTTTTAATGTTGGGCCATTCTAGTTTTCACTCCGATAGCGAGGATGTAATTTATGTCACACAGTACATCGGTAGACTAAAGATGCCATGTGAAGTAAATGATACATGCACTCCAACACCGAAAGATTGTACTCATCCTTCCTTCATACCATTCGCAAACATTAAAACTCAAGGATGACCACCGAATTATTATTTATGCATAATCTTAATCGAATAACCTATTTCAGCGTTTTTGATCCAATACATTGTAACGGCATCTGACATTCACACAACAGGGTATGGGGACCAGTTCCTTTCACTATGCCACCTACGGTTTCCCAGAAAGAGCTGATACACGAAAAATCACACAGGTTTGGTAGTGCTGACGGTGCCCAGAGGAGTCACCCGGAATCCAACTCGGGCCCTCCGCTCAGCAGCCCAGCGCTATGCTGGACGTCACATGAAATCTAAAATTTAACTCTTCAATCATATGATCAGTGAAATATCAAGATCGATGAAAACCTATGGCCATGTACTTTTAACTGCCTATAATAGAAGCGCATTATAAAACAAATGCATATCTATCCCTCGGTACCGAAATTAAAAGAAAATGTTCCAGCACCCGACCGATGTGGTGTCTTTCAAAGAATGATGTCGAGGTAAATGAGTCATGTGGATGCTGGGATGGAAAAGGAAAGATTGGACGGGATGGGGGTTGACATGATGGCGAGCTCCCAGCCGTGCGTGCTGCTATGGTTGCTTTTCATGTCTCGTGTGTGTGTGTGTGTGTGTGCGCGCGCGCGCGTTCGCACGAGTGGGTTGGGTGGCGGAGGAAGGGAAGAGACCGGCTGATAAAAAAGCATTCATTGAAAGCAGGTCAAGTGTGAGGTTGCAATGGGGTTCTTATCGATGTCATTACCTGTATGCTATGAGCAAAAGTGTACACGGGAGAGAAAAGGGGAGTATTCAGGAGTGGAGGGGATGGTCGGATTGAAGCCGCTCAAGGGGGTGGGTGGATGGATGGCGTAGGTACGGGGAGGGGGTGGAATGTGTCCATTATTCCATTGTAACTTATCTGGAGCAGAACCAACCATGCAAATCGCACGCGTTCTCGGGCGTGTCGCTGCCGGGAGCTCTCTCATTCGGAGCCATCGCGGACAGCCAACCTCTCGTGCACGGCACACGTCGCCCAAGCCATTCAATTCCCTCGGCTCCAAATCATCCATTCTTCTCCGGCGACAGTGGAAAATAAAAGTAGCTCCTCTCGCGGAGATTCATGACATGCTGTGAGGGAGCGGGGATGAGAGAGAGAGAGTGAGTGAGAGAAAGAGGACGGAGGGAGGGAAGAGCATATAATGTCATCATTATCTTCTCAACCTCCCTCACGCTCTCACAAAGCCCGGGGATCGAATCAGTGTGGTCGACGGCTAACATTTCTTCTTGACGAATCTAGTGCCCGGGTTCGAATCTCGGCGTTGGTTATATGTCTACTTTTGGATCCGGGTGTCCCCCTGTCCAGATTCAATCGATACACCTGGAAATCCCCATAGAAGGGTCAGCTGCGTAGCATTCTGAGCAGCGGAAATTATGAGCTGTGTAATGTGTCTTGTAACCCCGTAATCTCAAGGGTATTCCGCACATCATGGAGCTTGATTCGCGGCATTCTCTGCTTTTACCCTTCAAACCAGCACTTGGAGCTGATTCCTTTTCTGAGCCGTCTAAAGCTCGAGTCTAAATTTCACTGATCAGACCTTCGAAGGGAAAGTCAAATAGTGATTCTTGTGCGAAATCCTTAGCAAATATATTGATCGGATTTGAAGCTTTCCCGACAGCTGTAGTCATATTAAAGTTATCTCTGCAAAAGAAAGATTCAAGCCATTACTGTACAAAGTAATTCTTTTTCCGACTATTTGATTATCTAATTTCTAAACTAATTCTCAAGCATTAAGCTATTATGCAAAATGGGTCGATCATTCCGGGTGTGGATTCACTCATTACCAGCCGCCGTATCGGTAACAAGTATGATATTATGTTTATGTGAGTGTAGGTGGACAGTAGGGACCAGTAACATGGTACATCAAAAGCCTACCCTAACCTGATAGACTACTGCTCACATGGTTTCACACGCACGTCAAAGGGGAGCATTCTCGACGTGGAATCTGAAGGGGTGAAACTTCGGGCTAGCCGCTCGACTCCCAAGTCTCTCGTTAAGACCGAGCTAATTCCACCACCAAGTTTCTTCCCGCCATCCTTCGCTCCTCCTTTCTGATCGCAAATTGCTCACCCATCACTAATGGCGGGCAATGACCCCAGATGTCGCTCGCCTCACCAGCAACATTTATCCGTTCATGTCAACCCTTTCCCCCCCTCATCCCATTGTGACGTCATCCGTCACCTCCAAAGTCCCTCTCCTCTTCTCCGCGTGCAGCATTCTGATACCGTGGATCTCTCCAGCCGCTATTCGGTTTTAATGTAAAGGTTTCATGTTGGACATGGGGAAGCTTTACTTTTTCAACAGGATCGAGATTTTAATTGGTAAAAGCTTGCCGAAATTTAATCATAAACATTTCCTCTCGTCACTGTCTCCCTTCGCCTTTGCCTTTCTCTCTCTGTCTGACTTTCCCTCTCCCTCTCTTTCAGACACACTCTCTTACCTGCTCTCCCTCTCTCTGCCTTTTCTCTTCCTTTCCCTTTTCGTAATTGCCTTTCTCTCTTCCTCTATATATAATTATATAAATATATATATATATATATAAATATATATATATATTTCTCTAATCCTCTCGCTCACCCTCACTCGCTCCCTCTTTTTCTCTACCTCTCTCTCACCCTCTCTCTCGCTCTATTTCATCCTTTTCCATCTTTTTCTCAATCACTGTCTCTCTCTAACTCCATGTCCCTCCCTCAACCCTTCCCTCTATCCATCACTAATTCTGCGCACTCGTAGAGAGGCGACATTTCATATTATCCCAAGCCAATGCATTCGCGTTGCAGCCGGTCAGCCATGGCCTGTGTCCGATTCAAATCAACGTAAAATCCATAGATGGAACGGTGGTTGCAAAATAAAATAAAAATGCAAAATGTGGATTATGAAAAATAAAATATTCCTGCTGTTCAAAAATTTCATACCCGTTTTAATAAATATTATCGGAATTTGCGATCGAGAATTTACTCATTCTGAAAACTTTAGTTTGAAAAAATTGTTCGCAGATAGAGGGACAAAAGTAGATGCTCTTCATTATATATATATATATATATATATATATATATATATATATATATATATATATATATGCATATATATATGCATATATATATGCATATATATATGCATATATATATATATACTATCCTTTGTATTTATTCTCCTGGAAGAATTTTCTAATGGGATAGAGAGGCTCAATTTCCCCACAGACGGGGAAATATTTTCCACGAATAAGAGCCGGAAGACATTGATCATTTGCATTCTAATGAATGCCAACCCTTGTGTCCCATTAATGTGGATTTATGTCAATTTGAATTCGATACGCAAATACGGCCGGTGCGCGAACCGCGATGTGAATGCCCTGTCATTAGCGAGCCACTCTTTACTCCAATTTAAGGCAATGCACATGCATCAAGTTATCGCGCGGCCCCTAGCCTTTCCCAATTTTCAGAATGGGAATGAAGCAAGTTATATGTACAGTTTCGTACACCCTCGTGCGACGCCTGTTGAGTATACTATGACAAATGATTTAAACGCGGAAAAGGAGAGTTTTGCACACGTGCCACCACAAGCTGGAGCGGGTAGTGGAGCGCTTCTTAGCAGGGCGAGTTAGAGTTTTTTGCATTACTTCATTTATGGTTAGTATCGGTCTTGCTAAATTCAAGTTTCAGTTTACAAATCTCCCATGTATTGCTCGCGATTTCAAAACTGCATCTTATTTCTATGGTGTGCCAAAAAGTAACCCGAATACTTCATCGATCCTTGGCTTCCCCTTTATTCTCTCGCGCTGCGTGCGGGCAAATGAGCGTAGAAGATAATTCTATGGAGGCCAGAGGCGACACAGGGAGGGGGGATTTTGTTGCTCCCTCCCCCTCGTGCTGGCTCCTCAAGGTGAGAAACTGGAAAAAATAAATATTTCACCCAGTGAATCCACTCGGCCTTATTCGCCAGGTCCGCTTTTTTTGAAATCCTCCATCCCTCTCTTTTTTCGGTATCAGTGTAGATAATCATACTTTTCACTCATGAATTTCTTTATCACCATGGAAGGTTACTCCATCCATATTGTTCAGGTAACCTAATTGCTAGTAGTTACACTTAGAGTTACGTATAGCTTGCGAGTTGAATCTAGGCATTTACATTCATGCGGACCTTATTTCAATGCATTAATTAGAGAAAGAGTAAGCGCGGCTAGTATTTATTTGCATATTTTCCGATTTATGTTATCCATCACATGATGTTGTGCTCTCAGTAAATTCCACATATTCTTATTTTGCATGGCTTATCTTTCATAATGTCAAGCTAATCTGTATCATAGATATCTCACTTAATTCAAACTATTCCATTTACGAAATCGTATTGAATCCCGTTCGCCATATTAATGAATTTGATGTTTCACTTCATCCTTCAATCCACCGTTAAAAATAAATCAATGCGTCCATCGTTTTATGATGAGGCTGTTGTGATTATCAATCTTGAATAACCACTGATTTCGGGTTTTCATTTGTGCTTACAATACCGCACATGCGTGACTTTTCCAATAGTGCTTCGCTATTCACTGCCATTGACTATGTTTTCTTATTTTTATAGCATTCATTTAATTCATACTACCATCTCAAAGGTTTCGCTAGCTTCCATAGCTGGTAGCTGGAGTTAAACTCATGCTTGATTTAATGTAGTCCTCCATATCAAATATGTATTAGCCATTAGACTGTCATTGTTCTTAGTCATGGAAACTTGCCTAAGTGGGTTTGGGGAAAGGGCTTTGAAACGCGCACAGGGGTCTAACTTTGGATGGATGGAAGGTGTTAAGCATTATGGTGCAACTCGCTGCCGGGAAACCAGGAAAATACTGTGGTCTCCAAATCTATTTCACTCAGCATAATCAGAGCATCAGTTGGCTCATTCATCTTTCTTTTTCCATGATCCTAACATACAATATTTAGTTCTACCTCATTTCTTGAAATTAATTGACAGACTTCATTAGTCACTCTACTCTGTTTCGAATACTAGACATTTCGATATCAGGATGGGTAATTGAGAACGCTACTTTGTTATTGGATAGCCTGACCCATCGGAAGCAGGTACACTGCATATGCAACCTATAATGTAAGATAAATGCTAACCATTTAAGTCTACCAGTACCTCAGAGGGAATTATCTCATCTCCTCATTATATCTGAAAGTGTTACCAAAAGGAGGAGTGTAAAAAGAATGACTCCCGAACGGACCGATGTAAGGAATCAACTTTTCTTGAATAAGTTTTACCATGACAGCAGGAAATATCACGTTGGACTGCCTGAAATACCCGAAATGAAATAATACCAATGCTCTGCTTGAAGGCCAATCTAACCCCCCTACTCCAATAGCTGTTTACCTAACATTCCCTGCCACTTACCCTTATGGTGGGGTTCAGTTTAAGATGGAGATGTATTGCTTCTCAGTATTATCTGTTCTCTCATCGGATGGCGAAGTTATATTCATAATATTTGAACTGACGTGCATAGACGTAACATTGAAAGATCTTAATTTAATAATAAGCGTTGTTTTACTAATTAATGGTTATAAACATAATAGAAGGGATAATGGGAGATCTTTTGAGGAAGAACAAGAGACAAGTACATAGGGCAACATTAAAAAACGTAAAACAGGGAATCGACCAAGGGGTTAGTGAAATAACACTGTATAGAGAAAATTGCAGGGCTGAAGTAAATCGATCTTAGAATTGAAATATCGACGATAATGTTATGTACAAATATTTCAGAAGAATGGTAAATGAATAAAATATTCCATACTCTTGGTGGTAATTAGTTCATCACTAAGGGCGCATACTATGAATTCGTAACCTCTTTTTAGAAATTCAATTCATTTCAAGGAATGAAAGAGAGCATAAGTATATTTACCCAAATCTTAGCGCTATTTTATATTATTTAATTATTCCTTGATGAATAAAACCTCACATCAATGAGCATATCCACATTGCTTTAACGGAATTCCAAATAGGGCCACATTCCTTTTACACCGTATGCAATCCCGTATTTTCGTAAATTTTTTTCATAATAGTTTATGATTTGCCTCTAAAACTAATTTTTGTTTTTTTTCCAGTCACATACTCTTACAGGATTGGACACGTACACCCAGTACCTGGTTTCTCTGCAGGTGTTCAACCCGGAAGGACCAGGGCCGATTACAACCGTACTTGTGATGACCGACGAAGGAGGTAAGTTTGCTTTCTTTGAACTCGATTCCCAACGCCACAGTTCGGGTGCGGCGGAAGACCGAACTATCAAGTCCTTTCGGACGCCGTTCCATTAAAACGCTACTGTACATGACAGTGGCATCGGACGGCAAGCTGTCAAACTAGATGGCTTGTCTTCAAGTTCAAGTAAAGTCTTTTAAAAAGATGGCGGTATCGATTCTCCATTCTGTTCTGGAATATTAGTGCTAGCATTTGAAATATTGTGTTAAACTAATTTAAATTTTATATTTAATTAATTTAAAGTTTTAATTAAACAAAGCTACAAATTATTCGAAGCTTTTCCACTGGGAAAAGATGTAATTTATTAAGTTTCAAGTGAACTTGGATGCAGTGCATAATATTCCAGTAAGCCATACTTTCTAAAATATTTTATGTTTTCACTAGTTTAATAGCTTACGAAATTTCCCTCCACCAGTAATTTATTTATAGTTTCCATGTGGGATTTAGTTCATTATATCCATTTCGTATGTTAAAAAATACTTACCATAAACACATTAGAATTCAAAAGAATCATTTCTAAGTATGTACAAACACGACACATGTTAGCATGAATAATTTCTCATAAATCATCATAATCTTCATTTTGAATAAGCTTGCTGGAATGTTGCAGCTGTGCAGGTGTATTTCAATGTTTAGCGAGTTCGCTCAGTTTTCAGATGAATATAATAATAATCCTTCATTGTTCATTTATAATAATGGAGGATATTTCATGGGACAAAAACTCATACTATGAAGAATTACGACTTCATTCCAACTTATTAAAATGCCAAAGTAATGCGGTACCGGTTACTAAGCATGGCACTGAAGCTTTAAAATACATTTTTAACATGAAATCAACTCTTTGCAAGAAAAATAAGGAAATTTTTTTCAGTTGCTGTAAATCGTTTTATTATAAAATTGACCATCATAATTATAATTAAAAAGTATAAACGCGAGAGAGACAGCGTTGGTATACATGTATGTTGCTATGAAACAGTTTTCAGCTAGTGTCATTGTGTACTCCATGTCAGTTAGTTCACTTGTGGCATTAATGAATGATGTATAACTTGTAATTATGTTTAATAAACTTTTTTTCATTTAGTTAAATATCCTTCATACATTCCATGCTGGGTCTAATTCGAATAGGTGGCAAATATATTCAAGCTTACGCCACTATCCAACGGCTTAAGCAAAATTTATTTTTAAATACGTAATTTTTAATTATATATTTTCATGATTTATTTTCTCATACTTCATAGCCCTGCGGCAAATAAAATGTTTAGTTTGAAGTTGTGGCTATCCCTTAAACGATTATCTAGTCTTCGATTATGTTTTTTACATCTAATGTTTTATATGCTCAAGTAATGGTATTACTGAATGTGGAAAATTTCAAACAATCTTTTTTTGAGGACTTAACACTCATGAAATGAAAATCTGAGAAAGAAACGAAAATTCAGTTTAAAAGGAATGAATGTGTTTTTTTTGCAGGTATTCCCTGTCATAAAATCTTGCACATTCTTATGGTTCTCAATCCTACAGTTTAGCCTGATTTCATTGTTGTTGGAAGCCTAAACTTGTTCTAGCAGTTCTCGTATCCAATGGCTTATTTCTATTCCCCCTCAGCTACGATTGGTCTCCAATGATTTGATGAAATTGATGATGACAATGGTTAAAATGATGTTATTGCTTTTCGTGAAGCTAGCTCAAAATTGTATAAATTCATAAATGGATTTCTTTATTTTTCCCTGGATAGACTTTCTTGGTCAGGCATTGTATTCTACCTGAAGCACGTACAAGTATGCTGGACAATAATCTCTTTTTATCGAACATGTCCTCAAAATCGAGTCGTAATGTAGCATACAAACTTACGCTTCACATCCTGTGAAATGCAAATAGTTGATACGAGATTAGTATAATAGATGCACGTGTCACTTTAATTCTCTCTATTAACATACTGTAAGAAATCGTAAATTGAATCGTGGAAATTGGAGAAACGAGTCCCAGGTACCAGAGAGCTCATCTATGAGAGTTCTCCTCTGGTCAAAAGTAAAGTCTCACTGTGCCTTTGATCATGCTGGGTC
Organism: Hetaerina americana; assembly: GCF_022747635.1. Taxonomy (NCBI): domain Eukaryota; kingdom Metazoa; phylum Arthropoda; class Insecta; order Odonata; family Calopterygidae; genus Hetaerina; species Hetaerina americana. Next base: position 24,829,617 of record NW_027286292.1, read on the forward strand.
CAACCAAAACGAATCTTCCGGTTTCGTTTCACTCTACGAGAAAAGAAATCGTTAGTTCCTTATAGATTGCCGGTTTAGATACGGTACACTCTCTTAAATATTCCCATCCGGCCATGACAATGAAAAATATCGTCAGCTGAGGGAAAATTAGAGATAAGAGTTATCACGTTTTAATGGCCTTAAGTTTCTACCTTTCATTTGTATTTAAAAAGGTTTTTTACGATGCTGATTAGTGAGATAAATGTATTTTACGGGTCAAATTAGTTATATAGCATGCTGGATTCCACCGCACTCGAACGTGTTAGTGTATTCTCTTACCGATGCCAATAGCTGGAAACTAAGTAGTTGTAGACATATTTTGGTGGAAGCAATGTACAGTTAAAGGAGTGGCGCTGATGATACTTTTTCACAGTTTATATTTGCACAAATGTCACTGATTTCACGGCGGTCGACCTCCCTCAGAACGATAGGCATCCCACGTTGGTCAACGCTCACCTCATCCGCGCCTTCCCTCTTTCCAGTTCTCTCGATACCTCTTTGACAAGCCATTCACATCCAAAGGCGCATGCACACACAATCATACGCACATTCCATTCCTCCCTCTGCTCTCCATTCATCCCAGCAGCCCTCCCCCTCTGTTTCTCCTCAAATTTTACCCTCACTTTCCTTCTCACGTTTCTTATGTCTACAATCAAATTTATACTTCAAAAGGTTTCCGGAATATACCCTCATAACCAAACCAGGGGAAAGGCGCTATATCTATTGCTTCTTTAAATATAACCGTGCCATTTAGGTACATAAGTTAGCCTATTAGCTCTTTGCAGAAATGTCATTTTCGCTATTTTTTACATCACATTAATACCCAAAGGGTTTGCCTTCCTGAGGGTGAACGCCCATTCCTAGAGCCGGAAGAGTATGAGATATAGATTTTATATTTAACATCGTACGAAGCTGATTCTCTACGAATGGGAAATGATTAGTATGGTTGGTACGTATACTAGAATGTAGCGCAGCTCAGATAGAAAGCAACACATGCTAAATATAAATTTACAAAACGGTTGTACGTTTGAGTTAGCTTAAAAAAGTGAGTAAAGACGTGATATGCGTAACCTCATATGTAGAACAGTAAATTCGAACAACAGTGTAGTTTTAATTATAACATGAGAAATCAGAAGTGAACGACCATATATTGATTATTAATTCCAGATCTCGGAGGTAGTTTTGAGAAGTGAAACCCGGCTGATATACAGGACGTACATATGTAGGATGTCAAAGGCAGAAAAGTACATATATATGTATGCATGTGTATATACACATATAAATGTATGCATAAAAAAAGAGAGAAAGAGAGGAGATTCGAAACCTAGTGAGTTTCTTTTCTTTTTTGTGTGTTTCTGCGTTTTTGTCTGTGTCCACTAATGCTAACTTTTATACAGTATATATATACATACATATAAATATGTATATATATATATATATATATATATATATATATATATATATATATATATATATATATATATATATATATATTTATATATATATTTATTTATTTATTTATTTGTTTTTTCATTTATTTATTTAAATTCTCCGGGTAGTGACGTTGCAGGCCAACAGGATCAGAGGCGGAGATCCTGTAGCGGGGAATTCTCAATAAATTAACATTGTTTGGAGTATCAGTAACTTAGAACTAGAAAAATTCTGGTGTATCACAAACGAAAAGAAACAAATAAATAAACATTTGCATTTAATTTAGAGATCACAAAGTTCTTATGTATAACTAATTAACTGGCTAATATTACATCATTATCTTTTAAGCACAATTTTAATACATGGTTCTACTAATATATTTATGTATACAGTATGTCATTTTAATTTAATCAATTTAAATTTTATCATTAGTACTGAATTTACAAATTCGCAAAACTATTGTGGCATTTCGGTTCAGAGCATGCGTAAACATATATTCTTTGGAGTCTTGTGATCTGATCAGTGAGTTCATTTTAAGTCATTTATTAACTTACCAGAGCATGAAGAATTATTTTTTTCTTTTGAGAACAGTCACAAAGAACAATTAATGTCAGGAATTTAGTATCTATCAGAAAAAATTTGCGGTAGCATATATTTGCTAAAAACCACACTAAATCCACTAGAATTGGATATGCAGACTTAAGTATGGGAGGAAATGTGAATTATTTATTTTAACGTCATACTGGAATCGGACAAAGCATGAGGGAACCACGTTAGTAACAATCTCGTAGCTATATTGAAAAATGCTTAATTCAAGAAAAACGAATAATTGGCAAATATTCGAATTAAAGCGTTAAAGAAAGGTATTATTTCGTATTTATCAGGCATCACCCACAGCTCATGTTGATTATTTGGTACCCTGCTCGGAAGAACCTAATCTCAGTATTAAAAAAGCTTCCTGTTTCTTAAAAATGTTTGCGAAAATTTCATGTAAAATCGCCGACCGAGAAACTACCTGAAAACGTTGCATCATCATCGAGGGATCTTTACAGATTACGTGCGGCTCGAACTATTATATAAATAAAAATACTGTTAAAACTGCCATATAGTTAATAATTTTAGCCACCACATTAAATCGTAGGCAAAGCCACAACGAGAGGTTAAGGGAAATGGAGTACCGAAGAGACTGCTAAAAGTAATCTCTTTTTTTTCTAACGAAAAGATGGCAATATTGGGAATTATAACCCAATTCAATTAAAATTTCTCGGAAATAAGATGCTAAGATGCTTCTAATTACCATAATTTTCACTTATCTCACATATCCTGCCTCCCTCTTCCACGGTGGCTTGCAGGGTATGATGTAGTTCTAGTTATAAATATTGCGTCAGAATGTTTATAAACATGGAAGTAAATTAAACTTTTTGTTTAAAGCACCTTGTAATATCTCAAGTTAACCCTATTTTTTCGGCTTTTAGCATAGTTATTTTATGGGTTCAGCATTAAATCAAGCTAATGAATTTTTTGAGACTTATGTTGCATTGACACATAGAATTTTTATTTCTCCACTGCCAAAATCACTTTTGCCTAACCACTTAGGGTCGATTTGGATGGCATTTTGATGGCATTGTGTAATTATGAAAAACTCCATTAGGGAACTCTAGAAAATTCGCCTGATGTCCCCATAACACATTAAACAAGTAACCGGAAATTCTTTTAAATTCAATGTTTTAAAAGCTATTTCTGTAGAAATTTTCCTAATGCTATTTTCTTGCTGATTACATCATTCTGTCTCGCCCGTTTTGGTATTTTAAAATTCAAATTCGACCCAAATATCCCTCTGAATTACAAAGGGAAATTTCTCTAATCCCCACGGCATGGCTCTCATGGTAGTAATATTTTAGTCGTACTGATTTTGATGGTGATTTCCTAGGGACCAGTCGATTAATGCAGTAAAACTTTTAATCAGCCTTTTGTATTTCATGAACTTATATTAAGTGAACCCGTGCCCCAAGTTTTGAATAAAGCCTAAGAACTAGATCCATTATGCGAAGGACTGCAGAAAATACACCTCTTCTAGAGCCTTCCATCATCTCATTTTCCAAGGGCTATATTTGAGTTTCCTATCCTTTGTAGATTTAAATGCTCTTTAGACAAAGGATTAAATAGAAGTTGAAATGTAGGAGCATCTCAATGTTTCTTATAAAAAAAGAGTTATGTATAAATTAATATAATTAATTATTTCATAAAATATAAATTCCAAAAAATTCATTTTCGGCGGAGTTCATTGAAGTGTAACACGGAATGTTGCTCATATTTCAGTTTGAGTTTTAGGAATGAGGCGAAAAATATTTACTTAATTTTGCTGTTCATAAATTCTAATTGTACTTGAATAACTAACTGCTCAGACAATCTGAATTTATATTTTTTGATAACACAGTTAGTTCAAAAAGCTCGACGCAAACGTAAGTTACAGAGATTCAGATATTGATTCCCTATCTGATATCGATGAGATAACTTTAAAAACATATATTTTGAACAATTAAAACTCATTAAAACAACATTCATTTCCAAGTTGAATCTCATCTAAGATATGACGGATCTTCGGAATATACCTGTTCATATCATAACTTGACCATTTGGCCGCTTTACCCAACGAATATACAAAACACTTCGTCGATATAAATTCATTTAAATATTATTTATAATCTCAAGAAGTAATGAACAATGGACAACTGCCAGTTCTTGGTATCTCCTTCCAATTTTACCCGTTGACCCGAATGTACCAGAAAATTCGAACAAGTTTTTATTCGTAGGCGCAACCTGAAATATTATATTATACGAATGATTTAGAACTGGAACAAACTACATGGTACTCAACACATGATAACTGTATATCTGATTAATTTCGAGAAAATGAAGGTGTTAATTTTTTATGCATGAATTGAACTCATATAGCCCCGAAATATAGGCCAACGAATGAGTACTCACTCTGGTCGAAACCCTATGTACTCGTTAGAAATATTATAAATACTTAAGCGATAAGCCATACAAGATCAAGGCTTAAAATATCAAAGATGATTGTGTTACTTGAAAAATCAAAAGTAAATAACAAATGAAGGCAGGAGAGAATAAATGTACAAAGTTATTCATTAATTCTCTTACTAGTAAATGAAAACAACTTAACTTAATCATATCTTGAATGGCCATTAATCACTTTACATGAATGAAAGAAAAGTTATTTTGCACTCATGTTCGCAGTCTTCAACAAATTAAGTAAGACAATCACTTTAGTACTAGCGACGATAGGCCTAAGATTGTGTAATATTTGTCAACTCGTGAGTATAAATCACAGACAAATCCCTCACCATTGACAAATTTCAACATGTGTCGTTCATGCAGAAATAAGTTTTCAAATGTTTACGAAAAATTAATCCTCTAAGACAAGATTCATACTAAATATTCTTATATATTCGTTCCATGGAATCATCTCTTTTATACTCTCAATTATCACTATTATTTTTCCTGATCACGGTTTCAGGTAATATCCACCGACCATCAGGGTCTCTCGGAGAGTAATGTATGTAAAGTCTTTTTCATTTAAAATTTGGCTCAGTTCGACCCATTTCAAAACTGTCAAATTTGTCAACTGCTGGATACCGACTCATTAGCTTCCTACCATCATATATAAAGGCCTTGAAAATTTGATCGACGGGTAAATGACAGAATTCTTGTGGCACTTCAACATTTTAGATAGTTCCAATATCGCTTGCGTAAAGCTAACTCAGCCGCTGAAGGGAATACCAGAATACTTTACCAAAAAAACTAATGGCCTACTGGGAGGAGGTCTCATTCATACAATTTCTAGATTTCATCAAAATATCATTTTGTATTTGACTCCAAAAACATAATTTTCCTCTTAGCAGAACTAACTTGCATGTTTTTTTCACTAACCTTTGCCCGCATAGATTTCTTACCCCGCACCTGGACGAATAGAGGTAACTAGCGTCGCATGTTGCTCATGGCAATAACATTTCTCTTGATGTCCCACCAGGTTCAGCCTTCTGTCCGTTAAGATTGATTACACTTCCTTTCTATTTATTACATTTCCTCATCGCTCCAAAATATCAATTATCACTCAAACGAAGCTGACCTTTAAATATATCTCGGTTCCGCTGTTGGTAAATTTCACCATGCCAGGTAGAAAATCAATAATGACTTGAAAACTTAAACAGATGGAGTAAGCACAAGTATATAAATCTTATTATTGACAAATAACAAGCGGTAAAAATTTGCTTTTCCAAATTTTTAGATATTCATTAACGAATTTCAGCCTTGACATGTGCCCCTCAAGGACAAGCCTATTCCATTCAAGAGAGTTGTGAAAACGTAAGACGTTTTTGGGTGAAAAACTCTCACGGTTCTTCTTCGGATTGGAAAGATGCAAATCCACCGCATATATATATATATATATATGCGGTGGATTTGCATCTTTCCAATATATATATATATATATATATATATATATATATATATATATATATATATATATATATATATGCGGTGGATTTGCATCTTTCCAATCCGAAGAAGAACCGTGAGAGTTTTTCACCCAAAAACGTCTTACGTTTTCGGTCGAGCATCCAACGAAAATTTAAAACATATTTTGTGATATTTCCTGCCTTGCGTTTACGGGTTTTGAGTGACAAGCGTATCCGCAACAAATTTTCTTCCAAAGGAGTAGTTAGATCAGTTTCGTATGCCTTTCACTCACTTTGGGCTCTGCCGAATTGGAACCTGGTTAGCGCTTGAAGTCATTGCTTGTTCCTGAGTGTTGCTAAGTTAATGACTTCCTCGGACTTTGTGATTGTAATGGCGATTTGTAATCTTCTTCGGTGAATGTTTTCAAACATAACATCGGCCTTCGCCAATTTATATGGTTTGTAAAATTTCAGGAACCTTTCATCATTACAGTTATCATCCCCATTCCCCTACCCGTGTTTTTCATTTTCATGCCTTTCAGGATTTCATCTATATGATTATTAAACTTTCTTTTCCTAGTATTTTCATGCAGCACTTGTGCCTTCTGGTCGTCATAATGTCGTGAACTGCGCACTACGGGGTTTTATGGACTTAGTATCGATTTTAACCATAAGAATTTTGTTTCTTCTATCGCAGTAAGCTACTCGATCTTATTTCGACAGTTTTCTGAAGTGATCTACAGCCCCGTAGTTTTAGTTTGATATTTTGAGAGAACGCAGTGCGAATAAGCGTCATTATTCCATCAACGTTTGTGGTCCCGTTTCATATTTCATTTTTTACAAAAAAAACAATTACCCAGTATTATAAAGTATACACTAAAAATTCTTCACGGGTCCCAGCAATATTTTTATGGGCCGCACACAACAAGTAGCCAATCAGCCTGAGGTTTCTGCTTTCTGGACACTAAACGTTTGTTTAAAAAATTATCTCGCATTCCAAAGTGTTAATCGTAGGAAGTAATTATGCAACACAAACACAATGTCGATGACGACATCTCTCAATTAAAATAACAGATCACTAATGCATAGGTTATGGGTATATTTTGTTAAAATAAAACTAATTTACACGTCACTTCAAATATTCCTCGGTGCTCGTTGCAAAGTCGTTTTTACCATTACACTTTGGCATTGTTGGGTGAGATAAGCTATTTGCATTCTTTTATCATTATGCATTAATGCAGTACACTTTTCTACTTTCCCTGCTGTCTTTTTCCCTCATCATTCCTCTTTCTTCCCTTCCCGTCTTAGAATGGGGAAAATTGACCTCCAGTTTTTTGTTGGCTTTAATTGCATTTTTTGAAGTATCTGCTTTTATAAGGATGCTAATGTATGGATTCTAGATTATCACTCTAATTCGATTGGAGGTTATATACATTATTATAAACATTTTTTCCTGCCAATTTTTCCGAAACTAGAAATTGTCAAAATTACTTTTGTAACGACAATTTCATGGAAACAGCTTTTTTTGTACCCCATTTGTAATTAAAAACAGCAATATTTAGTGAGTAATCGTCTTTGTTTTCCCCAAAATTTAAGTTTAAAGTTATGATCCCATGAGATCAAGAAAATAAATTGATACCTAGCTCCGTGAGTGCCGCGTGCTATTATATATCGGCTGTCTCTGCACAGTGGCGTTCTTAGTGGAGTTCCTCTGAACTACGTGTGATTCTGAATGTAGTACCATCATTAGATGAGAGAGGACGCTTGACTGTAGAGTAGTCGCCGCCCACGGTCGATACTCGCAGCAGCCAGGCTGCCAAGAAAAATCTCGAATTCCTTCTACTTCTCCACTATGAATTTACCACTCCTCTTTGACCAGCTCATGTTTACTTGATAGTGCTTTGAATGAATGAGTCTACAATGTGCATCGTCGAGCAGGGTGGATGTGGTTTAGGGCCCTATTTCTCGATGCAAAATTGAAACTGTAATTCATGGAAAATTAATATATAATTACCTGCTATCTGATTGAGATCATTAAAAACTTTGCAACAATAATTGTTTAAGGAATGTCTTCATTTCTGTTTTGGAGTAATTGTAAGGGACCTTTAGCTATTAGAAAGGAGCAGTGTGAGCCTTGCTATAGAACAAAAGTTTTGATCACTTCTTACTCGCCAGGTTTCATTCTATGAAGCCTTATTGTATCTCACAAATTGATGGGCGAGCTCATTTGCATCACCTTGGTCCATGATCAGTTGAGGTAGCCGTCGAAATGAAGGAGAGGTATTTTCCCTGCTCCAGATCAGGCTTGTGACGAATTAATACCATTGCGATATACTTCCCGTGTCGTTCTTAAAAATTTATTCGGCTACCTTATTACTGGAACCAAAATTAGTTTAATACTCCTCCGGTCTGTAAGAAGAAAAGTACTAAACTAACGGATGAGTTTATTTCACGTCCTTCGCATAAATAAGTATATTCTTACCACTTAGTGGTGCAGCAATAAACTTTCATACTCGATTTGTTAGGCATTCCACTTCATGACCCGTAGATGTTATGCCCTCCAACGTAGTCCAAATTGGATCGGCACATAGATGTATAGGTGCCAAAAACAATTAGAAAATGGCTCCAAGTAGGCGGCGGGCCATCTCCCGCGAACAGCCTGCTAAAAGCAAAGGAAATCGATCGAACGTTGGGACTGAGTTTTGGACGTGACCCGTAAGTGGGAAGTACTTTTTGGTTAATTTTTTGGCTATTTACGTTAAGACTTATTTTTGGGGGAAGTATTTTGTCGGTTGAAGTTTCATTTATCTCTCTATTCAACATAGTTTCGCTATTTCCTATGTAAATAACTCACTTTTTTCCGTAGACTCCCTGCGTGGACTCTCCCACCCAGGAATTTTAATTCCACCATTGATAACTACATTATACTCGGTGTAGCGATCATTGAAATGCTTATTTTTTCATCTTTTAAATGATTGTGTGTACTCAGCAGAAGTCAAAACATAATTGAAATTAGATTATTTGTGACTAAGTTTACCAAAACATTTAAATGCCAAAATAATTTACGTATTTTTATCAAAATTTTTCTCATTTTGATCGAAATAAAAAGCATGATATGAACTTTCAACCTCTCAAGCCTTCTAGGCGGCTAAGATTTAACTGGCTATTTACGCACAGATGTGCGTAGGGAAGGGTAAGGATATAGTTTTTGGGATTCCTCGCTCAAGACTTGGAGCCCGGTGGAGGAGGAGAGATATAGGAGGTGAGGAAGGATATTGGACGGCGGTTATGGTTAAACGGTGAGATTGCACTCGAGGAAAGAGGGAAGATCGGGGAAAAAAAGAAGTACTAGGAGATTTTTCCTTTCGAGCGTCCTAAAAACCCGGTGGATCTGGGGAGGGATTTAGTAGTTGAAAAGAAGGGATCTTACAATGCATTGAGAAGTAGAGAAAGGAGAGCAATAAAGATATGATTCGATCTAAAGGGAGTGATGAGAATTAATGACTTAGCTACCATGTGACATATAGGGCAAAGGAGGAAGTGATCAACGGTTTGAGAGCCTTAATGGCGGCTAGCTCTTAAGGTTCGGATCTCATTGGGCGACGCATTGATGGGTAAGGAGTCAAATAGGAAGACTATATAAATAGCCATGAAAGATTACTCCACGTACCTGAGCGTGGGAGGGGATGGAGACTGAGTGAGGGGGAAGAAACTTAGCACCACGATAGGTGGTCATCGTTTATAATATTTAGTTGTGTGGTGCATTCACCTTAATGAAGTGCGGGATAAATGTTGCGCTGTACAAGATAAAGTAAGTCCGGGATTTGCATCTACCGGAGGCGAGAATAGTGGTAGGGAGACTGCGAATATGGTGAAAAGTACGTGGATATTTGAAGGAGGCATTGGGGGTAAAAATCAGATCGTCTTGCAGTACGGTTTTTGGCAGTGTTATAAGGTGCCGAGTGGAAGTACCATGTCGGTTTACTTATAAAGCAAGGATTAATATTGGAGGTAGTTTTAGTTGTATGAGAGTCTGCGTTAATGCGGGGCGTGTTGGTAGTAAGTTGACAGAGCAGTTTTGGTTTTCTAACAAAGGAAACAATCCTTTGAGAGGAAGTCAGTTTCTGGTATTCCGGGAAGTACGTGGTCTACAGAAGTTTTGTACATGTAAGTGATGGTTTCTTTTTTACGCGAGATAATTTTGGCAGTTGGAGGTAGATTTCGATGTTTTAAGATGGGGCTGTAAATTTTGTCTGCTTTTCTTGGATGCGTAGAGCTTGGGCAAACATTCATTAATTTTAACTTCAATGTCACAAATGCACTAGACTATTGGAGAGAAGTGTATGATGTGTGTAGGATGGCACCTTTTTTTAGCGTATGTAAAATTGTCTCTTGGGAGGTTTCATAGTGATCGAAGATTTTCACCCAAATTTATGGATATGCCGATGCAGAGGAAAGTGACAGGGGAAGGGGAAATCGTGGCAGCGGAGTGAATGAAGAAAGAAACTCGGGGCGCTGAGGAAACTTACTAGGGAATACTCGACTTGGTCCAAAAAATAAAAATTCTACCAATGAACCCGGCCATGACCTCAGGTTGATGGAATATGATAGCAAGGAGTATCCCTTCGAGTATCTAAAAGATCAGGTTAGCATAAGAAGGATCTATTATGCTAGAAGATAGCAGACGTCTTTGTTGTGGGTTTGAGATTAGACAGGTAGGTGGTTAATAGGTGTGGCATAAACTAGAGCTGGAAATGATTTCTAATTTTTCCAATTTCTTCCAAGTACATCGTTTCATTAAATTCATCCGCATCATTAGGAACTGTGCGTGACTTTCCTCACCAAAGAGAAAAGCTTAAAGAGAAAAATCTAAAGTATCCATTCTAAATGCTTTCATATTCAAATTTTCAACTAGCAGCTGTTTCTTTCTTACTCATAGTGACTCGAAGACATAAACAATTAATGGCATTTATCAAAGCATATCCCTATACTTTACGTTCTAGCTTCAGAATCAACAAAATAAAAATATTAATAATTGTCTAGAGCAATTTCTACTATAATCGGTTTGCATTTTTTTAGGGTGCACATCAAGTTTGCAGTCAAACTGAACTATTTTTGTAAATAACTTGCGTTTTTGCGCCGTATTTCCTAATTTAGCCAACAACCACAGTAATTAACCCGAAGGTTAGTTTGGTAGGTGAGGGCAGAGCTCATCTCATACATAAACCCTGTATGGCATGTGGACTTCACATATCAGAGCAGGGGTGCATTAATCAGAATAACTCATTTTAACATACAGGGTTCGTCCGGAAAATAAGTGTACTGATTTGATTGTCTTTTTTGACAAAAGGGGAGTCGTCCACTACGAATTTGTACCTGAACGACAAACTGTAAATGCTGCATTTTACGTCCAAGTGCTCGACAGGCTTCGAAAACGAGTCGCCCGCGTCCGGCCAGCGATCAAAAACATCTGGCGGCTGCATCACGACAATGCGCCGTCTCACACCGCGCTTGTCGTGTCGGACTTCTTGGCCAAGCACGGCGTGGCAACGCTGCCGCACCCGCCCTACAGCCCGGACTTGGCACCACCGGACTTCTTTCTGTTCCCGAAGATAAAGAGGAGTTTGAAAGGAACGCGATACGGGACTTTGGACGCCGTCAAAGAGGCCGTGACGACGTGTCATCGAGAGGTTCCCGATGATGCCTTCGCGGGAGCGTTCCAGGAATGGGAACGCCGCTGGAACAAGTGTATCGACTCACAAGGGTCCTATTTTGAGGAATATTAGCTTAAGATATGTAAAAGTGTAATAAATTTTTTTTCCTGAGCTCAGTACACTTATTTTCCGGACGAACCCTGTATATGCTTCCAATCAGTTTCTCCATCAATTTGTTTTCTTCGTTTCCGTGGTGGAATTAGAGCAGTTTCTCTTAAATAAAACCTATATTGAATCGGTTAGAGTTTCTCCCAATTGTTTCCATGGCAACAATGACAACAACTGTTGTAGCATTCCAGGTAAACAAGATCTATCCTGACCAAAGTGATATTTCCAGCACCTGTGACGCCTTTGGTTTCATAGGAAGATCTGTCATCCAATAATTCACGCAGCTTGAGTGAAGCTTAGGGTGTCCAAAAGCGTCAACCTGAATTTACGGTCAGTAGGTCTTCCCTCTATTAACCAGATTGTGCCCGTATTTACTAAGCTAGACATTGACTTCCTATTCCTCCCATTCTATTATCATCGCCCAACATTAATTTTCCTCAATATTTACTGCGATGATGATAACAATTATCCTTATAATTAAGATATGATTATGCAAAATAAAATGGAAAGTCAATACGTGCATACATGGTCGCATGCATGCATAGTCGTAAACGCCAGCAAGACAAACGCAGTAGCTGTTACGAACATTTCATGGCGAACGATTGGAGCATCCACCGTACGCACCAATTTAGCCCACAGTGATTTTCATCTGTCTCGGCCCCTAAAAATCATTTACGTGGCCGACGTTTTGAAAATGATGATACTGTAGGCCATAGAGGTTAATCGTTGGTTGAAGCATCAAACGGAAACTTATTTGCTGCCAAGAGCTTGTAAAGACTTGTAAAAAGATGGGATAAGTGCCTAGATGTGCAGGGTGAACATGTATAAAACTGAAATAAATTTCGGGGAGTTACTTCGATTAATATTGCCTCTGTCCAGTTACTTGGTTACTTATTGACTTACCGTATTAATTAAAGTTATGGGGTTTGATTATTTTCCATTCCCATAGACTTGAAACATTTCTCGCAGTGACCACCCTTAGCACACGGGGATGCTGTTGCACGTGGAGAAATTTTTCAAGACTTAATTGTTCTTAAAAATGTACCGAGTACACGCTAGACAAAAGAGGTGTCGAATCTTCACGCTGCTTCTCAATATGACCACTGTCTGGACCTTTTTCAACTACCGGAGGTATTTCCTTCAGAATAAAGTTAACAGTTTCAGACTTAACTTTGTAGAATTCCTTCATGATGAGGGTAAAAAATAAGAGAAACTTTACACTTCCACACACTTTTAATACTTTACGACCATGGTATCGATGCTGCACATCATTATCATGATTCGCAGCATCGAAACCATGGTCATAGAGCATTAAAAGTGTGTGGAAGTGTGAAGTTTCTCTTATTTTTTGCCATCTTCCTTCAGAACGGTGTTAAGTCAATCTAAAAATTCTTTTGGCCTCCCAAGAGAGGTAAGGATAGCTCGTGTAGTGTTTTGAGTCGTGAGATTCTACCTGCACGAACAACTGCTGTAGATCGTGGTCATATTTTATGCTTGAAAGGTTCTCATTGTTAGAATATTGGCAAAGTATGGTTTCCTCTCTAACGCGAACAGTTAAATAGTTTTTTTATTCTTAATTTCAACTTACCATGAGACATTACCTGAACCCATATAAAATGTATGCTTGCAGTGAAAAATATCCCTGAAATATACATATTGACTTTGATACTTTTCATTCAACTATTTTGCATCAGCCAAAACCTATACGTTATCCAACTCTCCGTCAAATTCTCAGCCGAGGCGCTTTCCTCATAGGAATCTCAATGCTCACTTAAAGTTCCGCCTTTCTGATTCCTACTTGGCACTCCAATACAATACTTCCAAAGATATTGTGGGGTGAATTATCACAGGAAATAATTGTCACACGGTTAATCTGTAAGATGAAGAAACCCGCCACAAATAGGTTTAAGTAAAATTTCTCACTCTACAGTATTAATTAGCATATTATCGTTGGAATTAATGACATCATCTCTGAGTAAGGGCCTGCCTCTATTATTACGTGCTACTGAAAGTTATGAATAAGACGCCGTGGCGAAAATTCTCACGTGCGGACTATTGTCGTTGAGAATCAAATGAGACAGACGCACAAGACTTCTGTGTCAAACTCAAAGAGTTGCCTCCAGCAGAGGGTCTAGAACTAGGATGGCCTGGATGCCGAAATCCACGCCATACTTTTGCACACTTCTTCGAATTTCGGAGACCCATATTGCGAGAAAGTGAGGAAACGAAAGAGACCAAAGCTAAGGAAATGTGACAACACTGAGCAAATTTCAAGCGCTTCGCCATTCTCATCTACGGTGCGGCGCAAGAAATATAATCGGATTATGGCGTTAAGCACGCTGCATACGCGTTGAGTGCCTACTCTGTGCATGCGCACGCAACGCCAATTGTTCGGCTTCGATCACTTTTTTTGTATCCGTCGAGAGTCTCTCTCTCTCTCCATACTCTTGTCCTCGTCCCCGAAGCTTACTCCGCCCCTCCCTGCCCCCCTCCCCTTGAGTTTCATTAAAACCCAGTATCAGTATCAATGAGTCACAAAAGCTTCCCATCATCACCTGGAAAAAATGCTCAAAATGAACATGGAACTCTTTTCTTCGTGGAGAGCCCTATAAGATAGTTCCCATTTATTTCAAAGGACCGTCTTTCACTTTTTCTCTGCTGCTAGTGTTTCCCTTTTTTCCATTTTATCTTTACATTCTCTTCATTGGATGTTTATCGCTGTGCGACAAACTACATCCTCTTTAAAAAATGCATTTTTCACAGCTGCTTCCATCTCGCCTCCCTCAAAAGGTCTTCACCGAAGTGTGAGTACGTTTGGGAGATTAGACCATCCTGGAAAAAATATGATATGTTGACGAACCTGTATGCGAGGGAATGAATTTGAATATACATTTCGTATTCGAGCAGCTCTTGATCGTGGTATAGTACACGGGCCCAAATACTCTATAGAATAGGAAAACTGATCTTGAAATATCGTGGCTCTAGAATGCAAAGAAATATTATGCAACCTGCGCAAAACTATTCTTGATGAAACACATTGCTGGTTTATTTCAATGTACTATTCTGCGTCATGTTTAATTTATGTGTGTTTAATGAATGCCTATATATCCTAAATTTAAATGGTTATAGACTCAATGAAATACTGAAGAAGTATTACTGAATGAAATATATATTTTATTTGCGCAATTTCCTCCAGAGATCCGGGGAGATGCGTGATTTTTTTAGGAAGGAACTATCCAAAATATGCGGGTGCTCTTGATGATGTAACAGCTGTGTTACAACTCCCCTAGCTGTAAGCTCTAAAATAACCTGAAAAAATTTTGTGTGCCTGATGAAGAGTGGAAAATGGATGAGAAGTGATGGATATTCTAGGGGGTTATTTGGAGGAGAAATAGAAGAGAAGGCTTCAAAGAGAGAGGCGAGTAAATTAAGAACGACATGAGAAAAAGGGGGTGATAATGGAGTCGAGGCATTACCAGTCTATAAGAGGGCATGGAGCAATGAAGTTACGCTTCAGCAGATTGAAAACTAATGACAGGGATGATTGATGGTGTGGGGCCTCACCGTCAAGGTCAAAAGATAATTACTCGCAAGATATTGAAGTCACCATATTAGTGACGAAGAGGTGCATGAAATGGACATAGTTTCATCATACCCCGTGTGAGAGTATTCGGATATTGGAGGGTGTGTCTCTACGTTTATTGCACCTCGTCTTGAAGCACTTCGAGCATTTTGGTACCAGTATAAAAGGTTTAATTTATTAATTAAATGCTATATCAAGTAGAAAGAAAAAGCTCCCGTTTTGTT
Organism: Hetaerina americana; assembly: GCF_022747635.1. Lineage (NCBI taxonomy): Eukaryota > Metazoa > Arthropoda > Insecta > Odonata > Calopterygidae > Hetaerina > Hetaerina americana. Next base: position 24,845,194 of record NW_027286292.1, read on the forward strand.
TAAAAGTTCAAGGAATAGAAAACATCAATAGTTATTTTAAACTACCATTGTAGTGACTTTTTTCACGAATATTGATCAATTGTCCAACCAATTAAAAAATAGAAATAGTGCCATTTTATATTGCAACATGGAGAACTTTTCCGTCCCCTTGTTACATCGGTTGGCGAAAGCACAGAGTGAAATAATCAATTGACAATCATTGTTACCACTCATTATCCGTGAATATAGAAGTATTTACCATGCCTTACGACCATTAAAACTTCTCGTTGATTTCACGGGAACTGATAAAGATACCATTGTTTATTTAAATCTGGTGTACTACCCTGCCATACGCCCTTCGGTCTCTTAAAAATTTACATATGCAAGTAGATGAACTATTTCTTTCATTGCAGTTTGGCATATGACTTAACTAAGATTTCACATTGATGGATTTTGTTCTATCGTCCGTCACAGTCCACTACCTTTTAGATATTTATTATGAAAGAGTTCCCCAATTCACTTCCTGCGACTAATCATTTGTGCATCTTAGATGTCGATGCAAAAGGGCGGAGGAAGGCCTCGACGCAACGTTTGGCCAATTCCAACAAAATTCAAATGGTCATTTTTTCTAAGGTGTTCCAATGGCAAAGACACTCCAGGAATCTATTCATAACATCAGGATACAAATTGCTGCAAAAACTGCTGCACTTAGGAAGAGCCATTAACAATGATGTCAAAAAGGATATAGTAAGAGTAATACCTATCCTTTTAATGATATTCCCACGAAAGCTATTTATTCCGTGCTCGATAAAAACTAAGTGGATTTACCAGTAGCAAAAGAGTCACACCTTTAAATGACCTTCCACCGATCCAACGTATGGCATGATAAAATGCATAAATGCCAATTAAGGGATTAGAACCTCGAACATTCGCGACAGCCCTGCCGCGAGACTTAAGCACCGGATTAGCACGATTGAAGTCTGGAGTGGCTTACCACAGATTCCCTACGCTAAATTGCTCAAACAAACTCTATGGCATTTTATGACCTTCCCCTCAGTCACGTGTCGTGAATTTCCAATATGCCCTCCTATCGCCATCTCACTCTCCTCTTTACAATTAGATTTAAGCATGTTGATTTTCAATAATTATTGCCAGCTTAATATTCGTCCTGTGTATCTTCTACTCATTCTGGAGCCAAAAAGTAATACCACTGAAACTGATAGAGTGAAAAATGAATGGATAAAACTTCCGCGAATTCCGTTTGTTATCACATCCAATCTCACCCGTGCACCATTTTGTTAATTGATGGATTCTCCACTCACCTTTAAGTTTGACGAAATATATAGTGTTGATACAAATCTGTCATACAAAAGGTGATTTTTATGGAATAATGAAAGCATTATTTCGTGTGAGGCTACGAAATTAGATGAAATAATGAACTACTAGTATGGTATTCTAATATTTAGCGAGTAAAATCTTGCAAAAATAAATTTAAAACTAATCTACAGGTAAAAAATGATTCGTCTGAACAGTTTTATAACTATGTAGAAAAATTAATGTCTGTGACGAAACAATTATTAGTACCTCTGTCATAGTATAATTTAAACATTACAGGATACATCACATTCCTGTGGGTAGGACGTTGGACTACTGACCGGAGAGCCCGGGTTCGATTCCCGAGGTCATTGTTGAGCGCCAAATGGGAAATTGGGAAACCTTAGGCGGATCAGGGATGGAACTGGCCCCTTAATGTGGCAATTTCACATGCCGTATGGTTCATTAGTATTACGCGAGCTCTACCCTTGCCTATCACACCGACCTTCGGGATGATAACCGCGGTGGTGTCATAATAATGTATCTGTTTCCACAACTACTGTCTGCATTGGGGCATAGCAGCCGATAGGATAGAGCGCTTGGGAGGGCCCCGATTTGAAATTCGTACAATGCCTCTGCAAATTCTCATCGTCACCTAGGCTGTCAATTTTCTGAGTACAAAATCTTCATTGGCTCAGGGACTTTTCTCTCTAATGCCTTAGTCTCACTTACCAAGAGCCAAAATATAATAAAAACATTACTGCCACTTTTCACATCATATATATATATATATATATATATATATATATATATATATATATTTATTTATTTATTTATTTATTTATTTATTTATTTATTTATTTATTTATTTATTTATTTATTTATTTATTTATTTATTTATTTATTTATTTATTTATTTATTTATTTATTTATTTATTTATTTATTTATTTATTTATTTATTTATTTATTTATTTATTTATTTATTTATTTATTTATTTATTTATTTATTTATTTATTTATTTATTTATTTATTTATTTATTTATTTATTTATTTATTTATTTATTTATTTATTTATTTATTTATTTATTAGGTAATCTACCGGTTATGGTAGGTTTTTGGATGGACACAGCTTCCAAACAAATATTTTGTGACTCCTAAAAAAACACAAAATCCAGCATCCTACTCTACATCAGGTCCCTCTTCATCTCTGAGTACTTTCTTCCTCCCTTCGTCCCGTCTAACATCCCTATCCTGTTCCTTCCCTTTCCTCGTTTGCCTAACATTCTCCCCTCTATTACCGTCTTCAACATCCCACTGCCGGTCAATACCCCCTTTATCCACTTTTCCTGCCTCCATAAGATTTTTCCCAACAAACCCCTCTCTTCGCCCACGATACCAAGTACTTCCTCAATTGTTTTCTCCTCTGTCATTTCGCCTTCTCCATTCTTCTTCACACCCACATTTCAAAAGCCTCCAGCCTACGTCTATCCTCCTGCTTCAATGACCACGTTTCCACGCCGTACCTAGCTACGCTCCATATCAAAGTTTTTACGAGCCATTTCTTAATATCCTTACTCAACGTCCCTGTCATCAAATCCCTCCTCCTTGTGAAAGCCTCTTTGCCTAGCGCAATTCTTCTCCTTACGTCCCCACTACTTTGACCGTGTTGGTCCAAAACACTTCCGAGATACGTAAACTGTTCTACCTGCTCTAGTTTTTGCCCTCCTATTTTAATTTTTAGCTTAGCCTTTTTCTTTCTAGAAAATCGCATTGTTTTATTGATATTGATTCTCATCCCATACCTGTGGTACTGAATTTTCAATTCACTCAGCATTGCTTGCAACCCCTTGGCTGACTGACAAACTAAAGCTCGTTCATCAGCAAACCTAACTGATTTTACGAATTCCCCGCCCACTTTCATTCCCACCTCCAGTTCTTCCCATGCCTCTTTGATCATTTCCTCTACATACAGGTTGAACAGCAACGGTGATAATGGGCAACCCTGCCTTACACCTCTTCCTAACACTGCCCAACCGGACTCCCCGTTCCCCGTTCCCCACTCGCACCTGAGCAGTCTGAGACATGTACAGGTTGCGGATTAGCCTCCTTTCCCTCCAATCTATTCCTATTTTCTGCAATATACTTATTAGTTTTGCCAAATTCACTCCATCAAACGCTTTTTCGAAATCTACGAAACAGGCAAATATCCCCTGGTTGAATTCTACTTCTATTCTCGTATATATATATATATATATATATATATATATATATATATATATATATATATATATATATATATATATATTCACATAGAAATAGATATAAGGATATATAAAAGACGAACATAGGAGTGGTGGGGAAGGCGGAATCGATCAGATCACCATTGCAAAAATATTTCCTCCACCGGGACTTGAACCACGGATATTTCAACTTTCCGGACCTCTTGAGCTATCAAGGAAATATTTTTCACTTGTGATCTGCTCCATTCCGCCTTCCCTACCTCTCCTGTGTTTGTCTTTTATTTGTGTTTTCATCCCTTTTTCTTATATAGTATCTATTTCCATGTGAATGAATAAATGTTTGCCATGCGGCGGGTTTCCGTGTTTGAATTTATATACATGTTTTGTGCATGTGTGCCTGGTGTTTCACTATCGATCAAATTTTAAAAATCAAACCAATATTCAGTAACATTGATCAGTAGTAGAAGTTTTTTTAATAAATTCCGCTCTTAGCAGTGCATAGTTGGCATGCAGGCTGGCTCACGCCACAAGCACATGTTCATCGATGATGGCCTCTGGCGAAACCGTTGGCAATTATTTCTCTGTATGGTGAGAAAATTCATATTTTCAATTTATAACGGAAGAATTATTTGCCAAAGTGAGTGAGGATATTGCAGAAATCGGCTCACATCATATAGGTACAGATAGAAGCTTGTTTAATTTTCACTTAATATCGTCATGATCGACCTCATCAAATATGATCACTAACGAATCACTGAGCGTAAGTCTCGAAAAAACTTTATATTCTAAAACACCGTATTTTGGCCCCTGTTCGTCGTTTGTGAACGGTTGTTTTTGAAAAAAAATATTTTTTAGCTTATATCCAGCGAATGAATATATCAACCTGGTATATTGAAGAATATCCACAATGCCAGGGTGATCAATATTGTTTATCAATACTCATTCTGTAGATGGTAAGATCATTTTTTAGGTAATATGAATTCTGTGTCTGGTAAACCAAGGAACTCTATAATTAAAATGCCGTCTCGATCAACTTTGTTATTTCCTTGGCATTTTATACCCAGTATCTTTGCCCTATGCGCTTATGCTTTGAGATAATGAGGTGGTTAACGCAGATTCGGTGTTAGATTGGGCTCTTTGCAAAATGAACGTATCAGTAAGCAAATGATACATAATTCGAGTGCTATTTATTCTAAACACGTAAATATTAATACCCGGGAGTCTCCTTGCGTCCCTTTTCGATGACATTTTAATAGTGTGCTTTTCTGTCTCAATGAAAAGAGAACGAATGACCCTAGTAATATTTGTGGAAACGACTGTATATTTATACAGGCATACAGCAATTGAATATGTATTTATAATACTAATAATTCATTGCATTTTCAGCCCTCCTTTTATGTATATTATTTTTCTTAATGTTACTTTAAAGAGGAATCCAATGACATTTCATAATTTTTTATTTAATATCATTTGCCTCACTATTCTGTTATCTATCCATATGCATCTAATTATTAATTTCAATTTCATTTCTATGAATTTGACTTAAGCAGTTTATCATGGGTTAATTTGTATACAATCAAATAAAATATCAAAAGTATGGCTTATTTAAATGCTCGAAAAACTGTGATTTCAAGTTCGTTTTCCGAATATTAAACAGACATGATAATCTGCAGACTCAGCAAATATATTTTCTAGGTAATATTTTCAGAAGTACTCTGTTTTAGGCCAGTTTATGTAGGGGATCTATACATATTACTTTCCCTGACAGAAGTGGTCAGGGAGGTAACTTAAAGTGATGAACAACTGCGAGGAAATGAAGTAGAAAAAAGAGCATTGTGACTAACTACATTAATCAGGATGGAAATTAGATGTTTACATTTATGTTTTCCATGTCGGATCTTCTGTTTTATCTTTAATATCGATCAATGTATTTCACGTTTGGCGTAGGAGATAAGCCAGTCACCAGAAATACAAGTATACTTCTCTTGAGACATAACACGAGATCGTAACATTGACGAACGACACCTCAGAAAAGCAGTGCCTTCGCATATGGTACTCGTCATGAGAAAGATATAAATGTGCATTGAATGGTCAGCGCCCAAATGGCATTCGAAAAGTCAAACATGATCCTCCGGTACGTTCTATATGTTCGACCACCAATCTGCCTGCTATCAGAAGCCTAATCCGGTAGGGCCAGAGATATTCTGGCTCTGGACGCAGAGGGTCCCAGGACCTATAACTCAAAATTTAGTATATTGCGTAAGTATTAAAAAAAATATTTTTGCAGAATCTAGAGGAGGGTCTGACTACACGAGACGATATATTAACTTCATGCGGGGTAAAGGATCAAATGATATGATGTGTATGGAAAAATTGACGACGATGCACCTTGGGCTAATTAGTATTATCGAGCAGTATGAACGAAATTTTCGATATTCATTTACTCTCTCTCTTTCTCTGAACTTCCAGTATGTATCCCATACTGGTATACCGTCGTCACCGTGATATACAATACTATACTGAGGGCAGTTATATTTTCAAAGAAAAATATCGCATAGCTTAATTTGACGTCCAATACTACCTCTAATTTTCTTTTCGGGAGTTATAGCGGCGAGATCATTCCAACGCGCAACATATAATACATGGTAGAATTATCGGAACGAAACTTCTATTAAAAAGCAAACAAAATAGTCTTCTAAATAACCAATGAAATAGTCCCAAGCACCTTTGAAGGAACTTAGAATGTTTGTGAAATAACTCGGTTCCGTTTCATGCTTCATAAAATGGCATCCGATGTTTATGCTTCTGGTCTTCGAAAGTAAGTATATATAATCGAAAGTAAGTATATATTATTCATTCTGCCTAAGGCGATGCTCACGATATCCACATGCACTAGAACTGAATACTGGTTAGTTAACACGTGCATGAATCGCGAATATGGGAGAAGAGGCGTTTAAGAAATCATGGTTTGATGGATACGAGTTAACCAAATTATAAAGAAGTCACATCAGAACTATACGTCCCAAGTTGAGCCAATTGAGAGTTATTTTAAACTTCTCTGGTTAGTCCCGTGTTATTTCAAACACTTTCGTACGCCAAAAGAAGAAGGATGCAACCATTCAAACAATGAACGCTCGACTTAATGCAAAATAAATGTTCCCTCCGTTTTAAGACACATTTTTTTCGTCACTTAGTCGTAAGTAGGCATGCGAATTTCGTGACCGCTAGGGAAAGGTCCGCGCATTTGGAAGAAAAATGCATTCCCTTCATTCGCGGGACAAGTGCCGCAGGTTTCTTCTTCGATAACGTGGTGCTTCTTTTTTTAAATTGCAAGGCGGCACTCGGCTCTTACTTCCACTCATGTACGCTAGTTACACAATTTTAGGGCTTAGGTAATTTCCTTCAAAGTCGCATCTTGTTTACTCAGCCTGATTGCGTCGAATTCCGGCTTTTTTTCATTTCCGGAATCGAGTCCTTCCACAAGCATTCTGCTTCAAATTCCTTCAGTTGGAGATGCCGCGGTGATGACCATTTAGTTTGTTTTTGCCTTTTATCTGGGGAAAGAAAAAAAGTGATTCAGGGAAAGGGTATCGTGAAACCTCGGTGCCAGTGTGGCATATTGGGCGGCGGAGCTGTTAATATTTTTTTTTACTCCGAGACCTTGAAGTGGGTTCGGACGCGGGCCGCAGGCACGCGTTCACCCCCCCCCCCCCCCGAAGGGTCCTATTCCCGTCTTCACTCGACTCCCTGGCCCTGCCCCGTGGACTGCGCTTCCTCCAGCTTCAAATGCTAATTGGTGGCACTTGGTCGAGCCAGCGTTTCTTCCCGCTTGATTCTCCTTTTGACAACATTTCACAAAAGACGATCTTAATAGTATTAATACGGCTAACTAGTAAAGCTCTCTTTTTCACATATATGTAGACGCGATTTGATCACGGTTGTCGACGGACCAACCCAATTAAATACCATATGCCCACGTTTTATTCTAGTAGCGAGTTAATTGAACCGTGGTAAGGCTGGGCATTAAATTCGTGAGTGCGAGGCTCCGTTACCGAAAACAGATTAATATTTCAGTGCAACCACAGCATTCATGACCCTCCAGGTTTGGATTGATAGTTGAACTGGAAAGTTCTGGTGCTCAGTAAAGCACCCAGAACACGTTTGGGAGACCAGAGGTATCACGGAGAGTTCAAAAATGGATCCTCCGGCAAGCATCCAAACGCTGTGCTCACGAGGTTCGACAATCCAATGGATAATAAATTTCGCCTGTATTTCAGCCGCAGAAAACATTTTCAAGTAAAAGGATCAAAATACCTTGCGTAACACGGAATCAGCGCTCCGATTTATTTTGATTCGCTAATCGAATTAGGAAAGTAATTTAAATGCCTTCGCAAGGCGTAAATAGTTTTTCCAAAGGCGCATTTGTTTTCTTTTTCTGTTGAGAGTTCTACTCGTTGAGGCTCAAATTTAGATGGTCCTCATGCTTGGAATAAGGTTTACCTTTGTATCACGCCAAGTTGAGATAAAGCAAATTAGATAGTTCCATAGATTTCCGCGCAAAAGCAAATAATTTTTTTTGAACGGAGGGAGGGAGGGGGCAATTCGAGGCAGCTGGGACATGGACGGCTTGGCAACGGAGGGAATCGGTAAGCAGGATGGTGGGAAGCGCGCGTGAGAGGAGCAAGGGGAGGTCGGGCGTCGAGAAGCAAAGTGGGTTGGGAAGGAAGAGGGGGAGGGAGATGGGAGTGCAGTAGAACAAGAAGCTTCAAGAGAAATGCCTCTCGCGAATTTAGGGCCCCACGAACCTATTCACATATATCACGTGGAAAACGCAAGGAGTCCACCAGTGGAAACAGGGCCATGGGGAAGGTCGCGGAGAGCGGAGATTGGAAAGAATAACGAAGGTGAAACAATTAGTCTGTGGGAAAACTGGGAGAGAGAAGCGCTCGGGAGGGAGCCCGGAAGACGGCAGCCGAGACGAGAGAGCGAGCGCGTGGAGGTGCTGACAACTCGGCTTTCGGATCGCTGCCTTCCGGCAACGGAGAGGAGGAGGTGGGGGGGGAGGGGACGCGCCGGCATCATCACTTGGGCGCAAGCCTGCGGCTGCGGAGTTGGCGGAAAAATCTTCAACCTGCTCAAAAATACTTGAAAGAGTCTCCCGGCGAAAAGCGGGTTTCATTGACGTGCCGAAACTCGGGAGCGGGAAATACATGGTGGTAATCACACTCGACGGCTGATATTATAAATTGCATCGTGTGCTAAACGCTACTTCTCTAAAATTTAAAATAAATATATCTTCGTCGAAACTGTAACAAAATAAGGACTTGTTAACTATGCTAACGCTTGATATCAACTTAAACTCTTTATCGTACGCATTTCTTTATTTTTAATAACATCTTTCATGAGGAAGTTCCTTGTAACCCCAGAGTCGCTCTGGAGTTTGTTATTGCTCACGTGATAGCGAAGGTCGTATCTATGTCACGTTTAGTTTTAAAGTTTTGCAAAAATCTCAATTTAAAGTCACTGAATGCCTTACCATCAAACACCCATTTTTATATATCGAATAAAATGGTTTATGTATCCTCCTTTCTTTGTGTCTCTGGTTGCGACTTAGATAACCTTTATTCATATGTTTTTACATGAAATGTATCTTGGTGCGCATTGATCATATCTTTTCCTGTCTTTTCGTTGCCATATAATTCAGAAATGTTTCGAAAGTAATTGACATTAGTCAAATTAACTTGAACAGATCTTTCAACTTTTTTCAGATTTTTGAACCTTGAACACTTGAACAGATTTTTCAACCTTTCAACTTTTTCATTCCATTCACTCTTTTCAATTTTTTTCATTGCCTCGCAATTTAATTTTATTTTAAATCTAATCAAAATATTATTATGACCGAATATGAAATATTTCCGAAAGGGATTTAGATTCAGGCGGATTTAAATAAACATTAACCCCGAGGAGATTAAATATACAGGCAGATTTTAATAAACATTCACACGTTTTAGAATTTCATGCCTTATTTACACACCTCAACTCAAAACAGGTATAAATTAATTAGGAAAATTAAAAAGCCAGAAAAACTAATGCATCCACGACTAGGATTCCCAATTAAGCACCACGATCATGAATGTTTTTTAGGTGTGATTAATATTAAATGGCAGCAAGTAGCCAACGTTCACTTGCAAATAAGACCGTCATAAAGCCACTGACACCAACAACGGTTGGTGCGCTAGCCGTCGTTAAAAACATCAGTGAAAATACTATTAATATGATCATAAATCTTTTTTGAAACTCTGAGGAGTCAGTATTGTTCTAAAATATACAGGGTAATTTTAGGACGCGGGGCACAATACTCGCGGGGTGGATATTGTGAATGTGGTGTGCTAATTACTCAAATTTACCAAGAATTGCATCGTACCAAGAGTATTAATTATCAGTAGTCAACCGGTGAAAGTAGCTTAATATGGACCTTGAAAACTAGTTGATAATGCCGTGCTTGTCTTAATAACTCAGCGCTTACAAGCGTGTCACACAAACACAATTTGTATTGCAGTTAAATATTCCCCATATCTCCTCACTGTCTACCCCCATTTACTGCTGCCAAAATTCATATTCTTCGTCCCCTTCTAGCTCGCCTCCCCGTCAACCTGCCCCCCATCTCAGTCTTCATTGCTTCTCAAAATGCCTAGTCTTTATTATGGCTGCATTGTTCGGATTTCTCTCAGAAGCTTTCTCTTCTTCCCTTTATCTACTCCCCACGCCCTTCTTAGACTGTTTTCCTTTCTGTACATTTTTTCTTTCTCCTCCATACTGATATCTGATAAGCCTCTAATCTACGTTTCATATTATCTCTCCTATATGAGTGCAAAGGGTAACCTTAAACACCTATAGTGCCTATTGTATGAAAATATAAAACAACTTTATGTACACATAATGTGCACCAAAAGCATCGAAACCACGGGCGTGAGCCAATTAGTTAATTTATGTATAAGCAGCGTGTTTTTTAATCTCATCTTGAAGAATTTGCACCAGTTTAAACGCGCAATTTTTATCTACAATTAATGGCCCAACAGACCTCAAAAAATGTGAGTCCCAGGAATTTCAGTTATAGAGGGCCGTGCAAGGACGATCGCAGGGTTTAGCCGAGGGGTCATTCCCGTGTTCTGTTCACCTTCGAGCTTCTCGTACCTACGCCCCGCCAAAATATGACAATAATGCCAGTGCTATTTCCTGATTAATAATCCATCGATAATGCGCTTGGCACATTTTTTACAATATTTCGTCACCCTAACGAATCTCTAAACAAATGCCGTTCAGATATACGTCATCCGGGGGAAGGGTGATCACTCATTCCCCTCCCTCCGCCCACGAGCCTGACCACGCTCTGTATCTTTGATTTAACCTCTGACAGCGTTCTCTCATAACAATAAGAGTCACCTCATTGTGCGGTCAGTTTCACGCATAATGAATATAAGATTCCACATATGATAAAATAATTGGGACTATGGGTTTGCAGGCAAATTTCATTAGTTGGAAAAATTTTCCGCGGAAATATTTCTTGGGGGTCTATATCATAGGATCCCAGATTCAGTTCTAGAATACAGTTTCTTCTGCAGTTCTAGAACAATTTATTTAACTCTTGTTGAGATCTGCACCGAAATACATGAAACGCATTGCATTCAAACGCGTTGTAACAAAACTGAATTTCAGATTGTGATACCGTTGAGCCACGACTTTACTTTACCTGACGTGTTAATCTGGTATATTTACATCTGTTTATAGAACTAAGGTGCGTAGATAAGTAAGTAAATAATTTCCCATTATATTTCATTTACCGTCATTCTTGCGAATCAGCACTCTTCTGAGTTGGAGTGGTGACGTCCTGAATGCATGGGATACAGGATATACGGAAGGGGAGGGGGAAGTCTTCGGGCATAGCATCACGCAGCCACTTTGGAATCAAAAAGGAAACAATTAAATCGCGATGATTTGGCATGTATGTGTCCCCTCTCTGAAGTCGGTGCTCACGGAGACACGAAATTGAAAACTCCCGCTTGGGACACGCGGAAACAAATGAGAGGACATTCCTCATTCCTCGTGATCATATGTGTCCAGGAAAGAAAACTCACGAGTTCGGTATGATTTGTGATGCCAGCGGAGAGGTAGAATTTGATAACATGTCGAGAAAAGTAGACGTGGCGGAAAAGGAAGTGTCAAGGCGGAAAAGGAAATGTCAAATTTGTCTAAAAGGCATCGCGGCATCACTGGACGCTCCCGGAATAGTGGATGCACGCGCATGACTGGAATGTGGAGTTATTTTGCACAAAAAAAACAAAGCGAGAGTGAGGAAAAGATTGCGGATCAATTCTCTCTCTTTATAGCACGATCTTTATGTGATGAAGTTCCGCCTTCATCAAGAAAAATGGCTATGCATGTATAGTTTTGTTTAGTGCCATTATATCTAGGCTGGAAAAGCTCGCCATTCTTTCCATCGAAGGAACCTTAGGAATAAATTCAATTGGGTTCACTTTAATCAATAGAGGAAACAGAATTGAGTATTGCGAAACATCAAACACTATCATTCAGTTCCTTAAGGAGACTGTCTAAATATTCGTTTTTATTTCGAAACAATATCACCCAATTCAATGGTGGAATTTAGAAAAAAGATTACCTCCTGGATATTCAGTTAAACATTATCTCGCTATTGCCCTTGAGTCAATGCTTCAACAATATGAACAATTTTGAATAAAAATTTGTGTTGCGCAATGTTTTGCAAAATGAAGGGAGGAATACCGATGAACAAAAAATTAAATATGCTGAGCGGCAGGCACCAAAAAGGAAGAAATTCATAGTCGTGAATCAGGATGTTACGAGATCAATTTAAACCGAAAGAAAAAGGAAAGGAAGTGGCGTGAGAAATATTTTTGGATTATATGAAATACGAAGTGTGTAATTTCGGAGAGATTGTCAACTTCAATATATTTCATAAACAGTTCCCTTTTTTCTCATGTCGTCCGCACATCTCAGCCGAGGACGTTCGTATATCCGAGTAGCCGTTCTTTCTCTTTATGCATATGGAGTTCGTACATATTCTATATATATATATATATATATATATATATATATATATATATTCCTTATATCTGTTTCTGTATATATGAGTATTTATTCGCCGTTTGGCGGGATTTCGTGTTTGAATGTGTATTTGGCCAATGTGGCTCATCTCTTTCTTCTGGCTATGCGTGCCACGAAACGCACTGTTCCTTTCCTGTATGATGTTGTATGAATTCTAACCCACTGTCCTTTCCTTTCCTTGTGTATTGTCTATTTCTCCTTTGGTGGGTGAAACTGCCCCCTGACGCCATCTCTTGGCTGAAAGAATCGGGGCGCTTGGCGACATATTAGACCCACGGATCTCAGGGTAAATTGACTATCCTCGATAGCTGCCTTGACAGCAGGACGTGCCTGTGTTCACCGAGTGTCTAAAATCGCCGGCGTCCGAGGCTTCGGCCGCCGGGGTTTGGAGAGCGGCACTGCCGGACTCTCACGGAAATCGAGGTTCCGATCGTGTTTTGTTTCGAGCGGCGGTTGACCGCCTAGTTCATCAAGAAGCGTGCAGTTTGACTCTCGACTTCTTCCGCCGGGAAGGCCGTACTTTTGTTTTGTTTAGTGGATCAAGACTGACCTTGACTCCTGGTGTAGAGCTTAGGCTCCTTTTGTTTGCTACCGCCGGGTGCGTGTGGCGGGGAGGGAGCGTTCGTGAGTGTTTTATTTCCCTTTAAAGTGCTCGTTTTTTTTGTTGCGCTTTCCTTCTTCATGCTAGTGTGCTGAATTTGATTTCTTCAAATGGCTGTGCGCCGCTTAAACACGCTCGCCTTGCAAGTTGACGAGAAGGCGAAGCCCCCTACCCCGTTGGAGGTCCACCTCTTCACGTTAGAGTCGCTGGGCCTCACACCCGAAGAGATAGTGGCGATCCAATTTGGATACAATCGCCATTTGATATTCCTGAAGTTGGCAACCGAAGGTACAATGACAAGGATTTTAGACAATATTCCGCGGAAACTACCGTTTCCGTCTTTAAGTGACCAGAGGACGACAATAACAATTGACGAGACTTCCGGCAGCCCGTGTAATGTCAGGGTTCTTTGTCTCCCCGTGGAGACCCCATTGGAAGACATAACAGGCGAGCTCCAACGCTTTGGTAAAATCCATCGCTCGTGGGAGAACAGGTGGGAGGGAGACAAGATGGCGCGGGTGCTTACTGGCACCAGGGTTGTGCGGATGACGGTCGAGAGAAATATCCCATCGTACCTCCACATCGGCGGCAACCGGGCCATCATCATCTATGAGGGTCAGCGCCGCACTTGCGCCCGCTGTAACCAAGAAGGCCACGAGCGCAAGACCTGCCCTCGGAACCAGGGAGGTAAGAGCTATGTGGAGGCAATGACGATGCCCTCCAACCCTAACGCCGCCGTGGAGATGGACGAGCCCGAAGTGGCTGTGGAGGAGAGAGCGCGGTCGCTTCTACTCATCGAGGGTGCGGCCCCGGCTGCTCCCGTCGGTCCCCCGCATCTTTCTTCAATTGGAGGGAAATGTCAGCGGGAGCGAAAATCGTCAACGGAGGAAAGGGAACCGAAAAAGAAGAGGACAGACAAACCCAAGCTCCTGGTCTCGAATACCGATCTACAAATGGCTCACGTACCTACCACCTCGCCTAATATCACACGACCTCCAGCCCCCGTCTCCGTGAGCTCGTCAAATGAGGAGGGATGGTCTTTCGCCCCCCCTCCCCCCGCTCACGCCATCAACGCCCTCGCTACGCAATCCTTGCATCACGGGTTTCAAACACCCCGAGAACCTCTGGTGACAGGTGAGGAGGATGCATCTGATTGCGATGTTTTCCCGTCCCCAACAGCTCATCCCTCGACCCCTTTATCATTGACTGTAAAGGAAGCGTCACCGACCCCGGAAGTCGACCCGCATACAAGTTTCCCAAAGTCAAAAATCCCACATACCCCATCTTCTTTCCCCATTAAGGACAGCCAAGGTGTCGACGATCTTCCCAGCGCTTCTCAAGATACGGACCACAAGCAACTATCGCCCCTGATTTTTCCCAACCACAACCCTTCCGCAGATGAGCCCCAGCCCGCCACTCCGACCCTCCCCGAGGGTACCTCCTGCCCCTTGGCGGCCCCCAGCGGTGCTCCTTCGAAGAAGGCCCCCAGTGGAACGCTGCCGAGTTACCCGGTCTTCGTGGAGACCACGGCTGGCTCTTCCTCTTCGGACGAGGCCGGGGGGGAGGGATGTGGCGAAATGCCGCGTCCTCGCTCGTCGACCCGTTGGACGAGGCGTCCCGGGAAACGGCGAAGCACTCGTCGCCCGGGGTCGAGTCGCGACCGGAGCGACGCTAGCCACGATCAGAACTCTGGGATGTGATGTCCGGTAGCCACCCGGTGCCGGACACATTTCGTCCATCGTTGAAGAGTTTTTTTTTTCTGAATGACTGATTGAATCGATAATTTCAACCCTGCCATTGATAATTTCTTACAATACATAATTTTCCATTGCTAGCTAAAATCTCCCTCCTAATATCTGTGGACCTTGTCTTCCTTTCTTTTTTCTTTCTAAATGTTAATGGTCAAATGTGCGAGTATGCGTCTGTATGCATATGCTTATATATGTGCGTGTGGATGTGCATGTGTGCGTATGTATGTACAAGTGGATATGTGTGTGGGGTATTTGTATCATGTATGTATCCATGTAAACACTTATACTAAAGAAAAACATGATGTACCCATAATCTGAGACCTGATATTATCCATAATGCTAACAAACTCTGTAGTATTCTGAGCCGAATAAAATAATTTATATCATAGCTCAAGTGGTTAAGAGCATCCGCCCGGCAAGTGGAAAGATCCGGTGTTCGAGTCCCGGCTGAGGAAATATTTTTACTCTTGTGATCCGTTCGATTCCGCCTTCCCCACCTCTATTGTGTTCGTCCTTTATATGTGTTCCTATCCCTTTTCCTTATATCTGTTTCTGTATATATGAGTATATATATATATATATATATATATATATATATATATATATATATATATATATATATATATATATATATATACATACATATATATATATATGTATATGGGTGGAGCAGTGGACTGCTGACTGGAGGGGCCCGGGTTCTATTACCGGGCAAGGCACTCTGGGCACCTGCAGCTTTACCCAAGCTATGTGATTTTTCGGATACCAGATATTTCTGGGAAACCATAACCGGCACAGGGAAATGAACTGGCCCCCCTACCCTGATGTGTGAATTTCACACGCCGTCGGGCTTAGCACTGGGTGGACTCTACCATCACCTACCAAACCAACCTTCGGGTTGATTACTGTGTTTATGGTTTATACTATATATATGGTTTCCGTATACCATTAATAATCTATATATATATATATATATATATATATATATATATATATATATATATATATATATATATATATTATTACATATTATATATATATATATATTATATTTATATATTATTATATATATTATATTATATTATATATATATATATATATATATATTCAGAGATAAGGTAGTTTTGATTTCCAGCGAACTGTTAAGAACTCATTTCTTTTATCGGGCTATAATATTTTTTACTCCAATAATTCATTAACTGATCATGATTGGGCGTAGACCCGTCCTTCCCGTGAGATGTTCTGAGGGGTGATGAAACTCACCAAGTCAGCAAAAGCTTATTTGGATTCCGCACGAATCTCACTCAATTTGCACACTTTTTTCGGTGTGATACTGTGGTTAGCCATGTTAGTTAAAAGATAACCTACTGCCACTGTTTACCAACCAACCCCCATTACATAAAACATAATGACACGATAATATTTCTTCGTGACTTAAGCTGTTGAAAATTCAGCAGAGTTAAATGTATTTTTTTTATTTTCACAGGGTAAAAATACGTGTATACCAGTAATAATAATTGTAATTTCTCAAGACGGATTCAAACACGGAGCCCTCTATTACCGGCCAAAAAAATCTCATCAGCAAACTCTTCGGTAGCTTCACTGCCCAAAGTCCTCTGTCGAGAGTGGAGGGATATCACTTTGTACCCCGGTCTAAGTGAATGATTTTCTCGCTGTAAATTTCTCACTTCAGTGTTCTCACCGGAGGTTTCTTCCATGAATTAAGTCTTATCGCGTTTATCGCTATTTCTCTGAGCGCTTATGTGTTTTAGATCCCTAGTGATTTATCAGTACTCAGTAATTATTATGCATATGAATATATGCGCAGATTCGGTGCAGCTTCAGTCAGCAAACCTAGGACCCTTTATACACTTTTTAGTGGTCAATATGAAGGTGTACGCTTGCTCGCCAATGGAAATTTCGGCTACAAACTTTGGCCCGAATTTTGGTGACAATGTAGGTGATAGGGAAGAAATACTAAGTGCATAAACTTTCTTTAAACTGCGTGGATTATCAATTCCGTTCCGTAAACGGTCCCTCTCCCAGATTTGAAATTCTCAGTTGCATAATAACATATGCAGCCGAAAAACTGGGAAAATTATGAGTTAAATTTTTCCACGCAATCAAGACGGAAATATATCACTTTTATCACCCGGCATAATTTGTATCCGGTCATCTGTTAGTGTCGTTGTAATTATGAAATTTAGCCATCACCATCACTTCGGCAACTTTTCTACTTTATTTTAAACCGGAGTAAATCAACTCGAAGTTCTTTTTTATAGGCAAAGGATAGAGAATGCCTAATAGAAAGCATAGGGCTTGTGAAATTCAAACATCAGATAACGGGAGCCAGTCTCTTTCCTGGTACCACTTGCGGAATCCCAGGAATGACTGAAACCCGAAAAATCACACTGCTAAGGCAAATCTATAGGTGACCAGAGGCGTCATCAAGAATCGAACCCGGGCTCTCCGGGAATTAGTCCAATACTTAAATAGAGCCTGGACTAGCACACCTTCCCTCCACTTATCTCTTTCCTTATCTCATTCCGCCTGCTCCTTGAGCACACCCAGTCTATAGAACAATATCTCCCACGCGAAAATGAGTAAATTTTCTTCGCACCGATTTATTTGACACATACAAAGGTTTCATAGAGAATGCAGTGATATTAAAGGAATATTCATCAATGGAAAAGAATGTTTCTCGGAATGTTTCCGCGATGCCTATTGCCAAATTTGACACTCCCCGCCATTTTGATTCGTAATATGCTCGCAAATAAATGAATACCTATGGAAACCGATCTTACTAAACGACACATTTGAACTGAAAACTGATAAATTTCGCCCCGCGAAAATAAGACAATGGTATCAATAGGGCCACTGTGCACCAGCTGTCGCTAAACTACGCGCCATGTAATGGGATTTAGACCGGCCCTCAGAGGAGGCAAGATTCTTTCCAATTATTAGCGAAATATAATACCTTCGTAAAAACGAAAAATTTTATAGGATTATGTGATACTTATAAAAGCTTCAAAACTTGATAGCTCTGCCCGCCGAAGTAGAAAAAGTCTTACTCTTGCTGTTTACTTTCCGTCAAATCGGATGTTTAGCCAAGTTATTCCTTTAGTATGCATTTCACTTTATATTATACTGGCTTTAGGGGCTGAATTTTTCGTCCTTTTTCAGTTCAGGAAATCTCTCTCCCAATTCGGTTTACCGTGACATTATCCTCACGAGTACACTGTGCGCGCCCGAAGATATGTTGCCTCGTATTCTTCCTTTTATGAACAAAGCCAAAAAGCTCTATTAATGTCCAACAAAAGATTTGAGTGAGACCAGATAAAGTGCTTGACGATTTCCCAAGGCCTACAAAAGACAAAAAAGCTACATTCTGTCGAATGTTCTGTAAGGTTTGCATCTGTAATGTCGCAGTCGAAAGAAGATCATTAATATTGATGAAATTTCCGTTAGTTAAAATATTTTTAAATGGATGATGGTAGTTACCGGGGTAACTGGCTATTAGCTTGGTCATTTATCGTAAATTTCGCAGGTTTCGCAGGTTTTCGGCCTCCTCCGTTATGGAAATTATATTTTTTTTGACGGCTACGTATGTACTTTTATGAGGCAGTACGACATAGCATTAATTACTGCAACACATTGCAGGGTTATAGATAGCAAAAATTCCACTTGCCACCCTCAGCGTCTAAAAAATAATTAGTTGTATTTAAATACATGCTCTTCCACTAACCTTATGTGTTTTGCTATAATAACCCATTCTTTCCGAATGACCTCATTCGTGTTCCGTTCATCTGTTTTTAAGTCTCCCTTTCAATCCCTCGTCCCTCTCCGCGGGGGCAAATTCCTGCTACCTGCAACGTTGGGTCGCATTCCCTGCCATTTAGAGACTCTTTGGGGGTAGAGTGTTTCGTGGTGCATTTTCATGTGGTAGTGATGTTTCAATTTCTTGCTTGCTGTGTCCTGGCTTCCGTGTTGTAGGATGTCTTTCGTGCTGCATCATGGGGTGCAGTTTTTTAGTTGTTTTGCGGTTTATGTGTTTGCATGAGTATTGGATGAAGGGATTTTTGCATGAGTGTCTGCGCTGCTGTGGGTGTTATTTTCCGTGTTGTTTTTTTTGCATGTGGTATTTTTCTTTTTTACGGTTGGTGACCTAACACCCCCCGCCACACGCCCTTGCGGCGGCTTGCGGGGTATTATGTAGATGTAGATGAAACACCTTTGTGATAGGTAATACCACCGAAATGGCGTGTTGCGCGTGGATATCAAGTCTTAAAATAATTACACCCTCTAGCTCCACATCCCGTCGGCTGGTTCATGGCTAAGACACTCCTATAACGACAGTGTCTATTGTCCATTAATTAGAAAGAACTCTTGGGAAAATCAAGCTATAAATTTCCCCCGCAAGAGACTCACTGAGTTGCAAATCGAGGCGGGCCCGGCCGCCCACGTCGACGAGGGATGTTACGAGCTTGAAAGGGTAGGACGCGGCCAACTGTCAGAGCGCGACCCTGGGCCGTCGGCCGTGGGAATCACAGAACATCATCTGCCGGGCGCCGTGCGAAGGGAGAGAATGGCGAAGTGACTCCACCTTCATGCCCTGCACGCACGCCTTTCATTCCCTTCATCTACGCATATTACCTGCCATAATTCATCTAGATTTGTCCATGAAAAAATATTTCACACTTTGTACTCTCCGCATTGAACTATTTATAATTAAGTTCTAAATTAATTTTTCCCAGCATAAGTATTATTTTACTCACCGCATAAGAAGCAAAAATAATTTGAGGAGCGTAATTGAAGCGTCAGTTTAATGAATAGTAATGTTGTATACTCCAGGGATCTTGAATGCATAGTATGGCCTTCGGTATTCAAGATGGCTATCTTCGAGAATTATTCCGCTGTCATGAGTAAGGCGTGATAACCTTGGAATTGATTCTAATTTATTCCTAATTACCGTTTAGCATGGCCGCTCATCAACGGAGGCGACGAGTGCGTTGACACTGTTCTACAGAGAGGTGTGATATCATTGTGGTGTGAAGGGATTGGAGGAGGGGGAGGGGTGTCGGAGTGGGGGAGTTCGCAGAAGAGCGGATGGAGAGGGATGAGGTTGGGGCGCATGGGAGGGATCGGGTGGGGATCGGGCGAAGCGGATGGCGATGGGTGAGGAGATAATACAACGTCAGCGTTGTCCTTCTTCGAAGCGGGAAGCTTCAATGTGCCACGGGAGCGATAGCTGCATCCGCTGAGCCATGTGCTGCACTCAAAAAGCGTATCTGGAGATCGAATTACCCTTCAACGCCGTCCGATGTGATATTACGTTGACAGAAATTTTCACATGCCGTCAGCCAAAGTTATCGCTTTGCATTTATATTTTTTATGTAACCATTCTAGCTTAAACCGATTATCCTATCAAATGCACTTAAAATATAAGGTCTCTAATTGGTTATTATTACGTGCCTTATTTCTGTCAAATTAGCATCTGCAATATCTTTGTTATTTAGCAGTGAAAATCGAAGTGATTAAACTCTGATATTGATTACTATCCGTCCTCATCATCCGCATCCATAGCATCTCTTTCTTAATCGCTATTTCCTCTTATCTTACTGACTGAAAGCCAAATGGAGCTGAAAGAATGCTAATGTCATCTCAATTTCTAGTAAACATTCTCTCAGGAAAATGCAACGGAGGATAGGTAAATCAGGAAAAATTCGATGCGTCCTTCGACTGCGGACCACATCTGCCTTCTGGGTGTCTCAATGGAACCTTTGCGGAGTAATGGGGCCTTATGACCGATAAGATGGACACGAACCTTCCTTGTCCTGAAAACAGAGATGGAAGCAGAGGTCGGAGTTGATTGTGCGTCCTCCATACTGAATCAGTTGCGTTCTCTTCTCTGTCCTATGCTGGTGCTTAGGGGTCTCACAGCAGTGCGGCAGTATACATCTGACACGTAAACGTTATTTGCGTTCAGTTTTTATCGCAGTTAACCAAAATTAAATTCAGTGTGTGGATACTAAGCGTAGGTATATAATTTGCAGTGCTCTGAAAGAGGGGTTGATCATATTTCACTATCCCCATTCCATTGAAGTCGTAATGCCATCCACGAGCAGAAAAGGGACTTTTTTACGAAATAATCAATTAGTGGTGGCCTTCCTAGGTAGTGAATCAGAGGATATCTTGTCACTAGATAGTTATTGTGACGACGAGGTTCATGACCAATTGGAAATTGACGTGATATACGTCGGTGGTGATGAAGATTAGGATAAAGTGATTAATTTCGTCTGGGAAGACATGTAATATTATGTTGAGTGTCGTGAAAATTTCAATTGTAGTAGTGTACCTGAAAGAGCAGTACAGAATTTGTGTTACTGCAAGTATTTTTGAATTGTTTTTAGCGCTGATTTTGTCGAAACAATTGTAAATAAAGCTAATGGATACGCTGTAAAATGCTTTCAGTCATGCGGCAGAGTGGTATTACCCAATTCTAGACTAGCATCCTGGAAACTAGTGACAATGGAAGAAATGTGCATATTTTTAGGATTGCTTATACTACATCTACATCTACATAATGCCCCGCAAGCCGCCGCAAGGGCGTGTGGCGGGGGGTGTTAGGTCACCAACCGTAAAAAGGAACAATACCACATGCAAAACAACAACGTGGAAAATTACACCCATTTATACTAATGGGAATTGACCATAAACCCACAATTCGATCAAAGTTTAGTGCAAGGGGAATCGTATCGACGCCAGGTTTTGGTGATGTCATAACAAGACAGGTTTGAAATACTTCGTTTATTTCTCCATTTGACAGAAAACAAATGGATCATATCAAGGATTGTCAAAGTTTCAAAATATTTTTCTAATGATATCTCACCTCAAAAATTTTCAGGATCAATATTTACCAAGCATTTTTATTTATGATTCTTTGATAATATGAAAGGGTCGATTATCCTTCAAACAGGTTTTTCCTCAGAAGTCATCGAATTTGGCATCAAAACTTACGAGTTGTGTGAAAAATAGTGTATAGTAATTCTCCATCTTGTCTAGCAAGGACACAATTCTAGAGTCAAAAATCACAAGACGTGACGAGAACTAATTTGCGAAAATTGTTTTAAAATTAGCAAAACTCCTACTCAAGGGTGGATTGTATGGGTGAAAAATTATTATAACGTTTCTGATCTCACAAACTTCAGGGAAAAATATGACATTGATTGTTCCGGAATAATGAAACTAAATTGAAAAAAACATTTTAAAATATGCAAAAGAAAAAACCTCGAAAAAGAAGCTATTTCACGGCATTCGGGTCTGGTGACGGTGATGAAGTGCAGAGACAAGAAAATTCTAAAAGTCATTTCCATTTTTCATTCTGATAAAACTGTGTATGTAAAAAGAGGTGCGAAGCAGACGACAACACCAACTTGTGTGTTGAACCACTATCACCGTATTGGTGACCTAGACCTCACAGCCCAGATGCAGACATACGTAATCGTGAGAAACCGTCACAAGAAATGACATATGAAGTTGTTTCGAAGGTTAAGTTATTAAGTTTTCGTTGCTAATCACGACCATTCTAAATTCAATGATTATTTACCGATAAAATACAAAAAATGAGATCAATCAACTATCATTTAGAGTGCAAATGGTGGAAGGTTTATTCGCGAAAATGCCACAGGAGGGGAGTATAAACTTCCGGGTCTGCGTTCTACAGGCAACACGCTACCACGTTGCACAGAAATATATTTAATCAGAAGGATTTCTCCAACAGAAAAAAAGAGTCCAGCCCACAAAGAAGATATGCATATGAAAAGAAAAGGTATACCATGTACTGATGTGACCAGTGCACGGGCTGTGTCGATGCCTTCGATTCTCACCACATTAATAAAAACTTCTATGGTAAGGCAACAATGAATATTGTTAGATAGAGCATGTGTATACTCACATGTATGTAATCGGAGGAAATATTTATCATAGTTTAGAGATATGAAAGCTAAACACATTTTTGAGTTCTTAAAAAATAAACTGACGCACGCTAAATAATGATTTGCAGGTGTCATTAGTAAACTTATTCCGAAGTAATTATATGCAATCAAAGTCATCAGTAAATCAGTAAATTGATAAAAATATTATTAAATTTTTAATAACAAAGGTAGTCAAAATTATATACGAGTAATTTAAATTATTGGATTTTTTACCATTAATTTTGTAAATTCCTTGTCCATATTGAGAAGCAATAAAAAGATGCATGTTTGCATTTTTCCATACTGAAATAGACGATTCCATTTAAACCTCTTTCGATCGCAAGGTGGGATTTAAGTAAAGGTTTTCCGGGCTTGGGGGATTAATTAATGCGGTCGCTTCAGCCTGGCTCCCCACTCCTCGACCCAGGGTTCCTCTCCCAGGGCAGCTGTGTCATATATTTCTGCGCAAAAGTAATGACGAATGCCTTTGCGATGCTGGATAATTCCGGTATACCGTTCCCGGTATTAGATAAACGTTCAATAAAAACCATTGTCACATCTAGTGTTCAGACTGAATATACATATATGATTTCGTGGTTCTTGTAATTAAACCGTCCAATGCCATTTTTAGGATCCACTGCAATGTTGTGCGCATCTTTATTGATTGCATGTTAATTTAATAAAATCCTACTCAGTTTACAGTCATCAACTAAAGTGAATGTGGCATTGATGACTCCGTGAGTTTTTTTTTAAGATCTGGTTATGACGGGTGCGTTTATCACGCATTGCGCGTACGTAAAACTCGTTCAGATAATTTGGAGTTAGGAGATATGACGGTGGTTCTGGCCAATCGAAAGTCAAGCATGAGGGATCGGTCTTAAAATGGCCGGTTTTGGCACGAAGGAGTGAGACAAATTTCCGATTCCAATTTCAGGGATTGTAGAAGTGATTATTAGGACGGGTAGTCAACCACTAAGTTGATTTCAGCCGATAGAGTTGGGTGAGTGATGATACCAAAACCACACGAGTACACTTTCCGTAATTTTTTTCTGGAGGAAGGACTTTCATAATGGGCCCAAGCAGGTTGAAATGTAGGAAGAAGAGGAGGAAATTTCAGCGAAGCTTCCTCATTAATCATTACCTTCCCTTTCCATCTTCTCCATTTTCAGGGATACCATTTCCATTCAAGGTATATCCTTGACAGGTTTAACAGGATGAGCTAGCAAAATAAATTACAGATAACCGAAATTTATGAGAATAAACAGATCGAGGGGGCAGGACCCCTTGTCCCCCTCCTTCCGGTGCCCATGACTTCTGCATAATAGTTGAGCTCTTTTTATATTTTCCGTATTGGGAAAAGTCCCAATTCCAGCAGGCTCGTGTTGCGTGCATGAATTCAATGCAAATATTAGTTAGAATGCATTGATAACAGCTTTTTTGGAGGATCTCTGAGTATATGCATGACGATAGTCTAGATAGATGTATTTTACTGCATGATTTGGCACTAAACACTGGTGGATGAAGTCGTTGAATCGTTAAATGGGCATGTATAGTTGTGGATAGTGAAGTGAGTATTGATACCCAACATAAATAGTTAGTTACCATTAAAGAAAGCGCCTTGTGTTCCACAGTTTAATTTCTCAATTGACGGCCGAAGTACTGGCATATACAGCTGCGTTCTCCTCATAATATCTCGGGTAGGGATATAAACGTCAGCCAGCTGCACTCTAGTTGGCGTGAGCAACAAGGGAAGGAATTGGAAATAGTTAAGGGTATGAAGGATAGAATTAGGAGCGGAGATCAGTGAGTTGTTTCCATAACGTACGACTGGCAAAATAAACGGATTCCTGTTATATATTAATTAATTTCTGACCTTTCTCCTGCTTTTTAAAATAATTTACAATCGGATGTTATATGTTGGATTCCGAAAAATTGATTGTACTTTAGGTATAAAACATCGGCTTTATTTTTCAAGCGCATTCCATATAGCGTTAAATATTTTGTTTTCTTATGGCTTATGAACAAATAATGCATATTTCTTTGTCACAGTTATATCTTTACATAGACATTGTTTATTGGAGTGCATTAGGACATGATGAAACTGAATAATGTGTTTGACATGTTGATTTAAGCCCATTTTGGCCCGTCTGCAAGAATACTGATCCATCGAAGGAGGGTGAGAATAGTTTTTGAAGAAATATATTAAACTCTAGAATATTCCCATCCGTTTTACCATGGAACACACATACACATTAGGATTCCGAAATCAGTTCAATCTGTAATACCCTAAGAAAACTTTCAGAGTCCTCGCCCAGTCTTGAAAATTCACAATATCAATTGCCTTAATGTATTAAAGAGCGTAGTTTGAGTTCCATTACAGCTTAATTCTCTGTCGGAAGCAATTTGTATCCATTGTGACCGCCTTGAGAAAATGAAAGAAAATCGTCTGAAATCAAGTGAAAATGAAATATTTTCCAAAATCCAAGTGAGATACGGGACATGATTAACAGAATTATTGATTTTTATTTTTTGGTGAAATTTCATCTAAGGTCAACTAAATTTTATGGCGGTTAAATGTTGTCGTTTATAGTAAAATTATTTCATATTTCAATGAGTGAATGAAAATAATGCTGCACGGAAAATATTTATTTAATGAATACCATTGAAGAACATAACTATTTCTGAATTCGGTTTCAACTTCAACCTAATCGATGAATTAGTTTTGGCCTAATAGTTGAAATCACAAAGATATTTTCAGGTTTACACATCAGTAAGGAGTGAGACAGGGATTTCAGAACTCATAAATCAAACCATTCCACGGGACTTGAAAGCGAGACTGAAAGGCGAGCCTATATAAGAATGCTTTTCTCCATTTTTAATCCCTCGCTCTGCATCAGAAGTTACTTTTAGCATCCTGCGTCGTTCCCAGCGCTTCAGCCTTTGTTTTTTCTCTAGGCGAGCAGAGAATTGACTCCCATTTAAAAGCTCATGCGAAGGGAGGATTAGCCAATAAAATCGCCAACTTCCCTCCCCGTTGATCACATTTTTAAAGTCATGTTAATAGGCATCATGAGCAGGTTGTAATTTCCTTTACTTCCAATAATTAATTCAAATTAAATACAACTTATGCGGTGGTTATTTTTGAAATACCAGGAATAGCAATCGTCTTCAGAGAAATGTACGTGCGACATTAATATTTTACCCATTCAAAAGTGTTCAGCTCCTTGAGTGCACTAACATTGCGAATAATATAAAACTTTCCTTCCTCTATTTTATTTGAGTCAGTTACTAAATTTGGCGTCACTTCTTTAGCTCGATTATAACTTCTAATTAAAGAATTCGGAAGGGAAATGATTTCCAGACACACTCCGAAAAAATATACAAAATTCTTTTAGATACTTCCAAAGATAATGCTTGTTCATGCTAATTCCAATGACTTCTAAAGACAATTTGTTCAGAGGATGAGGTTGAATGGACTCGAAGAGAGGAATCAGATTGACACCAGTGAAGTAGAAGGGAAAAAAGATCCGAGGTATAAATGGAACAAGTTAGTCAATAATAACAATAAAATTAATAGAAGTTAATCGATCCATTTAGGATTTTCTCCAGCTTAGGGATAGATTTTCCCCTACCTTAGTCAACCTGGACAATTTAAATTGCGAGTGAATGGGAAAAATTAACTTATTCAATTTCATCTGAGTCGGAATTGGATATTTTTCCACAGATTTCCCGTAAATCTCCACACTTACGGGAAATTTCACTCACATGTCTCGTTAGTTTCCTCGACTAATGACCAGAGTAATACGATGCGATAATAACCTCTGCCCTCTCGCCCGCATTTCCCATCCACCGGTAATGTCCCGATGTATCGCAAAGTATCATATCATATAATATTTTTATTAACTTTTTTGCTCTTTCATTGATATAGAGGTAATTGCCTTCCTACTTAAATGATTTCTTTTTTGACCCTAGACCCACCCAATTTGTCCATAGAACCGATTACGGACCCATTCCTTCTCTTCCAGAAATACTACTACCCCAAGTTGGATTCCCAAATTTTCGAAGCCTAAGGGATATCTGTCGTTTGTTATAGAATCTCCGGAAATGCACTATTCTTTCATCTAGGCCGTGTGAGTCCCAAATACCTAACTACGTCGTGTATTCGTGTAGCATAAATTCATATATGTATATAGTTTATTGAGACCAGTATTATGTGGGGACAAGGGACTTCATTTTTTTAATGATGAGATAACACAAGTGGGAGCAGCACGACTGTAGAGACTTTAAGTTCCTCAACGGAATGTCGCGAGTTCAAATAAGGGTGATGATTAATTTTTCTGAGTGCTACAACTATCCAGGAAATCACAGTTGGTTCAGGGTAAGGTGATGCTTCTCATTCACCCTGCATATGTGAATTTCACAAGCTGTATGGCTTCGAACAAGTGAGCACTACATCACACCAACGAAATTACCTTCGGATCATAAATAACAGGAATTCAATATGTATATAGTTGAAAGTGACTATACACAAATAATGCTTTTCAATTTTAAAAACTTCTCAAAGTCTCTTGGCTGGTCCTTCCATTACCTCAGGCCAGAGAATCGCATTACCGCGTGGTACAGAAAATTTACTCGGTCGTCTTGAGACGTTCACTAAAGGGTGAGTTTGATTCTATGAGGTGAGATATCTTTGAGGAAGTGTATTTCTGCTTCTAATTTCGCTAACTGGAAACTGATCTAATATCTCACGCATTCTTGAGTGATAACCAAATTACAGCACAAAATATTTTATAGATGCTATACAAAAGGGCAATTATATTTCCTACTGCCATATGAATAGATGGTTGTGCTTTCGTAGTAAATATACATTACCTAATTTAAAAGCTGAGGCGATCAAGGTTTCTGAATTGATTACATTTTCTGATTTTTCTTTGCGTCTCGCACTCTACTTTGAAAGGCCTGAACGGCAACTCACTCCCACTCCAATATGAGCTTCCATTTGCCCTTGGCTTTAGGGACTTATGGCGATATAGAAGGGCATCCCTCGGACATACGGAATTTAAATAATTCTTCAACCAAATAAAAATGTAATAATCCCATAAAAACTATTCATGTGCAGTTAACGAAATCTACATTAAAATTATTTTGTACCTCGAAATACGTATTAACTTAGGGAAATGCGAGCCTAGTGAAAGGGATAGTTATCTGCCAGAATTGACAATGCATAATAAAGGTGCAAAAATACCGTATGATTTTTTTCGGTACCAAAATGGCACGGAAAATGGTTTGTAAGAACGGTACGAAATTACGGATGAACCCAAAATCGCAAATAACCTCCTCCTCTAAAGGATCCATGGTTTAACTTCCCACCTAATGGGTGTAATATTTCAGGAAAACTTATTTCCGTTTGGCATAGAAATTAAGATGAAAATCCCATTACAAATTCTCCCTCATCTGAATTTTGGCGATACTCAAGAAATGAGATCTAAGTGTGCCATCCACTGCACCAATCCCAACACTAAATTTTAATTTTGAAAGGATATATTCGAGAAAGGGGTCAAATGAAGCCCTGTTCATCTATCTTTCTGTTATTCAATACAATTATCATTCATGGAAAGAGTATGTCTATAAGAATTCACCCAACTAATACGCCGGGAAAGCACCAGATCTTTCAGTATGTCTATAGTTAGCGGTTAGCTGCATGAAGACAGTAGGGCGGTTCCAGCGCATGACCGGATTCAATTCATCACATCGAGCAAGTAGCGATACCCCCTCAGAGTTGTATGAAATTCAAACCCTGAGTTGAATACATCGTCATATTTGTAGAAAAAAATTAAAGAAAAACTCATATAGCTCTGGGAGTTTTCCTTTAATTTGTAATTGCACGAAACCGTAGAGCTCAAGCTTCCTAGATTTTTATATTGTCAATGAGACGTTCACGGAGTGAAGTCATAAATGTTCTTGACAATAACCTGTCTTGAAACACCTTTGCAATTCTTCTAGTGAGAGAACCTTCTGAGAAAGCCAGTATTCTTTTATTTCACCAAGGATAATTTTCTGCCATTACTTTTCACACAGGAAAACCAAATTCATAATATACCATGCTTAAAATTTCTTTAGACTGGTATCTAAATGAAGATGCGATGGCAGCGAGACGATAGCCCTAGTGCGGGGATATGTGGCAATGCTAAGTATATTTCTCTCACTCCTTCGCACTCCGCATTCCTTAAGAAAGGAACAGTATTTCTTTTAGCTTGGAAGTTACCTTAATTGTATATTAAATGTGGGAACTGTCAAAGGTATCTCACAAGCTTTCCGTCTTGGTAGGAAGGTACATTGGTGACGGGCTACATAGTAAGTTTGAAATTACGTTTTTTTATATTGTCACGTTATAAAAACTAGAAGTATTGCGTAGGCATTCAATTTGGTATAGAATAAACAGGAATTCTGTCTCATTGTCTACCATCTGTTTCCCAGCAATTATAAATATTCAACGTTTCCTTGGTCCAAAGAAGCGTCTGTCTTGCTCTCTGTTGATGAAATTCTACTGAAATGTTTTGTGGAACACGGAAACAAATTTCGGGAATTTGTAAAAATCGAAGCAAAAATCAAATAACGTCCATTTTACAAATTTTACACACCAGAAATTTTATTACAGAATTGAGGTAAACTACAGGTCAACTGTACATTTCCATTTGATTTTTTTATGACAAATCAATGTTGACACTTCAATTTTTAGCAATCAAATTTTGAAAATTTTGAATGCAAAAATATCTGATTTAACTCTTCTCATATTTGCTTCATTTTTTGCTCATGTGCTACAGGCATTTTTGTGAACCATGTGAAGTAGGACTGAAGATGTTTTTTCACAAAAAAACTTGACTCGGTGCAAGGACTCATTCAATAAATTTTTTTTCGGAATGCCTCAAGCTTTGCGTCCATGCGATTATAAATATAGCATCCAAATTACATGGACTGAATTTTTAACTATTATGTGTGCCCATTGAACATGACATTAAAAAATAAATTGACCGAGTAATGACCAATGGCTTTCAAAAGTGGTGATTTTGAGGGAAGATAAGAATTTCAAGGAGGTATTGCTCTAATTTAGGTAATGGTAACAGTTTAGCGATGAGAAAGTAAACACAGTACACTAGGGTTTCATAAATAAATTGAATTGGAATACGCCTGTGAGTGTACTCCATGCTACATCAATGCGAAGAGATGAAACGTGGGTGTATTTGCATTGGTAAAAATGTTGAAAGCGCATTGGGCATGGGGTACCTACTTGAGAGGTGTTGGCGGTAAATATAGGGGAGGTTGACTAAAGATGGCTTGGATCAGATAACATCTCGACTAGCATAAACCGGCATAAGACATGTGTGAACGGAGGGGGCTATCCTGATCCGTTTATGTGGAGAAAATGGATGAGAGCCGTACTGACGAAGAGAATAATGGGTGAATGGTAAATGGTTGGAGAGAAAGGGCTGCACTGAGTGCTTCACGGGTAAGTATAGCTAAATAGACTCTCGAGACAAGAAGTATTGAAATGATTTCATGGATAGAAGGGCTTGCGTAAGATGGTGCACGACTGTGACTTAGATGAAATAATTGCGGACTAGGGAAGTGTGAAATAAACCAGTCAAGAGAGAGTGCGTTTGCTATCGTTTCCCATCGTCATTCAAAATCACATCTTCTTCGGCTGCCCCTACGCCGGAAGGGGACGGCTTGAAAGGTGCCTACATATAAGCCATAGGGGTCGGGCAAGTGATGCATGGGGGCGCACGCAGGACCAGTGGGGAGGTTTAAGTTGACCCATTGCCATCCTCAACTTCCCGCACTCCACGGCATCCCATCTAATGTTACGCAACGGAGTTATGGAAACTCTACCCTGCAACGTGTATACTTGTATACATCCTGAGCATAGGGTTTAACTCTCGCGTATAATGTGATACACATAGTTCAGAATATTAATCTATGATAAAAATATGCAGAAACATTTAATAATGCCAATACTGGGCTCATTCGTTCTCATCTTACACACCAACTTGCCTACAGTTTGTAAGATCTACTGGATGAAATCATTTGATTTGAATACTGCGGGTTTTCCTTCAACCGTAGTGCTTCAACGAGCTAGCTACGCTGGCGTATTATGTACATAAGTACTCGTGTCTCTGTTTGGAGGGTACCCAATTAGCAGAAATGCTCCATTTGGTGAAAAATCTACGTCGGAAGAGATTGGTAATTGTACTCCACGGAAAATCAGATATCTCTATCAATATATTTTGAATCGTATAATATTCTGTGAGCACTAAATTTCTCATGAACTCCGTGTGCTAATTAACAGGGTCCTGAGGCAGGGATTCTGAGAACGCCAGAGTGGCCCCACATACTTTCATGGATTTAACGTTTGCAAAATATCAATTCCGTATGGGTTATGAAATATTTTTGTCAAGCCAAAATGATTGCTTAATAAAACACCAGGTACTTAATTTGAGGCAATCTTTAGAGTACTAAAAACTGAGTCAAAACCACGGTGGTTGCAAAAATCTTTAGCGGGCCTGAATTATTATTGCACATGCGTAGGACATATGGTCATAAATATATGTCACTCCTGCCTCCTGTGTTCCCATGCTAGATGCTGATTTATATTATTCGATTAACGAAAACAAAGCAAAAAAATGTATGATAAATAAAGGTTTCCATTAACTACGAGAGTTTCCACATAGATTTCCATTGAGTAAAACATTGCGTTCTGACATGCATATTGGTTTGATACTCTACACGCGTGAAAATATTGCGTTTATGGTAGAAGTATTTAGGTACCTAAGTATATTACAGCTCACCAAATAGATACCCATAATAATACTCTACTAAAGCGTTAGGTTGAGTTCGCCAAAAGATATTAACCGGGCCTATACAGTGTACTCCCAAGCAGACAAATGCATCTGTCATTAAGGAACCACGCTGCCATGCAAGGACCTGGGATAACGCATACCTTCTTCATTGCTCATTCTTGTATCTAAGACAGCCCAAGTAATGGATGAAAGTGACATAATTGCTAATTCTGCGCTTAGCCTTTTTTGACACACGTAGACGTTCATTCTAATGCTGCATTGACTTCTTTTCCTTTTTGGCTTTCATATTTTGCTGAACTCTACATGATTTTCTCATGTGAAAGGCTTTTGTATGCTGTTTAATATTAACATGTGTCGAATTTGTAAGCAGTGAAGTAATATTATTCATCAAATGATTACTTAATGAAATGAATCAATGTTCGACAATTTTTAACGAAACTCAAATTCGGGAAATAGCGCTAAAATGTGTGTGTGTGTGGGGGGGGGCGAAAAATGTACACACACACATACTATATATATACATATACAACTGATTGATTATTCGATTCTATGCCTTCAAGTAATTTTGATATGCATGTAAAAGCTGATACTGAGGATTTAGTTGATATGAACCAACTCTGAACACTTTAAGGGCCTCAGAATCAATATCATTATATTTAAAATTAGTTAACTCTCCAAATGAGTACTAATATTTTCGTAAATCGATATCGGTTCCTCTATGTGACTCGTGTTTATTTAATTCCAGCCTCCATTGAATCCTGGGCATTTAAACCAAAGGGTTGATGATAGTTTTTTTCGTTAATGAAAAATAACACGGTAGAAGAAAATGCTAAAACTAAGCTCGATAAAGAAGTTTGAAAGTCTCTTGCCCCTTTTTTATTCTCATAGGAATAAATGTTTTGAGTTCCTCGTATTTGCCTTATTTTTATGCATCTAATTAAAGGTTGTTTATGATAATGCAAGGGAAAATAATTCATCCAGTAGGTAGATGCTCTTTCCAATTTTAAACACAGTGATAATCGGAAATTAAGCATGAATATGGGTCGTTTGAACATGCTATATGAATCACGTTAATTTATTTATTTGATATTTAAAGTTTTAATATAACCAATGAACGACCAAAAGCAGTATTTGAGGTTCAGCCGTGAACATTTACATCATTGAGGATAATTATTAGCTTCACGTTTTATAAAATATTGATGAGAACAATTAAAAGGCCATTTGTTCTCTCTGCCTCACCAGCCTTAAGAAATGCCTTGATTTCATTGGTTGTGGGAACGAGTATGTGTGGGAGATGCCCTTGGCGCAGAGCTTATGAGAAGTTGAGGATCATGCCGAGAGATGGCTCTCGTATCAATGCATAAGGAACACCCTTTGTAAAGCACAGAGTGTACTTCACTTCTCCAGTTCACAGCACTGCAGTCTCTTATAGAGATGGGACTGAGGTCTTGTGTGTTCATCGTTCAATCTTTGATATTTTGTGCGATTTTTCGTTGAGTGTAACTCTGTGGTGTGAAAACATCGGATCTTTTAGTGGTGCATGACCTTATACTTGTGAACACTTCTAGTGTAAAATGTAAGGGATTCTCGATTAGCTGAGAATGGAGGAAAAAACATTTGGGCAAAAGTGATTTGGTCTTCAAAAGTGATGTTCAATTAGCCTCATGCAATGGGTCTCTCATTCCTGATGGTGACACTGGTCACCTCTCTGTTGAATATTGGCCTGACAGAAGTCAACGAGGACGATATGCTAGGTATTTATATTTTTTAATGATATTATGTTCTAATGTTTACGTTTTGAGGAGACGAGTTCTGAGGCTGTTTCAGGGAAGGTTCAATGAAAATCAAGTTTTCAAGTTGTACTGAATTTTTGTGCCTTCTGAATAATAATGATCGTATTAATGTGTTTTCCCTGAGAAAGACTTAAGTGAACATTGAGGCGTACCGAATGTCGATTTTAGGATACATCTGTAGTTAGGTTTTCATGCACTGTGATGTTTTCTAGTGGCCGCCGCGTATGGCCGAGTTCCGAATGACAGTTTATCGACTGGCTAAAACAAGTTTGATATTTTGCCTCAGCTGTTCGTGATTGGGTAGATAAAACATCCTAGAAGCAACCAGTACTTCATTCAATAAAAAAATGTAACGAGAGTTTCTTGTCCCAACGGCAGTGAAGTGTTTACTTAATTCTGAACCTCAAACCTGCTAAATGGTATTTTTCATTTCATGGGTGGAATATAATATTAATGCTTATTTTCCGAGGATTTAATAAATTTGGTTACCGATTTTACTATAACGATCAGCAAGTGCCTAATAGGAGGCGTAAAGTACAAGGAAGTTTGTGATAGAATAGAATTGTGGGTTACTACCAACCTATCTTCGGATTGATGGCATATGATAATGATTAACATTTTTCTGCTGCATATTTTCCATTCCTTCTCGCTTCCATTTTATGTTAGGAGTTTATTTGCATGCATTTTCGTCCACCTTAACTTAAATCACCTGAGTATGTATTCATTTTCAGTTATTATTTTCTAGAATGTAATAGAATATTTATTTTTATTTAAGTGCAACGAAAAACACCAATTTGGAAATTTTCGTTGCTGCATCAAAAAAACCCTCCCTTTGTTACAGTGGTGGAACTGATCTTTTCGGACTTTCCTTCACAATTTACACCAAACGGTGTCCATTAGATCGCTACTAGTCGGGAAATTTGGATTTTCATTCCATTTTTTACATACTTGTAATCCAGAATAATGGTTAAAAGATTGTAATTAAGACCTCTATTTCCTATGCTTAAGGATAGTTATTTGCTTATCTAGTAATTGTGAAAAATGTTAATGAATATGGTTTGAAGTAGCCCCCTATATAAAAAATGTTACAGTTGTTCCATCCATGAAGTAAAAAAGAGTATCTGATTTTCAGATTTTCTCTGTATCACCCTTGAATTAGGCTAACATGTCAATATTATGGTAGTTACTACACTAATACACAAATTCTTATTCCAGTTCCCAGCAAGCCAATGAATGTCACCGTCCTAAAAGTGACAGCAACTTTAATTGATCTAGGCTGGCATGAACCAGTGCAGCCAAATGGTGATATTTTAGGTTACCGAATTTATTATATGCAGTTCAATGAAACATACTACAGAAGCGTTGGGGTTGCTGAACCCTATGTCGAATACAATCTGACCAGCCTCAGTAAGTGTATTGATTATATATAGTAAAGTTTAGTTTTGTTGTCAGCCCTTTGAACCATATTTGTATATCCCTTCAATTATAATATAAACTAATTAAAAGCTATTTTGTGTGCTAGGAAAATATTCACATTGGCTAATGGTCCATTCATGTTCATTTTAATGTATTCCTGCTATAAATTATTTTTCCCATGTGGTTAATGTTGAGATTGATATTTTTCTCTTGAGACTTTGTTTACCTCTACTTTCCATGTACATATCATGGTTAGTTAATGTCATGACATTATTATTGCTAATTATTTGTGTCAGAAATCATTCCATTGGTAATTTTTTATTCTTTGTGGTTTGTTTTATGTTATTCTACCTATTAAGGAACTTTGAGTGAATGTTATTATTAGGTAATCTACTATTTAAGCTGGGTAGTGACTGGGCACAACTAGCAAATAAATATTTTACTTCTCTCAACAAAACACAAGCCAACATAATACTCAACCACAAGCCCTTCTTCATCCCTGTGTACTTCCTTCCTGCCATCATCCCATCCAACATCCCTATCCTGTTCCTGCCCTTTCCTCATTTGCCTAACATTCTCTCCTCTATCACAATCTTCAACATCCCACTGCTGATCAATATGCCCTTCATCCATTTTCCCTGCCTCCTAATGATTTCTCCCCACAATCCCCTGTCCTCCCTCACCTTTCCCCCACCATACACTTCCTCATTTGTTTTCCTTCACCATTCTTCTCCAAGCCCACGTTTCAGAAGCCTCCAATCTACATCTATCATCCTGCTTGAATGACCATGTTTCCATGCTGTACATAACCACACTTAAATTAAATTTTTAACAACCATTTTCTTAATGTCCTTACCTTTGTACCATCCAATAACATCCTTACTTAATGTCCCTGTCATCAATTCTCCTTGTAAAAGCTGTTATACCCAATGAAATCATTCTATTTATGTTCCTACGACTTTTACCATTTGGGTCCAAAACACTTCTAAAATACATAAACTGTTCCACCTGCTCCAGTTTTTTCCCTTCTATTTTAATGTTAACCTTAGCCTTTCTCATTCTGGATAATTGCATAACCTTGGTTTTATTTATGTTTATACTCATCCCATATCTATTTCACTGAATTTCCTATTCGCTTAGCAATGCTCGCAAACCTTTGGCTGACTGACAAACTAGAGCTTGGGTCATCAGCAAACCTAACTGATTTTACAAATTCCCCACCAACTCTTGAGTATGTATCTAAATAAAATGTTTCATATTTTCAGGACCATTTACTGATTACAAGATTTGGGTAATAGCATTTACTAAAGCTCATGATGGAGTATCGTCAGATCCCATCAACCAGAAGACTGACATTAGTGGTCCAAGCTCACCAAATATATTAAACTTAACATGCCAGGCAGAGGATGCCCTGTTTCTCCAGTGGCAGCGACCACAGGAATTCAATAATTCCATTGACTATTATTATGTTGGATACCGTGACGAGCAGGCATTTATGTATGAGGAAATAGTTATAAATGTTACACCAGAGAGAGTAGAAGAATCGGTAAGTGAAATTTCAATTTCTACTTATGTATATTTCAGTGCATATTTATTCTACAGTATCACTATCACTGTTGTCTTGTGGAATCAAAGACAGGGCATAAGTTAGTGCTAGTGAAACCTATTTTTACTGATCAAGAAAGTGAGAAAAACGCAAAATTTGTTTGCAGCATGCAGTTAGATGTAACTCCAGGCTTTTATCTCTGGCAACAAGAAGTTGCCAGGGTTGATCAACAGGGTCAAGTGCTTTAGTGGTCAAAGTTTATCATCTAGTTAAACAATTCACCCATCAAAAATTTCAAGCATGAGTGTCTCTAGGATATGTGAAAAGTGGAAGTTTTGTGGAATTTCTGAACGATTATTGAAATTTGGGAGAAGTAATGGATATTTTAGTTTAAACTAACATTTTTGTACTATTTTAGCTTCAAAACTAATTAGTTTACCTATTTCTTGTTCAATGTCACATGTTCCATTGTCACTTAATATAAACTTAATGTAATGCTTGTATAGTTCATTTACCTGATCATGTCAGTTCCATTTATGAAGGCAATGGTATCTCACAACTGATGTGCATTGCCAAAATTCCTGTTCTGCATCTAAACTTTTAGTTACCCAGTGAAATTGACACAATTGTTAGCATGAACTAGTGTACCATTGAGTAAATTAATACTAATAATACGAGTAAATAATTAGGCACGTCTCTAAGAAAATATTCCTTTCTTAATGTCTGTCACTCAATAGCTTAAAACATCAATAAGCTTAATGCTTACATTTTAGGTATTCCTGCATTTTAAGTCTAAGCTAAACACAACATAATAATATACAACATACTCTTATGAGGCAATGCCTCAAATATTTGTAATATCTCCAACAGCTAAAAAATTTAGGCTATCAGTAGGACTTCAGAATCTGTGTTATTTCACTGTCAGAAATAATGTAGGTGATAAGGGGAAAAATAACAATGAGGGACAGAGCAGGCCTGCATACTGAAAATACCTCCTTTTTAAGCTCTTCAACTACTATTTGTAATTTTGAAAAACTAAACATTCAAAATTTTTGGCAGCCCATCTAAAGTAATGGTGCCACAATTGTGCATAGATGTTATTAAACTTTTCAAAATAATGCTCTATGTAATAATAAATACTATATACTAGCTGAGCTGATATCACTTCTTTAAATAAGGTGTACAAAAAGAAATTATTCTGAATCAGATAATGTTGAGCCCTCTCTTACTTGCACACTCATTATTGGTGTGCAATACTGTGTGTAAACATGGCATTAGGCTAGGTGTACTTCTTTTTTCTCTTAATCAGTTTCACCTCTCACTGAAGCTATTGTGTGAAAAAATCAGCATTCAGATTAATTCATTCTACTTCTCTCATTTCCTGCAATAAGGGCAACCATATTTAACAAACTTAGTGCTCAGTTGCTGGGCAAGCATAGTTCAACAACATACTATATATAACCAAGAATGCTGTAAGTTGATTTGCAATTAGAAAAATATATAAGTACTAGGCCCACTGGTTGGCTAAGGTTGCCCAACTGCCTCACTGTCCTGTCTTTGCCTACTCCACTGCCACTCATGCCAAGGATGAAAGGAATAGTACTTTTATTGTACTAATCAGTACTTCATATTAATAACTTCTCTCAAATCAACATTTTTATTAATCCCCATGCATTCTTCAACAATGGCACAAGTTGCAAGGGATGAATGTAAAATCTCTCACTGATACTCATTGATATTTTCAAGGAAATACAAAATCTGCTCTTAATCAATTCATATTAGTACCTTACCCTTAACATGCTATGAACATGTTCAACATGTTATCAATTG
Source organism: Hetaerina americana (assembly GCF_022747635.1). Classification (NCBI taxonomy): domain Eukaryota; kingdom Metazoa; phylum Arthropoda; class Insecta; order Odonata; family Calopterygidae; genus Hetaerina; species Hetaerina americana. The sequence continues at coordinate 24,883,638 of NW_027286292.1, forward strand.
TCACTTTGCTTCTCAGCATGTCACTTGTAGCATTCCAAAGAGGAAGGAAAGATTGGAATGTAGATATTGGAATGTATTCATGATTTTTCCTTTATTGAAATCACTGCTAAGTTATTCCATCATTTATTATGGGTTTCCTAAAATATTAATATTCCTTCATGTCTTTTGATCTAAATTTTAGTAAATAGTATGATAGTACATCTAATAATTTTTGTATGATATGATAGTACATGATATAATAAAATAATGACTGATTAATATTTCTTTTCAGATTATTATTCCAAACCTCACAATGGACACTACGTATGAAATCAAAGTTCGTGGAGCAACTGTGAGCATATTTGATCCGGTGAAGATAGTTTTAGGAAAAGAATCCGAGGCCAAAAGAGTCTATGTGACCAAGGACTGTGACAAAATTCAGTATTTCCCAGTGAAGAAAACAAATGAACTGAGTGCTGGCATGATAGCTGGAGTTGTTTGTGCTGCATTTGCAGTGGTGCTTGCAGTGATTGCCTATATTCTATGGAGGTATGTTTTCTCAAAGTTTGGCTGTCTTTTCTTGTACCTATGATAATTAGGGTTTGGAAAGTTCATGCTTGTTGCTAGTTTACCAAAACAATTTTCCTGTCGGAGACTTTACTCTCAATGATACAATCAGACTATATACATGTCCTTATTTTATAATTTAAAGCATTTTGTCTATACTCTCCAGCAAGTGTGTGTGGTTTCTCTATACCTAAGTGTCTATTAGTAATGGTAATCAGTTTCACACGTTTTGGTTTAAGTACCGGTTAAGTTGTTAGCTTTAGTTCTCGATTACAGTTCCAGTTCTTATAAATGGACAGGTATCTAGCTATTGACCGTTTCAATAGTAATAAAATTTTAATCACTATCAGAGAAATTATCACCTCATGAGGAGTTATAGGTAAGGATTATAAGAAGTTTCATGCAAATGCATTTTACATATGATATTTCCAATATTTGATGATAATCTGCCAAGTTCTTACAACTTATGGATTGAAAATAGGATTGAAATATACTGAATGTATAGATCAAATGGTTTTTCAGCCATACAGTCCTGATTTTGAGTGCTTTTATAGTCAAGTTAGTTTCTGTTTTTTTTTTTCAAAATATTTAAGTTTCATTATTAAAACATTACAGCACAATTTATAGATGCCCATGCAAAGCGCAAAATTTTCACAATATCTTTTATAAATGTGGTTATATACTGACTAGATTCCCACAATTTTACAGCAATGATGTCATGCAAAGGCAAGTAAATAGATGAAATATAGTTTCTGATATGTTTTGATGCATACCATATAGTTTTGTATTCTTGTGATTGTAGAAGAATTTTTGCCAGAGAAAATCTTTGTGTCGGTTTTTCTAATTAAGTGATCTGAAAAGAATGAGTTAATAGATTGTGGATTTCTCCAAATTTCATAATTGGATTTTGATACATAGTCGACAGTTATGGAGTTCCATACTTTTATGCTCATAACTCTTCGTTCCTTAAATGATACCTAGTGGGTTTTCTTCACATAAAAAGCCACTGTTTTAATTGAGATAAGGAATAGAGGTTTTTTATTCATATTCTTAATAAATATGTGTAATTAATATAACATGAATTCTCATGGCACAACTGAAACCATTCGCCACAATCTATGCAACAGATTAAATGATGGGACGCAGTGTGATATAGGTACAGTAGACCCAAATGTGATGATCGCAATACCAAAGAAGATAAGGACAGAGAAATGTGAGGAACACCGAACCTTGAGTCTTGTGTCACATTTATCAAAAATACTTGAACGAATAATAAGTCGAAGGAGTGGAAGGATAATTGAAAATAACCTATCGGTAAAGTAATTTGGCTTTAGAAAGAGAAACGAGGGAAGCCATACTCTTTCTGAGAATCATGATTGAGAAAACAATACATGTGATCAAGCAACTACATGGCATTCGTGAACTTGAAGAAAGCCTTCGATAATGTGGCATGGAACAAGATGATTGGACTGCTGGAAAAACTCAGAATAAATTACAAGGACAGAAGAATAATCTATCAGCAATACAAGAAGCCAGTTGCCACAAAGCGAATTAGTGGTGAAAGCCCTATAGAGGCTAAAATTAACAAAGGAGTTAGATGAGGCTGCAACTTCTCACCTGCATTGTTCATTATGTACCAGGAGGAGGTAGTAAGAGAAGCACAAGGCATTGGATAAAATGGAATTAGGATCAATGGAGGAGAGATAAACATGCTATGCTTTGCCAACAATATTGTAATGATAGCAGGAAACCAGGAGGTTCTTGAAAGGTCACTAAACGTATTGGATCAAGTTCTACAAAGATACAACGTGAACATAAACAAGAAGCAGGCTAAAATCCTAGAATGTGGAAGAGAGAAGCGGAATACAGTAGTCACACTGAAAGGACAAAAATTGGAGCAAGTGGATTCCTTCACCTATCTCGGAAGTACCATCGCATGGGATGGAAGAAGTACTACAGACATCAAGCAAAGAATAGCTCAAGCTAAGAGAGCAATCACAATGAAAAGACAACTGTTCAAAGAAGATAGAACTACAGAGGAGGAAAAAATACGTGAAAACATTTGTATGGAGCATGGCACTCTATAGATCAGAAGCATGGACCATCAGAAAAGACTTGAAGCCTTTAAAACCTGGTGCTGGAGGAGGATGCTTAAGATCAAATGGATGGATAAAATAAGAAATGAAGTATGCAGGAAAATAGACAAAGAATGGAACTTTTGGAATACCATAGAGAAAAGAAGAAATAGATGGATTGGCCACACCCTGAGGCTCAATGGATTCATGAAGTATATAATAGATGGAAAAATAGAGGGAAAAGTCCCCAGAGGTAGACCTAGGGATACTGCATGGGGCAAATAAAGAAGAAAGTACATTTCAAAAAATACCAGGAAGGAGGCCAATTAGCATCAGATAGGGTAGGATGGAGGGCTGCAGTCAACCAATCTTAGGATTGAGCAACCGATGATGATGGCACTCAAATATCCTGAATCCATATCAAGTACATCTCTGAGGTAATGCCTGTACCTACATATGTTGTGATGGATACATTAACAAACCAGAATAAACAGTAAATGAAGCTAAGTAAGTATTATCTAAGAGTTGTATTCATGCAGAATGCATGAACCGTGCTGTACTATAATGTGCACACATGTTGGGCACAGGATCTTTTTCATCGGCCAACTTCCTGATTTCAAATTATTTATGTGGAGGCTAAGAGATGTTTTTGCGTGTAAAGTGAATGCAGTGTGAAGCATTAATATATATCTTCATCACAAATAGGTTAAATGAAATAATGGATGTACTACTCTGTCCAATAGAAACGAAAACTGAGGCCAAACGCAAACTTTATTTTACATCGCAACGCAAAATTTAGTCTACATCGATTTTGTCCCCTTCAAGGCACTCTCAATTCTTTGCTATGCACTTATTCCATCTTCTTTTCCACTGTTTGAAGTGCCCTTGGAAGTCCTCGGCAGTTAGGCTTTTTAGTTTTCCCGTGGTCTCTTGTTTTATTATGTCCACATCTTCCCAGTGATGTCCTCTCATCACATTTTTGCATTTTGGGAATAGGAAAAAGTCGCAGGGGGCGAGATCTGGCAAATAAGGATGATGATAAAGGATGGTGATTGAATTTTTTGCCAGGAACTGGCGATCAATCAATGTTGAATGTGCAGGTGTATTGTCATGGTGAAGGATCCATCTATTGCCTTGAGTCAAATTTGGTTAAAATAGTGTGGAGTGTTGATTTTCCTAAATTCAGTTCATCAGCTTTCATTCGGACAGTTTTTCGACAATCAGTAAGGACAAGGGACTGCCTACGATCAATGTTGTCGTCAACAGAGGTGTACGAAGGTCGTCCTGGTCTTGCATCATCCTTGGCATCTTGTTGGCCATCCTGAAAATACTTAATCCACTTGAAAACAGATGTTTTCTTTGGAGCATTATCACCATAAACAGCTGTCAACATTTCAGTAATTTCTTGATACCTTTTATTCCACTTCACCAAAAAACTTGATGTTATGAACTATGGAACTGGGGACCAATAAGATAAACCGGCATATTTATGTAAATGCATGTGCAGGTATGCATACATTCATAGGTAATAGCACACACTTGCATAGAAATGGGGAAAAGAGGAAGGATCCTGAATATATGAATAATAGGACGAAACACGACAATTATATGTATATGGTATATGGGTATGAGCAAGGGCCTAGCCACATTGACACACCAGTCTCAAATTGGTCACAGAAGTTATGCAGTGCTCGGATGGGTTAGATGGGTGACTCTCCACAGCTTCACAATGGTACTCTTGTCCCATCTTCATGTAGCAGGAAGGTTAAGCATGGGTTGGCACAATGAACCAAGAGGTCTAAGTGCCTCGGATTCCTGTTTTGTCTTAAGTGTATAAAGGGAAGGGGGCATGTAAGTGAAAGAGGAGAAGGGTATGATACAGTAATGTCATATGAATTTTACATTTCCTAATACTAGAGGCAAATAGGTCACACTAGGTGGTTAAAAATCTCTTGGCATCCAAATAGCCATTATTTCATAATCTTTCCCTTTGATGCCACGCATGTATTTTGTGATGGGAGTAATAAAGGAATGCCTGATATTATTGTGATTCATTGTATTCTCCTTACTCCATTGTAAATCGTGAACCAGAAATTGTCTAATAGATAATGTATTTGGTGGTAGAGACAGCTTAAGAATGGATATTGGGATTGGAAGGGGAATGTCTGTGGGACAGGATTGAAGGCAGCATTTCCATTTTGGACAGTAACAGGGGAATAAGTGAAGGAAAGCAGTGGCAGTTAAATGAGACAGAGGCTTTGTCAATTTTCAAATGTTTCTCAAGTTTTGCAAGAAGTTTGATGATGATAGAGAGGGTAATCTTCTTGTATGTGTTGGATTCTCTGGGTACTGGGAAATATGTAAATTTACTTAAATGTTTGAAATTGCTCGAAAACATTGTCAATGCAATGGAAGGGAGGAAGGAGATGCACATAAAATACAAACACACCATTGGTGGGGAAGGTTGGTAGTTGCAGAGTCCAAACAATAGCTTTATCTGGACTGATAATCAATCCATAGCTTCCAGTATTCCATGAAGATTTTCTTAACACCAAGCTTATCCATGCTGTCCACATTTAAAGAGGCGCTGCAAACATTTTTTCAAATATCACCATCATATTTGTTTAATCATTGGTCAAATTCAAAACATTTATTATCTGCCAAGATTGTCTGCACTATATTGAAATACCTGCATAACCAATTCATGAATATGATCTTGCTTAAAAGAGTTATGGTATATGTGTAGTTATGATACATATGAGATTATACTTAAGAGTTTTCTTGTATATGTAATACTATATTTTTTGTCAGTTTGTGTGATTAAGTACTTATTAATCTCCTTATACACTTCACTACTTTAAGAAGTCTATTTCAAACTATGTATTATAAGTATTTACTTTAACAAGTGTTTCTTTTCTTTCTCGCAGAAAATGCTTTCATGCCGCATACTACTACTTAGATGATCCTCCAAGGCTTCCACTACCACCTCTTGTTGAATGGGAGTCTAAACCTGATAACTGCAAGCCAGGAATATCTGTGCTAATTTTTCCCAAGTGTGTTGCTGAACTTCATGCTGATGGTGACATTGGCTTCAGCAAAGAATATGATAGCATTCAGGCTTCCTCAACCCAGGATGTGTACACCTGTGAACATTCCCAACACCCTGACAATAAGCAGAAAAATCGCTATCTCAACATCTTGGCTTGTGAGTATATTTGCCTAATATATGTAGTGAGGTAGCCTTTAAAATTGCTGTGTTACTATTATTTTATCTGCTTGAGGTGCGAATAATGATTTATTATCTTTCTTAGCAGATTTAGAATTAAATTAAATTAAAAAATGGATGCCAATGCAATAAACTGTAGCTTAATAGTCATAAGTTGCCTGTTCTGATAACCAGTTAACATGGATTCAACAGAATAAAGACTGTTGAAGTATTGTCCCTGATATGAAGAAGTTTCTCAAAGAAATATTGCCTATTTAAATTTTAAAAGCAAGATAAGACAGGCTGGACCAGCCTGGTACCAATTAATTTTGATGATAGCTTAAATTTAATTAAATTAAATAGATAGCTTTTGATGATAGATTAAATTTGAAACTGATACCTTATCAATATTCCAATACTGCCTATCTCCTGCTACTTAAAGTATCCAAAGTGGATTGTACATTGATTCAATTTACTATCAGCGTACAATGTTTTCAGTATGAAGGAAGTAATATGTACTGCAGTATATTTGTGTGCAGGTGTAGTATTTTTTAGGGATGTGTGAGTTGAATTACCTCCAAGGGCAGCATTTTGCCCCAATTATTTAAAAAGGAAAGAGTATTTAGAGAAGAGGAGAGGTTAGAATCCTCAAGTTTATGCAGTTTTTTTACAATAACTAATGAGGAGCCAAATGCAATATTTGATGGAATCTGGATTTCAAATCAGAATCCCTTTTGCATCTAGTCTTTTTTCATTCTTAGCCTTGATTGCGCTTTCTGAATCGACTATTTAATGAAATGAAAACACAACTTTATGATGTTTTCATAATAGTGAATTTGTGAGTAGTTTTATCTTTTCCAAATTACATCTGAATTAATTAATATAATGCATTCCAGCTGAAATCATAAACTTGCATATTCTCAAGTATTTAACCATTTGTACTCATTTCCGATTTTGTTTGTGATGCATAATGGTATTTACCTTCTTGTGTTGCCAGTTAGTGATAGAAGTTTACAAGTTAGCATCATTGTTCATTTCCAAACTTTTACTTGCTGCTGTTAATATCCACATCTGTCCTATTGAAGTCTCTGGTCAATATGAGGGCTCTGTGAATCAAATAATTCTCTGTTGTTAGATGGATTTCTGAAGATAGTAGAGGACTAGAATGTGATTTGTAGTTTTTCTTTTGCTTGTTCATGGAGAAAAGAGTGTATTAGTTCTCCCAAAGTGATATGCTTAACACTCTCTAGACCAATCACGTATTACTAAGTTTTTATGTCCCCAGAGTATCAAGTGGCCGCTCACATATTAATAAGTGTTCATGTAGTCTTCAGGTTTTTACACCCTGGTGCATTATTTTGGAACTACTCCGAGCTATTTCTTTGATCCTTTTCTGGCTAGAAGCCTTCCACATTTTTATTTTTGAAACTTTAAGCTGTTTTCAAGAGATGTTATGTTTTTTTCACATTTAACATTTATTGTAACCCCTTGTGCAATCAAGGCTGCATACAATAGAGGGGGAATGAGCAAAATTTATATTTCAAATAAAGTTTTTTCCAATAATTTTTCTGATATCCAAAGTGGTGCCTCACTTTTGCAGTATTCCAGTTATTCTGAAGTTGATTACAGTAATGATAACTAACACGACGAGTGATGATGTTTTATTTTGTTCTGACGGCAACATTATTCCTGACTCAGAAACATTTGTTGGCACACCAGGTGTGAAAATTACTCCACATGATCCAAAAAATGTGAGTGGCATAGTTTGTTTATTGGGGATGATCTCTTTTCAGTGATGGTGGAGAAATCAAATCACTTTCATGAGTAAAATGCTTATAAATACAATTAATCTCCTGAAAGTTTGAATTAGCATGGTATAGCCATTACAGAAATGAAATTTTTTTAGGATTGATTAGCCTAATGGGGCAGGTGCATAAAGACAGAATGAGGGATTACTGGACAGTGGACCCTCTAATGGGAACACTCATTGCACAATAATGAGAAAGACCGCGAAGTGGTCAAAGAACACAGTGTTGTATCTGTTGAACAGTGCCCTATTCAATTTTTTGTAGTGTATGTAGAGCTCAGTGGAAAACAAATTACATATAAAAAATGTTGCATGTAATTGCAAGACACTGGGTGAGTCATAGAGATACAGAAAGCCCATCTCAAACTCTCTAGAGGAAAACATTCACATTTTTCCCCAAAAGCATGCACCTAAGATAGACTCACCGGGAAATAGGCATAGACAATAGAAGTAGACTGTAGACATTTCAATAGATATGAAAAAGCATAAATTAGAGACAATAATTAGTGCTGGGAGCAAGGAAATTCCTCATTGACCTTTTAAAGTATATGCAGCCAAGAAAAGGAGAAATGAAACCAGCTTTATTTGTTGATTATGTTGTGTTCCACTCCGTAGAGGGACATGTTTTGCACAATACCATGCCCTAGTTGATTACTCTGGCATATAATCTCTAAGTATTTAAAATTTCATTAAAAAATCTGTTGTAGTTCAGGAGATTTGTTTTATTGAATGCTTATTCCTTTCATGCGGAGGCACAAAAAATGGCCACCTTGAGATGTGGGTGTAGAGAGTTATTGCAAAAGTAAAATTGATTGTGTGAAAAACAAAAAGGAAGTCTTAGACATAGTAGGGAATGAGAGAAATTTAGAGGAGGCAAGAAATGTAGATGTTGGGTATTTTAGTGATGACTGAGTATTGAAAACTGATAAAAGGGATTTGGCGACAAAACACCCGAGATTAGTGAAAGTGCATTTGAGTAAAAATATTTATTCACTAGATGCTGTGTGCCATGAGCATGAGGTTACCATTTATATGTAAGTAGAGGTAGTACTGCTTAGTGTTTAGGCTAAATTTCAAGAAAAAAGTGGTAGTTTAGGAGATATTGTCTAGTACTTCCAGAATTCTGCTTAAAAAGTCTACTCTCGTCATGAATATTTGACCCTGGATTCTAAACTAAGCAAAGAATGTGGGGTTAACATTTACATGCCAATAGAGGGAGTACTGCTTGGTCTACCAGTAAATTTTTTTTTTAATATTCTAGCTTAAGAGATATTGTCTTGTACTTTCTGAATTATGATTGAAAAGGCAACTCATCAGGAATAGTTTGCCCTGAATCCTAAACTAGTGCGTGAACATAGGGTTTCCGTTCACCTATAATTAGAGGGAGCGCAGGTTAAATTTCAAGAAAACAATGTGCTTGTTTAGGAGATATTTTCTTATACTTTGTAATATTGCTATAACAGACTAATGTCTGCATGGGTCAAATGCAGTTTAGTGAGCCTTGGATCCTATGCTATGTAATGTGCATACGGTTTGCATATGCTAGCGATTGGAAGGAGTACTACTGAGTGTATAATGTCAGTTTTAGCTAGATAATGCCCTCATTTTGGAGATATTGCCTTTTACTTTGTGGAATCGTCTGTGTTGGTGTTTGTGCCAGATATTTCTATAGTCTTTACAGGCCAGGATGGTGTCCAAGGGCTAGCTCTTTGTTGGCCATGTTCAATTAACTCCATTCGACAAGTATATTTTCTAGCCAGATAGCTTGGTTTCTCAAAGAATGTTTTAGGATGCTCTCAGTGGATATGCCGAAAGACGAGTAATTACCCATAGTTACTAACTGTTCGATTTCTGCATCACCTGAGAATCTTCCTTTGAGGTATTTAATAATATCTGCGGCAGTTGTATCCTTGGAAAATTGCCAGAAAAGCAAGCTGCTTATCCTGGGAACGCCAGTGAGATTGCAGCTTTCAGGCTAACTAACGTCTGCAGTCCTTAAATCAGCTTCTTTCTTCAACGACGTTGGGGTCAAACTTCAACGAAATCATCAAGATCAGGCAATAATGGAGTACTACAGCTTCACGACAGATTTTTTCACTTACACTGTTTTGATAAGGAATTACATTTTGATTCACATTGTGACCACTTGCACCTAATGTGTTCAGCCACTGCTTCTGGTAATGTAGGCATTTCCTTCTCAATGAAAAAGGAAGCATTGTAGACATTCTCAAGGCTGAGTTGTTGATGTTTTCCTTTTCGCTGATTTTCACTGGAGTTAGTACTACTTCGATGTACTAAATTTTATTTTGGCTCTCTTCAAAGTTAGAGTCGGTTCTTTTATCCAGGGAATGGGTACCTTTCAGTAAGGGTATCTTGTATAATATCCACAGCAATGGATTTTGTATGCTGAAAGTTGTAAGAATTAGTTAATGAAAGACTATACAATCCTCATCAGTAATAGCAAGTGTTCTATATAGTGAGTAATTTTCTTTTGGTCATGAGCACTTGTCATATCAAGATTGCACTGTGCTTAATTCTGCCCACATTTCCTAAAAATTTAACCCGGATGCTTCCTTGGTACATTTAATTTTTAAATACTGCTCTTGAATTCCATTATGAATCTTCCTTTCTATTTATGCATTGCTTTAAAATATTCGTTTAATGAATACATAATAATGATGGCTTCATATTTATCCTTACAGATGACCACAGCCGAGTTCAATTGCTGCCAGTGCCAGGGCAGAAAAAGTCACTTGACTATGTGAATGCCAACTATATAGATGGATATATGAGATCTCGTGCCTACATTGGCACTCAAGGACCACTCCCGGTCACATTTAATTGTTTCTGGCGAATGGTGTGGGAACAACGTGTGGCCATCATTGTAATGATCACAAATTTGGTGGAGCGTGGCAGGGTAAGCACTATTCCATTTACATATTCTTTTGACACTTGAACTTCGTGCATTGATGCATGATTTCTCATTTCATGTATTAGCTTTTGACTGCCAAAAAGATACCCCTCTAACTGGGAGAACTGCCTTAGCTAAGAGTTAGCTGATAGTTTAGGATTCTTTTTGCTCAGTCAGTTATGACCTGAAGCGCACTCTCTAGTACTTATTAATTGCCTATAAATGTGTGAAAGATTCTTGAAAACCTTGATTACACCCTTGGAGAATGAATTTTTTTTTGTCTGATATATCTGTAATAGAAAATTTTTCTCCTTTCTTATGAAATATATAATTTTGTGACTTTTGTCTGTTGTTCTGTTAGGATATTTAATTAAAGTCATTCAACATTCTCTCAATCAATACCATTGAATGCTGAGTCTTACGAGTGATTCTTATTGATAGGTGTTATTTTTTGTTCCGTCGAGGAAATAATTAAAAGAAAACCTAAGCTTGTACCACAATGTATAGAGGTACTGTATGATGATTAGGCCTGTTGGTGGGGAAACCACATAAACACTTTCTTAAGTACCCATGAAAATTTATTGCTTGAACGGTGTAGTAATGTTAGAGGCTTAACTTCTGTCATCTTAATGTTGATTATTAGAAGTATTATCTGAATTGAGCTTGAAGCTTTCTTGATTTGCAAGTATAATTGAAAGTGCAAGGTGTAGAAACTAATGCCATTGCCAACATTAAAGTGATTTAAATGCCAGAATCCTAAATTTTGAGTAATTAATTTCATAATATTCTTAAAAATTTGTCTATTGCAGTTAGATATTTTTTCTTATGCAGGCTGAATTTTCAAATGTTTTATATCTTAAATATGATGCCGTTTTATATTCAGTTAGTTCTAGTTCTTCCACACTTCAAATAACCCTTTTTTACGTACAAGGTATTCTTGAAGGCCTGGCTGATTCCTTTTCTTTAAATATTTAAGAAACAGGGATAGGTTTTCATTGTTATTATGATTTTTAACTAACAGGGGTGTCATGCTATCAATGCACAAAATTTATTTATTAATAATAATTCATATTATATTCATGTCCTTGTTGAGTACCTTCAATGAGACTTTTAATTATGACTTTTTCAGTAACTCTCATTGTCATTTACCTGCTTTTTTTCTATCTGATTTGATGATAACTTGAATGTATTATTGTCACTGTGTTGGATTTAAGATTTGAGAGATCTGGTTGATTAATTTCATATTGCTGTAATACACGTTCCAGATTCTCATTTCAGAATTATGTTGTTTAATTTTTCAGAATTACAGTCTGGAATCAGTGGTTGATGAAACTGATTCGAATTCTCTTTCAGCTACAAAGGTAAAGTTTGTGTGTAATTTTCTGTATCAGTGTTAATTGTAGTGTTGCATTCTGGCCATTAAAACTTTAGCTGCTATGTAGTTAATGAAATGGGACTAAGGATGGTGAAACAGATGCAGCATTCAAAACTTATGTATGGTGAGACCCTGGCATCAGTGCAAGTGTTGTGCTATTGAGTCTTAATAAAATTCTATGGCCCATCACATTAGTACTAATGGTGATATTTAATACTTGGTAATATGGCTCTTTATGCCTATCGAGCATATGCTTCTCATACTGAGCAAGTGAAGGAAATTTGTCTTGCATTCTGGTGTCCCTAAAATTATTATTGGCTTACTCACATTAGTTGTTTTTGATGCTGTATTTATTAAACTATTACCACAAACCACCAGTCCCACTCCTTGATCCAGAAAATGTTTCTCACTTATAACCTTAAGTGATTTAATTACATATTATTCAATTTTTTGCACCAATTCCGATTCTTCATATAATCTTCTTAGTAGTTTGTTCATCAAGAGTCTTTATCATTGCATTGTTGCATTGACTTTTAAATGTGCAATGCTGCAGACCTCCTACATCTTCATTACCTATTACCATACACAAACACACACAAACAGTTTTTCTCGAGGTATATATTGCCCCGGTGAAACGCAAAACTACATCTTTGTAATAGATTTCTTAGGCTCGTACATTGTATTACATGTGTCCATTTAAAGCAGGAATTAGGAATAGTGTATCCAGTGCACCATTTAGCCTCTTACCTACCAGGGTGTACACAATAGGTTATACATCAGGGGAGAGCTAGAATATGTTCTAGGGAGCAACCCTTATTTACTATACTGAGTAAGATTGTTTTTAGGTGAAACCTGGCTAAATAATTCAAATTAATCATTTAATGCTCGTAATTTTTATGGATATTCATTTCATATTTTTTTGTATTTAATGTGAAAATTGTTTTACAGTTTTGAGTGATGCAAAATGAGCTTAGCTGCTGATATGCCCATTAACATAAATTTTCCTATTGCTACTGATATTTTATCAATTGAATATATATTGCCTATTTTTATGCAAGAATACACTTAAATTTTTTAGAATGTGAACTTTTATATCAATGGTACCTATTTGCATGTAAAAAAATCTGTCACTTATATTCCTTATTTTGTTTTATTTTTGTTATGTATAATATTTTTAAATGCCATAATAACTTTTTAAATAATCCCCCAATTATTATTTTTAGAATAATCCCAGGAAAGGTTCACACTCTGTTTTAATTCCTTTCATCTTAGCATCTGCCCAATCAACTTGCCTGCAATAATCACTACAGTTATTGGAGCATTTATTGATATCTAATGAAACTATGGTCTTTGATTACATTTACTAACTGAAAAAGTGATGGAGTGTGAAAGAGATATTGAATTCCTAGGATAAGCTTTCTGCTAAGTACAAATGTGTGAAATTTCTCGTCGGAAAAGTTATTTACTTATCATGTTCATTGAGAATATTTAATATCAAGATAATTCTGTCTGTGCCTTATATCTTATTATTTCTTTAGATTAATTTAGAAGACTCATTTAGGATAATCATTTGTAAATCATTTGTAAAATATCCTGCTGATTCATTTTTTTCCTTCTAAAATTGAAGAAATGTGAAAACCCCTTAGAATATTAGACTTCATATTCATAATGGCAATTGGCGGTCTGGCAGTTATCAGTGGTTTAATTATTTGCTTATTTGCAAGAGATTATCAATGCCTGTTGAAAATTACAAAATCTGAATTAAATGAATGTATCAGACTTTGACTGTCTTAACCCTTTAGTTATACAATTATATTTCAGACTGGTTGATGAGAGATGACATATATCTGTCAAATAATAATTTTTCTTCTGATAAATCCTTTTCTAATCATTTTATTTTGTATTCCTCTTCAAAATACTTCATATTTTTGCTCGAAAGGCACATTGGTACTAAATTTACCCATAATTCATCCATGGTGATCAGCCCATTGGTTGGTTTATAAAAATTAAATTAGAGCTTACTCCAAATTAAGCCTTCCAGCATGGAAAATTCACATATTCAGGCTTTTTACATTTTTCGTGGCGCTGTTGATATGCAAATCCAAGTAGGCAAATTGGTGAAATATTTTTTCTGACATTTTTGAAATGCATAACAGGCTTTTGTTTTTTCTCCAACACTAACAGGATTTTGTTTTTCGTGTATTTCTTTATCACTAAATTAGGTACCTAGAATAATCTATGAGGTAGTTTTATGCATGAAATACATGCAATGTGATATGTTCATATACGATACACCTCTATTTACATTCAGGATAGTAATTATCTGTGAATACCTTTGGGTTTTGCATGCTGTTTTCACGTGCTACTTTCCCAAAACCAAAAAAATTGTTCGAAGTCTTTGATTTTTTTTATTCATGGAGCTCATGCAATGTGAATTGTTTTCCAGAGGCCTACTCTAATGATAAATTCATTCGTAGTTTTGCTAGATAAACTATTTTGGGGCATCCCTGAAAATCAAGCGTCTACTGTATGCTCAAAAGGCAACTCATTTTAACGCCAAATCTCAAAATATTTCATGAAATTTGATGCTCTGTGATGGATATTAAAATCTATTAAAGTTTTGAGTGTGTCTGCGGGACTCTATGTAAAAATATCCCATTGTAGTGAAAACTAGGTTTTTAAATCTTGCATATTATATTTGAAAACTTTAATGTGTTGTTATACCATGCCAGGTACAGAGATACCTCTGCTTTTTTAACGAATATGACTCATGATTATCATTCTGGGACTTTAGTCTGGGATGTTTTAGAAATAAGATTTAGATTTCTTAGGCTTAATTTTTCAAATGTGCAGTTATGTTATATGGTTCCATACAGGGTGTCATTTGGGATTTAAAAAATTCCTTTACCTAAAAAATATGTGATTTAGTCTTAAGTTATTTAGGTTTACTGTTGTAATAAGGGAACATTTTTATTCAATTATTTCCACTTATTTAATGGTTAACTACCCAGACTCTTCATAAGGATGTTGCGCATCTTTAATCCCTTACCATCCCATCTATACATTCATAGATAGCACATTTGATACATTTTAAAATTTCTGGAATGAATTTTTTGTATTCTGCCGTGATGTTGTTCATAGCAATTTTTTCCTTGATTAAATGTCAATTCTTATCTGAATCTTAGCAAGTATTATATCATTCTTGTAGGGTTAAATGGAAGAAGGGACCATTTGGTCCAAATTTTGCCCAATTAAAGAACTTTATCCATCTATCCTCTCTGAAGGGCAAGTCAGCTTAACTAAATCTAATGTTAGAATCAATCCAACTGAATATTTAATTTTGGCCAAAATTAGAACAGTAGTTTTCAGCATTTAAGGTTATTTCTCTACAAACTTTTTTGGTTGTTTCTTTTGAAAGATTTGCTGTGCTTACTTAGTGCATTGGCTTACATGTAGCCTGACATTGGTGGAGGAAAGCCAAGGGATTCCCTGATGAAGAGGAGCCCTATTAAAAATGAGTTTCAGACTACTGTCAGTAAAGAATAAAAACACTGTGATTAAATATGAAGTATAAAAAATGAATTATGATTTATGTAGTGCTAACTGACACAACTTTTAGATGCAAATGGAAGTCATAGAAAATAATCTCCTAATTTAATGAATAAATTGGGGAAACAGTAAAAAATGAATTCTTACTCTCCAAGAAAACTGCTGAAAATTCAAAGGGGGAATATGATTATCCAAGATAAGAAAGTTAAATTCAATCTTAAAGTAATAAAGTCTATCTTACACATATGTGAATAAGTTGTATTTTATATCTTTTAATTTGTTGAAAATTAATGAGGGACACCACCGAATAATATTCTCACTCATAATTTGTTGTAGTGTGTCATGGTAGTCCAGGGATAGAGCATTGGCTACTGACCAGAGGGCCTGGGTTCGTTTCCCAGGCAAGCCTCTATGGGCACCTGAAGCTCCACCCAAGCTATGTGATTTTTTGGGTATCAGATTTTCTTGGGAAACCATAACCGGTACAGGGAAAGTAACTAGCCCTCCTATCCTGATGTGTGAATTTCACATGCTGTCGGACTTAGTACTGGGTGAACTCTACCATCACCTACCTAACCAACCTTCTGGTGGATTGCTGTGTTTATGGTTTTTTTTATTTGTCATATTTGTAGCTTTTCAAGTACGTTGCCTATTTATTCTGTGTTAAGCATGCCGATAGACTTAGAAGACCTTAGCACCTATCTAGAAGTGCATACAGATCCCAATTTTCTTTCAAATTCACTACAATGCCCTAAGCAGACATGCATCTCATACTGTCAATTTTGCACTCTGAGAAGCACTTAAAATAGTTCCTGAGACCCTCATATTTTACAGGAAAAAGTTCCTTTTTTTGTGACCTCCGACGATAACTTTCACTAGTATCCATTGAATATTGAACAACTTGAGCAATGTATCATTCGTTTGAGGCCTGAAATACTCCAAGGTTAAGATGAATCTATGATTTCAAGGTTTTGCTGATATACATTTATAGTAGGTGCTTATATCCAGCATGGATAAATATCATACATTGTAGTACTTCATGTTCACAAGGCTATTGTGTGCCACCTTTACATTTATTGTTACACATTCGGCTGTAGGGCACTCATAATGTCAGATCAAGAGATGTCATTTCTTACATTTATTATACTTGATGGCTAGAACACTGGTAATAGTCGGTAATTTTTTCTTCTTACTTGTTCTGTACCTTCTTTGTGACTTAAATAACCTACTGCTCAGTGGCATCTTGTATGTAGTGTATTATTTGACAGGTATTGAGTTAAATGGCATTCATTGTTGTAGTATTTTTATCATAAACACTTTGGTACCTTAAGGCATAGGTCATGAGGTGTAAAATTTTTAACATTGGCTGCCTTTTTTGCCCAAGATATATGAATAAAAGATATCCATAATGGATGCCTTTATCTTTATTATATTTCTAACAATACACACTGTAGTGCAACCATGAAAGAGAGTATAGTTAGCCTATGTTAATACCAAAATATGTGGGTGTGTCTACAGCATTGAATTTCTTCCAAGCAGACTTAGTAACTACAGTAAAACCTCTATGATAAATCCCACTTTGCTGTTGGCTCCCATAAATAGTGTTCCTTTGCCATAGGTGTGTAGTTTGAAACCAAGCCTTGGTCATCTTTCTTTGAAAGAGATGGTAATATCCTTTAATGTGAATTCTCTTCAATTTACATGTAACGTGTCTCAAACGTTCCCTTCATCTACTAATGACCCAAATCGGTGCTAATTAATGGGAGTGTCCGAAGCCTCATTATTATTTCAAAGTGAAAAACTCTCAAGTGTGTGTAAATAAAGTTCATTAAGATTTTGTGAAAAACTTCAAAATTAGAGTCCATCAAAGCTATTCGACATGCTTACATGGGTAGTAGTTTAAAGGTTTCCGACCTATCAATGAACAAGACATTTTGTCTTCAAATTTATTTTATTTTTCATCATTGACTCCTTTTAAGTCAATACACATTTTCTAGAGGCAAGTAATTTCTTCCTCTTCAAATGTGGCTGTTATTTTGCAATTTCTGCCTTAGACCAGTCAAGTAATGATGCATAATACTCTCCCGTTATTGTTTTACTTTTCTGAGCTAATCGATGAGGACAGTTCTGTAACCACCCAAAAAACAGTTTCTATTACCATTCCTGCTACTTAAACTATTTTTGCCTTTTTCAGAGCAGGTTTACCCATTCTAGTCTAAGGTTTTGACTGTTCTTTCATCTCAGGGGTGTAGTGGTGGATCCAAGTTTCATCTATAATTATGAATCAATGCATAATATCTTACTGGCTTAACTTAAACCACTCCAAAAGGGCCTTGGAAATGTTGATTCGATTGTCTATTTGGTCTTAAGTGAGCAAGCGTGGTACCAAATGCATGAATAGCTTATGCATTTCCAGTCCTTCAGTCAATATATGAGAAATGCATTCTTTTGGTTTGCCCATAGCATTGAATATCTATCTAACCTTAATTTGATGGTTGTCCAGTACCATTTGGTGAACATTTTTGATGTTATTGGTGGTTGTCGCAGTTTTTGGCCATCCCCAACACTCATTATCAGCCAAGCTGTTACGGTCACATTTAAATGTTGCAAAGTCCCCATACACAACATCCAACTCGTCTTTACTTTGCATAGGCATATTAAAGACCTCTATCTATCTATTACTTTTCAAAAGAAATTTTTTTATGACAGCTCAGTACTCAATTTTTTCCATTTTCACGAAAACCTTCATAATGACCCACTCAATACCAATGCTTGCGCAAGCACATTACTCTTGTTCCTTTAAAGCCCCCAAAATCTTATGACGGTCAAAGGACACCTCAGTAGCTTAACTGGCTAAAGCAGTTGGCCAGACATCAAGGTCCATCAGGTTTGTATCTCGGTCAAGGCAAATGATTTTTGCACTGAAATTGTTGCATTGTAATGCAAATTTAGTTAAAAGACTCCACTAAAAGTCACTGTCATGTTATCTCCTGCTGTTTCTTGGAATTAAATATTTGATTTACGACGCGGTTCATTGAACATGGAATATTTTAAGTTTTGAAAGGAACTAGGAAATTCCTGGAAATGGCATAATCAATCATTTCTGAAAGTTCACTTTCCATGTCCACAACAATATAGAGTGGGATCCTAGTAATACAAAAGGGCAAACCTTTTTCCATGTCATATTTGTCGTATGTCATCTGCTGTGGAAGGGCTATATCAGAATCTGTCTTCATTTGAGATCAGAAATACCCTTCAGTAAAATTTTATACCGTGCGACTTCTTCTTATATATGTGAAGAAACTTGTTTCATTAAAGGAGGATATTTTTGACGACTATGATAATACTTCTAATTAAACATTGAATATGCATGTGCTTGCAATGTTTGCATGCGCAGTTCCGGACCATATTTTTTCAATCAATGGAAAATTGGCAAATTCCCTCTCCTAAAAACATGTTTCATGTTTTATAAGTTAACGTTGTCACTAATATGCCTTTAATTTTTAGAGTAAAAATGACCAACATGTATTGTTATACTTATATGAACATAGTAGTTGCCAGGCATCTTTCAGGAGTGATACTTGTGGGCTATTTAACATGTTGAATGCTTCAGAGTGCATACTTATCATCATGGTGTGGTTTTTTTCTGGTCGGGAATCTTTATTGATGTTGACATAAGCAACTAGAATGCGATTCTTAGCAGCAAAATATTATTGGCACGGCATTAACAATTCTTTCTGTCCATGAATCCTGATCGAATGCATAATGCTCGTGGGAAATGGTGGAGATAAATATCATATTATTATATTTGTTTTGAGATCCATAATACATTGCACAGCCTTTTAAGAAATGCAGTATAAGTAGGTACTTCATGTTACAAGTAGTTTCTGTAAAAGTATGTTTGCTTCCACAATATCACAATTAATGAGTATGGTTGCTCATTGTCTCACATGTAATGCAATAAGTACTGATGTAGGTTGATATGCACACACATGCCATCCCATGCGATAGGGCACTCTGCAATTTTCCATTTGTGGAATGCTTCCGTAATGCAATAAGCATAGACTGTAATATTCTGTCCTGATACTTTTGGCCAGCTACAGCTTTATTCATGAATTGAAAGTGTGAAATACCATTGAAAATGATGCCAAGACATTGAAATTGTAGTTGGTATGGCAAAATTCATTGTTGGCTAATTTTAAGATTCTGTTTGTTCCAATGTGGGTTCATGAAATATCACCTCTGTCAAATGAATGTACTGTTGTAATTTGTTCTATTTAATAGAGGTTTTACTGTGTTCTAAGAAAAAGCTGTGATGACAGTGCTCATTTCAAAACGTTTGAGGGTTTTATATGCTTTCTGTTTTGAGGTGATGCATAAATTTAAGTTTCGGAATTGGTATTTTCACAGTAGTTGTGTATTTTTTGTGTTGATATCTAGTAAATTTATTGTAATGTAAAAGGAAGAATTTCATTTATTTATGAATCTCAGGGTGGCTGCATCTCTAGGCTTCTCTAAGATGTATTATAACTTTCATGAAAAGAATTTTAGATTTTTATGTTTCATTTTCATTCTTAGAGTAATAAGATGTGATTAATTATTACTGGTGTATACTTCTTTTCAGATCTTCCAAGGGTATGAAAAATTCTTTGTATTCAGTGTGTTCTTTTGTTTGTGGAAAGCTAATCATATTTTTCAAAGATCTGGCTCTGTTTGTGTTTATCCATAACTAAATGGCAATCCTTGCACTTTCATTGAATGCTGAAAATGGAATATATACCATATCTGCCATAACTGGGAATGGCATGTGTTCAATTTTTTCTTAACCTGAACTAAGCTATTGCTTGTTTGTTAATGTCTTTGCAGCATTGTCATTTTATTGCGTTGTAAAGAAAATTAACTATTTGATGATTTTGAAAGTTTGAATAACTAAAAACTTGAATTAAAGTATGTGCTGCTAGAAATTATATTTGTGCTCCTTTTGTGATTGGCACTTGTTGAATTTGAAGCTGGATGGAATGAAGTTTGCTTTTCTAACATTTAATTTTGGTCTGCATCAATTTAATACTTTTTATATTGAAATTGTTTAAATTTCTTTCTTGTAGAGGAAATGTGACATGTACTGGCCAAAGGAGGGAGCCGAGACATATGGAGTGATTGAGGTTACACTAGTGAAAGAAGATGTCTTGGCCACTTACACTGTGAGGACCCTTCAAATCCGTCACTTAAGGGTAAGCTTTACATTTAAAATGCATTCAAAAATGTGTGTTGGCTGGTGGTTGCAGTCAAATTTTCCAGACTGTCGTAAAAGTAGGGCAAACAATCCCATATAATTAAAATGGGATTAATTATTGAAGTCCCAATTAACTCTAAATTCAAGTAAAAATTCTCCCCTGCAGCCAATTTCATCTTAAAATGGCATTGTATGGCATCTTTGTGAACTAAAGAATAAAATGAACGGGGAACGATGGGTGTTCGCCGGGTATTTTGTGGGGAAACATAAGAAGGCATAAAATGTGAAGGGTCTCAAGGGGATGATGTGCCCAGGGAAGCACAAGGCCACATAGTTGTCAGGAATACACTTAACAATAGGAATTATGAGTCTGAGACTGACTGAACCAGTGCAATGGATGTGAGAGGGCATTCAAGCATTGGAAAAACAAGGGCTTCACATTAGAGTTGGGTGAAGATGCGTGAGGTGCATTTAGAACGATTGACACAAAAAGCATTTAAATTATTTGGTTTGTTAGGAGAGGTAATGGTGATTCTTTTGGAGAACTTAAAAAACCTCTGAGGTAGGTGAGAGTGATATAGATAACCTTATTCAGGTTGAAAATAAGTGAACAAATTGACTAAAGGATAGTAGTTAGGAAGCTTGGAGTGAATTACTTTGGAGAAAAAGTTGACATTCAAGGGAGAGTAGGAAAAGTTTTCATTATAAAGTATAGTATATTGTCGGAGTTATATTATATATTTGATGAATTCATTGTATGATTTTTATGAGGGTAGTAAAATTGCTTGTGTGTCATGCCCTTCAGTTTCCCTAATGTACGGTGGAATCTCAATGAAATGAGTGTTCACAATAGCTTAAATCATGTATGTTATCAAGTTAACGTTACTATAGAATCATAATTAAAATTTGCATTGGCTTGAGCCAAGACCAGAAGGCATGTACATTTTAATGAAAAAAACATGCTACCTAGATTCCTAATTAGACATTCTAATTAGAGTCCACTGTTTGGTGCCTAGAGCATGAGGATAAGTTGGCTGGAGGTTGTCAATCATGCCTAGGAAGTCATTTCTATACCAAGACTTTTAAAATTTTTATCCTTTTTCACTGTGAAACCATGTTTTGTGAAAACGTCATATGATGAGTTCTCTCATGTTGCCCTTTTAATGATTGATTAAATGGATGTTAATAATTTTTTCTAGTTGTATTTTTTATGGTGAAATATGCAGGCATGTAGTTCCTGCTCAAGATGAAATGCAGACATGAAAAGAGACCTTAGTTCCTAGAATAATATATTCAGATCACTGATGAGAAGGCTGTTACTGTTTTGATTTACATTACAAAATTTCATTCATCCATATCTTCTAGCATGAACTTAATATTCATGACTGCAACTGTTTGGAAAACTTTTAAATGTTAATATAGAAACAAATATAGAACTAATTAATTGACAGGAACAAAGCAGAAGCATTTGTTATTTTTCAACCACTAATTTATTGATATATTGAACCAGTTATTTATTGATCAGTTAATTGCACGATGATATTTACATTAATACTGACATGTAGTGCAAAAGCGGTCACATCTTTTTTGTGCTGGCTGCTAAATAATTATAATCAAAGATTAATTCCTAAGAGATTAAACAATTAGTAATTTAATTTTCACCTTCTGCTATGACCGAGGCCATTTTCACCTAAATTACGCAAGAATCACAATAAGGCATTAAGTTGTCTAATGGCCAGGTTCTGTATGAAATTTAAAGTTTTACTCAAAAGTAGATATCTAATTTTATTCTGAATTTTATGAGAAGCCTCTAAACCTACAGCTTTTCAGCACATAATTTCAAGCAAGTAATTCACCTGAAAAAAGATTTTGGAGCAATCCTTCTTCTTTTTCTTTGCCCATGTTATATGAAATGTACGTTTTTAATGTCCTATTTGGATTTAGGTTCAGACTTGGATAACTTCTATGTAAATACCTGTTATTCAACCATCTGGACATTTATTAGTGTATTTAGAATAAACTTGGCTTTAATCGTAATGATATTAGGGTTCGCAATACCATTAATTTCAATTGTAAAAATTAAAAAGGTAGCAGTTACATTGGTTATTAGGATCCAGCAGAGCTTCCAGTTTCTATGACAGATTCACTGGGTTCTAAGGCCATTCCTCATTTGGATAACTCTAAAATGTAAAAAAAGACTAAAATCAACTTTGTCATTGAAAAAATGTATATTTGTTTAACTTTTTCTAATATCTTAAATTGTAATATTACAAGGTGACATGTAAAATATAATAATTTAGTTTTTTAAATAAATCTAAACATTCAGTTTGGGATAGCATTGTAAATAAAAACTCAAAGACTTTTCAGCTTTTGAAAAATATATTTTTGTTGAAAAAACTAAAGTTAGCGCATTAAACAGGAACACTTAATTTAGTTTTAAGTCATGCTTATTTAGTATGCCTGAAAATGTGATTTTAAAGCAAATTGAAACTCTATATGTAAAATTATATTAGTTTTGGAATAAAAGTGGAACAAAAAAAACATACTTTCAAATTTACGAGGGTCATCCGGAAAGTAGTACCCGTTCGTGAAATAAAGACACAAAAGTAAATATTAACAAACATAAAAAATTTTATTTGAAAGAGGATACTTTAAACTACTTCTCAACATAATCTCCAAGCAAATTAAGGCATTTGTCATAACGTGTGACAAGTTTCTGTATTCCTGCTGCATAGTCCTTCGCCGCCAGCTCATTGAGATACGCGAGGGACCCATCTTGCACAAATTTTTGCATAATGCAGATGGTGTTTAACAATTTCATGAACAATTGTTCGAGAAACATTGGGAAAATGCTCACAGATGTCATCAATTGTGACGCGCCGATCGTTCCTCACGAATTCGTCAACTGAGCTCACCAGTTGGTCTGTAATGACAGACGGTCTCTCCGAACGCTCATCGTCGTGTGTGTTCCCCCTCCCCATGTTGAAGTTGCGACACCACCGCCGAACAGACGACTCGTCCATTACATTGTCTCCATACACCTCCTTTAATTGGCGATGAATATCACATGGGCGAACGTTTCTTGCATTGAGGAATTTAATCACTGCCCTCACTTCAAAACTGGCGGCGTTCTCAATTTTTTTAAACATTGTAAACAATCACAGAAACAACACAGGCAATGCTAGCGTCACGCAACTTGGCTCAGAGAAGGCAGACAAGCCACTGAAGCTATCTGACCTCGTCCAGCGGCTACTCGCGTCGTCAGCACTTCATGCGGCACGAACGGGTACTACTTTCCGGATGACCCTCGTATGTATCAATGTATTGGAGATAGTATTGACTTTTCAAGATCTTGCTAAAATTCAAGATGAGGTTTTATTTGGAAACGATTCCAAAATTGTGAGTGAATAAATTTATACAGAGGTAGTTCTTGGGCTGGACTGCGTGAGAGACATTTTTGGCTCAACGTTTCTCTCCCATTGCAGGGAGCATCTTCAGGAGCGAAGTAATTTTATGCTAGCTGGTTATGCCAGCTAGCATAAATTTACTTCGCTCCTGAAGATGCTCCCTGCAATGGGAGAGAAACGTTGAGCCAAAAATGTCTCTCACGCAGTCCAGCCCGAGAACTACCTCTGCATCTCTCAACAGCTGCGAAAGCCTACGATCTACGAATAAATTTATAGTTATTTTGCCCTTGTATAACTGCAGCATATAAAAAACTTAATTATTTTTAAGAAAACAATACTGCCAAGCATTGTTACTTTGTGAATTGGCACAAAGTGATGTAGTTTCAGGTGTGGGAAACTATTATGTACATTAAAGTGGAATCTCAGTATATCCAACATTGACAGACAGTAAACAGATGACCATTTTAAAAATTGGTTAACATGCACTCTAATGACCAATTAATTAGGAAAAACTAATTTTAATGAACCAATAAGCTTATTATGAATTATTTATATAGATAACTGTCCAGACTGTAAAAGCATTTTGTATTCTATTGTGACATTTATTAGATCTTGAGAAAGGAAAAGTGAGTCACCTTCTTATGGAGTTAATTCAGTTGAGTAGATTTGACCTCTGCAGCAGTATAACAAATTTCTAGGCCTAAAACTGTGAAAGCAAAATAATCCATATTCCTAAAGTTCTCTTTATGGGAAAGGCTAGCCCATCCAAGGGCTCATGAATGCCTAAAAACGTATGCATTCATGATCTTTTGAGATCCAGCTAATCAGTACTTGAGTTTCTCTAAGGTGATTCCAATGGGTTGACCAGCCAGCATGATGCTCATGCTAAGTACTTCTTGTTTTTTCTAGATCAAAAAGAAGAAGCATGCATGTAATGATCGATTTGTTCACCAGTATCATTATACCAACTGGCCTGACCATGGAACTCCAGATCACCCTTTGCCAGTGCTGAGTTTTGTGAAGAAATCTTCTGCTGCTAATCCAACTGATGCTGGTCCAATCATTGTGCACTGCAGGTATGTAATTTTAGCACAACTCCTAATGGCATCATTGACCAAAATGTTCTTAGTTCTAGAATCAGTTTTACTGAAGAAGGAGAACTGATCATATGTGTTGAATATTTGTATTTGTACTTATTTAGGATAAGTACATTGAAGTGCCTCTTTATCTTTATAAATTGTGAACAATTTTCTTTTTATCTGTTTTGTTAGACCTTGGTATTACTGCATTATAAACATTTTCTAGGATGTAAACTGAAATTTCTTGGTTAGAAATATGTGCGGGGAAAGCATAGAGGGCAAGCTTTAGCCTTTGCAAAGTATTTTTCAAAATTTTCAGCCCATGGGAAAATTTTCTTTGCATTTATATGATTGATGCACATTATGTTCACATATGATCAACCTGGATTGATATTACATATGAATGAAGTGTGTTTCTTCCATGTGCCTGGAGTCACATGCATAGAAATTCTGTAGGTATTCATTAGGGTAATGAAATTTCTTAAAAGGCCCCTTTGAGGTAGCTGTAGAAAGTTAAGTAATACTTACATGGAAACATATATAGTGTAAAGCATCCAATGCAATCAATTTATTTCCTTTTATATTCCTACCACTATTATGCAGAGGTATGAATTTCTGTACAGGCATTCTTCGATAATGGACCTTAAATGAGTGAATTATACTTTAATCCAGTGGTTGATGCTCACTAGTACAATTCACAGGAAAAAATTGTGACTGTATAGTTCTCTAGTTTTTATCTATGCATTCAGTAGATGGGATGGACCCTGATAAATAAGCAGTAGAATTTTCATGTTTGAGACCCCATTTTAGCATCCAGAGCATGAAGCTGATCC
This sequence comes from Hetaerina americana, assembly GCF_022747635.1. NCBI lineage: Eukaryota > Metazoa > Arthropoda > Insecta > Odonata > Calopterygidae > Hetaerina > Hetaerina americana. The sequence continues at coordinate 24,909,658 of NW_027286292.1, forward strand.
TCAAATATTTCTGCGGTAATTCATGTTTTATAAAATGCTATATATCTAGTGGGCAACATTTTTACATATTTGACCTAGGACTCTGATTTACCAAACATTAATGGCTGAAACTTCTCACTTCCATCTGCCCTAGCGAATAATAAGACAGTAAGTCTTTACCTAGCACCTTTCCATGATATTGTTCCACTCTGAGGCACTGTTTTTGCTGGTAGAATATTAAAAACTAGCCATGTCTTTTCTATGATGAAAACACCTTTTGGGCTCTGGCCTTCAAGAAGTTTATTAAATTCTGACTCCTACTCCCAATTGGCAGTCTCAATGTCAACACTACTACTTTCACCACACACAGCCTTGTATACAAGATTGTGCCCATTTTTAAAGTTAGCCAATCAACCATTGGACGCTGTGAAATCTTCAATTCCCAATCTTTTGGGAATATGGAATACGGTGTCTATTATGATGACGCCATTCACATGGGTGATAATTAATCACCTTAAAACCTCTGTTTCAGTCATTTTTCATTCTTGGAATTATTGACATTCTCTATTTTTAGACAAATGTCAGCACTGGTTTGCTTGTTTCAGAATCAAAACATGATTTTTCTGTATTTTATTCTGTGTAGAGGCCTGCAATTGTAGATGTTTCACCAGATCAATACAGATCCTATTATGACAATCGACTTGTTTCAAAATTTTTATTTTACCCTCCATTGAAAATGTTTTTTTTTCCACCTCACCTTTCTAATGTCAATCGGGATGAAATTTACATTCCCGAGTAATTGAGGAAACCGTAACAGATGAGAGCTACCTCACCATTCTATTAGTGGAATGAGTTTCCAACTTCAAAATTGTTTGCAGAAAATAAAATAATTTTTGATTCAGTGTAGTCTTGATGCAATAAGGCAAGTTTTAGTACTTTGTAATGTTCAGTAGCCCATTGCTGTTTTGTCTGTTGCATTGAGGTAGTGCACATGATTCTAGTTATCAATTCCAGTTCTTGCGGTTTTTGTGTATCATCACTTTTGGGTCAAAGTCATTTTAATTCCTCATATTTTCAACTTATGTGTGATATGAATAGTCTCCCTCAGGTGTTATTTTAATGCATGAATTATGTAAACAAACAAAATGTATTCATTTCATGGCACGGATTTTTTCCTGGCAGACTGAGATTACGAGTTCAGTTAGTTCAATTTGCCATCACTAGCACTCAAATTCATTTTGTTACCTGGTGATGATGTAATACATTGGAACCCGGTTGTAAAATAAATTTTATCCATTGGAATAGTGCTGCTATCAGTTATTCATTATGTTTAATTTTCATCACATCACGCCTGAAACTACTCAATTAACTTTACTGCTCTCTCCTGTCTTTTTTAGGTGCATATGTACAAGATAAATTCGAAAAATAGTTTTTTGTTAAGGCTGATGTACATGAGTAACTTTTTTAAAATGTAAATTTTTTTAAATCCGTCGCATAGTAATTCAATTAGTGGGAAAATTAAAATTGAAATCATGTAAATATGAGATTTGGCATACATTGGAAAAATAGGAAATTGTATGGAATGAGATAAAAATTTTATAAAAATCTGGAAAAGGTGAACTATGATATTGCAACTACACGGTTTCACTGTATTATAATATAAAAATCACTCTGAAAGCTATATTTAAACCTTGATCCCTTGCTTCCCAACTGAGTGCTTAAACCATTTAAGCTGCCTACTCTTACTGTCATTGTGTGAGTTTCTAAGGGATTTGAACGAAAAAAGCATTTTTGAGGATTATCTTGCATACAGTACTATGAAAGAATTGCAATCATGTGCCAGTTCACAAACTTCTTGTAACCCCTTAATAAACCAACTGTAGTGCATCGCTGAACTCCTTCCTGATGTAAAATTAGTCGGGATTAGTGATTTCTGGATTAATGAGGGTTTACTGTAGTTGTCAGGACAAAAATATGGAACCATTTCCCTTTTGATCATATTTTTTAGCTAATTTATTTTTACTGGTAAGAAAAGCTCATGAAGTATTAATATATTGGTTCAGACACGTCAAGAAAGCCATCATTATTGTCGCTCTAAGTTTTGCTGTCACTTTCCCCGATAAGTTTGTAGAAGCCACAGGTACTTCTATCTGTTGGTTTTCAATGTTTCTCAGTTTTTTCATGCATCTTTTTGTTTTAAATATATGATTCCTACAGCCCTGTGTGTGCTTTATGTCTAAACTTCCAGCATTTTAGTGTAACTTACTGTGCATCTCATTCTTCACTAATGTTCTTGGCAATATTTGAAATAGTATCCCAAGTTCTCCCTTATTTTTATTATGCATAAACAGCAGCTCATCAATACTGTTTTGTCAAGCCATTATTCACCATTCCTGAAAGATTACATGTATATAACTTTAATTTTAGTAAGCAAGTGTGTGATTTGATTCACTGTAATTTTTATTAATTTTTTCCAAATGAATAATATAGCAGTTTTTTGCACCCCTAATTGTAGGTATGAACCCTGTAGTTCCAAGGCAATGAATGGCTTTGGCCTCAGTTTGGCCTTTTACCTCAGCTATTGGCTCTCCTAAATGCTTAAAGTCTGCCATGACTATCCCATGTCATAGAAAAATTAAATAAACACTCATAAGAAAATGCATTGCTAGGGACAACATGTGAATCAGTCATGTTGTATGATGAATTATTTTACTTATTTATAACAACGCTTTAATATATGCTAATTCTCTTCTCAGTGCTGGGGTGGGAAGGACTGGAACATACATTGTCCTTGATGCTATGCTGAAACAAATTCGAGCCAAAGGAGAAGTGAATATTTATGGATTCCTCCGTCACATTCGCACACAACGAAACTATCTGGTGCAGACTGAAGAGCAGTACATTTTTATCCATGATGCCCTGCTTGAGGCCATTGAAAGCGGTGAGACCAATGTGAACCAGGCTTATCTGTCCCGTTACATCCATAGCCTCATGACCAGTGTGTATGAAGATGACAAGGGAGAGGTCATGAAACTTCTGGATCGCCAATACATGGTAATTGCTGAATTTAACTGTTAAAGTTAAATTTATACATCATTTATCCGTAGCTATCCCTAAAATCATTACCTTGTTTTGCAGCAAGTGACAATGTTTGAGCCAAAAGATTTCCAGATCATGTCCGCCAGGAAACCGTGCAATATTATCAAGAACCGTAATACCGACATTGTCCCTGTTGAAGCAGCAAGGGTACACCTTACTCCCAAACCTGGTGTTGATGGAAGTGATTACATTAATGCAACTTGGCTTCAAGGTAATTTATCTGTAATGTTTTATTGTTGTCATGCTAAGTAAAATGTATCTCTCTACCTTATGCATATGCATGGCTTTCAGTTTGTTCTGTCCAGTAAATAAAGCTGTACTTTGAACCATATTTAGCATTTGAAGAGTCTCTCCCCTTTAGTCATAGTGATTAATCTCTTTAATGGTGTACTTTATGCAGGGACTTCACTTCAAATCAAAAAATTATCATTGAACTTGTGCATGCCATTTTTAAATTTTATGTTTTATAGAAGTGATCCATTCACTGTTTATCTTTCATTTCATGCTAATAAAAATTTATATGTATATTTATTGGATTGGGATATGAATTATTGCCCTCTTGAAAATTAAGCTAAATTATTTGTTCATTATATTATACATCGTTGTATTTTTCATTCATTTTTATTGCCCCCATGAATTATCAGTCATAACGATATAGTTAGCATAGCAAAGGCTTCTCTCTTTCTTTGGGCTTTTCTCTTTATTTCCACAGCTTTTGGAAATTTCTTCCTCTGCTAAAAAATTGAACTGTATACATTTGGCTCTGAAAAAAAATGTGTTAGGGTTTAATGTATATTTACCTTTAATGTGGATACTTAAGATCCTGATTCATATCTTATTAAATCATTATGAAAGTATTTCATTAAGTGTTTAACATTTATATCATATTCTGCATTCAAACTTTTTAGCTTGAGCAACCTATTTTTTCGGTTGCCTTGACAGATTTAACTACCTCTTATGATTTTATTATTTTCTGAATGGAACATAGTAATGTAATTCACCTGTGCCATAATTTTCCAATTATCCTGTAAAACCTCATTGATGCCAAATTAAAGTTATCGAAATAATTCGACTTGCATTTTTTTGGTTCCAAGTTAATAATCTTTGAATGAATGAGCTATCTAAAATTTGATTTTAATGTTTGACATAAAATTTCTTTTGCTAACAAGCATCTGATAGATATTAAATAATATTAGCAGTGATAGAAAATCTTATAGGGTTGATTCATTTAGGGTGAATACATCACATCTCTACATTTAAAATCGTATTGAGAAGAAATTGAAGTAAATGGCTTGAAGAATTAAATTATGTTGGTGACTTTGAGTGCTATTTATCGTTGGAAAAAAATTATACCTTGATTAGAAATTAAGTGTTGTTGTCGAGATCTGTTACATCAGTGCTGAAAATGTTAAACTGGATAAAATTGCTTACCATGACCAAAGCATTTGCATATAAGTTATTTGTTGATATTTTAAAAATTATATCATTGATTAATATGGACTCATGTTTTCAGGATTTAATAAGCTTAAGGAGTTCATCATTTCCCAGCACCCTCTTGATATTACAGTATATGATTTTTGGCAGATGGTTTGGGATCAGAATGCACAGACCATTGTCATGCTGTCTAGTCTGGATGATGAGGTAATATCTGTCTTATCATTTTTCTATAGTAATTTCATGACATTGAATGGGACTAAAAACTAAGATTTATAACATATTTTTGAATTAATTTTGAAAATTTTTTAGAGTTAAAATGAATATTGACTTTCAGGCTCAAGAACTTGATTGCTTTAACTTATATAGAACACTTTTGCAAACAAGTGTTTGTATGTGCAATTTAAAAATTTAGTTGATGTAGATATGTGCATAGGTGAAAGAATTATTTCCATTCTGATATACATTGTAATGATGTGAATTCTTCTACTGCCATAATAATAGTTAAGGTCATAGATAAGTGTATGATTCAAAAGCTATAGATAAGTTGTTGTGGCATATAAAGGAGCTAATTGGAGTGAACTGAAAACTTGGCATATTATGCAGAATAGCATTGGGCTTTCGTTTTTTGTTATTAACATTAAGTTGTGACTGATATCACTGGAGCCGTGTAAAAATTTGATTTAATTATTAATCTATGTTTAAATCCATCTTTATATGTGAAAAAATTGTGACATACTACCTTGATCAAAAAGTTCCCGGAATAACCACCGTGTGGCGCTCCCATCGTTCCGATTTGAGTTCTGTTTTTTTGTTAAATTGGTACATCTGTTGTTGATATTCCCTTTAAATCTTAGTGTCATAACTTGACATTTGCAAAAGTTACGGTCGGTTTTCCGTATGTCCATCAGTGCTTCCTGCGATTTTTCCATTACTTCCTCTCGGCTGCTAAAACGCGTTCCCCGTAATGGTTTTTTAACTCGATTGAACAGAAAGAAGTCACAGGGAGCCAAATCAGGTGAATTCGGTGGCTGTTGGATGGTATTTGTTGCATTTTTCGTCAAAAAATTACGAATAATGATAGCACTGTGCGACGGTGCGTTATCATGGTGCAAAATCCACGAGTTTTCTGCCCACATTTCTGGTCTCTTTCGGCGAATTGCTTCACGCAAACGTCTCATAACGCCCAAATAATACTCTTTGTTTACTGTCTGGCCTTCTGGCAAAAATTCATGATGCACTACACCGTTGTAATCCATGAAAACCGTCAGCATTGCCTTCTTTTTTGACTGAAAACGACGTGGTTTTTTTGGTCTCGGCTCATTTGGTGAACGCCATTCACTTGCCTGATGTCTGGATTGCGTGTCGTACTCATAAACCCACGTCTCGTCTCCAGTAATGATCCTTTTGATGAATGTGGGATCGGATTCAGCCTCGCAAATCATGTCTTTTGCGACGTCAACACGGTCTCTTTTTTGCATGAAATTGAGGTCTTTTGGCACCAACTTTGCTGCTACACGACGGAAACCCAAATCATTAACCACAATGTCTTGGGCGGATCCATAGGCAATGTTCAAGTCCTCCGCTATTTCTCTGATGGTTAATTTGCGGTTATTGACCAACATTTCTTTTACTTTATCAATTTTTTCACCGACTTTCGATGTCGATGGTCTGCCACTGCGTTCATCATCTTCGATTGACTCACGACCACTTCTGAACCGCTCGTGCCACTGGTAAACGACCGTTTTTTTTAGAGAATCGTTGCCGAAACACTTTTCCAACATTTCCAACGTCCGTGCGCCACTAAATCCGTTTTTTACGCAAAATTTAATACAAGTTCGTTGTTGCAAATTTAAATCCATTTCTGAAATTGTAAAAAATCGCCAACACACACAGAGATAGATGTACTCTTGGCTACGTAACTTTTGCAAATGTCAAGTTATGACACTAAGATTTAAAGGGAATATCAACAACAGATGTACCAATTTAACAAAAAAAACAGAACTCAAATCGGAACGATGGGAGCGCCACACGGTGGTTATTCCGGGAACTTTTTGATCAAGGTAGTATTTAAAGTAGACATAAAAAAGATTGAAAATGTTTAATCATCCAGGAGCCAATGATAAAATTTTGACATCTTGGAATTTTACAACCAAGTTAACTTAAAAATTCCTAACTCTCTCACATCTGATTAGTGGGCCTACTTCAACTACGTTGACAGAGCTTCAAGACGAAGTGGACTTTGGTATCATTAGCAGCAGTATTTTCTTCACCAGATAATTATGAATTCAACCCATCTCCTTTCCTACATGAATCTCTTTCAAATCTCTTATCTTTTCTTTTGACTATCTAGTATAGTTAAATCTTGATAAATTCACCATCTCTATGATGAATCTTACCCACATGAAAATGAGTTTGAATATTCACCATCTAACAACAAAGTAAATGTGTAGCAAGGGAAAGACCAGCGAAAATATCCCTGTAGTTTTGCTGAAGCACAGAAGTATGACAGCTTCAATTTCACCTACTGTTGAATTCAAAATTTTAGGACCATGAAATTTTATAGGGTTTTTGTGATAATTTTTTCGTAGAACAAAGTACAGTACATATTCTGAAAGATATTTGTATCATATATGTATGTGCTGATTACATGGAACAAATTTATTGATTTTTTAATTTAATAGCTTTCGACAAGAAAAAGCCATGTAGAAGAGCTGAAAAACTGGGTGAAAGGAAAATTTGGTCATATTTTGGCCCCGAAAAACTATTCAAGCTCATTAAAATTTCAAAAATAAAGGAAGCCATCTCGCCATCTTTTGTTTTGGCTGAAGGAAATTTGGCTGTATACTCCATAGCTCTCCTGTGGGTGGTGGATTTGTGTAAACAGGCTCAAGGGAATTCAAAGGAGAGCTCTGTGCAAATAGCTCCATAAGATCAGCTCAAGAGTTTTATTGTGGTCATTGTAAACACCTTGAGGGTCATTACTTTGTATAGTTTCTTGCCAGTGGAAATGCACATTAACGAGCTTTCTGCATGTGTAAATTAGGAGAACTTGTAAATTGACTTATGGTTTCAGAAATGGACCCTTAGTAGAACACTCAAGTTTCTCTATTTTGATAAGTAAACATAAATATTATAACTTAAAGTCTTAAATTATTGTTGAAATATTTTTTTGACCTGCTATTTTAGTTTAAATCATTTCATCATCACTAACATTACCCATTATTTTAGGAAAATGATTGCTACTGGCCAACTGAAGAAGGTGATCTTGAGTCCGATAACTTCAAGGTGAAATTCATTGAAAAGCATGATCATATTGGTTACCAGACACGTGATTTCACTGTACATTCCCTGCAAGATGATTATGAGTTACCTGTTCGACTGATTCAATGCACCAACTGGCTTGATAATTGCTCTTCAGTGGTATCAATATTTGACACTATCAATATGGTTCAAGAATGGCATGCTGGATTTCAAAATGGCCCAATGATTGTGATTGATAGGTAAGTTGACCATAGGGGTATATTGGCATATTTTGTTTTTCGTGTTTCAATATACTAGTGTATGTTAATTATACCTGTACATGCTTCCAATATCCTGGTATATTTTTATATATTTACCTCTTACTCCCATGCCCAAAGGTTGTATTTCCATTTAACATTTCTTGAAATTCCATTTTACCAAAATCAACTTTTACTATATTTTCTGCAAATATTATGTATTTATGTGTCTAAATTGCTGTTAGATTTGCATACAGTATGTGGAAAGTCATTAATGTTTCCCATTATATTTTCAGCTATGGTGGTACAGAAGCTGCAACATTCTGCTGTTTGACTACACTGATGAAGCAGTTAGAGTTTGAGAAGCATGTTGATGTATATATGTATGCTAAGCTGTACCATAATAGGCGCCCTGGAATCTGGAGGAGTCTGGTAATATATTGAAACTCTAAACATAACTATTTATTTACCTATCTCTCCTGCAACATTTGCTATTTAAATTGAGCATGATAGCACAAGCACTTCCTGTGAATTAGTTACAAATATTTTTACAAATTGTGTGTTTGTGTTTCTTAATTTCTTTATAAAAATGGGATTGCTTCTTCTAATTTTAGGTAAATTTATGTTTATGGTCATTTCTATATTTGCAGTTTCTACTACATTATTACTATTAACTCATCCTGCTCTTGACAATATGACATTTGTCATTTGATGATGTTTGAGTGATTTACTGTGTCATGTAAAATAGGAAGATTGTAAGCACATTAATGAGTACTTTATTTCATTTCAGGATGACTATCTGTATCTTTATCGTGCCATGGAAGCTCTGATTGGAACTATGGGAAATCAAGTTGCTGCCCCTACACTTGCCCCGGATATATATCTAACCATAAATGGTAATGTTAACGGTTATGTCAACAATGGGAATGGGCATGTCAACAGTGGAAATGGAATCACTCGTTTATCCCCTGAAGGAATGGAGCCAGCCCAAAAAATTAAAGATTCGATGGCCTGACTTGTAACCTCCTGCTAATGATCATCACCAAAATAAGACGACACATGTTTCCAACTTAGATTTTCACATTTCCCATTTTAATGACCGATGATTTACAAATGAAGTGAGAAATTTGTTTCACAGTATGCAATGATAATTGTGGTAATGCCGACTATTGATGTACTGGATATGAAGAGAAATATTTTTCAAGCTAATCAATGTAAAATTGACATATTAATAACAGAACTTGACATACCGAGCATGAGATGACATATTTTTCACACGGATAGTTGCTTAATTGCCATTTAACAGATGATTGCCAAACAGAACTTGAGAAAACATATTTTTCACCCACTTCAAGACATAAAATTGACATTATTAACCAATCATTGACAAACTGATGAGGAGTCATATTTTTCACACTGATGAGTGCAAATTTGCAGTATTGATAACTGATAATTGACAAAATGAAGTTGAGAAGATGTATTTTTCACACAAATATATTTGCAGAATTGCAATATTGATAACTGATTACCGACAAACTGATGATAAGACATATTTTTCATGCCAAAAAATGCAGAATTGCAATATTGAGTTGCAATTGATCATTGACAAACTGAAAATGAGAAAACTTAGATTTCACACCGATAAGGAAAAATTGCTGTTTGCATTTTCTATACATCTAGTGTATTCAGCTCGTGTTCTTTCACAGGCTGGATATGACAAATATTTCATTTGCTGTGTTCTGAGCTTTGTATTTTCTGAGGACTTGTTCAGATTTCACTATCTCTGAGATTGTAAGCATGGGGGGATGAGTTTGGTATAATGTGATTGATGGACTATAAAGGGAGCCTCCTAATGCTGATAGATTTTTATTCAGATTAATAAGTGTGGTGTACATGCATGTGCTGTTGTATGCTGCTTATATGACCAAATGACAAAGACTTTGGTTATTGATGCATTTTCATTCTGTGCCAAGATGAAATTGTGCACACATTTTTCAGTCTTTCATTAACAGATGTGTGATGTATTAAATACTGTGCAGCTATATTTAGCTAAACTTGCTGGTATGATTTGTACTGAATGATTCATACAATCACCGGCCTTCTTAATCCAAGTGGTGTATTTTCTCCCATGTAAAATTTAGATTGATATGATGTTTTAGACTGGGGGAATATTTTAGGAGGCACCAGTAATGTTGTGCATGTTCTATTTGTGTTTAACAATAGTCATATAGGTGTTGTCACCTACTTCCTTTTTTCTTAGTCATTTTTCCCCAGTTGAAAATTCATACCGTGGTAGATCTAGTCACAGCCTGAGTTGTGGCGAAGGGAAATTTTTTATTAAATTTAAGTTAAATAATCTTAATTTTGAGCAGCTATATGTCAGAGACATTATTGTATGCTCTTGCCAAATGTTTTATAAATACTATGTGTTTATATGTGCTATATGCAAAACTACATGTAGTCCTTCAGTAGGTTTGTGTTTAATGACATATTTATATTTCTTGATATTCATTTTCACTATGACTGACTGATATGTAACTGTGTTGAATTGATAGTCACATATTCTAATACTCTGTGTCAAGCCTATAAGTTGTTTCCAACTTTCAATGTTTTATACTATGTATTTTAATAATTTGAAATGAGAATTTGGAATCCCATCTGAATATACGCTTTTGGATGTTTCTATTTGCAGATCCAAGATGTGCATTTAATCAAATACATTATTTGCTGTCGTTCGCTCATATACATGTGCTAAGGTTTCCATATTTGTTCAGTGTATTCAGGTGTGCATATTTTAAAATGGTGTATACTCTGATTTTATCATTGTTAAAACAATAGATTATAATCATGACTGGACTAAATGGTTAGAATTCACTGTTTCCAGACTCATAGTTACAATGAAAGTTATATGTGTATATGTATTACAGTGTATGTTTTTCTTTGTGTGCATAAACCCATCTTCTATTCCATTTAAGAGTACAAATGTGATCTGCATGCCAAACTTGCTTGTTATTAACTGTACTCAGTGTTATAGTGCTTATAAGTTGTGCAGATGTGGGGAAGAAATTTCCCTCAATATTCATCATTATTTACAGATTTTTTCCTTTGCATTTTTTTACTTCAGATGTTTTGAGAAAGCATCAGACTTTAAAAGCTTTGATTTATACTTAATCATTGCAATTGTAACTTTATTTTTACTATTTGTGTTGTGCATAGATATTTGTAAATAATACATGGATGAGTGTGGTGTTGCTACTTCAGAACATCCAGGTGTTCCTAGTTGATGCAGTAGCTAAATGGACCTTTAATTTATGAAGCCAAAAACATGTACTGGGTTTTGCAATGCGACATTAACTTCTTTCAAGCATCTATTGTCAGAGTAGGCTATGATAATGGGCTTTGTTTGTTAAATGTGTGTTTCGTTGTCATAGCACCTGCATGTATATGAAGTTTTTTTCAATTCCTGTAAACATTTTTTTTGACCCGAGTGACCAATTGTTTGATCCAAGCGATAATTTTTTTTTTTTTTAAGAGTTTGTTTTAGTACAGATGTCATATTATTTTTATATACCCAAATTGACTTTTATACCAATCTTAGTCCCAGCCAAGTGGCAAGTTAATGTAGCTTATGGACATAGATAATAGATATTGTGAGCAGTTACGGGCTATTTTCAAAATATCCTTTATTCTCCTCAAAAATGTGTAATGGCTGGAGACAGTGTTATGGGTTGCTATTTAGGGTATGGAATTTAATGTTTTAATGTCATTGACGAAGCTTCATAAATATTGACATTAATAATTTGCTGGCATCCAATTTGTGATTAGATGGATGGAATGATTACCATCAGGGGGGTGCGATTGATGGAATGATTACTACTAGGGGGGGTGCAATTGATGGAATGATTACAACCAAAGGGGGGTTGATGGAATGATTACTATCTGGCGGGATGCAAATATACCCGGAAGCAACACCCAACATCGCTTATCCTCTCACTGTCGTCAACCGCCTGTCAATCATAAAAATTACTTTTCTCCAAAGTAAATGTAATTGTGAAGAAAAATAAGTGTTCTGGTCTGAATATAAAAAATGTATGTTTTAAGATGTGTAATGTAACAGTTTCAAAATTTAATTGATATTGTTTCAATTACAAAGGAGATTTGACCTAGTGTAGACTCCTTGATGTGTTAATGTTTTATGTATTGTAACCAGCTTCACCCATTTTGTAAAACTGTATATTTTGTTTCTCGATTAAAGCTTGCAATGTATGAAAATCTGAACTTATTTATTGGCTCAAAATATGAAAACTATTCCTTCTTGGAAACTAAAAATTCTCTAATGAAATGCAACATTTTCTTTTTAATAGTGAGTTAGTGGAAATGAAATGCAACATTTCATTCTTAATTAATGCAATTTAGAACAGCATTCAAGTGATAAAAATTTAATGGGTGTGCATCTAGCAGCAATGTAGATGTATATAATTAAGTTTTATATAGGTGCTCTTAAAGCTAAAATTGTTCTAAAAGAAGACTACCCAATGCAATGGCTTACTTTTTAAAACCGGTCAATTTCAAAGAAATGTAGCCATACTTATCATTTTGGCTGATAAGTTGATGAATGAAAGACATGTGGATACAGTAACTATTTGAATGCGTTTGGCCATGTCCATCTAAACTTAAAACCATCAACCACAGTAATTAACTCAAGGGATAATTTTTTTCCTTGAGGGCTAAGCTCACCTGCACCCCACAAGGAGCCACCCTTGTGTTAGCAAAACTCTAAGACTTAAAGACAGGTTGTGGAATTTGAGGAAGGGTCAGGAAGAATAAAAAGGGCATGGAGCGATTTCAAGATAAAGGTTATTGATAGGTATAGAAATTGGTCCTAATAAGAAGGTAGTGATTAAGAGAGAGTATTCATGGGAAGAGGTGGGAGAGAACAAGAAATGGTAGGAGAGTTTGAAATAGTGAGCATTAGATCCAGAGAGCCTGAGAGGGATCAGGAGAATGGGGTGCATATCAAAAGGAAGAGAAGTGGAATGAGACATTTTTATTTTTTTTAACAGATATTCTCTTCATTTATCCTGAAATACTGAGTCAATATTCTTCCCTGTAATAGGGCCTTTTTTGTGAGTCATGTCACCATAAATATAGTTCTACAAATGGGTGCAATATTCAGTAAATAAGTCATCATTTTATTTTTATGAATCATTTTAATTTTCTATTTGACCATCCACTCTGTCTACTTCTTCCTCCCTATGATTACTTTTTGGCATATAGACGAAGTTCGTTGCCTCAGCTTTTGCATCTATGAATAATCTTCAATCACTCTATGTATACTATGTGTCTTCCTACCTTTTTGTTCAATACTATTGCTACATATCACAGGCTCTCTTCCTTTTCCCTGTATATTATTCTGTGATATCTTGCTAGTTATCCCCACTATCATTCCATCTGACCTTGCAAAACTCACAAAATAATTAAGTTGGAGATGGAGAGAGGAAATTTAGATATTTTAATTTTCTAATTTCTCTCTCCTCAACATGGTCCTAAAATTCCAAGATCCAAGTATAACTGGGTTGCTCATAAGTGTCTTCTTCACTGCTACTAATTCCATTTTGCAAGGATTTCAGGTGATGACGACTATGGAAGATTTGCCTCACTTGCTACTGGGCCTCTTGCTACTCTTGCCTCTTTTATGCATGGCCAAGGGGGCCAAGTACCATAGTTTACAGCACTCATTTTCCATACTTTTGTCAATTATAAATTGGTGGGATAAATAATTGAAGTGGCTACCCATTGCCTTCCTCCTTTTATCAAAAATTCCAGATTAGGTAAAGCTCAGGTATTCATCAGAGAATACCATGCTTAGTTTTATCAGAATATATAGAGTGTGTGATATCTCTTGCTGACATAAATAATATTTGAATTCCAGCTTAGTTTCCAGTTGAGATGGAATCATAATGATTTCACAGATTTTTCTTCATGGAGACTTAGAAACTTATGCAGAAATGTGTTTTTTTGCAAATAGAATGGAAGTTATTGTTGTTGCAATAGAAGGTAGGCCAGTAATTATTATAAAAAATAGAACTTTATCCAGAACTGAAGCCTGAGGGATACCATATTAAACTGGGAGCATGGAAGACTGCACCATGTGCATAGTTCAACATCCTTTGAACATATTTAGAAGGGTTGAAATAGGTAAGTCCTGCTCCAATGACAATTTTGTTTAATAGGCTGATAAACACAATCAAAAGTCATTTTATGGTCACAAAGTGTCAATAAAGTCCTTGAATATTCTGCAAATGGGTTTGTTGAAAATGCATGTAGCTTGAGTAGTAATTTTGTCCAAAAGTCATATTAAGAGTAACTGAGTAAGTTATTATTTTCTTGTTAATTGCTTGCCTATGATTTACAAAAATTTCAGATATTTTCCAAAAATAGGTTTCAATTTTAGGGCTACTTCCTTAAATTTTTGTGCATAGGGACAACTCTTGAATATCTCAAGGCTATAGGGAAGAAAGTGGATTGTAAACAGGTATTAACAATAGCTCAGCAACATATCCATTTACACTCTGAATAAGGTTACTTAAAAGACCAAATAAATTCCTGATATTATAATATTTAAAAGTTTGGATTGTTTTGACCATAATGGGGTTTACCCATTTCTATTTTTTGTTATTTTTATTAAATGGTTGTTTGGCCTTTAGGTATTTGTGATGTACAAACCCTTTTGCATCGAAAAAACAGTAAATCCTTATCATCCGAGCAAACTTATCCAGCTGTTTTGGGGCGGGGAGATGCTTTACCAACCCATTGTGAAGACTGCACTTTGGTTCCAATGCTATATTCATAAATCCATCACTCATCACCTGTGATAATCCTGGAGAAGAAGGTTTCATCCTCTTCAGCTCGATCAAACAGCTCCTGACAGACTTGAACTCGAAGTTGTTTCTTGTCTGCTGTTATCAAGCGAGGCACGAATTTGGCGGCGACTCGCTGCATCCTCAATTTTTCAGTCAGAATTTCATAGGATAAAGCAATCGAGATGCGACACTCTTCTGCAAGTTTCCTGGCAGTCAAATGTCGATGAGCTTGAACGATATCGTTCACTTTCTCTATGTGGGGCTCATCTGTCGACGTTGATGGTCTTCAGGAGCACTCGTCGTCTTCCACTGATTGCCGCCCCTTTCTGAAGCGACTAAAACACGCGGTGCGTTTCATAGCAACCTTACCAAGCCTTGGTAATCAGCACAAAAGTTTCCATGAAAGATATGCAGTTTCCAGAATTTCACAGAACAACGCTGCTCCATCAAAGAGTTCATTTCTGCGGATCCGATTTTTCGCCGCAATCCACGAGCACCCCTTCACATAAACGGCCGTAGCTAATCAACTTAACAAGATATCAACAAAGAGATTAAAGGCGGTTATTTGGGAAGTTTCTGTAAACATAAAATCTTCAAGAAAATTTAAAAAATAACTAACTGGAGGCGCGCTATTCAATAGTTTTGGAACTTTTTGTACAGACCTCGTAGATGGACAATATTACGAGATGTAGAATGCTCGTAGAAGCAGCAGGAAAGAAAAACTATAATGATGTCTGGTATCCTCACTTGGGGACAGCCACATCATTTCTCAGAAAATACTAAACTACAATATTTTGAACTTCTCTCTAAAGGGTGGCCTGTAAAAAAAAGAAGTAAAATGTCTTCAGTAAGAACACGATGCGCTGTGGTTTTCATGATATTGCATTCTGACACCCAGGCGTCGAGTGAAATTGAGCATGTCTCTCACTTTTTGCTGATTCTCGTCGCACTGTGTCGCGTCGACCTTCGAATAGGGGTCCAGTCCAGCCGCTATACGCACGCTGTAACGGTCCGCAGAAAACTTACGCGGTTTGTGTTGCTTTTCCAAGATTTCCCACCACTTTTCCGATCCAAATCGTGCCACTCCGGCCATTAGCGTTCGTGCAGACGTATAAACAGTTGATCGACTTAATATGTCTATAGTTTGTGTGGTGTATTGAATAAAATATTAATGCAAGATTTCTCTTAAAGGAAACATTTTTTTTCTCTTTCTCCTGTAAAATTTAAAGTTTTTATTTCTAATATTGTCGTGGGTTAGCAGTCGAAGAAACAAAGTTAAGGAAAGAGGCGAAGTGCCTCAATACTTACTAGTACTTACTTGTACTAGATCGCGCTACTTGATTACATTGATGAGATTATTCGTAGAAATGAATAGCGATTGGCAAATATAGTACTTCGTGGATTGTGATAAGGCATCCAACCGAGTAGTTATACAAGTTCATGTAAGGGTTGCGCAATATGGGAGTAGAATATGGCGATAAACAACTTATTCGAGAGATGATCATAGTGATTCATAATTCAATCCGCAAGATTAATAATCAGATTGCAAAAGAAATGTAGCTTAACTGACTAAAGCACTTGGCCGGACATCAAGGGATCCTGGTTTGAATTCTGATCAAGGCAAATGATTTTAGTGCTTTGAAAATTCTGCATTTTCCCATATTTGCAGTATTAAAAAATAAAATAGTGAAATTGAAATCTCTTAGAATTAATATTTAGTTTTTTCCCGTTGTTTTAGTTAATCGATCGAGTGCACCCTGCAGTATTTGCATGGTGTCATAATTCACTAACCTTTGAACGAAATATTGCGGCTAAAGTAACGCCTTTTGTTTTGGAGGGATTGGTCGAAAAAAAAGTACTCGTTTAACTTGATTTGGTAATGTTAATTGCAGTAAGACATTCTCTCTCCTTTCAATACTGCATTATTCTCCTCCACACTACTAATCTCCATTGTATTCCCTCGTCTTCGCCACCCAGACAATCAGCGTCCATATATCTGTACAGTAACCGTTATCACCCCACCGTAAAAGCCCTCGCCCCTGTAGAGTTAAACAGCCATTCAGAGTCGTGAGTTCTTTCCCACTACAAGTGGTCATTGACATCCAGCAGTGTCTTACTCCAGCTAGAGTTAAAACGAGAGCTGTCAATTGAAACTTAGATGAAACTTATTTTCGCCACAAGACGCCCTGTTACTGCGCGAGATTTCACGTAATCAGCACTTTAACGAAAATTCAGTTTTTCAAATGTGTGCCAAAAATTATTACCGATGAATATTCTCAAGCTTAGATTTCGTGTGTAAAATTGGAACTAATCCTAAGGCGTCGTTGGAGAGCACAACAAACTGCTCAATATTTTGGTACATAATGCGCGATTTATTGAAACAAAATTGGAACCCCTTCAGGTCACGTACAGGCATCAATCATAGGTAAGGGTAAATTGGTAACATGTCTACCGCGGACATGCGGTAGACATGTACGAATGTGTAAGAGGAGAAATCGCCCGGACGAAGCAGCAACGTCAGCAGGGGTCAGTGTCGTGATTCTCAACTGGCAGAAAGGAGGGCGAAATTTAGCAAGTCCCCTCTGCGTGCCCATGCATTCTTTTTAAAATCAGTGTCCCCTCTTCCCCTACTGTAAGGGGTCCCCAATCTTCCGGGATGTTGAATTCGTGGATGTTAGACTGACCTCCATTCAAATTCTCTGATTCGGGTGAGTGGATGCCGATATTAAAGTGATGGAGAAACAAGGACGATTCAAATTTTCTGACTAAATTGACAATTAATATGTAACAATACATTACATACGGCAATTCAAAATAATTTCTATAATCCTTTAATATTTTGCCAAAGAGTGATAAAAGAGAATTGAAATATTCGATTAAAACAATCAAAATCCAAGATGATTATTAAAGTCCATTAAGAATAGTGTAACTACATTAAAACGATAAAAATTCTCGTTGAGCAAAATTCGTTTTCAATGCAACAATTTCAGAGCGTAAAAATCATTCGCCTTGACTGGGACTCGAACCCAGATCCCTCAATATCCGGTCGAGTGCTTTAGCCACTTAAGCTACCGAGGCGTCCTCTTAAACTCTGAAATTTTGGGGCTTTTAAAGGAACTAGATGTTATGACGAAATACCGTACATACAATGTCACATGTATTCGTAGTCGTGCGCGAGGCGCCACTGTCCACGAGGTTAAAGCCAACTTTAAACACGTATGGTGTTTTCCCTTTGACAAATTCCAAAGAAACTGCGGGAGATGCCGCAACAGTAACTTTAACGGAGTCATCCGCTAATGTGCATTTCAATGCAACAATTTCAGAGCGTAAAAATCATTCGCCTTGACTGGGACTCGAACCCAGATCCCTCAATATCCGGTCGAGTGCTTTAGCCACTTAAGCTACCGAGGCGTCCTCTTAAACTCTGAAATTTTGGGGCTTTTAAAGGAACTAGATGTTATGACGAAATACCGTACATACAATGTCACATGTATTCGTAGTCGTGCGCGAGGCGCCACTGTCCACGAGGTTAAAGCCAACTTTAAACACGTATGGTGTTTTCCCTTTGACAAATTCCAAAGAAACTGCGGGAGATGCCGCAACAGTAACTTTAACGGAGTCATCCGCTAATGTGCATTTCAATGCAACAATTTCAGAGCGTAAAAATCATTCGCCTTGACTGGGACTCGAACCCAGATCCCTCAATATCCGGTCGAGTGCTTTAGCCACTTAAGCTACCGAGGCGTCCTCTTAAACTCTGAAATTTTGGGGCTTTTAAAGGAACTAGATGTTATGACGAAATACCGTACATACAATGTCACATGTATTCGTAGTCGTGCGCGAGGCGCCACTGTCCACGAGGTTAAAGCCAACTTTAAACACGTATGGTGTTTTCCCTTTGACAAATTCCAAAGAAACTGCGGG
The DNA here is from genome assembly GCF_022747635.1 of Hetaerina americana. Classification (NCBI taxonomy): domain Eukaryota; kingdom Metazoa; phylum Arthropoda; class Insecta; order Odonata; family Calopterygidae; genus Hetaerina; species Hetaerina americana. The sequence continues at coordinate 24,928,457 of NW_027286292.1, forward strand.
AGATGCCGCAACAGTAACTTTAACGGAGTCATCCGCTAATGTGCATTTCAATGCAACAATTTCAGAGCGTAAAAATCATTCGCCTTGACTGGGACTCGAACCCAGATCCCTCAATATCCGGTCGAGTGCTTTAGCCACTTAAGCTACCGAGGCGTCCTCTTAAACTCTGAAATTTTGGGGCTTTTAAAGGAACTAGATGTTATGACGAAATACCGTACATACAATGTCACATGTATTCGTAGTCGTGCGCGAGGCGCCACTGTCCACGAGGTTAAAGCCAACTTTAAACACGTATGGTGTTTTCCCTTTGACAAATTCCAAAGAAACTGCGGGAGATGCCGCAACAGTAAGTAGTACGCCTCGGTAGCTTAAGTGGCTAAAGCACTCGACCGGATATTGAGGGATCTGGGTTCGAGTCCCAGTCAAGGCGAATGATTTTTACGCTCTGAAATTGTTGCATTGAAATGCACATTAGCGGATGACTCCGTTAAAGTTACTGTTGCGGCATCTCCCGCAGTTTCTTTGGAATTTGTCAAAGGGAAAACACCATACGTGTTTAAAGTTGGCTTTAACCTCGTGGACAGTGGCGCCTCGCGCACGACTACGAATACATGTGACATTGTATGTACGGTATTTCGTCATAACATCTAGTTCCTTTAAAAGCCCCAAAATTTCAGAGTTTAAGAGGACGCCTCGGTAGCTTAAGTGGCTAAAGCACTCGACCGGATATTGAGGGATCTGGGTTCGAGTCCCAGTCAAGGCGAATGATTTTTACGCTCTGAAATTGTTGCATTGAAATGCACATTAGCGGATGACTCCGTTAAAGTTACTGTTGCGGCATCTCCCGCAGTTTCTTTGGAAAATTCGTTTTATTTTTTTGTTTATGTATACGGAATAATGGAAAGAAGACTTCGAGTTTACAAATAATAACAATAAGCGGCCTACTTTGTTTCATCGGATATTACGGAAAAAATCAGGGTGTAGTCTTTTTGTAGGAAGACTACACCCTGATGTTTATGCCATTAGCAACACGTATCATAAATGCGGTTAGCATAACCTTCAGGATGAATCAATTTCATAATATTTCAGAAATCACTTCTGAATAGGTTTTCTCTGCTGGTGAGTTTCCGCAATGATTTCACATCACAAATTTTCCTAGTAAGTTTGTGACTGAAATTTAGTATGAACTGGTATTACTCTCAAGGGAGGTTATTTAGTGCGAACGCACGGAGAAATTTCGCGAGTTGTGTGGGAGTGTATCTTCCTCCCAATGCCGCTTAGCCCTTTCCCTTGTGCTCTTGTCTCCAAGTGGGGGCATGACCTTCGTTTTCCGTCCTGCTAAAAGGAATTGAATCGATAAAGTATTTTTTTCGCCACGCATTCGACGGCGAGCAACTCTGGTGCAGCAGTCGGTCGGGGAAAATAAAAGGGGGACATTTCAACCTCCATTCCAGAAATCCCCCCCCCCACACATCCCCGCCCACATTAAAGAGGTGCTGGGGGTGGAGAGTCTTCCCGGGAGATCTATTTTCCGTTTAAACCGTGGCTTTGTTGTTACGGTCGCTCCGAAGGGAGAACAAATTTCTGTATTCTTCTCTTTGGGAAAATTCTCGAATTCCGCCATAGTATCTGGAAAATGTGGCATTATTGGCTGTAAATTATGAAGAGGGAAACATTTTAATTTCCCTAAGCCTTAACACGGAAGTGGGCGTTTCATTATCGATATCGTACAATATCAGCAATAAGAACTGTGCATAAACTCTTTCAAAGTTTTGTTCAAAGTAAATGGCTACTTTGTATTCATAGAAAAATTTCACAATTCCTTTTAGAAATATTAGACTTATGCTCTTGAAATTAATAATGAAGTTCTTGTACTGGCTAACCGTACAGCAAAAGAATACGTTTAAATTCACATTTAGGACAATTGTGAAAAATGAGACTACCTTTTAAAATATGATGTAGTTAGTTATCACAGATGTAGTAGTACATCTGTGATAGAGATAAGTATATATTATGTTGGAAAGGCGATAGTCAATTATGGCAAATCTAATGATCCGTAATTTTCTTCCAAGGAGGGTAAATATTATTTTGTGTTGTTCCTTCTTTCTCATTTATTATCCCTAAGTATGAGTAATTGAATTCAAACGTCTGATAGATTCTGGGAGAAAGCCATGGCAACCTGGAGTATTTTACAAAAAAAAGGAAGGGAAATCAGGCGATACATTCTTAGGTGTACTAAGTAAACTCACCTGAATCAAACACATTATGCAGCAGTTCCATGTAAAAGAATGTAATAAGTGGAAAATTATTTATCTTTATATTTATAAAATTTATCAAATCCTATTTAGGAATAATTATGATATAAAGACACAAACAATGTAAGCCTCTAGACAAAAACTACATTATATGAGAGGAATGAACTGAGATAGGAAAATATTTCCCAGGAAACCTTGAAAAAGAGCAACTGGATGCATGTCTATTTCATAAAAGGCGTAATGCTTTCTGAAAAATAAAATTCATCAGAGTTTGATGGTAATATCATTAGAATAATAGGAATCTATTGGCCCAACTATGAAAAAATAACAAAACTATTCACCAAACATGGCACCTTTCCCCAACTTGGCCCAACAATGTCGTCTTTGCCTGTGGTGATTCCATTTTCTTTTAGGATATTACCATTTAAACCAGAAACTCTTTGAGTTCAACCCAAGTATAACCCCTTTAAGTACCATTTTAGACCACTAGATTATATTAAAGAGGCCATAATGAGGTTCCTGACCTGAACGAGGGTTCTGTTGATATCTTGCAGGAAGCATACCACAACTGGCAACTGGCAGAGGCACTGGCATTGGCATGTTGATTCATAAGGGTGCTCTCAATAATAATTTTAGCAATTTGTACTTTGATCTCCAAAATATTTTTTTTCCAGATTTGTTCTACTTATTTTTGGGACAGTCCTTGTATACAGTCTGTTCAAAAGCATAATTCACCAAAATTTTATTAAACATATTGCAGCAAAATTGGATGATACCAAAAACAAACTCAATTAGTTATCAATTGTGATGATAAAAGGAGAATTAAATGCAAAGACGTTGCATCTAAGGCTCCCCAAATGTACCATTGGATATCTAAATACGAGGGTCATCCGGAAAGTAGTACCCGTTCGTGCCGCATGAAGTGCTGACGACGCGAGTAGCCGCTGGACGAGGTCAGATAGCTTCAGTGGCTTGTCTGCCTTCTCTGAGCCAAGTTGCGTGACGCTAGCATTGCCTGTGTTGTTTCTGTGATTGTTTACAATGTTTAAAAAAATTGAGAACGCCGCCAGTTGTGAAGTGAGGGCAGTGATTAAATTCCTCAATGCAAGAAACGTTCGCCCATGTGATATTCATCGCCAATTAAAGGAGGTGTATGGAGACAATGTAATGGACGAGTCGTCTGTTCGGCGGTGGTGTCGCAACTTCAACATGGGGAGGGGGAACACACACGACGATGAGCGTTCGGGGAGACCGTCTGTCATTACAGACCAACTGGTGAGCTCAGTTGACGAATTCGTGAGGAACGATCGGCGCGTCACAATTGATGACATCTGTGAGCATTTTCCCAATGTTTCTCGAACAATTGTTCATGAAATTGTTAAACACCATCTGCATTATGCAAAAATTTGTGCAAGATGGGTCCCTCGCGTATCTCAATGAGCTGGCGGCGAAGGACTATGCAGCAGGAATACAGAAACTTGTCACACGTTATGACAAATGCCTTAATTTGCTTGGAGATTATGTTGAGAAGTAGTTTAAAGTATCCTCTTTCAAATAAAATTTTTTATGTTTGTTAATATTTACTTTTGTGTCTTTATTTCACGAACGGGTACTACTTTCCGGATGACCCTCGTATAATAAATGGATACCTAGGTAGCATTAAATATCTAAATGGACTTCAGTGAGAGAAATCCTTTTAAAATCCAAAATAAGACCTAGGGCAATTGCTGGAATTTGGTGGTGTTTTGTGAATTTGTGTCAGGTCAATAGAAACTCCTTAATTGCATATTCTTCAGTTGTCCACAATGATGTTGGCTTGCAGGGTCTAATGATATTACCTTTAATATCCACCTCCACAATTTTTCAATTTTCATATAGTTTTAAAAAAACATTTTTTTCGTCTTTCAGCAAAACGGGTTCAGAATTGCCATCCAGGTTGCTATCTTTTTCAATGAAAGCAATAAAATATTTTAAGATAGAACCACAATGCTTAATTTTTCTTTACGAATATGTAAATAGGTACTGAAAATGGCGTAAGTGTTATACTTGCGCAAAGTTTATCTTAATCGAAGTCGCGAGGGATGTAAGTGAAACTAGGCCAATTTTATGTGTTTTTTATTAATATTATATTTTATTTTTTATTCACAGTTATTATTTAGGTGTGTAAAAACCATTTTAATTCTGTTGGAGGGTCAATTTTTTTATATTCGAATTTGTTTTCAATATTTCTATATAGATATTTCATATGCAATGTTACATTTTTGCAATTCTTTTTCCATGCGGTTTCTGCTGGCTTAACATTGTTCCTAAACAAATCCTCAATGGTGATACAGCTTATGAGACATATGCGGAAACACCGGAATACATTGGGCACATAAATTTCACAAGTCATTACTTTTCCGATAGCATTTGCAAATAAGCTTCAATCGTGCTAACCTCCGATAATTCTTTCGCAACTCTCCATCCTGTCCCTCTTAATGTATACACGTTTTAGTTAGAAGTGACTTGGATTCTGGAGTGAAGAATCTTTTCTTCCTTCGGAGCGACCGTAACAACAAACCTACGGTTTAAACGGAAAATAGATCTCCCGGGAAGACTCTCCACCCCCCCCCCCCCCAGCACCTCTTTAATGTGGGGGGGATGTGTCGCTTCCCCTAGTTAGGAAACCTTCTTAAAGATGGCGGGGAAGCTCTATCGAGGGGCGTCGATTGGCATGCGTCTGGTATCAATCGACGTATTGAACAACAATCACGACGCGACTTCAACCGGAAGTTATTAGGAAGAGCACGAGGATAGCCACGTCACCAAATCTTGGGCGAAACCTCAAAGTGCGCTAACTTTTGAAGGAAACTATCATTTGGACCAGCGGTCTCCGGTGATAAAGTTTGTTATAGTCATGTGAACAGGATAAAATGCATTAGGAATCCGCAAACTGCATGATACCAGGTGATAGAGACGCAGCCAATTTTAGAGCTGTGTCATTGTAAAGATAGCCGGGTCGAACTCACTAGTGATTCATTATTACACCGTAACACACCTTTGCAAGATCTCCCATTTATTCGGAGCAGGAGTGAGGTGAAAGAAAGCGGCAAGTTGTGTATTAATGTTGTTTATAAGGCTTCTATTCTTGTTAAAATCTGTGAATCTTATTGCTGATTTAGATAAGAATTTTTCTAATCTAATGAGGCAGTTACGTCTCTTTTTTGTGAATCGCAATGAAATTTTATTATTTTCGATTCATCAATTACAATGCATGTATAGGTATATCCTTTGTAGTCGGCATTTCATCTTTCTACCTACGTATGTTATATCTAACGTATTAAACGAGATGGTCTTGAAACGGACGAGTATTATGCTCTCATTGACGTCCAAGTGCAGGGGAAAAAATGTTAAATTATAGGCGAGGGTAACCCCAGTGTGAGGGTAAACTGCTTACCCGTTACAAAATTTTATATCAATTAAAACGAAGCTATTACAATGGAATGAGAAGATAAGTTTCCACTGGTATAAAGTGTTTCTTCATTTTATTTTTAATTATCCATATCCCTGGTAAATATTGTAATGATAATTCTCCATTAAGGTGCAATGATTCTTGTTATAATTTTAATAGTTGACAAGTTTGATCTTCGGAAACACTGAATAATACGCTTAGTCCTGCCCATGAGATTTTTCTGATAAGTATACTGATAATGGTTCTTTATCTCCCTTTTTGCTGATTATAGTGCCTTTATTTAATTTATAGTTGTTAGCTTATGGGAGATGTCTCCCAATGAAAGGGAATGTCTTGTATTGGGTTTATGACGAACACTATCTTCATACACATTCTAATTCTACTGGATAATTTTTAACAACCAACCATCTAATAAACTTAACCAACGTTGTGTATTCATATCAATTTTAAAGGTGTAGTTCACCCTTTCTTGATAAAAAGGCATATCTAATACTTAAACTAATAGAAATGCTTTTACTAACAGAATGCATAGTGACAATTTTAACTAAGACACTCATTCAATATGAATGCCTGCTTTGATGCCTTATGAAAATTAGTCATGTATTTCCACCTCGACCTTTTCACTAAGTAAAGTCAAATGAATTGAGATCTCCGTTTGTCAAATATCAACACAATTATACATTCCGTGCATGGTGCACCTTGTATATGCTTCCTATTAATCTCATTTAGGCCTGTGTGTTCTTCCATAAAGCATTCATCAATAGTAAAAGTCATTGTTGGAAGAAAAGAAAGAATCCATTGATTTTGTTAAATGTTGAGAAGCTTATAAACTTCTATCTGGGCTCTTTTAAGTTATGGAATTGGATTTAAATTAAAATATATCGTTGTAAATTTTAAGTCACATTAAGCCTCTTTAAAATATAGAATTTGACCTGTTGGGACCCAGAAAATGGTAACTGCTGTGGAAATAAAAACAGTTAAAATGCTGCAACTTTTTCTAAGAATAAATGGTTATTTCTTTCAGCAAGTGATGGACTCTCCTTAAATAAGTTCTGGTGATTCAAGTTGGTAAGATATAATCAGACTGGGAATAGTTTCTGACAGATAAATGAAAAACTTTGGAGCAGCTGATACAGACGTGGCATACAATGAGGCATGGTCAAATAACAGTCTCCAGTTTGTATAAAACTTGACAATTGCTCATGGATGGCAGTTGAAGAGGAAGTGAAGAATGTAGTCTTTGCAAGGTGGGGACGTTTTTCTTTAAATGTGGGCTGTTTTCTTGGGAGGAATAATTCAGTCTTGGGTGTATCAACTGGTGGGGTACAGCAACATTGTCTTTGAGGTCAACATTCTGTATCTACATCCAGGTACAAATACAATGGATTGTAATTGAAAAAATAATTCCAGCAAAAACATCTCTCTCGAAATCAATTCCAAATATTCATAAGTGGAAGAAGAAAGAGGTATTTTTGGGTTGCATTGGCAGATTTTGTGGAACAGTTATAGTCATTGGGGTAGAGTTTTTGACCACAACCTAAGCAGGTACTTGAGTCAAAGAGCAATGAGTTTTTAGCAATAAAATGCTTTTTCTGTGATGTAAAACTTTTTAAACTACCATTTTATTTACTTATGGAACTGCATTTGAGAGAGGTGTATTTTGCTAGTATTCTTTTTAAATTGAGTCTCTTTAAATATGGATAAGGTTTAAGTTACCTGGACATTTGACCTCAACGGCAATATTTGTGAACACCCTAATGGTGTACACAAAACTTGTCTAATATCTAATGTTCTTAAGTTTGTAAAATTTCTCATGAGAAACAGCCAGCGTATAGAAATTTTTTTTTACAACCTCTCCTCACTTCCCCTTCAAAATACTATGCTACCGGTCCAGTGCTTACATATTTTGGAAAGTAAAAATTTTTTAGCCTAGAGAGTCCCATGTAAATTGTAAATATTGTGATTCACTGAAAGAAATATACATTGATCAATTCCAAGAAGGTAAACTTGAAACAAAACAAAGGTGTTGGTTCTCTTGCACAATCAGACTTCAACTCCAAATCTTCAACTGTTTCACAAAGCTGTGTTAGAACTCATTATCTCTCCATGTCCTGTAATGGCCAAGATTTAAGTTCTCTGAAATCCCTTGGGGTTTCATATCCAAGCGCTAATTTTTTAAAAAATGTGTGGATAAATTTTGTCACCCTTCACTTGAACTTTAATTATAATAAAATACCTGCCATTTTTACATCTTAAGCATTTGTCAATGGTTGTATGGAGATTGAGATTATTGCTGGACTTTTTGTCCGCAATTTTGCTGTCCAGTAAATGTCTCCAATGGCCCAGCTAAATCCTCTCGGTAGAATGATATTTTCTGTTTAATGTTAATCTTAATCCTACTGGGCAAGCCTTCACCCTGACATTGCATACAGTCTGTTGGAAAGTTTTCTCTGGCTATCATAATAACTTAACCCTGCCCAAATCAAATCATGCAGCCAAACCATGCAACAATTTCAGAGCGTAAAAATCATTCGCCTTGACTGGGACTCGAACCCAGATCCCTCAATATCCGGTCGAGTGCTTTTTGATTTTTACGCTCTGAAATTGTTGCATTAAAATGCACATTAGCGGATGACTCCGTTAAAAGTTACTGTTGCGGCATCTCCCGCAGTTTCTTTGGAATTAGCCAAACCATGCTGCACTGCCATCTTTGTGGGTGCTACCTTTTATAGATTACTTAGATAGGGTTGTTACATATAGCATTTATACTCTGAAAATTAAATTGCAGTATATAATTTTATTCCAATGATGATCCTGGTAATTAATGATATTTATGGCAGAAAAGAAATTCTTTGTATTGTCATTTTATGCGTATACTTTTGGCCAAATAATGTTGAATTCTGCGTATCGTAAAAAGAATTGAAGTACGATTTAAGCAGATTCAGAGATTGCATCAATAATTACTAAGGACACAGTCTAGTATGCTTTTGAAATGTGTAAGGTAATACAAATAAGGAACCTATAGATATGCTAATCAGGTCAAAGTGTGTGTATTTCATTTATTGTACAAAAAGTACATGTGATGATGTCATTTCCATTCATTTTGAAATGACTAGAAGTGCTTGAATAGCACAAAAAAATTGGTAAATGATTAAAAATATATCATGAAAAAATTCTATGCATTCATTATATAAGTAAACTCTACAAAAATTTTTGTTGCTGGGTTATAGGAATATTACATATAAGATATCTTTTCGTAGGTAATGTATCAGTTCTACATGGTAATTATGCACCTGGTCTATGTATCATTCACCTAGACTGAGGAATCATTTTTGTATCATACCTTTGTAGTGTGTGCACATAATAATAATGTAGCTAGTCTACATGTCTGTTACGTAGTAGTCTACACAGTGGTAGCATCTTGTTTATTCACTGGGGAACCATTTGTAGCTCACATTTACGTAGCATGTCTATGTAACTTGTCTCTTAATAGAACGTAATATTTATGTTGTGCTTATGTAACGTTCTATTGGGGATATCTATAACCAAATGTACTTGTATAACAGTGGGGGAGTGCACCTTTTTGTGAAGAATAAGACATTCATGTACTAATGTTACCACAGGATAATTGATACCATATCGAATTATTGTAATTTACTATCTCTTAACCATTTTTATTCAATTTATTGCAAACCAGATACCTTGAATGGCCCCTGTGCCCAGGATTCTGATGAACCACTGCTGGCTAGTGACCTGGTCCTCCAGAATGTAACCGTCAGAATTCCCATTGACGGTCTCCTGGCTAGTGACAAGAACAGCAGTGCTGGAGCCCTCAACTGTGTTTACCCAAGGTAGGGAAGCTGCATTCAGGAAAATGGTTTTTAATATCTGGGCCGAAAGTTATAAAAGCATCTTAAATACACACAATCTTAAATCATTTTGCTTGCTGATGTATATAATTTGTCTCCCTTACTTTAAATAAATTTTTGAAGTTCACTTTTGATGCCATAAACCTGTGAGCAGATAACAGTTATATTTATTCATCCAAGACACAGTGCATTGTAATAATACTGGCAAGTGTATAGGACATGTCAAGTACAAAGTTTGCAAAAACAGAAAATATTATGAATTTGGCCGCAATTTTTGTTTGATGCTATAAAAACACTTATCAATGAGGTATTCTTGGACCTTATTTTAAAGACTGTTTTACGCTCTTCTTTTTTAATACTTACTGGAAGGTTATTATATAATTTTACACACGAAAGACTTCGGACTGTTTGAAGCCAAGGATAAATTGGTTAACTTAACATGTAAGATGTTGCATTGTCTGGTATTATACAAGAGGATGCTATTGTTCATTTTAAAATCAGCTCTATGCTATTTCACAATTAATACAGATTGGTACATATATATACCCAAGTAGTAGGTTAAATTTTTAATTTTTTGAAAAGGGGCAACAGTAGTAATTTTGGTTGCACATCGCTCTTACCATCTCTTTATACATCTTCAGTGCACCAAGAAGAAGAGAGGGTAGACCCCACAACACTATGCCTTATGAATTTCTTGAATAAAATAATCCATAATACAATTTCGATAATATATTATGGCTTACTGAATGTCTTATGATGGAGAGTAAGTAGAGCACAATTCAGCTATTTAATTAGGTGCATTACATGGAAATCCCATTTCAAGTTATCATCAACTTGGAGTCCTAGGAACCTAAAATTATTAGCTGTATTTAAGTGACTACCATTTGTTGGAAAAGAGTTTATGTCATTAATGCTATGTGAAGTAGAGGATAAACTTGCTAGAGTTTTTTCAAAGTTTAGAATCAATGTAAGTGTAAAATGAACGTACCTACGGTTGTGAAGCAATGAAAACGAGATACCCCAGACCATAAACTTGATTGATCCTAGGTTGTTAAGGGGGGAAAATTAAAACAAAGTTACAAGTAAGGGGAAAGATAGGGAACACACTAGGTCACTTGGGTGTGATTGGGAAGCAGTGACCCATGCATACCTCAATCACACATAAAAAGGCAAAATTAATGATAAAAGATAAACTAAACTTACAACCACTCAATCACTTGGGTGTATTTAGGAATTACAATCACTCTCGTGAATGGCATTCACACACACACTCAGGGTTTAAAAGGAATCATCCTATGCCAGGGATCTGTCAATCACATAGAAAAAACAAAACAGAAAGGACTTAAGTAAACAGGCAATCACTCAATCACTCGGGTGTATTAGACCTACGTATGTGAATCTCACTCACTCACTTGTTCAGGGTTTTCAAGGATTCCTCCTCTTCCAGTGACCATCAAGCGCACAGATGAATACAAAATTATAAAACAGATGTATGCACTCTATCGATCAATCACTCAGGTGTGTTCAAAAACAGGGACCTTTGCAATTCAGAACTGCTCACTCGTTCAGGGTTTATAAGTATTCCTCTTATGCCAGGGACCCCTCAATCACACAGAAATAAAAAAGTGGAGCAGGAAAGACTTATGTAAACATGCAATCACTCAGGTGTATGAGACCATTGTGAATCTCACATACTCACTTGTTCAGGGTTAGCAAGGTATCCTCCGATGCGAGGGACCTGTCAATCACACCAACAAAAACGAAAAGCAAGGAAGGGGTAGGTATCAGGGGTAGGTAAGTGCCTGGAGAGAACCTGACACCAAGTGTTTCACCTGCCAAGCAGGCCTCTTTGGAGAAGAATGGAAATTGTGTTAGGGAGGTTTGAAAGACGGGCCATTGGTAGGGGAAGGGCAAGAAATGGGGAATCTTGTGATCGCACAATACAATGGGGGTGGGTAGAAGAGATGGTCCAATGGGAGTATTATAGGTTCAGTGGGGGTGGGGGAGGAAGAGCACAACAAAGTATAATGGTGGATAAGGAAGAGGGAAAACAGTCTCTTTTCTCCACCCCCATTCTGTTGTTTTGGTCATATATAGGTCTCCCGTGGCTAGTTTCATATCATTTCTCAAAAAACTGGAGTGCTTATTTTATACTCTAACTAATCACTTGACCAGACCTTCAATTATCCTAACCCGTTACTTAAATTGCTACCTGTTGGTTGATGGAAGTGTTCGAAGACAAATTTTACAAGCATTTGATTCCCATAACATGAAAACATTAGTTAGTTCTCCTACTAGGATTTTTTTTTTAAGGTAATCTACCGGTTAAGGTAGGTGTTTGGATGGACACAACTACCAAACAAATATTTTATTACTCCTAACAAAACACAAAATCCATCATCCTACTCTATATCAGGTCCCTCTTCATCTCTGAGTACTTTCTTCCTCCCTTCATCCCGTCCAACATCCCTATCCTGTTCCTTCCCTTTCCTCTTTTGCCCAGCATTCTACCCTCTATCACAGTCTTCAACATCCCACTGTCGGTCAACACCCCCTTCATCCACTTTTCCTGCCTCCATAGGATTGCTCCCAACAAACCCCTCTCTTCGCCCACCATACCAAGTACTTCCTCATTTGTTTTCTTCTCTGTCCATTTCACCTTCGCCATTCTTCTCCACACCCACATTTCAAAAGCCTCCAGTCTACGTCTATCCTCCTGCTTCAATGACCACGTTTCCGCACCGTACATAGCTACGCTCCATATCAAAGTTTTTACGAGTCTTTTCTTAACATCCTTACTCAAAGTCCCTGCCATCAACTCCCTCCTCCTTGTGAAAGCCTCTTTGCCTAGCGCAATTCTTCTCCTTACGTCCCTACTACTTTGACCATGTTGGTCCAAAACACTACCGGGATACGTAAACTGTTCTACCTGCGCTAGTTTTTGCCCTCCTATTTTAATGTTAAGCTTGGCCTTTTTCTTTCTAGCAAATCGCATAACCTTTGTTTTATTAATATTGATTCTCATCCCATACCTGTCGCACTGAATTTCCAATTCACTCAGCAATGCTTGCAGCCCCTTGGCTGACTGACAAACTAAAGCTTGGTCATCAGCAAACCTAACTGATTTTACGAATTCCCCGCCCACTTTCATTCCTACCTCCAGTTCTTACCATGCCTCTTTGATCATTTCCTCTGCATACAGGTTGAACAGCAACGGTGATAATGGGCAGCCCTGCCTTACACCCCTTCCTAACACTGCCCATCCTGACTCCCCGTTTCACACTCGTACCTGAGCAGTCTGAGACATGTACAGGTTGCGGATTAGCCTCCTTTCCCTCCAATCTATTCCTATTTTCTGCAATATACTCATTAGTTTTGCCAAATTCACTCTATCAAACGCTTTTTCGAAATCTACAAAACAGGCAAATACCTCCTGGTTGTGTTCTATATTCCTCTTGATTAATAATCTCATTACTGCAATGGCATCACGCGTACCTCTCCCCTTCCTAAACCCAAACTGATCATCCCCTAAGTAATCATTTGCCCTACTCTCTATTCTTTTGTTTATGATCCTGAGAACAACTTTAGCTGCGTAAGATATCAAACTAATTGCCCTGTCTAACTAATAGTCCTCACATGACGTGGTCTTTACCTTTTTCGGAATAGGAACTAAAACTGATCTCACAAAGTCTTCCGGCCAGATTCCCTCCTCATACATACTACGGATCAACCCATATAGCCTCTTCCTCCCACATTTTCCTAAGCATTTTAAAAGTTCCACGGGAATGTTATCCACCCCCACGGCCTTATTTAGTTTCATCTCCCTTAATGCCCTTTCTATCTCATTGTCTAGTATGCCTGGACCTAAGCTGTCTTCCTCTACGTCATTTTCTTTTTCAATGTCTAACTTTGTTGGTCTGAGTTCTTTACTATACAGTTCTTCTATATACCCCTTCCATCTCTCTTGGATCTTTCCTGCGTCAACTATTACCTTACCCGCCTTATCTCTAACTGTTAGCATAGCTCTTCCTTTCTTACTTCCCGATAACGATTTAACTTTGCTGTACAGCACACCGATTTCACCCTTCCTCTGCAGACTTTCCATATCCTCGCATTGCGTCTTCCACCATGCTTCCTTTGCTCTATTTGTTGCCCACCTCAATTTATTGTTCAATTCTTTGTACTTCATTTTGCCTAATTCTGTATTTATATTCTTCCATTTTCGCCGCTCATCGATCTTTTTAATCATCTCATCCGTGATCTATGGTTTCCTAGTCCTTTTAGCGTTAACGGTTCCAATAGTGTCTTTTGCGGCTTTAGACAACCCTTCCTTGAAGCTTTCCCATTTTTCTTCAATAGTACTAAGCCCTTTACCATCCTCCATGATTTTCTCTACCGCCTGTTTGTATTCCTTCCTTTTCAACCCATTTAATGCTTCTACATTCCATTTTCTAACTCGCCGCCCCTGCCTTATCTTTTTGAAACGTACGCTACATTTCATAACAACTAAATTGTGGTCAGAGTCCGCATCCGCTCCCGGGAAGCTGTGGGAATTTATCACACTGTTCCTAAACCTGTGTCTAACCAGGATATAATCTAGCTGATATCTTCCTGAGTCACTAGGATAATGGCTAAAATTATAACTCGATTAAACAATGTCTTCACTCATCATCCTGGAAGTAAAATTGATACATTAGTGTTTGATCCAAATATATAATTGATGGTTTCCGGTGTAATTTAATGGAATTGATTCACAGTGGAAATGAAAACTAGTGACTTTGTGATTCCACTGAAAAATTTTTAATACGAGACAACCCAGGTTTCGACATTCAACGTCATCTTCAGGTGACAACTCTGACAGGCATCCATCTATATATATATTACACTCCGGTAGGGGTGGGGAGGTGAAAGGGTCGGAGGGTGGGTGGGGGAGGGAATTGAGCAAGATAGTTGGAGGGAAGGGTAGAAAACATGAGGCAATCTATCATGAACATTCCTCCTTGGTGGAGGAAAGTGGGTGGGTTTTAATGCTTCACAGACATAAATACCAAAATCTTTACATATCTCTGAGGTCAAGGGAGGGTGTGGGGGAAGTAGAGGGGTTCCTACCCTCATAAGCACAGGTATCGACAACCAGTAAGTTTAGGAGGGGGGAGTGGGAGGTGTACAAAAGGTCAATAACAATATTCTCTTTGGAGCGTACACTTTTAAAAATTTCAAGCTGCTCTAAAGTATGTAGTCAAGTCCTTTCTTTCTCGAAAATTTTGTCTATGCGAAAAAATGGAGAAAACTCATGAACCTTTTCATGAGAAGATATTATATGACTTTTGATGTGGATTATCAAGACAGCAGTGTATCGATCAACTTACTTCCACTTTTTGCGATGAAGTGCCATCCTTTGCCACTGTGAAATGCTGGTATAACGAATTCCATCATGGCTGCCTATTGGCATCGTGGCGACTGTTCCAGCAATGGCTTCTAACCAGTACCATCGATGTTCTAACACAGTAACTCACTTATTTACAATTTGAGGTTAGAAAGCTTTTAAAATTTAACCTTTCCTAATGGGAACTGCAGCTTGAATTGCCTGGGATGGCCTACTATCATTATTCACTTTGGGTGCTGCAGAAATAACTGACAGTGAACATTTAATGAAGCCACAACCTCTGTACAACCTATGAATTCTGTGGGTGCAACCACCTAGCTATCCAATCTTGTGTTACCTTCATTTCCTTTGGAATTGTATGGCTTTCATCCAGGAAAAATAACTTGAAGGGAACATATGTATTTTAAAATTAGAGATATAAAGAAAGCTTTATTCATGGCTTACTCAAATTCAAACATCTTAATTATTTTAACAGGCAAACAATGTGCATTATATGGTTATATTTTACCATGTGTTAAGAATTTTGATTTTTGTGATGAATAGTAAACAGCATTTTTGCATTTGTTTGACTGTGCTCTTTGAGTCCTCAGTAAATGATTATACCATCTTATGGTTAGATGATTATGCTAATCTCATCATACCATCTTATTTCCAGGCATCTCTGTGTAATGGGGTCTCAGGAGTTGGGACGCGCAACAAATAGCCTCTCCCACTCAAATACCATCCTCTCCTTCACGTGGTGGACCTTGTTATTACAAATGAGGCTCTGGTGACCGAGTCAAGGGCGGTATAACCCTTCAACCCAGCGTGATTAAATACTATGCTTCAGCAATTTACTCAATGCAATTAGTGATTGCATTGCTGGTGGAATTTGGGAGACTATTTTTTAAAAAGGGCTGGTAGGAAATACTACATATTTCCATTTACTTGTCTCACAATGGGCAAACACACGAGTATGATGCATTTGAAGAAGCTAATACCATCACTTTTACGATGCTTCCCATTTATACAGTAATAACTTATTCTTCAATTCTGACCATTGATAATTTTGTAGGTGGTATTTTTAATTCCATATCATGCCACATGTACGTTAATGTAAAACTTAATTGGTTCTCTATGCCCTTCAGCATGATATAATTCAAGCACAAAAATCAGTAAAATATTCATACCCTATGATATAACTATATGCTCATGCATTTTAAAAGTCAAAAATAAAGAGTAACATTACATTACCTACATGACTTAACTCTGCCAAAGTGCTGGGTGAAGTTTTTTGATTGACATTTTATCCCATTAACATTTAACCAATTAACCCCATGGAAGTATTTGCTAATTATTTAATTTTGATGGGAAATATTTAGACGAGTGATTCCGCAACATGCCCTCAAATATAATTATTGTTTTTTTGATGCTGCAATAATTTTTTAAGGCTGAACTTGTCTTCTTATCCTGGAATAGTTATTTTTTTCTCTTGTAAGTATTGCAACAGAGTTCTATTCAATCATATAGTAAAAACACAATGTACAAGTTGTGGTGTATTTCTTGTATATGTTTTGGAAGATAACTGCTCTGACACCCCGGGACATGCACTCTTTAGACATCAATTTCAAATCATTATCAGTAAACATTCAACAATTGAATGTTAAAATACAATGTATTTATTGCATATCATTTAATAGCACAGCTTCATTTGAAAATGATATTATTCCTCTCAGATGATCAGGGTAGTCAACCAAGTATTGTCATCCCTAATGTCCAGCCACTTCAGCATATTCTGGTATCTACTTCACTGTGTAAGATGTCGCAGAACCAGGTCACTTGACTCACAGTAGGGAAATCTTCTCTTCTCTGAGTAGATATGACTGAGTCTGGCATTGGGTGCTATGCCCTATTCTCAAGTGTGTGATGACAACTTCCACTCTTGAGGCTGCTCTTGATGGAAGACAACCATGCTCATTTGGTGGACTTTATGCTGTGAAATTTGTTTGCTGTTTGGCCCACCTATAGTTGCTTTTATTTCTCCAGGGTTACTGTTCTCTCTGAAGCCTTAAAATTCTCCAAGCCTATTTACATAGAACTGGTGTTTGGTAGGTTCAATGTCTCCTTCTCAGTGAAGGAAAGTCAAAATATGGCATGCAGAACATTTACTGTAGCCGCTACATCGCCCCTTGCTGTGGTTAAGTCTTAAGCAAATGGAGATGGAAAGAAGAAAGATAAAAAATTAGATGGAAAGGTCCATCGGATGCGGTGGGAACTGGACCCGTCGCCCATTGCAGATACTCTGCCCTGGGGGCCAGACCTGCTGTGGAATGCTCTTCAGCATCATGGGATATAGAGGGACTGGAAATGGTAAGCCTCCTATCTTGCGGGATGTCGTCTATCAAAGTGGCTGGCCAACTAAGTTAGCTGGCTTAAATCAGTCAGTGGACATTGGTGACTCCTTCCCTTGGATACAGAGGTAGAAATATTTGTATGTTTTCCTCAATGCTTGAAACAGTTCATAGTATAGTGGCTAGAGTGCACCCTTAGTCGTATCGTGGTGCACAAACACTTTGGAAGGGGCCAAGTCATGGTGCTGAAATATGACCTATCCGTGATGAGTGATTGGAAGAGGATGCAACTGCTACATACGAGCATTCAGCTGTGTGGCGAAATGGGTCTCATCAATAAAAAGATCGATTTGGGACGAGAAGAACTCTCCAGGTAGGCATAATGGTACCCTTTACACCATCATGGCCGGGGTACCATTCAGGTCTTCTCTAGAATTTTGTTTAATACAATCCCATGCCATTTTAGTTTTACTAGGAACATTAAAATTAGTTTATCATGTAATTCTTTCTTTGAACTCTTAATGGCAATACGGTAAAGCTTTTTTAAGTTAGAATATTCATGGTGCATTGTGTTATCTTTAGAGTAAATGATGTAGTATGGTAAAGCTCTTAATACCTTAGATAAATGCCTATTTTCTGGAGTCATCCAGTTTTTTGAATGGGCGTAGGGTGCTTAATTGTTTTAAGGAAAACAGCAGATTCAAGGTAGAAAGAAGAATGCTCTCTTTAACTTGTCAATGTTAATCTCTTTCAACAACTTCCAATTCACTTGGCTCAACAGGAATTGAAAGTGGCTGACATTGAGTCTCCAAAGATCCTCTTGAGTATGGTAGCGGCAACGGGAGATTTAATATTCTCAAATGCATTGAAAACAGACATAACTACACTGATCAGAGAGAGCTGGGTTAAGAACAGCAGTATTAACTTGGAATTTTGGACTATCTGTGTAGATATTGCGTGTCAGGGTTTTTGAACTAGAGGTAACTATTGGAATTATTTACCCAGGGCTTTATGTTTTAGGTGGCTGACCAAGGCCGCAATTCTCATTAATTATTCCCATCAGTGAGAAGGTTACAATTGAAGTCTCCTGAGAGAATTATTACAGGCCTGGAATAATTGGTTATTTTATAGAGCAGGGTTGTCAATGTTTTTTACTGTCACCAAAGGATCCTACGTGAGGTCGATATTATGTATAGATGATCAAAATTTTCTCATTGACAGTAAGTTTTACTACTGGACATTCAAATACCTGTTCAGTGTTCAAGGACTGCAGATTTATCAACGGATTTACACGCTTAATAGTGTTATTTACATAAATGACCACTCTACCTTGATGTTTTTTATTTATGACAATAACAGTCCCCTATCACATACCCTGGAATTGTCCATCCAGTTAACTCATTCAATGTTAACAAACATCTGGTTGTCTTTAAGTTAATACTTCCAAGGTCTTGCAGCTTATTATAAAGACACTGAATATTGAGAAGTGAGATCCTAATTGATTATAGATTAGCAATTTTCCACGAAATAAGATTTATTACGACTGGTTTCAATGTAACTACATCATCATGTAACAGTCATCACTTAACGAGTCCAGTGTGTATACGAAATAGCAAGTAAGGGGAGGGTAGTGGAAAATAAGTAAGGAAAGGTGGAAGGCAGCATGGATGACTTAATGAGTGAGGAAGACTGGTAACTAGGTGCAGTCTGGAGAGAATGTCGTAGCTGTGTTGCATGGTTGGCGGCCGCGACATCATTGGTGGGAGCATAGCACAGAATGAGAGGGTAGTATTTGGTTTATGAGTAACAATAGGGTTCAGGCTCCCGGGAGTAGGGACGGGCACTTGCAGTGACCCTGAGGAACTTGGAGCAGAGTTTGATCCGCAGCCCAGAGCTCTGTGGAGAGTGGTCGGTGACAGACATGGCGGGACCCGGGGTGGCAGGGGACGTCACGGGAGAGGTGTGGGGAGGTGCTGGGCATCTCTGGTGTGGTCGAAGGTTCGACCGACAGATTTTGAGGATGGGTAACAGGGGAGGAATGGGGAAGAGAAACCCAATTCTCCAGCATCGTCTTGCATTGTAAGGCATCCCGGAGGGTCAAAGGTAGCTGGTGACACGTATGAGATAACCCCCATGGGTAAGAGGATAGAGAATACTCCTGCAATATCTCTGCTTGTCGTAAGAGGAGATTAGAGTGTAGGGAGAAAACCCTGGAAACAAACCTCCAGCCAGCAAGGGATGTATCTGGACAGTGCTTTGGATCCACTGTTTGAGTGGCTATGCCATCTGGCCTGCGATCTGCCCAGGTGTTTACCATGCCTGAAGACCCGTGAGGGAGAGAAGGGGATCCTGGAGAGTGAGCTCTCTGGTTACCAGCAGGGTTTCGGATGCCTTATATGGACCGGGGAGTGATACCCCTCTTCGGTCCCAAATTTTGTTTAAATGAGAGGCTGGTAGCTAGCCACTCCCAGCCAATCGACTTCCATCGAATATTCCACCGGTGGCAAGTGCCAAGGTCTGTGTAGGGAGGTCGGAGATGTAAGGGTTTTGGTGGGCCCTTACATAGAAGATCCACCCTGAAACAGACAACCACTCCTGAAGTGCTATATCCCTTGAGTCAGCCCTGGTAACCGCCCCAGTTCAGCTGATGATCTTCTCTGGGGATGGCCAACAACCATAATTAATGGGAGAGGACGAATTTTGTAAAAATTTTACTGAGGATTTTAACCTGTTTTTATTAAAAAGCCACGAAAAAACTCACTTTAGCAGATTTAATGGGACATTCCCAGCTATAGATCTCTATATGCTCCAGAAGTCTAGCCTCGAAGCTGCAGATATACCTCATAATGACCTTAGTGGGAGTGACCACTTTTCTCTTCTGCTCTCAAAAGAAGACATTGCGCTTAACATTCCCAAACCTCCAGAAAACTGGCGTATGGGCCTCTGGCCACCCATACGTGGCTACTGTGGGAAGCAGCCGTAGCCTATTGTATATTCTGCCGTCACGCTCAACACAAACTCCGCTTCATAGTTATCTCGCGGATTGAGTCTAGCGGAAGATAGGTTAGATTTAAGTAAGTTTAGTAATTGAAGTACCTCGGTATTCGATGGTGTCTCCAGTCCTGGTGCTGTTGCAGGTTTTAAGGTGGCAAATGTCAGTATTGGTATGTGTTGAGTCACTGGGATTGCCTGCTGTAAAGTTGCTGAAGTCTCGGTCAGGTAAGCGACCTGTATAGCCAGCAGCGTTATTTGTTCCTCCATGTTGCTGAAATATGACCTATCCGTAATGAGTGAGTGCAAGAGGGCACTGCTGCTGAATTTAACCATTCAGCTATGGTGAAATGGGTCTCATCGTTAGGCTCCGTTTGGAGTTAGAAGAATGCTCCCGGTGGTGTAGTGGCTCCATGTACCTAAAGAGTAAAATATTTTTCCCTTGAACACAATGCTTCAAACGCCTGCCAGTTGAGATCGTGTGTACTTCTTCCTTGACTACAAAGGTAGAAATATTTGTCCGTTTTCTCAATGCTTCAAATGTTTCATACTATGGTGGCGTGAGTGGGCCCTTAGCCACATCGTGGCGCACCAAAACTTGGAAGAGGCTATTACATGGGCCTATATATATGACCTATCCCTAAAATGATCAGGGGAGGCAGCAGGTGCTGCATGTGACCATTCAGCTATTGGACGAAATGGGTCTCAACAATAGAAGAATCCGTTTGGGATGACAGAACACTTCAGGCAGCCGTAATGGACCCTGGGTGGTAAGGGACGTAACAGGAGAGGTGAGGGGCAAGGGTATCCGTGAAAATAAGAATGATTGCTCTCAGATTGAAATTGATTGGGAGAAGGGTGGGCCAAACTTTCAGGTAATGAAATGGTAGTGAGTTCATTAACCAAACTGGTTGTGCGAGTCCACCAAAAACTACTTAATGAAGTCTGTTCCAATAATCCACAGCCAATAACTCAGAACTTCATGTTGTCAGTTCCTCAAATAAGATGGAATGATCCATTTGATGCAATGGAAACTGGAATCGTCGTGCACTGCTGGTACTCCGCCCCTGGGGCAGAGTTGTTGTTGAATGCTTTTCACCCTATTGGAAACCTTTATCTTTCGGGAAGTCGTCTTTCAAAAATGTAGCTGGCTTAAGTCTGTCAGTGGGCATCGTTGACTTCTTCCCTTGGATACTTAGGTAGAGATATTTGTCCGTTTTCCTCAATGCTTCGAAAGATTCAAAGCAGGATGGCTGGAGTGCGCCCCCAGTCGCATCGTGGCGCAAAAACATTTGGAAAAGGGCGTATAAATGAAATGTGAACCCCCCCCCGCGGGGAGGGGGATAGAGAATACTCCCGCAGTATACCTGCTTGTCGTAAGAGGCGACTAAAGTGCGGGGAGAAAAATTTCCGAAAACAAACCCCCAGCCAGCAAGGAATGCGTCCAGACAGTGCTGTGGATCCACTGTCTGTGAGCGGCCATAACATCTGGCCTGCGATCCTCCCAGGTGCTTGCCGTGCCTGAAGACCCGTAAGGGAGAGAAGGGGATCCTGGAGGGTCATCTTTCTGGTTCCCAGCAGGGTTTCGGATGCCCTGCATGGACCGGAGAGCGATATCCCTCTTCGGCCCCGGATTTGGCATAAACGGGAGGCCGGGAGCTTGCCACTCCCGGTCAATCGGCTTCCATCGCGTTTTTGCTCCGGTGGCGAGTGCCAAGGTTGTGGGGTCTACGTAGGGAGGTCGGAGATGTAAGGGTTTTGATGGGCATTTTCATCTAAGATCCACCCCGAAACAAACAACCACTCCTGAAGCGCTATATCCCTCGAGTTAGCCCTGGCGACCGCTCCGGTTTTGCGGAGCGGCGTCCCGAATGTGTGGCTCCGTGGTGGGTGGGGAGGCCGAGGGACGAATTATATATTATTATGGAGGAAAAATCTTTTCCACCACCAAAAAGATCCCGTCCGGACACCGGCGGGGGAGATAAGTGTGCTGGCGCATGTAAGCGCTACTTGATAATGTCATGTGCAAAGGAAGGTGAGACCTTGAAAAAGGTTTCTCCTTTCATTATTCGCAGAGTTTTGTCGCAGATAGTACCTGGGGACCCAAAGAGCATGAAGAAGCTGAGGGACGATACCCTCCTTATTGAGTCCTTAAACGTAAAACAGGGCGAAAAACTATTAGCAATGGGAATGTTCCATGACATTCAGATAAAGGTGGAGGTGCACCGCACTCTTAACACCTGTCGGGGCGTCATTAGTAATTACGACCTCCTCTACGTGGATGTCGACTAAATCGAGAGAGAAATACACTCTCAGGGAGTGACTGATTGTCGTCGACTCACCACGAGGCGCAACGGAGAAAACATAAATAGCACCCTTGTGTTCTTGACGTTCGCGCGCGATAGACTACCCGACAAGGTGTTTGTTGGCTATAAATCGGTCCCGTTGAGGCTATTCATTCCAAATCCTGTGTGTTGTTTTAAGTGTAAACGGTTCGGCCATGTCGAGTCGCGCTGCGAGGGCAAGGCAACCTGCCTGCGCTGTGGCAAAGACGCGCACGAGAATAAAGAGTGGTCTTCGGAACTTCTTTGTGTCAATTGCGAGAGTACACACCCGGGTGTACTCACGTGATTGCCCGAAGAAGAAAGGAAAGTCATGGAGATCAAAACGCTTGAAAAAATCCCATACGCTGGAAAAAATCCCATAGGAGAAAATACAGGGCGCTAATCGCCCCAACTTTCTCCCGGTCCTTTGCTTCCGTTGCGACCACGCCATATTTAAAGTGTACCATCGCCACGCAGACCGAGATCCCAAAAGACTCCGCTATCGACATGCAAGCGCTTAAACCGAAGAGGATGAAAGATACGAAGAGCTAGGTGGACAACGAGCCACCTACTCCGGTGGGCCCTTCAAAGAAGAGCCCACCAAAAACCACCAAGGGGAACACGCCGAAAGGGCGTGAGAATAAACCTTCCCCGCCACCTCCAGCCAAGCCAAAAAAAACCGGAGGTCATTGAAGAGGACCACAGTATCTCGGATACTGAGGTTTTTGCAAGCGAGTGGAAGAGGAAACATCGCTTCAAGCGATAACCTCAATATAGTTGGTCATCTCACCACCTTTTAATTAACCTATTTATTTATTTATATATTTATTCATTTTAATTTTACACTTCATTGTATTTTATATTGTGGTTCATTGTATTTTATATACTTAATGATAAATAAATATTATTAATATCATGTACAGAAAATTAATTGACCTGTTTTCTTCAGTTAGCCCACACTCATTTATTTTCATGATTGCGGTGTAATAATTAGTTTTAATGTAAGTTTTCTTTAATGCAATGATAATGTAAGCTTTTCTAAGGGTGTGGTGTGTATGTAATGCCTTGAACTGTTGCTGTTTCATATGTTCAATAGATGTTTTTTGAAATGGGATATATCATTTTTAAATGTAATTAATGAGTTGCAATGCTCAAATGTTTCTTTTAGAGAGACAAAATCATTTGGTCTTCAATTCTTTTAAAATCATGTCATAACAGGGACTAAATTTTACAAGTTTCCCTAACAAATTTGTTGATGTATTGTTCTATTACTATATTTGATGTTGTGGTGATATTATCCATATTACACTTTATAAATTACTTTTCCCTCTACATTTCTACTTTTCATAGTTTGGCTATACCTGTCACATTGAGATGACTTATTAGATCCTTTATGCATTAAAAAATGACCGTAGCTGTCACTGCACCCTATAAACTCCCAACACTAATACTACTGAATGTATTAACATAATTATCAATTACTCATTTCATTCTAGAGACTTTTCATGAGTAATTTGGCCAATTTTTTATAATTGCTCAATATAATTTTATTCCTTAATTGCAATCCTAGTTCCTAGAAAATAAGGCAGAATCTTTGGAAAAGTTTAGTGCTATCTCCCAAAAAAATGGGTTTCTTGTAAAAATATCCAGTTAAATGCAAGGTCCATTTTGAAATATTAATATTTGCTGTTTTTGAATTGAACTTGTATTAGTTATTCTTTTCAGGAAATATGTCACCATCAATGTAGTGTTTTTTCCTATGAACATCTCCTAAGTGATTTCCTAATGTCACTGCTTTGTTTTGTTAATGTTAAATAATAAATAATGTAAAAGAACAAATAATATGTGAAAGAGGGTATTAATGCTATACCATAATGCCAAGTAATGCAATGCCCTTTATCAACCAAGGTTAATATAACAATGTAATTTCATTGTAAAACATAGCCCTCTTAAGTGGGTGTCACTATTATTATTATTATTATTACTACTACTTTCAATTTGCCCAGAGGTCATAATACAAAAATACCTAGTGGGTGGTGTATGTACATGATATAAGGCACCTCTAAAAGTTGTAAAGATACAGGCTCAATTAAAATACAAAAAAATGGTGCTCACAGTTCCATAATTTTTGGCACAAACCCATGAACAATGATTGTAACATGCACATGAAAATATCAATAAGAAAAATCATTGATCACCGACATGAATCGGACATGGCCATTGCTGTAAACTAAGAGCATGAACTTTACTGGTCAGGAAGATTGTTGAGATATTCGTCAACCGAGTAGAACATATTGCGTTGTAGATATCTCTTTAATTTATGCTTGAATGCAGTAGTTCCCTTAGTATGATTTATACTTTAGGGTAGTTTGTTATATAATCTGATGCCCATTTCATTGGGTCCTAATTTCAATGCTTCAGTTCATATATTCCCATAATGGATGCTGTGCCATCCTCTGGTGTAATGATGATGACAGGTAGAGTTAAGAGACTAGTTGTCAATGTTATTTTTTATACACAGAAATAGAATCATTTTGTAGATGCACAGGAGTGATAGCAAATTTAATTCATGGAAAATAGGCCTTGATGGAGCATTTTAAGGTTTTCTGGTTATTATTCTAATAGCTTCCTTTTAAAGAAAAAAGTTATAGATATTTGCTTAGGAATGAACATTCCATGGCATATAGTGTGGTTTGAATTTTATTTGATATGGCCTGTGTGTATTTACACTTTGAATAGAGTAATTATAAATTGACACTTGCCTCATGTCTAATCCTGGTTTATCTCATTTTTATGATATTGGTTCAGTAAAAGTAACTCTTAGTATTATATAATTATTTTTTTTAACTGCTCCGTATATTATTAGCTAGGTTAAAACTGATTTCTCCTTAGGATTGACCCAAGTTAATACTTTTCTAAAAAATCATTAAGCACAAGGAATGACTAGTTCTGGGAAATGAATTTGAATGTGCGTGGTGAGCATGATAAACCGTAACCTTCTCAAAATAGGTGAGTTAATACCAGTGGAACTAGCCATTGAAGAGAATACTTTGAGAGTATATAATGGTATACTCTTTAGTTATACCATTGAGAATTCATTGTTATTTCTATTATAGTGCTTTGAGTGCCATTAAAAGATGGTTTTGCGAGTCAACACCTGTTTTGTGTGGATAAATGATATGCTTGTGTCGGTTGGGTCTAATTAATGTCTGAAATGAATGTAATCAAGAAAAAAGTAATGAGAAATGATGGAATGCATATGGTTGTTTTCATATTCCTGAGCTCTGGAATTTTAAGTTTTGGTTTGATTAGAGTACTCAATGCATGCAGAAAAAAGAAAAAAAATGACAATTTAATGATGGAAATGACAGTATCAGACAATGATTTCTGATAACAAGTGGCTTATATGCTTGGCTTACTTTGTTTCGGTGATTCATTTTTGAAGGCATTAGCACTCTGTGTTCTCATTGTCTTACCGTGCGTGCCCTTCCTTAAATGCAATATCTGATCCTCTGTATTCTTTAAATCTTTTATAGATAGGCCCGTGACTGAGTCTACGACACAAGAAATGGCCCAATAAATTGCTAAGCAATCTAGCTAAGTTAAGCAAATAAGGAAATACTACTTAAATGGCATCTCATGGTGATATGGCTGCCAAGGCAAATCTCACTCAAGTTAGTTATTTGTGTTGAAAATGCCGTATCTTGTGTTCTATAATCATCCTATTATGAGAAACATAATTCATTATGTACCAACATTATTTCATGACTTCTGGTTTTCTCTGAGTACTCTGAAGCTGTGAAGTATTTGAGTAGACTGGGAGGAATCCTATCCTCTTTGTTGGCTAGCCAGCCCTTTATCAGTGAACAATTTTAAATGTCGTACAGCCATCAGAATACTATCTCTTAGCATTCTAAACTGCTCAGTTGACTATTTAGCTAAACAGCTGGTTAAAATGGTTTTCAATTGAATTTATGATGGAAATTTTTTAGACAATGGCCAAGTTAATTTTTTTGATTATTTATGAATAATGGTGTTAGTAAATATGCCTTTTGTTCTTTTCTACTGTGAACAGCTTGGTATTCTGAATATTTCATGTTTTTATTACTATGGAGGTGTTCCTAGCCTCCCTGTCATTGGGCAGTACTGGATGGCCAGTCAGCCCAGTCTCATTGATCCCAGGATTTAGCTTTTCTTTGTATTTCTCTTTATATTATAAGAGATTTGCAATTAAGGTGGTGAACTGCCTGTTATCCTGCTGTTGAAGGACAGAGCATCTAGGAACTTTTGGGATCGGTCCCAATGTTGTCAGGATTCAGTTCGGCTCTCTTTCCTTCTAAATGTATCATGGAAATGATGGACTAGGTAGTCTCCTAATGAATTCTATAATGATATCAATAATGTCTCTCAATTACTAAAATGGTATCAGACATAATTTTTCTCATATGCTGTCTTCTTACGATTATTCTTATCTGGCTACCGTGAAACATTTTTGAAATCATTGCACAGTGGGTTCAATGTATATTACTCACCATTGGTGCACTGACTATGATGAAACATCTAATCTTCTGCAATTTTAAGTCCATCTGCTCTATATGTTTTACATCCATTGTAGCTCATTGATAAGAATATATCTCAATCAGATATTAACTGAATAATTACCCTCTGTTAGTAGGCTAAGGGGCGCTGTGAAGTATTTAGGACCCCCCTCGGGTAGGGAGATAGAGAATACTCCCGCAGTATACCTGCTTGTGGTAAGAAGTGACTAAAAGGGCGGGGAGAAAACCCTGAAGACAAACCCCCAGCCAGCAAGGGATGCGTCCGGACAGTGCCGTGGATCCAATGTCGGTGTGCGGCCATACCAACTGCTCGGAAGTAATTTTGTCTGGAGAGAATTGACGACTAACTTAAAATTAGTCATCAATACTCCCTTTCTTTCATTTAATTTTATTTAAAAAAATCGTTACTTTGAAAGAAACCAACTGGGAAAATTTTTCCCTTCCTTGATGAGCGAGAGGTACGGTATCTGCAGCTGCTATCAGATAGCAGCTGAAGTTACCGTAATCAGGAAGATTTTTTATTTGGTAGCCGATCGTTTCAATGATTTTGTTAAATGATTAATTGAATTTCACATTTCCCAATGTTCATTTAGTTTTTTACGCTAAATATCCACCTTGTTAAAACCAAAGCCTGATATTTAGACCATGTCTCACGCGCACCCTAAAGCGTTCACGACCGATACGGAATACCAGCGTCTCTTAAGTGGCTTCTTTGAATTGCATTCTGACATCGTCCCTGTCTATACCGATTGGTCGAAGTCGGAATCTGCATGTGCCTATTCGGTGGTCTCACGCTGCCATGGAGCCTTGGGAGAAAAACTGAATACCTTTTGCAGTATTTTCACAGCCGAACTGTTAGCAATCAGGATAATACTAAATTAAATAAAAGGAAATAAGGGCTTTTTCCTCATCTGTTCACATTCGTTGAGCACCCTAAAATCCATATCGGTCTTACCAATGCACCCAATAGTTCCGGAGATACATTCCACCCTCTTATCTTAGAAAAGGGAACAGGGTATCTTTTATATGGACTCCTGGTCATGCGGCAATGGGTAAGCCAACAAAGAAGCCAAGGAAGCGCTGAGTAGGCTCGAGACCGATTCCTCGTTGTCACTTGTGGAGGACATTAAGACCCCCCGCGGGAAGGGGGTTCAAGTATACTCCCGCAGTATACCTGCTTGTCGTAATAGGCGACTAAAGGGCGGGGAGAAAAATTCCCGAAAACAAACCCCCAGCCAGCAAGAAGTGTCCGGACAGTACTGTGGATCCACTGTCTGTGAGCGGCCATACCATCGGGCCTGCGATCCGCCCAGGTGTTTACCGTGCCTGAAGACCCGTAAGGGAGAGAAGGAGATCCTGGAGGGTGAGCTTTCTGGTTCCCAGCAGGGTTTTGGATACACTGTATGGACCGGGGCGCGATATCTCTCTTCGGCCCCGGATTTCATGTAAACGGGAGGTCGAGAGCTAGCCACTCCCGGTCGATCGGCTCCCGTCGCGTTTTTGCTCCGGTGGTGAGTGCTACAGTTGTGGGGTCTACGTAGGGAGGTCGGAGATGTAAGAGTTTAGGTCGACCCGTACATGGAAAAGCCACCCCGAAACAGACAACCCCTCCTGAAGCGCTATAACCCTCGAGCTAGCCCTGACGACCGCTCCGGTTCTGCGGAGCGGCGTCCTGAATGTGACTGAGGTTCTAATCGTCTCAACGGTGGTGCAAAATGACCGTAGCTGTCGACGCACCCTAAAAATCCCCAACACTACTACTAGGACCTTGAGGCCGCGTTGCGGCACCTGGTTTTAAACGAGTGGAAGGAACCTTGGCGGTTCGTGGATAACAAAAAAGTGAGACCAATAAAGTTGGTCGTTTCGGCGTGGCCCTCGTAAAGTAAGGGGTGATTTAAGAAAAATTTTAGAGGATGACCCCAACTCTTTAAATAGTTCTAATATTTTTAATGGAACCTGGCCTGATGAGACAACTTTAGTTGTGGTGCCCTTTTTTAGGGCGTTTGATTTTAAATATGTATATGAATTTATTTATTTTTATATTTATTGAACGGCAACTGAGGTTCTAAATATTTTGACTGTGGTGCAAAGTGACCATAACTGTCTATGTACCCTTAAACTATTACATGTACTACTACGAGGAATGTCTAAAAATTCCGGGAACTTCTTGAATAGCGCTCCTCCAGTAGCCCCGCCAAATAACCAGATTCGGTTCTCACCAGTTTGAGTCTCACATAACCCCAGTAAGCAAATCTACTACTACGCTAACACATCAACTGAAATATCTCGATGTAATGATTAATACAAGTGACCTATCAGGACAACTAAACCCCGCTTCCAGACGTCGAATATACTTAATACCTTGATTCCCAAGTTACGAGCCATTGACATCCCCAAGGCTGCGGGATTCCTATCATGGGTGGTATGGGTGCTCCGATTTCCTACGTTTTTAGTGACACACGTGTACCACCGTAACATCAGATGGTGGAGTATCCTGAGGGGAGAGCGAAGTATTTAATAGAGAAGTGTCGCTCCCGAAGGCCACGGAAACGATAGAAGTCTACACGGATGCAACCCCGCAGCAGGGAGGCGTGGTAATCACCAATTGGAACATATCCCAATCATTTCTGATCCCGCTTTTATCCTCAATAAATGTAAGCGAGTGTTTCGCGGCCCTGGAGGGCTTGAGACTGACATTTGATTTTTGAGACATTTCAATATTTACGATATAATGCTCAAGTGAAAATGATTGTAGATAATTCTACCGCATTGTACTCCCTAAGAAAGGGAAAAGGTGTCATTTTCCTGTTGAATGAAATTTTAATTGAAATGCATATGAACCTATTAATAAAAGAAAGACAGTCACACACAGAGACCTGGACCTTGGTTCCCAAAGCGGCCAACCTTGCCGACAGGCCCTCTCAGGCCGTGCCCCCTACGTAATATATGCCGCGTCGCCATATTGGCCGGCGTGGATATATATATAGCCGGGGGTATACGGCTCGGGAGTCGGTTCGAAAGCAAGGGTAAAGCCAAAGTGATCAGTAAGAACCAGGGTCCAGCAGCAGCGGTAATATTTTATTGCGGAATGGAATATTTTTGGCTTTAAACGAAATATACAAGTGATTGCAATCGGCAATTTTAATTAAATGCATAGAAGCTGTTCCTGTATTTTTAATATATTTCCCGGGAAACTTAAAATGTTTTAGTATTTATAGATTGTGATTAATGTTTTTAAAACCTTGAGAGTTGTTTTGAAATTTATATTAATTTATCTTCAAGATCGAAACTTAATGAAGGCGATTTCAATTTTTTTGTGCCGTTAAAAGCAGACAGTGTTATAAATTCCGTTCAATAAATGACAGCTCAATTAGTTAAAAAAAGAGATAAATTCTTTAAAATAAATCAACCAGGATTACCTATATTGAGAACTAGAGGCAAGTGCATCTCAAAGAGAGAAAAACGCCTTTTTATGAACCCACTATTTCCCAAGTTAACATCAATATAATGAGACACGCACATAAAATAACATTGACAAATCTTGTCTCCATTCAGGAAATTTGAAAGAAGTATGCAGTTTTTTGAAGGACTGACGAAACTGGGCATATGGGCTGTTCATCTACATCTACTTAATACCCCGCAAGGGCGTGTGGCGGGGGGTTCGGATGTTGACGTGTATGGTTGCTGTTGGTTCGGATGAGTGACGTGTATGGGTGTCATGGTTTCTTTGGCCGTATCTGCTAGGTAAGGGCCTCCGTCTGAGTTGCTTGGTACGCCATAATAACAGGAGGACGTGGCTGAGGAGAGCAAGACCATTTTACGATCCTTTTTGAGTTAAATTGGCTCGCTCTCTTACCGCCTGCTCAGGGATGGTGGCGGTCGCAGGGGGTGCCTAGTGGATTGAAGAGGCACGCCCACTAGCCTATCCCCTCGGAACACATTTCATGGGATTTAAAGGCGCTGATCCACGCAATTTATATATCCCACTAAAATGCTGCTATGAGTTAGGACGGTGGAACGAAAGAGGGATGCGATCTTTGATTTGGGGGGGGGTATTCTAGTGCTCTGATCTATTCTGCGCCGGATACACAATCCTCTTGTCAATACGATACTTAATTCCATTTATCGATAGCACCCTTCTCTTTTATTAGAATGGGCGTTTAAAAACTCTATATGGGAGGGAGGTATTTAGAATTAGATGATGGAGAATCGCGAAAGTCTCTCTTCTGTGTAAAGAAGACTTATGGTGGGACAGCACTGTTTGCCCTGCATGCAAATACTTGCATGATGCTTTTCAATCCATGCATCTATACTGGGAATGATTAGATATTCACTTTCAGTAGGATTATTTAGCCTGTCACAAATGCCATTGTGGAGGTGGTGAAGAAGCCTATGCTCTGAAATCTGAGGTAAAACTTGACCTTAAATTGGCAATACATATTTTTTTTAAATATGAAAGACTTCACAACAAAGGTTTCTCCTCTCCTTTTGGTAAAATTGGATTTTGACACCGTGGAAATTTACCCTGAAATAAGATAGTGTTTATGACCAGATCATACTGTTATCCCAGAAAATTGAACTCAACTTTTATACATTATCTGTTTTATTTTTTATACGGAAGGGAGCATGAGAAAAAGAAATGAGTGACATATCTGAAATGAAATATATGAAATGACAAGAGGAAATGCCCGTTGAAATTTATATTAATGTAGACATAACGTTGGCTAACGATACTTAAGGTAAGCTAGAAGCAGCAAACTTTTATTCAGTATTCCAATTTAGCTTTATGTTAATATACTTAAATAGCCGATTGAAAATATGTAACTAAATACTACTATATAGTACTAAATATAGTATGTAAATTAGTATTCACCTCTTCCCAATCTGAGTTTGTTTGAACAGATTAGCGATTTTTCAAATCAATAGTAAATAGTTGCAGACGACATTTAGCGAGGAAAAGGACTACAGTCAAAAGACCTGTAATTACATGGTAAATAAATAATAATAAATTTTGAGCTAATTAAATTCAAGAATGTTCAAAAACCAAATAAGAATAGAATATTATCCAGAATTCTCTCGATAAACCTGTATTTTTAAGAATTTTTCTCTTTGATTTAAAGACTAAGTCTCAGATAAGCGTATCGTATTTGTTCGCGAATAACGACCCATCTGTTTGAAAAAAAGTTATTTTGAAACCCTCCAAGCAATGGTGGCGAAATAATATTATATGATTCAATTACAAATCTAAGGAGAAACATTTATCCGCCCAAAAATTAGGTATTTTTCAGTTTGGTAGTTAGCTACTTTCACTCCTTCGCCGAATTGGAATTTTATGTCGATATGTGACGGATTCTCTGTTATACATGTATGAAATCTCCGGAGTAACTCGCGGAATCTCATTTTACTATCACTGAAGTCAATGTTTACATTTTGATTCCTTGCAAACGGTTATATGTGCAAATAACCGAACAGTATCAGTAAATAAATTTTGCTATAATGGTCAATAATAATTTTCAGCGCCTCCAAAACGTTAAATTTATAATATTTTATGCCCCTTTCTCCTTTTTCCCCATTTTTATTTGACTTCTGAAATAAATCTATGTCACAAATAAGCACACATTTCAACCTTTACACGGCAGCAGTTGACATGTAGTCCATCTGTTTTTATATCTAGTTGTGCGTAGGCCGAGCCTTCGTGGCCGGCGGGCAAAAAGTTCTTCTCCACGTGCGAGGGTAAGGCTTTTGTTGAAACTAGAATCACGTAGGATCGGCAGCTAAAGAGTGAGAAGAGAGAAAAAGGGGGGAGGGGCCACTCGGAGGCTGACCCAAATACGTGTTCCAATTCCGCTCAGGAAGTGAATATTGGCTTCTCCTGGGTGGCCTCTTTACATTCATGTAAGGATCATTGTGCTGCTGAAGTACTTGCGAGAGAATTCTACTAATGATACATGTTGTTAATTTGCACTATTGAAGATTCGAGCCATTATATACGTAACTTAAGGTTGCACTCGATATGGTGATGGGATTTTTATTTGGCGCTTGGAATCCAATTTGAAATTGTTTCCCATTCAATTTACTTTCGACAAACGTTAGAAAAAAATAATAGCGTAAAATTGCAACATTTCATTTCTGCCTGGCCCTTCTCTTTCTTCTTTTATTTCAACCAAAACTCGCTGCATATAAATCATCTACTTCTGTAGAAATGAAAAGGCCCAGTCAATTGATGCAGATGGTATATTTTAATGTCATTCATCCAAGAGGGCAACCCCAAAGCCAAACGGACCAGCTGGATCGTCTGCAGTAATAATTGAGGCAAGCGGGAAGGTTAATAAAAAATCGTGATTAAAGGTTGACTTCTATGATTCCGTGCTGCAAGGAGTCAGTCGCTTATGAGGGTTCACGCCCCACACTCCGCCCGCGAACGAGACGAGAGAAAGGTGCAGGGTGAGGTGATCCCGGTGACCATTGAAAGGCGACGGGTGTCAATCGCGAGGGCCACTCTCTCGTTTACTTTCTCGTTAACTTGCCCGAAGTGGGGCTTTTCTCCTCAAATAATTTGCTAGAAAAAGAGGTGCATCAGTCCCGCTCACGCCCAATCATTATGCTATGGCATACTCTCAGCTCACTTCTTCTCTTTTACAGACACATTGTAAAGGTGTCACTTAAATATGTAGTTGGATTGCACGTTCGAAAGAGTAGAGTAGACCCATGCCGTCGTCAGATCCCGACTCTTGACCAGCTTTATTATTTGATTAGAGCTCTTAGGCTTACAATAGATAAAATACCAGATCTAATTAGAGTCATAGTCGGGAAGAGTTATCATCGAGCAGCATGTTAGCTGAGCCAATGATGTCCGTTCCCCAATTCTTTTGCTTACTTTCATGCTACGTTATTATCAATCACCTTGAAATTGAACCGGTCGATGAAATCTCAATCAATGAGAATATTAGGAAAATTTGCTTCTACAATCGTTTTTCAATTTCCCCTTTCACTTTTCGTCCCGCATTTCTCAATATGCAATCGAATTGTATGTACAATTGAATGAATCTCAGTGTACAATTGAATATGTAACATTCAAATATGTAAAAACGTTGCCCACTAGATACACTGCATTTTACAAAACATGAATGATCTCAGAAATATTTGAGGATTAGTTTCATGCTCTGGATGATAAAATGGGGCCTCATGACAAGAGAATTCTGCTGTTTATCGATTATTATCCAGCCCTTCCATCGAATGTTCACTCGAGAAATGTATTTTTTCATTGTTTTCCTGCAAACTGTACTAGTGAGCTCCAATCATTTTGTTTAGGTGTGATGTACTCATTTAATTGTGCATTAACGAAGACTGATGATGCCGAAATTCGTATCTCTGCATGATTGTGATAGGAATGTCAAGGCAATAAAATTAAATCTACTGGATGCTTCAGTAATTACCCTCGTAAAATGATAACTCCTCTTTTCCCGTTAATTGCGTTTGCCCGAATTTTACCCCCGAAGAGCGCAAATAAGGGGTTTTACTGTGTATCATCAAATTAAAAATTCGGTAGAGTCAGAGGAATCTTGATAGTTAATCTTAGAGAAATGATTGCCAGAAGGGTTACTTTCATCAGAAGGGTTATATGAGCAGATATTGTCGAGAAACATTAATTTTGGTTTACTACTTGCTTTTCTTAGTCTATTAACATAGCCCGGAAAGAACTTTACATTATTAGATACATGTGCTTGAAAAGTGTCAATGTAATTTAGTAGAATATATTTATTGATTTTTTTTACAAAATGAAGCAAACTTTTGGTAATCCTTTATATCCCGGTTATTTTATCAATTTTTCGAAGAGACTTTTTTTATTTAAATGTTTTATGTGTTTATGGTATGCATTACAGAATAAACAGTATGTTGGCGTGAATATATCAACGGCATTAGTAATGATACAAGTATTCAGCAACATTATTGAAGTAACTTTATCATTAAAATGGCCCTATTGGCACTATACAATTAACTATTCAGTCCATTAAAATCACTCTTTTTAAATCATTGAGGTTAATGGATTTAGTAGCAGAGTATGCACTTCTCTTTGTGAATTTCACATCAATCACATTTTCGCGTCGTGGCGGGGGATGACAAATTTCACAATTATAGGGTCAGAATCAATAGACACGTGTCTATTCACAATTTGATTAGGCTACATCCATATGTTTACCAAAACAGTTATGAATTCCATTAATTCTAAAGCAGACCCATGAATAAAAGCAATCAATTCGTACTGAAGTGTCCGCGGCGTTGAATTGCTTCTCTCTGCATTTCCGGGTTCTCCATCCGCGTTGGGTTGTCTTCCGGTGACGACAGTTTCGCTGGCCATCCTGCCAGCGTCTTCCGGTCGAAGGTGTTTTTCGAAATTTCTTGTCCGCCTTTTAAAGGGCTGGTAGTCAAGTACCGCGCTCTGACTTGATAGTCCTTTTCCGGGCGCTGTTTAATGGATATACATCGTCCCTGATGATATTTCGTGGTCATTTTAGGATTTCAAGTGCGTCGCGGATTTGCCGGGGGAAATAGCACTTGTCCTTGGCTATTAATTTCGCTCTCTCGAAATCGATGACGTGTTCCGGCTCGCTCCAAGCATTCTCGACGATGGCTGATAAGTTTGTTTCTATTCCGTCGCCCTGCAATGTTCTTTAATCTTTGCTGTGAGTGATATGCAAGTTTCCCCGATGTAAGATCTACCGCAGGAGCAATCGGTATTTGCCTTCTGACAACTCCTTAGAGATGTTGTCTTTTTGGTCTATGCAAGAGGCTGTTCATTTTGGCCACGGTATTGAACCTTGCCACCACGTTCTGTTTGTTGAGGATCCTGGCTTTCATTTCGAACGTCCTCGCGACATATGAAATGGTGACTCGCGCCCTTGGTTATGACGCTTTTCCCTCTCCGTTGTCATGGGTGGTCAGCTGACAACTTATTTTCCACTTTCTGGTCCTTTATAGGATCATGTCGGTCATGTACCCATTTCTGCGTTGTGCAGTCGTCAGATGTTTCAATTCTGTCTCCAAGGAGTCAGTGTCTGTTAAGGTGTACGCCCGATGCATGAGAGTGGACATCAAAGCAGCCTTATGAGATGGATGGGGATGCAAGTTGGCATTTATGTACCAGTCCTTGTGGGTGAACTTCTTCTAGACGGCGTGTCCCAAGTTGACGTTGCTTTTTCTCTTTACGATGACGTCAAGAAATGGTAATTGTCATCCTTTTTCCATATCCATCGTGAACTGGATGCTACTGTGTTGTGCATTTAGGTGTTCCAGGAACCCATGAAATTCTTCAATGTGAGGCCAGATGACGAAGGTGTCGTCTACGTATCGAAGCCAAACCATTGTTTTCTTGACATTATTGTTCAGCATGCTCATCTCAAGTCGCTGTATGTACAAGTTTGCTACCACTGGCGACAGTGGTGCTCCTTCTGTTTGTTTGTAGTAATCACCATTCCACAGGAAGAAAGTATTCTTTAGACAATATTCCACCAATTCCGGAAAGTCTGCAGGTACGCCCAAGGTGGTGAGTCGTCTGAAGATCTAGTCTTGGGTAGACAAGTTGGTAAATAGGGACACCACGTCGACACTGACCATGATGTCTTCCTTTTTCACTGAGATCTCCTTCCGGATTTCGACGAAGTGGGCTGAATTCTTTACGTGCGAGGACGTTTTTTCGACGTAGAATTGTAGTGACTGGGACAAATACTTGGGTAAGTGACAAGGTCGGCGAGTCGATCTAGCTTACTATGGGCCTCAACGGTATACCCTCCTTATGAACTTTTGGTTGGCCGTAGAGTCTCAAAGGTTTGGGTGCCGATGATAGCCTCTTTTTTCTTCCCGAGGAACTGACGAGTTTTTGATGATGCATCTGATGTCTCGGTCAGCTTTCGTCATTGGGTTCTCGTCCAATTTCGTGTAGGTGTTTTTGTTGAGGATGTCCGAATTTTCTAACTGTATTCCATTTTGGTGATGAGCACCCTTGAGTTGCCTTTGCCCGCGAGAAGGATGACGATGTCGTTGTCGTCCCGAAGGTTCCGCAGGGCTTTTCTTGCCTTCGTCTTTATATTCTGTTTAGGTTGTCTCTTGGTGCGTAGGCGTAGGGCCACATCTACCCTTATTCAATCAAATTACAGGTATTTATATTTTTACATTCAAAATCATGACTTTTATTTTGCAGTGGGACTGCAGCGATTTTTATTGGCACAAGGAGAAGCTGGCCGTTTTCATTCATGATTTTAATCCCTCTTGCATTTGTCTGCAAGAGATACATTTTAAGGCGGCTGGCGAGGGTATTTAAAGGGGTTTACCATTTTAGACTGGATGACACGAGTGACCAGCGAGCTCAAGGTGGAGTAGCAGTTGCGACCCGCGAAAATCTATACACTTCCCGAGGCTTACTGACTTCAACATTCCGAGTTGAGGCCGTCACAGTGTATATCCCTGAGACGATAACGTAATGTAACGATTATCTCCCGGAGGGTGTACCAGCAGCACATTTTAATTTAGAAGCCCTTGTCTGTCATCTAACTCGGCCAGTTATATTGATGGGCGATTTTAAAGCCCACGATCCTTTATGGGGAGGACGGATTTTATCTAATTTTATTGAGGATTTTAACCTGTTTTTATTCAATAGTTGGAAAAAAAACTTGTTTCAACAACTTAAATGGGGAATTCTCAGCTATACATGTAGATTTCTCTACATACTCTAGAAGTCTAGCTCCAAAAGCTGAAGATGTCCGTCCATTATGATGTGTAGGAGTGACCACTTCCACTTTTTACTCGCTAAAAAAGACATTTCGCTTAATGCTTTTAAGCCTCCGAAAAACATGCTTATGAAACGTGGCGATTGGTCATTATTCAAGCGACTTTTTCCTTTTCAGAATGACGCTGGTTTCGACGCGCTGCGCAACGCCGAGACATTAAGTGCATCGCTAATAGCGGCAGCTACCGAAAGTATCCCTCATTCCTCCGGTAAACTTAATCGAGCACCTTTCCCTTGGTGGAAAGAGGAATGCAAAAGGGCGATCCGGATGAGGAAAAAGGCGTTGAACATCTTTAAAAAATATCCCACGGTAACAAATCTGGCATCTTACCGCCACCTGAGAGCGAGAGCTTGAAAGACCGTGAAGCAGGCTTCCTGGATAGATTACGTCAGCACGATCAACCATAGAACCCCACTTGCTCAGGTACGGGACAAAGTGAAGAAAGTTTCCGGGTCCAAGGGCTCATTCGTCATCTCAGCATTGCTTATAGCTGGCCGGGTGGTGACTTCGCCCCATGGAATAAGCGACACATTCGCCAAGCAGTTCGCGGCCAACAGCAGTGACGAGGGCTATTTCACGGACTTTGCGAACATAAAAAGGGGATTCGAGAGGGTCCCTCTCAATTTAGGTGAGGCTCGAGCACCGGCAGAATACAATGAACCCTTCTCGCCCTGGGAACTGAAATCCATCATCACAGACTCCCATTGCACCTCGCCAGGTATGGACGGAATCCACAACGCTTTCTATGGAATATTCCGGAAGCAGCGTTGAGGGAGGTCCTCAATACTCTCAACCAGTTTAGGATTGAGGGTAGTTTCCAAAGCATCCGTCGTTTCTGTCGTGATAACTATTGCGAAACAGGGCTAGAACAAAAATGACCCGAATAATATTGTCCCATCTCTCTCATTAGTTGCCTGTGCAAAGTGATGGAAAGAATTGTTAACCGACGTCTCGTTCGGTTTTTTGCGTGAGAGGTCCACGACAGACCATTCGGTGCGCACTAAAAATTTCATCCAGGAAGTCCATCTACTACGCCCACCCGCCGTAGCCGTCTTCTTCGACCTTCAGAAAGCTTATGATAGTGTGTGGTGACAAAATTTTAAACACGCGGTATAGGTGGGGTTTTAGGGACAATATGGCTCATTTATTAGAAATGTTTTACCAAACCGGGTTTATTAAAGTAAGGCTGGCGAGTAGTTATCACGATCCTACATACAGGAGAACGGGGTACCTCGGGGATCAGTACTGAGCGTGAAGTTCTTTGCCATCGCAGTAAACGACGTGACGGAAAGCATCAGTGCTCCGGTGATAGAATCGGTCTTTGTGGGCGACCTAGCCATATTTTGCCATTAAATTAAATCAATTAGGAGACTGGTCGCGAAGGAATGGCTTTCGTTTCTCCACGGAGGAAACGAAATGTATTAATTTCAACCATCTTCGCGTACACCATGTTCCACCAACTTTAAGCCTGAAGGGCAGGAATCTTCCATTTGTTGAGTCCGTCAGTTTCCTGGGTATGATACTTGACCAAAAACTAAATTGGAGGGAGCATATCCTCGTATCCCGCGAGAGGTATCGTCAAGCCCTCTATATTTTAAGGTTATTAAGTCACTGTACAAAGGAGGAAGATTGGACTACCATGCCTTCATTGTATTGAGCCTTGATCCGTTCAAAAGTGGACAACGGTTCAATAGTATACTCGTTAGGATGAGAGTCTCATTTGAGACCCCTTACAGGTGCTCTTAACGCTGGAGTTCTGTTCGCCACCGGGGCATTTAGAACCAGCCCAGCCCCAAGCCTGCTTGCTGACGCAGGGGAGCCTTTGTTGGCAACCCGCAGGACCACTTTGATGGGATGCCTCTAAAGTTTTATCCGTGATGAACCACCCATCTTTTAATATTCTTTTTAACCCACGAATTTTAGACTTATTTAACAGGCGGAGAAGGGCCACCAGGTCCGTAGCCGTTCGATTAATGATTTTATGCATGAATTCAATTTTACATTTCCCGAATTATGCCAGGTCTTTTACGCTAAATATCCCCCTTGGTCAACACCAAAGCTGGACATGCGCGCGCATCATTAAGCGTTCACGACCGATCCGGAATACCAGCGTCTTTTTAGCGCCTTCTTCGGATTGCATTCCGACTTCCTCCCTGTCTTTACCTATTGGTCGAAGTCGGAATCTGCATATGCCTGTTCGGTGGTCTCGCGCTGCCATGGAGCCATGAGGGAAAAACTCAATACCTTTTGCAGTATTTTCACAGCCGAACTGTTAGCAATCAGGATAGTACTAAATGGAATAAAAGGAAATAACGGCTTTTTCTTCATCTGCTCGGACTCCTTGAGCACGTTTGAAAACCATATCGGTCTTTTAATCAATGCAGCCGATAGTGCAGGAGATACATTCCACCCTCTTATCTATTCAGAGAAAAGGGAATAGGGTATCCTTTATATGGACTCCTGGCTTTGAGGGAATACTTGCATGCGGCAATGAGACAGCCGACAAAGCAGCCAAGACAGCCCTTGGTAAGCTCGAGACCGATTCCACGTTGGTACTTGTGGGGGACTTTAAGGCCGCCTTGCAGCATCTGGTTTTAAACCAGTGGAAAGAAGCTTGGCGGTCCGTGGATAAAAACAAAGTGAGAGCAATAAAGTCGGTCGTTTCGGCGTGGTCCTCTGCCGTCCGGAAAAGTCGGAGGGAATAGGTTGCCAACACGCGCTTGAGGATAAGGCACTGTGACCTCACGCACTTGTAACTCTTCCCGCAGAAAAAAGCGCAACCTCGCTGCGATTTTTGTGTCCTGCCCCTATTGGTGAACCAGAATTTAACCCAGTGCAAGAAATATCAAAGGGCCAGAGACACATTTAAAGTAAGTGGCGATCTAAATAATATATTAGGAGATGACCCTCTTGAAGTCTTTAAATATAGTTAGAATATTTTTAAGGGAAAATTGCCTAATGAGACAACTTAAGTAGTGGTACCCTTTTTTGGGGCTTTTTGTTTTAAATATTCATTTATATATTTATGAAACCGTAATTGAGGTTTTAAACATTTTGACAGTGGTGCAAAATGACCAAAGCTGTCGATGTACGCTAAAACCCCAACTAATACTACTAATACTTACGCGATTTTGATATGAACCTATCACTCTCGTAGCAGAAAATCTCACCTGATACGGGTGATTTTTATGGCGCCCTAAAAGTAAAAGCTCCAATCACGGAAGCTAGGCGATTGTAG
Organism: Hetaerina americana; assembly: GCF_022747635.1. Lineage (NCBI taxonomy): Eukaryota > Metazoa > Arthropoda > Insecta > Odonata > Calopterygidae > Hetaerina > Hetaerina americana. Next base: position 24,969,644 of record NW_027286292.1, read on the forward strand.
TCCCAGGTTTACAAAGCATTACTCTTTAAATACTTAAGCTTTCAGTCATTCATTTTAAATTCTTACAATTGAATATTTATGCAAATATATGTTGCCAAAAATTTCTACGTTCTACTAAGAGTAATCTGATATTTTTCAAGATCTATCAAATCTGAGGTGGTTGAAGATCGAGTGTGAATGGATATCATTCACAATTATAGCGCTGTTTCATGCAGGAGGCCACTTCATTAATTTGTTTGGGAATAACTCATTTTCACGTATATCAGCAGTGATTCCACCGACAAAGTGAAGCTCTTTAATGGCGCTAAGTCTGAGATTTGAACTGTGGCAGTGTCACGAGAAAAAGTTTTTTCGCACTACCTGTCCGGAGAGGGATATCTAATCACATTTCGGAGAACGAAAGGACGCGATAGAGGGTCATCCATCTTTCAGGGGATGTGAGTCACTTCCTATGCTTCTTGCTCTGGAGACTCTACAACGTTTTTTGCCATCCTCGTCTTCTTTCTCACTATCCGTATCTCTTTGCCATGTCCTTCCACTGTGCGAGTCTGGTTCCTCCTCTATTCTATCTCTATTGCGTGACAATTTTCGACATCCATTACAATTCTCAAATGAAAGCTAAGGAATGGCGATAGGTTTTCAAGCACGACAAAGTGCACTATATTCTTAGGTACCCATCATAGTGGCAATTAGTAATCTTCATAATTAGTTTTGTAGAAGCCATAGTGTTATTAGTTGGCTTTTACTACACTCAATCATTGCAATACAACAAAAGTGTCGTTAAAATAAGGAAGGAACACACTTTTTTGTAATTTATGGGCCAAAGATCCTTGAAAATGTTTGTCTTGTTTATCGTTTGATGAGGAGAAATTAGGCTGCTCTGGATAAAATATAATTTAAGCGTGTCAACTTATGTATAAGCGTTAATTTAGTCTAATTTTTAGTTTCATAACTTGAAAAAAATCAAAAACTCTGTCATTGTTAATCCTCTTTAGATGGTTGAAAAAGTTCCAGCTATCCTAGAAAAAGTTGAAAATCTGTGTCCACAGACAAAACCAGTGCCAGTTTTAGAGTTAACCCTGCTGAACGTTATATGTTTGTCAGCACGTGGGGTGTCCGCAATATATGCCGCAATTGAGTTTTGCTGAGACTAATTTTACAGCTCCTTTTAACTGTTTTCCAAATAACCGCTTGGGAATCAGTTATCGTATGTCACTTCCGCGCATCGCGTGTAAGGTTGTAGAATAGTCCAACAATATAGATTGTTCCTCCATTTGTTTGATATGTAATCAAGTTTTGCATGTCTGATTTTTGTCCCGCTTGTAAAAACCATATATTTCCAATATTTCCTTTCTACAATTTAAAGTCCCTCGAGTAATATTTCACTCAAACCTTCGCAGAATTCTCTGATTTTCCTATTCCGACGGGAAAATATGTATCTTCTCCGTGCGAGAGGGCAACATAAATTATCTTATAAGTTTACGGCTATTGCAGTTTTTCATCCATTCAATAAATTATCTCGCTGCATCATATGGGATGATATTCCCTTCAAGAAAACTTGAACTTGGAATGGCATTTCTCTGAATGAATCGAGGATGACTTGCCAATTTTAATTTGCTTAAAATTAATCCACTGAAGAATAATTTTCCTGCAAACATATTGCTGAAGGATTATTATGAATAGATAATTATGACAATGTCATGGTACTGACATATAGACGTTTCAATCAAATTCATGAATTTTTTTTATTTAGTGTTAAATAATATGAAAAACGCTGCCTCAGAAGGAAATTTTTCATTGCACATAAATTCTCCTGCACCATGAAAGTAATTTTCTCAAACAATATGTGAGTAATATTTACTTGGAGCACTTCACTTCATTATTAGCCATGGCTACCACTGAGAGTTTATTTTCAGAAGCTAATTGGGTGCTGCCTAGCAAAGAAACAAAAATAGAGGACAATTTTGAAACACTGTTTCAACTGATAATTCTGAAAAAATATCTTCATGATTTCGTTGATTTTTTCTGAATATTCGGGCCCCCGCTTTTGAAACACTATTCTGCTTCTATTCACCAACCTAGTTAGGATAATCAAGGGTAGACTATCACCGGAGACACTTTTCAAGATCCGGACTTGTGAATGTGAGGTAGTAATTATATAAAGAAAACACACTTGGTTAATCCACAAAACATTTATTAACTACGACTTGAGGCACTAAGTAAAACGCCATCATCACTGGACGACGACCCTTGCGGAGATTTTAAAAGATATTTACCACCAATATTGAGGTGGTGATATTTCTTGAAAATTTTGGGAGGGGATCAATGGATGAGTGAGGGAAAGGAAGTTATTGAAAGAGGAGGACGTTCATTCATGATCAACGAGGTAGTGAGTTTGAAATAGATTTTCAAACTACTAAATGTTTTTACATTTAGCAAAATTAGTTGATTTTTTTGTAACAGGAACTTGAAAATTCTATTTTTCCATACATTTTAACCTTGGGATTTTATTGCGTAACGCAGGATTTAAAACATTTTTATCACTTTTATGATAATATTCCATCAGTAGTTTAGAAAAAGAGGGAAGGCATGTCTGCCGTATTAGATACTCTTTGATTTGTTACTGGTTTGCCCAAGCCATACGGTTTATTATTCAAAGACACTTATTAATGTGGTTTTAATTGAGTTTTTATTTTATTTACAGCCCCGCTAATTCACGCATTGATGTGCAGACCATTGTTCAGCAGAGGAATGGTTAATGACTCACAGAGTCTATGTTTCTTAGGAACCCTCTATTGCCAAATAATAAACATAATAAATGCTCTAAATAGATATTTTGGAAAAAGTCAATGAAGTTGCAAAGGTATTCTCAACGCATTAGTTAAATGAAGTCACCCAATTTCTCCGACCCGTGGAAATCTTTTTGATTCCCATTGAATTGCACTTTCACTATCATCGTTGTTTTCCTTTCAAGATGAGCTTTCGTCACAAGATATGTTTTTGTCAATGTCTACCTTTCATCATAATATTCTTAATAAATCACATGGCACTTGTTTGCGTTTTAGTGGTAACTTCACCATATAGATATTATATTGAATGAACCATATTCCAGAAATATACATTTTTCATAAAAGTAGCGCGCCAAATCCTATTCGCACAATAACAATCACAGTAACCCTGAAAGGGGCGGTGCTCAACCCAAACTAGTTTCGGACGAATTCGCATTCAGGAGGTGGTGGGAGGGAGAGGGCAGAGCATGAAATTTCTTTCTTAGATCCGTACCACACGAAGTTTTCATTAACAGAAAATCGGGATTTTGAATATGGTAACCATCGGTCTGTATCCGGACACTAGGCTACCAGGCTACCCTGTAATCTGAAGAGTGTAATCGATTAGGTTGAAAACGAAAACAAATTTGCAAAATTGTGAGGGCATTTTTTACCTAATTGGTATTTGAGACACTCCAGTTCGTTCTCATCAGAGGTAGTTAAGCATTTGAGTATTGGGTTCCGAGGTGATACCTCACACGGAGGACGACTCAAATGCTCCGGCAATGCGTGGGAGAGGTCTCTCTGCCAGCCACAGTTCGATCGAAGGAGACGAGGAAGGTCTCCTCTTCCTCCTCCTCGGGAGATGGCAGCTGTTGGATCACCTCTTGTCCACGCACACCTCAATAGACTGCGTTCCTAAATTGCCCCTCCCTCTCCTCGCTCGTATCCAATGGGACGGGCGTCCCCGCTTCAAACTCCCTTCGCCCCATCTCTGTCGAGGTTTAGGCGAAATGTTCTTTGGAGAGGTTAAAAAAGCTTCTTCGTCAATCATTGCCTTTTCTTTCCCCCTTACGGAGATTTCATTTTACCGCATTGCATAGTATAATTGGGGCATTAATTGTCGGGTGAACTTATTAGATCATAGTAGAGTCTGAAGTAACCCTAAGAACCTTGAATAAATGAGTCATTGTCCACCCGTATTCCCTGGCCACGCTCTAGGCACGAATGAAGACACATGCACGTTTGTCGACTCGTTAACGACCTCACTCACATAACCATGCTACCTACACCAGGCAACAACCCATCTCGGTGAAAGGGTTGACTGTAATTCAAACAGAAATCAATTATTTCATTTCCGTTCCACCTTGCAGCGAAACGATATTTTAAATGTTTGATATCGCTCGGAAGCATAAACCCTGTGTGTTTCTGGTATTCATTACGCTCCATGTGTTTGATGTCTCTGAATACGACTATCTTTGTTTCTGTTGTGAATTTCGCACCATTCATCTTTAGCTTAACATGATACGTAGTAGCAGGGAGAAATAAAACGGAAGAGGATTGATTAGATTTGGTTTTTCATTTCCGGTTCGTCTTTTGGCTCCAGATTCCCAGCGCTTTCGGACCTTAAATTAATATTTTGGAAGGTGGAACATTATGATTACGCCGGAAGTGTACTGTGGTATAAATCCGTACCGACTAGAATTTAGGTCCATAGCGTAGTAAATGCAGGGGAAACAAAATTACTGTGCCAAGCAGATCTCTTTCGAAGCATGTCTTGCCTTCTTCCATTTGATCACGGAATCGTTAAGTTTTAGAAAATCGAAAAGTTTTCTCCTTAAATCCTTTTACCATATGATTAAATTCCTATTACAACTAAAATAAATGATAAAACATAAAATAACTCCTTTTTTGTCTCTGATGTGAAATGCAGGCGACCAAACAAGAATAGTTACTCAAAGTATTACTTATATTATCTCTACTCCAAGTACTATTTATATAGGGTCCGTAGTTCCTACTTATGGCTACTCAGAGAGTTGATGGATGGAGACTATTGATGGTTGTTCTAACCCATGACTTTGTAATTTAATAAGTGTGCGCAGGCAAATCGATAACAATTACTCCTTTCTTCTGAAGCAAATATTGTGTAAGCTATATTTTTAGTCTTTACGCTTCGAATTTTAAATTTATTCCACACAGAGGCACCTGTGGCGTCAGAAATGTGTTTAAATGAAGCAAAAAAGGAGTAATAAGTTTTGCAGAATAACTGGGCGAAAGGCCACCTCTTTTTCATTTTTTACTGGAAATCATGGAGGAATTTTGCTTATTGATTGGAAATTTTTTTTTGAGAATTTCATTTTTTGTTGAAACGGAGAGTCATTCGGAGATTGGACGCGTGCCCTGGCAGATATGCGTAACTATTTCCCGCGTCGGGGGTACGGGATCAAATCCCAGAGGTGAAGGATATAATGGTAATATTCCAGCTAAAGCCCCGTTTCATTTTTATAATTTTCAAAGTCTTTCGGCCGAATTTCTCTCATAGAAATGCTACTAATTGGTACATAAACATTCTCCCTCCCACCTTTACTAAAACTTTTGGAATAGTTCTTCGGGAATGTTATCTACCCCCACTATCTCATTTAATTTCAATTCCCGTCGTGCCCTTTCCATGTTACCGTCAAGCAAGACTGGACCTAAACTATCCTCATCTTATCATATTCTCTTTCTGTGTCTTCACTTGCTGGCATAATATCTTTAACATGCAGTTCTTCCTAATATTCCTTCTATCTTTCCTTGATTGTTTCTTGGTTCAACTAGAATTTTCCCCGACTCATCTCTAATTTTCAACAAAGATTTTCCCTCCTTTCTTCTCGATAATATTTTAATAATCTTGTACAGCGCACCAATTTCACTCTTCCTCTGTAAGCGTTCCATAGCCTTGCACTGCGTCATCCACTACGCTTCTTTTACTATAGCTGTTATTAACCTCAGTTTATAACCTAACTCTTTAGACTTCCTTCGCTATGTATTTTTTATATTTCCATTTCTCCTTTATCTTTCTGATCATCTCGTCCGTGATCCATTGTTTCCTTTCTTACTTCCTGTTAACAATTCCAATAGTCTCTTTTACGGCTTTCGATATCCTTTTTTTTCCTCAACCGTCTTCCCTATTCAATCCTTTTGAATCTGACACTACACTTCATCATAACTAAATAATGACCTGCATCCGCTACCAGAAAAATGTGAGAATTGATCACGCTCTTTCTAAATTTTTACCAAACCATAATAGGGTCTGACTACTCTATATTTTTTTTTAAATCCCCGGGCATCTCCCATGCATAACTACACCTACACTAGAATTTCAATCAATTGTTTCGTTATGATTTAGCAATGTCTCCCTCAGAAATATATTTATTTCCTCGCGGTCATTCCGTATTCCTAAACCTTAGTCCCCTATTTCACTACCATGTCTTCCTTTGTCTAACTTCGTGTTCGTGTCTCAAATTTTTTCATCCGAAATTATTTCTTGTATTTTGATTGTATTACCTGTTTCTTATTCCCAATGGTGGTGTTTCTTATTCCTTGGTGGTGTGAATAGACTAAACAAGGTCCAAGTTCGTTGGTTCAGCTTTTACTTCTACTACTAATATTATATCAGTCGCTTGTTCTATGTTTATTAAGCTTTTTTCATTCCATTTGTTCCATACTATGGCCACCCCTCGCTGACTCTCTTCTCCTCCTCTGTATATATCTGTGTAACTATCACTCTATTAGTCCGCACTATCCTTACATCTAACCTCACAAAACCCTAATACATTAATATTTTCCCTCTCCATCTTTAGCTTTGTATTCTTTAATTTTCCTGCCCTCAACATCGTCTAAAATTTAAAAGTTCTATATTGACTAACTTGGTCCACTACTGTGTCTTCTGCGCTGCAACTATCGCTTATACTTTACTAGGATTTCGTGAGATAACGACCGCAGTAAGCTTGCTTCTATCGTTGCCAGCCGATTAGGTCGGGTCTCATAGTTGCCAGCACTCATTTACGTTATGGTGTCTATCATTCAATTCTAGGGATAGGTAATTGAGGTGGTTTCCCGTCGTCTTCCCCATTTCATTAGCATATAAAATTTTCAAGTTTTAACATTTTTCAAATCCAACTACCCCAGATGCTCGGACATTTTTCTGCAGTGCATACTCACTTCTGCTTAACCAGCGTCGGCATTCGGCAAGGTAACCGAATGCTTTATTACAGGTCAGATGAGGTAGGGTACCACATTCTGAATGAGGGTGGGATTGAGGAAATTTCATATCTATTCTTACGAGGACATACGGTTATTTATATGTAGACGAACACAGTTTTTATCGATTCATATCACTATCCTGTTCACTAATTTGATGGAAATATAAAATATTCGCACAAGATTTGAAAACACCAATGACTCGCTAACTTGGGCCAAATTTATAAATCTGCAACCTGATATTTTGATTATTATCGGATATCTTTTAATTTATTGTATGTTAGTGTTGAACCGAATGAAAATTTCTACAGCTGGAGCCATCAGCCCATAACAAAGCCGTTTTCCGGCCGGCCAGTCTCCGAATATGGTTTTCAAAAATGTGAAAAAAAATCATTTGCTGGATTATTACGCTATTTAGTCCGCTTTCTTATATGAAATATTCAAAATATCGGCACAGTCACTCATTCAATATTAATCTTCGCCTCAACTTTTGAAATGTCATTGCAAAGAAAGAGTGTTGTGTCAATTCGCACAAAATGTCGGTTTATTGTTTGGGAAACAAGCACTTCTCTCGAAGTTAACGTAGACATTAATTTAGTGCTATATTACAAAATAGCAGAGAATCAAAGGGGCTAATACCGCGATGTTTTACGAATGCTGTTCAATATTAGGTGATCACAAATTTTTAATTTCAATCCTTAATAGCCAATAAGTGTTATATTATGCTTGCTCGTTAGTTAAATGTGGATGTTTATGCGTTACAAATTTTATTAATTTGAATAAAGTAATTCTTCAGCGGTACCCGTTGAAATTTGAAACGTTCAGTTTGCCGGAAGCAACGATGGACGTAACAGGGAATAGACAATGTGCTGCATTGAAGTTTTACTTAATTATCATATTTAATGCTATATGAAGCTTATGGAGAGTTAAGATTTTCCTCTAGCATACCTAGGAAACGCTTCAAAACGTGCAATGAGAGGAGACAATCTCAATGGAAGGTAGACTTGGAGCTCCAGTCACTACTACTTTAGAAGTGAGTATAATCCTACTGCTACCATTGTGAGAGAAGATAGTCGAAACACGTAAGAGCCCTATTAGAATAGTCAATAAATTCACTGTGTACCATTCAAAAGCTGGCAACGGAAAAATGCGCATTTTTCATTGACATATTTGCGCGCAGTGCGTTGCATGAAACCACCGCGAAAACGCGATTCTCGCGTGAAACTCTAAGTGAAGTGTGTACCCCATACTTCAGACCTAGCCCCTTGAGACGTTTTCTTCTTTTCCAATCTGAAGACACCTTGGCAGAAAGCAATTTTTTGTCACCATAAGGAGGCGTGTGCAAACTGAACAAGTTTCACATTTCAATGAACAAAAAAAATTTGAATGAACAAATTTGTATGTTTATGAAAGTAAATATTTGATATAAATCGTTGTTAATGAATTATGGTAATAAGAAATATATGATCACTCTTTATTAAATATATTTGCCCTTATTAATCCATGCATGCATAGAACGTTCTCAGAAAGTGCTTGTAAGCCCGCCCAACTGCGGTGGTATCTCAATTCCAACTCTGGGGTCAGAAAAGGCATCAGTTTCGGTTTTTGACAAGCGGATTTGAGTATGCGGTGAATTTTTAGTGAAATTAGAAATTAGCTAATTCTTAGCGTTTTCACTCTTTTATTAATGTACATATTTCATTCTGAATATTCTTGACCTTAGTGTGTGAATCGTGATTGGCCGTAAACATTCAGAAATACAAAGTAATTGGATGAATGGGAGATAATTCGACTGGAATGGGCTGTCGAACACACTTTGGAAACTTCACAATGGATGAAATATATATTAAGGCTATGAAAGCGATATTCCGAGTAAGTGAAAGCTTGTCACCTCCAGGGGATTAGGAAAAGTCCAAAGGGTCACTACCGGATCAATTTCCCTGATATCTTGAAATTTATGGATTAAGTAAACGAAATTTCCTGCCCTTACGGTTGAATAATATTAAGACTGATTGCTTTGGCCAAGTATATAGAATTTTGTGACGAAGTCCTTCGGAGTGTTTTAAGTTTAATCCCTTATTTCCCTCGATACACTTCAGAATACCCTTGAGGAGAGGAGCAGTGTATAGGATTAAGTAGAACGTAACTTCGGTAAGGAGGGAAGAGAAGAGCGTGGAGGGATTCTCAAAAAGGGAGTAGGAAATAGTGCGGTAATGCCTATGGGACCTTAACGTTAAGGCATGCAGTTCAAGTAGTTCACAGAATGAAGGTATTTGGGCCCAGCAGTGCAACTATGACTCAGGAGACACTGTGGCTTGGAAGGAATTCAGGAGCATGTTAGCAGAGCAATTTTGAATCGCCTTTAGGCACTTGATATTTTTAATTACGCCTTATTTTGTTTTTCTATTTAAAAAATACTAATAGGCTAGAAACATTAAATGTCAAGTCCATTTTTAAAATGTTACTAGAAAGATCTTTTCAACTTTGGATACTTGTCCTTTTGATAGTTGTATTGCCAAATATAGCAGGTATTATTGTTAATTCCCTAATGGAATATTCATAGCTTCAGACTGAATTTCGTATTTATGTCCGCGTAGTTGTATGTATAGGGTAATGAAATGATTGTCGTGCGAAGATCTAGGAGAGCATGCTATTCCAAAATCGAGTGAGGTAAACGTGAGACGCGATTAATTTATTTCAATAAAAACTCTGACAAATTACCCTAAATTTAATAAATATTTATTAAATGTATGCTAACTTTTAGTGAAACTGAATGAAAGTGAATCACAATCTCCCTCTCAGTACAATTAAAATTATAACGACGAACTTAGTTCTGATGACATCTACATATGTGGCATCGCGTGCTCCTCGAGGATGTTCATCAAAAATGACTGGATACAACTCCGCTGAACCAATGCAACAATTTCAGAGTTTAAAAACCATTTGCCTTGACCGGAATTCGAACCCGGATCCCTCATTGCCTGATCGAGTGCTTTAGCCAGTAAAGCTATCGAGGCGCCCTCTTACGCTCTGAAATTTTGGGGGGTTTAAAGTACAAGATGTTGTAACGAAATAACGTGCATAAAATGACACAGGCCGGGATCCGGGTTCGAATCCCGGTCAAGGCGAATGATTTTTACACTCTGAAATTGTTGCATTGAAATGCATATAAGCGGATGACTCCGTTAAAAGTCATTGTTGCGGCATCTCCCGCAGTTTCTTTGGAAAGAACTCCGCTAGTCATTCACTGTGGTATTTAGACAGTAAAATTTTTACATTTTATCACTAACACGCTAACAGTAAGCGATCAGATGTCTGATTTTGGTAGAGCATAAAAGTCAAACTCAAAGTGCTTTATGGTAAATATATAAAGCCGGAAAGGAAACGTGACATGTTCGAGGATAACTTGGGTACAGGAATGTTAGATAGCAATATAGAAAATTCACTTAGGTTACAACGAAGTAAGTATAGATAATATACCGGAGAGTTACCAAAGATATTAGGGAAAAATGGAAGGACCAGAAAATAAAGACAAATTATTTTAACTTCAACTCGATTTTTGTGATAACGAAATTTGGTAAGATGATTTCCTTAGGCCAAATGTCATCCTCATCCAGAACGAAAGTATAGTAGAAATATTTTAGTGAATCTCAGCTTTGAGATATCGCCAAATAAAAAAATCACATGGGCTCAAAATCCAAGGAGCAAGGAGACCATGGAACATCCCCTCGTAATGAGATCAGGCGGCCGGGAAATGTTCTTGCAGGATTTGGCGTGAACGACGGGCGGTATGAGCCGTGGAGCTATCCTGTTGAAACCACAACGCTTCTGTATCATATTCCTCCCCATATTCTTCCATTTTGGGGAGTAAAAGGTTCTCTAGCATATAAAAATAGCGCACGGAGTTCACTGTAACAGTTGAACCTCGTGATTAAAAAAAATAAGGCCCAATTATGCCTAATGCCTATGGAGGGCACAGCGCACCAAACTGTCACTTTGAGGCTCTTAAGAGGTCTTGGGTGTAGTTCGCTAGGGTTTTCAGTCTCTCAGTTACGAAAATTTTGCTTATTTACTGAGCCGGAGAAGTAAAAATGCGCTTCATCCCTAGGCCACAGCACCGTCTGCGTCACCACCAAACTATTATTGTTCTTAAAGGATGTTCACGCGATGTTCCGTCGGGCTTAGTACTGGGTGGACTCTACCATCACCTACCAAACCGACCTTTGGGGTTGATTACTGTGTTAATGTTTTTTTATATAAGTTTATACATAGAAGAAAGAATTGGGGCTTTCCCATTATCAGGAATATGCCTAGAATTGCGTCGATGCATGGCAGTGAGGCGATCAGGGAACTCGGGGAAATTGACGACTTAAAAGGGTTCCTATGTGTTGATACCCACGTAAAAGATGCTTAAATTTTAGTGACGCTGTCATAATCGCTGTGGGATGTCAACCTCTTTCCTTATAGATGATCAAGGGACATTACTTTTTGCTAAATTGTAAATATACAGTACATATGTAAAATGCAGTAAATATGCACTAAATATGTAGTAAATATGTAAATATACATACAATTTACTGCTTTTTGCCAGTAAAGATGTCGAATGTTCAGCAAAGTAATTGGCAACTTAAGTGTCATGAAATTTTGCTCACATCTTCCTTCAGCAGCATTGTTGATCAAAATCAATCTTTTAATAATTTTTGAGTCATTCAAACAAACCATTATATAGGTAATAACAAATCCTTTCATGTAACGAAGCTCTATAAACAGGCGGCAGTCCTTCAAGATTCCATTTTGGCTGGAAAAGAGTTAAAACTTTCGAATCCACCATTTTTATTTAACAACACAGCTTATGACAACTCTTACTGTCTTTAGATACGAATCAAAACACTGTATTTTCCTGAACGCTTCGTGTTTACGCCAAGGCTTTCATGTAAGCTTGGTAGGGAAAGAGGGAGCCTCTTCCGGGGGCAAATTCGTCAAACGCTAATTTCTTTTTCTTATACGCAGTTAAGTGTTTGCCGCGCCAAGGGAGTATGTGTGTGTGTGTGTGTGTGTGGTGCATGTGGCGAAGGAATTTGATGTGTGACTGTGAACCAGACGAGCCAAGGAGGAGGCTACAGCGGGACCGAGTGGAGGAGACCCTCATGAAGTGAGTGGTGGGGAGAGCCTTCGGTGTAGTTCCCTTACCTTCCCTGCAATTATAACATTCCATTTTGTCTGGTCGTTTTCGTATCGAACAGCTTTCATCGTGCTTCCTCACCCTCCTTCGGGCTCCCTTGCAGCTCCTCGCTTCAATGTTCCTCCAATTAATTTCCTTCCTACCCGCACCGTTTCCTCTCTCTCCTCCCGCTTCCCCTTCCTCCCTTATGCACACGACGAAGACTCCTGTCCGCAAGGTCGTCGCAACCACTAGTAGCAGAAAGAATGAATGAGTAGGTTTTTTTTAAATATGTGTACCTATTGCAGTAGCAGAGATTTTATTTCTTTTCTCAAATTTTGTATTTTTTTATTAAATATGGTGGAGAAATATATGGATTACCGCTTTGAATTAATTAATTTCTATTTTCATTTTTCAATAGCTCGATTCTTCACTGTATCATAATAATTGATACTTGTGTGGTAGTAAAATATATTTTTTTGTTTATACTTGCACACATGCCAGTTGATATCCAATAATAATTGGGATGATAAATTTAAAAATTATATGCCATTTCTTATTCGTTCACCAGGTATTATGATTGGTAGGTATTATGAAGGGGGAAATTATCAATTTTGAAAAAAATGTCTTTAACATGATCTTTCAGCCTCGATGAAAGGCAATTATACCAATTTGTATCTAGTTATATAATATGTTCATTTCACGTCGAATAAATTATTGAATTTTTAAATGCTTACATATACCACTAGAAGTTTAAAATAATGTAAAGTATCATGTAATGGAATAAACAGTTTTACTAGACATAGTGTTGTTCATGAATGGTATGACCACTTTAAGTATATTAGGCCTCATCATTTTTCATTATATCTGATGATTCCAAACTGAAGTACCCCATTTTTCCCGCGAAAAAATAATTCTCATTATAACAGGATAGCTCTTCCATTCTTTTTTTTTATCTGGCCTACATACTGTATTTACTCTTTAAACATAGGTCATTCGTTTTCTAACTTTTAGATACAGGTATAATATTCCTAAAAATCCATCGTGTTTCAAAATGTACCTACCCCGTTCAATTTTCTTTATGGCTTCCCTTAGTTTATTCTACTGCACGTTTCTTTTCTCTTTTTGTTATCCCCTCAGAAATTATCAACCACCTCAGCACCAATTTTCGAGGCTTCTAGCTGCAGCACCAAAGGCTTGACTTATTCAGTAACCCATTTGTGCCATTCATGGAATTCAAAAAATGAAATTTTCCATGCGCAGTTTGACCATGTATTCGTGGTGAGTTGCAGTGGTTGCTTCACTAAAAAAATACCATCTTAGCTTGAGCTGTTCATTACTTGGTGATCACCTCACTCCCACTCCATTTTAGGCAAATTTTAAGGTAGCTTGATGTTCCCTTTTTTTATTAAATCTTTCCGCCATTTAAATACTGATTACCGGAAAATAAAGTTTTAATCACCTTATAAATCTCTTAAAGTGACTTTATTGACGTACTTGAAATTTTGTGTTAAAGAATTTGTTCACGTCTAATGCACACGCTTCCATTCCTGCGAGGTAATCTGCGAGTCGGAGGATACTACTTCTTTATCCATTAGACTTCAATCCTTTAACGATCCTTTGTTTAAGCCAATGTTATTTTCTTGGCTCCCTCTAGAGTTCGTTCAATAGCGCTAGTGAGACATTTCATCACTGTCTATCTCCTTAATGGAAGATGGATCGATTTTATGCCCTAATTATCTTCCATCTTTCATTTGCAACGCAGCGGCTTGCTTCTTTAACTGATGAAGTAGCTGATGTCCTGCAGCTAATATGTTCCCAATTTGTCAATCTATTAGTACATGAACGTTTTTCCCAACGTAACTTCATAAAGTAACGATCACTGACAATTTTATGCTGATGCAAAGCCGTGTTTCATTGTTTTTAATTATCTCGACAAGCATGGAAGAGTCTACAAATAAGATGGCTTTAATTTGTGCTCCAAATTCTCTTGCGTGATTTTCCCATTTTGAGTATTTCTCTTAGTGTTCTATCTTAAGATTTTGACGATAACTGCAATGCTGAACACACGTGTTTTTAGACCTGAGCTACTATTTTCTTTATACCCCTTGATTGTATAAAATCAACTTCTAAGTGTTTTAAAGTATACAATCCTTGTAGGTTGTTATTAAACCGTTGTGATTTTAGCTGCAAACATGACATTTAATCTTTATCTTGTTAATTGAAGATCGAAGCTTCGACTGCTGAAAGAAATAGTAGTTTTGAATATGTAAGGCTGTTTCTTAGGGTGGTGTCAGCGTCAGACAACGTAAAAAATACCATTACTTAAGTGCTTTAGAGATAAAGATTACGCACAGGCAAGACGCCATAATACCCCATGTGGATTTGTGCTGGACAGAGACCGTACATTTAATACACAGTCACACTCTAAATTTGCGGCCTGCGGAGGGTTTTTCGGGTTTCCCCTCCGCCGCGGGGAAATGCCAGGCCAATGGCCAGGCCCAGAAGAAAAGAGTTCCAGCATATTTAAAAATTTCTTTCTGCAGCTGCTGAATACAAACTCCAACAGCGACCGTTATAGACCCTGAAGAGGCATAATGCCTATAACAGGGCTTCCTTGTCAGTTGTATTGTTATATTTTATAAATATGTTACTGTTATAATTGCTCTTGTTAAAACTTTGTACAACTGCTTGGATAAATAAACACCTTTTGAATTGAATTCATAATTTAGGGGTAATTACTTCTACTAAACTGTTCCACCAGACGTACAAAATTTATGAGAATGAATAAATAAGTAATAAAATCACATGCAAATAGTCTCTCACTTGATTTTACGAAATACAGGGTTTCTGGATAATTACTCCCAAGTAATATTCTTCTAAACATAGACTATTACTGCAAATTAAAAGTAATTATTTGAAACTAAATTATTAGAGTTAAAAGAATTAAAGTAAAATAAAACTAATCACAGACACAAGTAATCGCTCATTTTAATTTGAACCACACGTTAGTCCCGGCCAGATGCACAGAATTTAGGAAACAATTGTACTAAAAATACCATTAAGCGTTTTTATGCAGACCTTAGGGTTTTAAAAATTGCTATTTGACACTCTATATTTTCTTCACTTTCTCTAATTCCATCACTCAATTTTATTGCATTTCGAACGTTTGACCTTTTTAAAATGTGGCTCATCTTGATGGTGAAAGTTTTTTTTCCATTTTCATGCCTGCAAAATCTGCCTTTAAAGTTTATCCAATGGTCTTTGGTTGATGTATGCTGAATGGATAAAAACAAAATTTGAATCAAATATATAAAGAGATATTTTACGAAGTAATACTCGTTAGAAAAATAATTTGAGCAAATTGATTAACTTTAATGGGTTGGCCAAAAAAGCAGAAACTATGGTTTATCAGAGCATCTTGGATTTAAACTGATGATTTTGATTTTTAATTTGAATTTTTGGAGTTTAATTCTGCGTTTATTTGCGTTCAGCTGGTGCTTCAATGGGGTGCTTTAGGCGAAAAGGTCAGCTAGAGGAATGATGAATCTGTCTTGATTTAAATACGTAAACATGAATTGAAGTCCCAATGAATACCTCTCTCCTATGGAAAAGCAGTTTTCGTTTTTCCAGTGTATACATTGAACAAGATATATTCATAAATTCTGTTGAGCGGGAGTCGGAGATAAACAGTTCCGAACCATGTAGGCTAGGAGAAAAATTGTTGCTTTGGTTTCCTAAATCAATTTACATAAACTTGAGCGAGAGCCCAGAGCATTTTTAGCAAGGTTCTTCTGATCGATTAAATTGCACAATGTTATTTTCATGTGAGTTAACATGAAACTCCAAATGTGAACACGTTATGCATTTTCACAATGTTGTGATTCACAGCAAGACCAAGTCTCATTGGTTAATTCTATTCGATGTGTTACATCGTGAAAAATTAGAAATAAATTACGATAGGAAACCGAAAAAGGTATTTTCTGCAAATAAAGAGATATATCCTCACTTCGGTAGAAAGGCCTAACTTTTGGGCAAGAATGTTGTCAAATGAGCCATTCAGTTGTTCGTAGAAGATGGAGTAATAGCGTATTACTAGTGTTTTTACGAACTTCGGCTAGCAATGCATATTTTACTCGATTACCTGAAATCGACATTTGGAGTATACAGTATGCAGTGGAGACATCCTTGTCTTGACGTTATTCCACATTTTAACGAGACAAAATATTGATATTGATTTAAATATCATTTAAGTTTTTGAGTGGGTTTTGTCTTCAACCCCTTTTTTTAATTCAAAATTTTTTAATCAATAACTAATAGTTTGCTTTGCAGGACTGGGATGTGCTGCTAATGAATGATAAAATTAGTAAGACGAACTTTTCCCTTTCGAATAAACTCACCCCTTATACTAGGTGGATGTAGAATTCTCTGTCGTAGAACTTCTATATCCTTAATCGACTGTGATCTCTATTTTTTCTTGAGGAAGTTTCGTACAAAGAATGAGGTGCTATATCTTGAAACTTTAAAATATTGGATCTTAAACTAGCGTTTTACTGTATGCGCAAGGTAGGATTTTTTCAGAGGAAAAATGGGACATAAAATAATCATAAATTCTGTCAATCTGGCGCCGGAGAGGTATTTATGCAGCAAAAGTAATCAAATGTATCCCTTCATTTATAATTGTAATGGAGCCAAGGCTTTTAAATTTTAGATAAAGAATGAAGCCAATAATGTTTACGACGACGGTTTCCACGGTCACATGAAATGAGTAACGTGACCATTAAATTTTTATGAGTAGTAATTTGTATTGGGTCACAAACGATTACGTATTCAATGTATGTAAATATTTTTTCTCTTGACTTTCAAAATATTTTTCTAAGTATATTTCTAAATTCAATTTATTCCGCCTTTTAACGCCAATGTCCTAGGTTCGAATTCCATCGTTGAAATTGGATTGCAAGTCCTTTGATTCTGGAATGATTAATACCTATTACTCAAATCATAAATTCTCTAAATTTAATCCTAAATGTTACTTATACTTTTGGTAGTATACTGTTTAAGATGGACAGAGAGTAAAAGGCACTACATTTTCCTGCACTCTCCAAAAAGACACGACCTGACACCTCACACTTCATCAAACTCTTTTTAAATTCTCCATATGTCCTTCCTCCCTTCATTAAGTCCAACATGCCAATCCTTTTCTTCCCCTACCTTGCTTGCGTAACGTGTACCCCACTATCACTGTCTTCGGCGTTCCATCGCCATTCAAAATTTCGTGTGTGCACTCTTCCTGCCTCCTTTTTATTTCTTCCAAAAACCCTCTCTTTTTTCCTCAGCATGTCTATCAGTCTTCAACATTCCACCGTCAATCAAAATGCTCGGTATTCGTACTTCCTATCTTCTTCGAATTTCTCCCAACAGTGCTCTCTATTCCCCAACCACTCCAAGTACTTTTTCATTTCATTTCCTTTCCGTCAATTTTACCTTCCCTACACTAACATTTTAAAAGCCCGCAATATATGCCTATCATCCTGCTCCAAGGACCATGTTTCCGTACCGAACAAACCCAAGCCACGTCAAAATTGTTACAAATCTTTTCTCTAAATTCTAAATAAACGTCCATGTCTTCAACTCCCTTTTTGTGAAAGTTTATTTGCGTAACTTAAATCATCTCCTGACGTCCAGGCTATTTTCCCTACCTTGGTCCAAAACAATGCCAAGGTAGGTAAACTGTTTCAATTGCTCTAATTTTTTCTCTTCTATTTCAACGTTTTAATATGTCTTCCTCTTTCTCAAATTACTCTTAAACATTTGTTTTGTTTAAATTTATCTTCTTTGCATACCCATTTAATTGATTTTCGAATACGATCTGCGATAATTGTGAAGCCTTGGCTGACTTTGAAGCTGGACCATCAGCAAACATAAATCATACTATGAATTTACCGCTAATTTACTTCCAATTCTGCCAGGTTAATTCTAATTTGCTCCAATGCATTTATTAACTCTGCCTGATTTACTCCATAAAATGCTTTCTCTAAATCTAAAAAATTGATACATTCTTGCTATATTCAATGTTTTTTTTCAATTAGTGACCGCATTATCATCCTCTAAAAAATGATTTGACCTTCATTCCAAATTCTTTTATAAGAGATGATATTAAGTACCACGTTATCAGGCGATGATATACAGGGTTCGTCCGGAAAATAAGTGTACTGACTCCTGGGCTGGGCGCGCCGCTCCAGGCGCGCCCAGCACCGCTCTGACGGGCTGCGATTGGAGGGGGGTATGTTGGCAAGCGACGCTCAAAAAGGCAGTCGGCTCTGAGCTGTGGTGTAGTGAGGAGCTCTGTTAACGCGAACCTCCACGCTCGACCCACGTCACGGAACGCGATGCCGAAGCAGCGTTATTCCATCAAATTTGCGGTAAAGCTTGGGAAATCGTCTACCGAAACTGTCGGTATGATTAACCAGGCTTACGGGGAGTCAGCCATGTCCAGAAACATGATCTTTCGGTGGCACAAGATGTTCGTGGAGGGCAGAGAAGACGTCGACGACGAGTCTTCGAGAGGCTCCCGATGATGCCTTCGCGGGAGCGTCCCAGGAATGGGAACGCCGCTGGAACAAGTGTATCGACTCACAAGGGTCCTATTTTGAGGAATATTAGCTTAAGATATGTAAAAGTGTAATAAATTTTTTTTCCTGAGCTCAGTACACTTATTTTCCGGACGAACCCTGTAAACCTTATTGTTGTAGATTTAAATACGGTTGTCTTCCTTTTTTAGAATGTGAGCTAACACTGATCTGACCAAATCTTACGGCTGAATTCCTCGTTCATAAATGCTACAAATTAGTCCATAAAAACTATTCCTTCCACATTTTCCTAACACTTGGGTAGTTCTGCGGGATTTTTGTCCATCCCTAAGGCCTTATTTGATTTAATTGCCCGACATACTCTTTCTACCTGAAGAATGGCGGTTAACGCTGGCTCAGTTTTTATTTCTACTCATTATGGCTATCACTCGATCCACAATATTCTTATCGCTATTGCTAATTAGCACCATGTTTACCACACTTCTTGCTAACTTATTTTCAATACTACTGCGGACCCTCGCTGGACCTCTTTCCCAACACTGTTAATTACTAGAAAATTACCGCTCCAATAATCCGCGCTATCTCACCTCGCAAAACCGTAAAATATCTAAATATATTTCCTATTTTTGTCTCCCGATATTAATTTACCAATGTGTACTAGAGTTCAAGGTAGATTTTGGATGAACACAGCCTACATCACTGTAAATAATACATTTCCTTGCCTCTCATAATGGAATACAACCTGACGTCCGACGTTGCAATACGTCTACCTCCAATTTTACATGCTTCCTTCCTCCATTCCTCCCAACATGTTGTATCATAATTCTACCCTTTCTTAGTTTGCCTGACGTTCTCTACGTTATCTTCTGTTCTCTTCACAGTCTTCAACACGGCATCGCCAATTAAAATTCTACACATCCATCTTCCCTGCCTCCATTGGATTTCTCCCAACAATCCTCCATGCCCCCACAATGCCCAGGACTTCCTCGTTTGTTTTCCTATCTGTCTATTTAACACTTCATCCTCCTCCAAACCCCCATTGCAAAAAACTATGTAAGACTCCCGCAGTATTCCTGCTTGTCGTAAGAGGCGACTAAAATGGCGGGGGAAAACCCTAAAAACAAACCCCCAGCCAGCAAGGGATGCGTTTGGGCAGTGCCTTGGATATACTGTCTGTGGGTGGCCATACTATCTGGCCTGCGATCCGCCCAGGTGTTTGCCGTGCCTGAAGACCCGTAAGGGAGAGAAGGAGATCCTGGAGGGTGATCTTTCTGGTTCCCAGCAGGGTTTCGGATACCCTGTATGAACCGGGGCGCGATATCTCTCTTCGGCTGCGGATTTCGTGTAAACGGGAGGTCGAGAGCTAGCCACTCCCGGTCGATCGGCTCCCGTCGCGTTTTCGCTCCGGTGGTGAGTGCCCAAGGTTGTGGGGGTCTGTGTAGTGAGGTCGGAGATGTAGGGGTTTAGGTCGACCCGTGCATGGAATATCCACCCCGAAACAGACAACCACTCCTGAAGCGCTATATCCCTCGAGCTAGCCCTGGCGACCGCTCCGGTTCTGCGGAGAGGCGTCCCGAATGTGTGGCTCCGTGGTGATTGGGAGGCCAAGGGATGAAACATTTAATATTATGAAGGAAAAAAATCTTTCCAACACCTAAAAGATCCCGTCCGGTCGCGGGCGGGGGAGATAACGGTTATGCCGCATGCATGCGGTACTTAATAATGTCGTGTGCAAAGGAAGGTGAGATCAGGATAAAGGTGTCACCTTTCCTTTTACGGAGAGTGCTGTCGTAGATCGTATCCGGTGACCCTAAGAGCGAGAAGAAACTGAGGGATGGTACGTTGCTCATAGAGACTCCGAACGATAGACAGAGTGAAAAAATGTTGGCAATGGGAGTACTCCATGACATTCCGATAAAGGTGAAGGTGCACCGCACTCTAAAAACTTGTCGGGGAGTCATCAGTCATTATGACCTCCTATGCGAGGAATTTGACGAAATCAAAAGAGAAATCTCTTCTCAGGGAGTGATTATTTGTCGTCGAACAACCACGAGGCCCAACGGAAAAAAATTAACAGTACCTCCGTTATTTTGACGTTTGTGCGAGAAAGGTTCACCGACAAGGTGTTTGTTGGATATAAATCTGTTCCAGTTCGGCTATTTATACCAAACCCAGTGCATTGTTTTCAGAATCAAAGCTTTGGCCACATACCATCGCCACGCAAACAGACGTTCCAATAGAAAATTCTGCGAACATGTGAGCACAGAAATTGATAAGCACCAAATTCTCTAAGAGTAAGGTGAAAAACAAGCCACATACTCCGGTGGGCCTTCAAAGAAAAACCCACCAAAATTCACCAGGGGTGATACGCCGGAAGGTCGTGAAAATACGCCTTCTTCTACACCTCCAGCAAAACCAAGAAAGCCGGACGTTATGGAAGAGGACCATAGTATCTCTGATACAGAGGTCCTCGCGAGCGAGAAGAAGAGGAGACACTACTTCAAGCGATAATCTTGAAATGGTTGGTCAAATCACCACTTTTTAAAATTTATATATATTTTATTATTAGGTAATCTACCGGTTAAGGTAGGTTTTTGGATGGACACAGCTACTAAATAAATATTTTGTGACTCCTAACAAAACACAAAATCCAGTATCCTACTCTAAATCAGGTCCCTCTTCATCTCTGAGTACTTCCTTCCTCCCTTCATCCCGTCCAACATCCCTATCCTGTTCCTTCCCTTTCCTCTTTTGCCCAACATTCTCCCCTCTATCACAGTCTTCGACATTCCGCTGCCAGTCAATACCCCCTTCATCCACTTTTCCTGCCTCCATAGGATTGCTCCCAACCAAACCCTCTCTTCGTCCACCATACCAAGTACTTCCTCGTTTGTTTTCTTCTCTGTCCATTTCACCTTCTCCATTCTTCTCCACACCCACATTTCAAAAGCCTCCAGTCTACGTCTATCCTCCTGTTTCAGTGACCACGTTTCCGCGCCGTACATAGCTACGCTCCTTATCAAAGTTTTTACGAGTCTTTTCTTAATATCCTTACTCAACGTCCCTGTCATCAACTCCCTCCTCCTTGTGAAAGCCTCTTTGCCTAGCGCAATTCATCTCCTTACGTCCCTACTACTTTGACCGTGTTGGTCCAAAACACTACCGAGATAAAAAACTGTTCTACCTGCTCTAGTTTTTGCCCTCCTATTTTAATGTTTAGCTTAGCCTTTTTCTTTCTATAAAATCGCATAACCTTTGTTTTATCGATATTGATTTTCATCCCACAATCGCGCACAATAGAACTGGGCATTCTGCCATCACGCACTTGTACCTCTTCATTGAGGAAAAAGTGCAATCTCGCTGTAATGTTTTTGACCTACCCCTGGCAGTGACACATATCCTGACAAATTGTAATGAATATTAAAGGACCAGAGCCTTTTTAAAGGAAGGGTTAATGTAAGAAATATTTTAGGGATGACCCCCAACTCTTTCAACTGATTTTTTAAAAATTCAAGGAAAACTTGCCTGATGGAACAAATTTAGTTGTGGTCTTTTTATTTTTTTAATTCTCTTGTTTTTAAATAATAATGTATTAATTTATATATTTATTAAAATTGGATTGATGTTTTAAACGTTTTCACAGCGGTGGAAAATGACCATTACTGTCGATGCACACTAAAAACCCCAACTGCTACCACTAAGATAGGCCTATTGTTCAACAGGAGCACACGCAGAAGCACTTCCACCATGTTAAGTATGTAGTCCATATGGAGGGTTGGAAAAATTGTATCTACGCAATTTCTATAGAAGGCACTTTCTAAATATAGGTGTAAGACGTTATTAGTGTTGAAACAGATTTATTTTCACTATTTATGCCTAAGAACCTAAATGCATAGTTTTTGAACCTAACTATAAGCCTGACCGTTTTTATAATAACGTTTGCTTTTTGTAATATCCTATTACGGTAGCTTGGCTGTCCGATACCTTTTTTAGTTATGCACCAACGAATAATAAAACGGTTAATGGGACCGAGATTCAGGCGTGGGAAAGCTAATTCTTTGAAGAACTCAATGGTAAAGACATTTTCTCAGTTCACTTAAATGTAAATAAGGATAAATATTCAGTTTAGACAGTTTACACGTACGTTAAGGGAACATAGTGTGCGACTGAATATTGACAATGAGCAGATGCGTCGGCAAAGGCGGTTTAAATAATAAGTATTCGAACAGACTTCATTTGTCTTTCAGGCATGCCGTCCCAAACGTTGTCCAATGGTAAAACAAAGTACGTGACGGTAATCCCGAAAGGAGAATGAATCTAACGATAAGATATCTCTGGAATTCACAGACCAATATCATTCCAGGTTTAGAAAAAATTGGAAGGCCATTTTAATATAGAAAAATGCTTTCCATTGTGAGAAATAAATTTTGGAAAAGAATAGAAACAAAGGATTCGAAGGGGGATGTTAACCCCCATGACAAATTGGAGAAAATGATATAATCGGAGTATCTTACCAACGTTTTATTTCGTATTAAATGAAATGAGCACAAAGATGATAGCAAAATGTTGGAAACGAAACAAGGGACATGGTGGGTGAAGATCTGTTTATTGGCATATGCATTTACACAAATCTTCGAAAGCTGCTCTAATTTGGTATTAAAGCACCAGCTACGGACATAGATGGGATGAAGTCTGTAAAGAGTACATCGGTTTAAATATGTTTATTCAAGCAAAGAATGTTTTCATATTCGTACGCATGAAACAGAGGGAGCCATCCCAAGA
Organism: Hetaerina americana; assembly: GCF_022747635.1. NCBI lineage: Eukaryota > Metazoa > Arthropoda > Insecta > Odonata > Calopterygidae > Hetaerina > Hetaerina americana. Next base: position 24,993,187 of record NW_027286292.1, read on the forward strand.
ATTAATTCGTTATTCGCTTGTTTTTTGTCTTGTTGCGCGGAAGTGTTTGCCGCGCCGTGGGAGTAGGGTGTGTTCAAGTGTATGTCTGTGAGTGCGTGCCCGAACGCTGTGAAGGACCTTGATATGTGACTGTGAATCCAGCGAGCCAAATAGAAGCCGAGAGCAGAGCCAAAGGGGAAAGTCCCTGGTGAGTTTTGGGCTTAGTTTAGTCTTCGGCGTGGGGCTTCTCGTATTCCTGTTTAATTTTAATCTACATATTTTCCGGTATTTTTTTCATAATGAGTGATCATTTGATCATCAGGCGGGATCCCTTAGGGCTTTTATGTGCAGTAAAATGTCTGAGCAAAATATTGTAATATTTTATTCAAATTATTAACAGCTTTTTTATGGTTTTATTTAGTTTAAGACATCAGCATAGTTTAGTTCATTAGGCATGGCTCCAGTGGATAAAGTATTACTTAAAGAGGAGACTTTTCTCTGAAAATTATGCGTGTAAAGGAAGTTGGTTTTTAATAATGAAAGGGATCAAGATGAAAATAGAGTTGTGGCGTTGTTAGGGCAACAACGGAAGGGTTGGATGATGCGATAAGAGTGTCTTTCAGGAGACATAGCTATATTCCATTATCTTACAGAAAACGAAAATTTTGACAAGTTTAGGTTTTTTATTCTAGAATTAGTCACCCCTAGTTCATTCACGCACGTAATGAGTGTCGTGTATGTTTGCGGTCGTATTTTAAGTGAGGAGATCTGTCACTGGTGTCGTACTTGCTCATGACTGGAGTAAATTGTTTATTTGCTTTTGAATCGTTAAAATCTCGATGCAACTGACCATTACTGCAGACAAGCATTAAGCATGATTCATTGTTGTGTTGTAAATCGCGTGAGCAATCGCTCGGTCAATTGTGAACATTCCTTATCGTGTTCACTGGACATATACGTACAAGCACCCCAGTAATCTTACAGTCTCTGGTCCTCCTCTTGTGATTCTCGGGTTTTTTTGCGGAATATAATCAGCACAAGATTAAGAGAAACTTGAGATAAAAATTTTTAGGAGGAAGACTTTTTTTTGGTGAAATATATTTTATAGTGCTTGGAAAAAATAGTTTGGGTTGCTGGAAGGGACCGGATATAAGGAGGTACCCTCAAAGGAGGTATGTTCAATCTAGGAATTTCGAGAATGTAAGTAGAGAAATAAAAATAGTTTTTTAAGGTAATCTACCGGTTAAGGTAGGTTTTTGGATGGACACAACTACAAACAAACATTATACGAGGGTCATCCGGAAAGTAGTACCCGTTCGTGCCGCATGAAGTGCTGACGACGCGAGTAGCCGCTGGACGAGGTCAGATAGCTTCAGTGGCTTGTCTGCCTTCTCTGAGCCAAGTTGCGTGACGCTAGCATTGCCTGTGTTGTTTCTGTGATTGTTTACAATGTTTAAAAAAATTGAGAACGCCGCCAGTTGTGAAGTGAGGGCAGTGATTAAATTCCTCAATGCAAGAAACGTTCGCCCATGTGATATTCATCGCCAATTAAAGGAGGTGTATGGAGACAATGTAATGGACGAGTCGTCTGTTCGGCGGTGGTGTCGCAACTTCAACATGGGGAGGGGGAACACACACGACGATGAGCGTTCGGGGAGACCGTCTGTCATTACAGACCAACTGGTGAGCTCAGTTGACGAATTCGTGAGGAACGATCGGCGCGTCACAATTGATGACATCTGTGAGCATTTTCCCAATGTTTCTCGAACAATTGTTCATGAAATTGTTAAACACCATCTGCATTATGCAAAAATTTGTGCAAGATGGGTCCCTCGCGTATCTCAATGAGCTGGCGGCGAAGGACTATGCAGCAGGAATACAGAAACTTGTCACACGTTATGACAAATGCCTTAATTTGCTTGGAGATTATGTTGAGAAGTAGTTTAAAGTATCCTCTTTCAAATAAAATTTTTTATGTTTGTTAATTTTTACTTTTGTGTCTTTATTTCACGAACGGGTACTACTTTCATTGATTTCCATCCCATACCTGTCGCACTGAATTTCCAATTCACTTAGCAATGCTTGCAAGCCCTGGGCTGACGGACAAACTAAAGCTTGGTCATCAGCAAACCTAACTGATTTTACGAATTCCCCGCCAACTTTCATTCCCACCTCAAATTCTTCCCATGCCTCTTTGATCATTTCCTCTGCATACAGGTTGAACAGCAACGGTGATAATGGGCAACCCTGCCTTACACCTCTTCCTAACACTGCCCGTCCGGACTCCCCGTTTCCCACCCGCACCTGAGAAGTCTGAGACATGTACAGGTTGCGGATTAGCCTCCTTTCCCTCCAATCTATTCCTATTTTCTGCAATATACTCATTAGTTTTTCCCAATTCACTCTATCAAACGCTTTTTTGAAATCTACGAAACAGGCAAATACCTCCTGGTTTTGTTCTATATTCCTCTCGATTAATAATCTCATTGCTGCAATGGAATCACGCGTACCTCTCCCCTTCCTAAACCCAAACTGATCATCCCCTAAGTAATCATTTGCCCTACTCTCTATTCTTTTGTTTATGATCCTGAGAACAACTTTAGCTGCGTAAGATATCAAACTAATTGCCCTGTCTAACTAATAGTCCTCACATGACGTGGTCTTTACCTTTTTCGGAATAGGAACTAAAACTGATCTCACAAAGTCTTCCGGCCAGATTCCCTCCTCATACATACTACGGATCAACCCATATAGCCTCTTCCTCCCACATTTTCCTAAGCATTTTAAAAGTTCCACGGGAATGTTATCCACCCCCACGGCCTTATTTAGTTTCATCTCCCTTAATGCCCTTTCTATCTCATTGTCTAGTATGCCTGGACGTAAGCTATCTTATTCTACGTCATGTTCCTTTTCTATTTCTAACTTTGTTGGCCTAAGCTCTTTACTATACAGTTCTTCTATGTATTCCTTCCATCTCTCTTGAATCTTTCCTGTGTCAACTATTACCTTACCTGCCTTATCTCTAACTGCTATCGTTGACCTCCCTTTCTTACTAACCGATAAAGATTTAACTTTTCTGTACAGCGCACCGATTTCATCCTTCCTCTGGAGACTTTCCATATCCTCGCACTGCGTCTTCCACCATGCTTCTTTTGCTTTATTTGTTGCCCACCTCAATTTATTGTTTAATTCTTTGTACTTCATTTTGCCTAATTCTGTATTTACATTCTTCCATTTTCGCCGCTCATCCATCTTTGTAATCATCTCATCCGTGATCCATGGTTTCCTAGTCCTTTTAGCGTTAACGGTTCCAATAATGTCTATGGCGGCTTTAGACAACCCTTTCTTGATACATTCCCATTTTTCTTCGATAGTACTTAGCTCTTTACCATCCTCCATGATTTCCTCTACCGCCTGTTTGTATTCCTTCCAAACCATTTAATGCTTCTACATTCCATTTCCTAGCCCGCCGCCCCCGCCTTATCTTTTTTAAACGGACGCTACATTTCATAACAACTAAATTGTGGTCAGAGTCCGCATCCGCTCCCGGGAAGCTGTGCGAATTTATCACACTGTTCTTAAACCTGTGTCTAACAAGGATATAATCTAGCTGATACCTTTCTGAGTCACCTGGCATTTTCCATGTATACCTGCGTCTTTTGTGGTGTCTAAACCAAGTGTTGGTGATGACTAAGACCTGTCTCCGGCAGAACTCAACTGCTTTCTCCCCGCGGTCATTCCTCATGCCTAAACTGTGGTCCCCGACCTGGTCACCATCTCTTCCTTCGCCTACCGTCGCATTCCAATCCCCCATCACCATCGAATGTTTCCCTGCAGGAACACATGCGATTATGTCCTCTAACTGATTGTATATCTTATCGACCTCTTCTTCCTTATGGTTGCTCGGCGGCATGTATACCTGAATAATAACCAAGTTCGTCGGTTCTGCTTTTATCTCTACTAGTAGTATTTTATCCGTTACCTGCTCTATGTTGACTACGCTTCTTCCTACATTTTCATTCAATGCTATAGCAACCCCTCGTTGGCTCTCGTCCCCGCCGCTGTATATTATTCTATACTTATCACTCCAGTAATCGCCGCTATCTTTCCATCTCACCTCGCATAGACCTAAAATACCTATATTTCCCCTTTCCATCTCTCGCTTAACACTCTCCAATTTCCCTGTCGTCATCATTGTCCTAACATTCCACGTTCCTATTCTAACTAATGAGGTCTTCTTCTCCTGCGTCTTCTGTCCTGCTGCTGCTGGTTTTCCCTTGCAAGGGTTTCGTGGGATGACGACCGCGGAAGCCTTGCCTCCCCCGCTGCCGGGCACGACACACGGCCGATTGGGCTGAGCCCCGTGAAATTCTCTGGTTTAACCGCAAATGATTTGTTTCATCTGTCAAAGGATCGCTATTTGCCTTGGCCTATGCTTTTCCATAGTGGATGTACGAAGACAACCTCTCGTTGGCACAATCATTGTGGGCATTGCTCTTTTAGATGGTATGCTTGGCTGCATTTTATTCTGTTGGATCAAGCTTCAGGAAAATACACTGTGATGTTAAGTGGGGAAGCTAATGCAGAAAGCCCTTTTCGCACCAAATATCACAGCGTCGTATGACCTTGGCTATTCCCATGAATTCGGTGGCCGATTCTTCCGAGGTCACGGTGGAAAGTCTGAGGTACAGTGTATTATTATCAGGCTCACAGGGACACATTGTGTGGGCGCTTCTCAAAGTAAATCCGTGGATGGCATCATGTGCTCAGTGAAGTCTGAGGAAGAAATTAAACATACCTGTACATGCGATGGGTAAATAAATGTTTCTTGGATAGTTTTCCTTTGTGAGAACTAGTAAGCAACTCTGCTGAACATTTGCAAATGATTCCTTTGGAGCATTACTCACCTAATTTCAGGTTTTTCTTCTTCGAAGTTAGCCCGGCAATTAGGGAACAATATTAGGTCTAGCTTTGAAATTAAATTCAGGTACATTTTCATGACATTCAGTGTGACGCCGTGGCTCCACAAGTATATAAGCATTTTTGTTCCTATTTGTAATCTTATACGAGCCTTTTGGATTTATAGCTCCTATATTTTACATTGGAAAACAAACATTCCAGTATATTTGGTATTTAAATAATTGAATGTGTCGTCCATTAAATTTACAAACTGATGAAAGTAACTTGCTGTACGTAATGGAATATGGTCTGTGGTTAGAAAACTGTTCCGCTTGATCCGTTTTGTCGCAAAAAAATTTCAAAGCCTCTGTCCGGGTTTCGATGCATTACAACGTCATCAGGTAACCAAATGAAGTTGTGCGCCGTCTTATATACATTCAGCATTCCGGAAGGAGGGGAGTGGATGTGGTAGAAAACGAGGGGAGGGAGGGCTGAGCTAGGGGGAAAAGTGGTGAGAAGAGTAGGGAAACGTTTGCAAAGGATAGCGGATTACAGAGTTTGAACGTTTCCCATCTCTCCCCCCCCCCTTTTCCCCCCTTGCTCCGCCCTTCTTCCCCCTCCCTCTCCCTCCCTCTCTCCTATCGTTTCCTACCACATCCACTCCCTTCCTTCCGGAATGTTAAATGTATATAAGACGGTACACAACTTCATTTGGTTACCTGATGATGATGTAATGCATCGAAATCCGGTCGTAAAAGATATTTTATCAAGTGGAAAAGTGCTTCAATCAGTTATTCATAATGTTCGACTTCCACCACATCACGCCTGAAGCTACCAATTTGAACATTGACTGCATTTTAATTGAAGAAACTGCACCTCTTGGGTTGAAAATACGTGAGCCTTGGTAAATCGTTCGAGATATGGCCAGACCCTTGGTTAAAAATGCCAATATTGCTGACGTATACGTACCAGTTTCGTTGGAAATACCAATGAAAATCGTGCTTCGTAGCCGAGTTTCACCAGCAATGGTATGATTGTGAGCGTGGTAGTGAGGTTCGCGTGCCGCAGGGGGCAATGGAGAAGATGGGATATTGGAAATAACATTGGAGAGTTTCAGGAGGCATCCTGTTTGGAAAATAACGATTAAAGACCATGAATACAAATCTTTCATTGTTATAATCAGAAAATTTTAAAAGCAGAACATATGCAACAAGTGTTTTCTGCCATAGTATTAATATGCTATTTGGGAATTTACCCACGGCTCGCAAGTTTCTCGACACGAGTTTTTCTAACGTGTTCAATGAGCGTTTGAATGATACAGAGTGAAAACAAAAATACTGGGACCGAGAAATTTAAATTGATCTGCGTTTATTTTAAACAGAACGTCCGAAGCTGAGTATGAGATCAACGTAGGATGCGGCAACTCCAGGTGTCATAATACGTATTTTTGCGGGCTCGACGTCTTTCTCCAAAGACAGTGAAATCTTTATCATCAGAGGAAGTAGATGATTGTATCTGAAAAAGCCTGAGATGAAATGGCGTCACATGGGCACAAAGCACAACCCTGTGCGCGGTTCTCGCTCCCCTTCCTCCTTCCCCAACCACCCACTGCTGATCGGCGGCGTCGTCTAGACGCGACGATGTTCTCGGATTCCACGCTTTTAATTGGCCATTTTCCGGCTTTAAATGGTTGAGATATGGTCAAAACTTTAAAATATTCGTCTAAAATCAGATTGGCCTAACCAAACCGCTTTACCATATCACCCACTCGTATTTTAACACTGTAAGTGCAGTTTTCAATCAAGCTGTATTTAGGCCCCAGCAGAGGAGATCCACAAATATGTTCCAAGGTCAACACACTTAAAGCAGAAGTAGGAGAAGAGTTTTGTCAATAACAACGCATAATTCAATACGTCGATTGAGCAATTTTTTATAGGCTTAAAAAGTAATGGATGCCTTATTACCATCGCTACCTCAATACTTTTCAGATCGTTCAGAGGTTATATCGACATTGCGGATTCAGGAGAGATTCAAATCAACGGAGGAATGTTTACCGTCAAGGAGAGAGAGAGAGAGAAAGAATGGCGTCACTGAACGTTTCATAGTTGCCATGTTACATAAATCCATTCATTTGATTGAGAGGTTGTATGATCGCCATATGTTGGGCGCGAGCCTCATCAAAATATTGGAAAATAAATGGTGAATGTGGTTCGTGCAGTTGAAAAAATGAACTCATTTATAAGTAAGACACGTTTTTTCGAAGTTAAACCAAACCTGTGAATCCGCTACGAAGTATTTGTTACCTTCCGTGACTGAAATATCCTCCATGGTCATTGAGTTCAGATTCAGATAGCTAATAATATAAATCAAAATATAACGTTAGGATTACCACCATCTAATTCTAAGATGGTTGAGAATCACCAAGATGTGATATTGGAAATTTTCTTGTCATTTTTAGATCTTAGGAGAGTCATGGATATATGTATGTACTTCTGACTTTATTTTATTTTCATGATTATCAAAATCATCATAATGGTGTCCTTTATGCTTCGTTGTAAACCTCAATTTTTGTAAGAGTTTTGCGTGTCCAAAGTCTTCCGTTCCTACTGGATTAAATGCCACCATGAAAAAGGAGTTTCTTAAGTGCTGAATAAAGGAATCAAATCCCTTAATAGACTCAGAAGGAATTTAAATTGTGGGTGAGGACTATTTCATTCATCTTTGCCATATCAGAAGCAGCATTCAAATTTATTTATTGATTTTTATGAAATCTACTTAATGTTGGGGTATTTAAACTGCATCTCTCATTGTTTGTCTAGCACTTTCGGGTTCTCCATCCGCGTTAGTTATCCTCGGGTGACGACAGTTTCGCTGGCCGCACTGCCTGCGTCTTCAGGTCGAAGAGAAAGGACTATCCAATCAGGGCGCAACACTTGACCACCAGTCCTATTAGGCGGATAAGAATGCTTCCAAAAACACCTTCGACCTGAAGACGCCGGCAGGATGGCCAGCGAAACTGTCGTCACCCGAAGACAACTAACGCGGATGGAGAATTCGAAAGTACAGAGACAAGCAGTCCAACGCCGCGGAAACCTTCATATAAAAATGTATCTCATTAATCAGCGTCGATTTTTAATTTTATTTATCAGGAGTTTGATTTAACAAAGAGTGGGCTAAGTTCGGTTTGTATGCAATTCATTCCAAGGAGGGAAATTCGGCTACAAATCAGGAGGTAAGGTAATTTCATTCTTGTAGTCTGGTCTGAGAAGGACGTTATGATGTTACCATGGAATATGGCGATTAAGAGGGCGCACTTACTTGGCGCTAATATTTACTGTTGTTGCTACGTCTGTCTCATACTTGGACTACATCAAAGGCGGCGCTAATGTAGAAAGCGATGCATACCGGCCATTGTCGCCTGCTAGGTTAGCAATTTCGGAGTTTTTATTGAAGATTTTTGGTGGCCTTCTTCTCCTCTTTCTGAAATAAAATAGATATTGACGCAAGAGAGCAGAACCAGTGCCATTTTAGAACGTCTTTTGTACCTGTATGGTACATAGATTTTAAAAAGACCGTAATGGAAGATTAAGTTTTTGTTCAAACACACAGATCTTGTTCATACTAAAAGTTTGCACTAATCAAACGGCTAGCTGTTGACTGAAAGAACTCCACGACATTGTGAATTTTTATTAGGTAAGACGAAGTCTAAGGTATTTGCTAATATTATTCGCGTTTATTAAATCTAGTATGTATTTCTAAATTATCAAGTTATTTTTTTAAGGAAAGGGAAGTATTACGAATGTGCTTGAACGACAGTTAATATATACTGTATACAGTAATATTAATAGTGAATGGAGTAGTAAGGTATGTACAGTCTATATAAATTATCATGAGATAGGTTTTTGTTACGTTTTTGTTATTTCACTGCAATTGAAACATAGAAATCAAACCCTTATTATGTTGATCAAGTTTAATTTAACGTGAAAGACTACATTTACAAAATTTTGAACCTTTTCGGTTGAAATGAGGAAGAGCATTATTATAAAATATTCGGATTGTTAAATGTCAGATTTTATCACATACTGGCAAGTAAGTATAGTAATCCTAGAATATTTATTAGCGTTACAATGCTATAGTGGGTCCTCAAAACTAATTTGAATGTTAACAGCTAATGGTCTTTGCAAAATATCAAAAACCCGCAAAGGGCCGTCAACTACTATAAAAAACGTCATGGATTTCTTTCAATCAGAATTTTTTGGTGGAATATCCACCTCTGGAATAATATTATATCCTGATATAGTAATATTGTCGAGGTTTTTTGCTTGCTGAGGGGAAAAAAAGGCAGATAAAAACTTTTCGTGACCCAGTCAGAATTAATTTCTAAGTTTTCATCGTAACTATTTTTCTGCAAGGCCTGGGCCCCAAAATATTAGCGTTTGCCACAGACACAATAATGAATAAATAATCCGCAACCATTTTGTCAGGAACGCGTTTACTAAATATGAGCAAACCATTTTCTATTGTTCCCCATAGAGTGAACGGCACTAACTTGGAATAGCAACGATAACGATGTCACAGTCTGCCCTCGCATTCCCTGCAATGCATAAATATTACTTAATGAAGACCGAGTTATTTATGCAGCTACAAGGCTTGTATTCGCTTATTTTTTGGCCTTTAGACCTAGGCTTTTCAGTGAAGACCCCTTTTCAAGCTACCTACTGGAGCCTCTCTAGCAGTGTTGTGCCGCATTCTGGCTCGCAGAGGACGAAAAAAAACGTAGTGAAATTTATTATTGCAAAAATTTCTAAATCATAAAAATACCAATATTAACCACGACCCGGATTTCAGCACATAATCATCAATATCAGATGATTTGTAGGTAAAGAGAACCCTCACAAATTGGAATAGGAGAAGTGGTGGAGAGAGTGGAGTTTTAATTTTTTTTTGAAAAGAAAGGAAGTGGTGGCATCTGATCAAGAACAGGAAAAGGGGCAGAATACAAGCATTCATCTCTAAGGCAACATCATGGTCACAAAGTTTAAACAAAATGTTACACCGTTCTTCGTTGCTAAGCTTACATCGGTCATTACTAAAATTAGTATTAATATCACTTTTAATTAATATTCCGTTGTTTGTAATGTGCTCAGCGAAATTACCAAATTATTTCGTTTTACACCGTTATTCCTGAAGGTCATCAAATATTCTTTGGTTGTTATGGTGATTTTACTTATTTTTGTCCATCACAGGGACGCAAATGGCATGTTTGGGCATGATAGAAGACGATAATTGTCGTGCATCCAGAAATCATTGTGAAAAAATATTGCTTTTAAAATTTTGCTTAACAACTTAATATGGAAATACGGAACGTGACATAACAGTGCACTAATGCGCTTTTAAACATTGCTATAATACGTGTATATGCCCAAAAGGATACCACATAATTTTTGACATTCGAGGTAGATTCGCCATGTACACCAATTACGGTACAATTCCGTCACCATAAAGCGTACGAGTATACTAGGGATAGAGTAACGGTTGATCACCTCTTAGGAATACCAGTTAAACCTCAAGATTATTGATTGATTTTATCAACACTTATTCTGGCCATGTTAGTAGTAGTCGTATGTAGGGGAGGCGACCGACAGTTGAGCTCATTTGCGCCGTAGGGTATGGATAAGAAAGGTTGAAGGGTGGAGAGAAACACGGCGTCGGCATTAGCCTACTCTTTACGAAAGGGGTCCGCAGCTTAACGTCCCAACCGACGGACGGCGTACTCACTCAAGGTGCCCTCCAGAAAGCACCTCAAGTAGAGATCGAGGTACCTCTGAAAAATATTCAACACCGCCGGGATTTGAACCCGAGCCCTCTGGGTGGGAAGTAGTACGTTAGCCCCCGCACCATCTCGATCCCCATACAAACCATAATGACAACATAAAGCCGGCCATCAATGCCAAAGCCATTCTTCAAATGGCAAAAGCAAAACCCTGTATCCTTCCCCACGATATCCCATATATTAAATACTAATTTCCCATGTTTTGGCGGTAAGCTGCGGACCCCTTGGTACCTTTCGTAAAATTTATACTAATCCCGACGCCTGGTTTCTCTCCACCCTTCATCCTTTCCTGTCCATCCCCTATGGCGCAAATGACCTCAGTTGTCGGTCGCCTCCCCTAAATACTACTACTACTCAAGATTATTTAAATAGAAATCAAAAAAAGGAACTTAGTTTCACTGGGCAAAACGAACTTGGTAGATATATGAGAGGCTGGTATTAAAATTTGAAAATATTACCAGTGGCTGCAATACGTGATTAGGTTTTATCAATAATTCTCTACTGTGCTTTCTCATGCAGAGCTAATCCTTAATTATCGACTCCTAGCCTCCGTCAATTCTAAGAAAAAATATTATAGTACCTCCGGTGGACGGATTTATACGATACGAAATGCATATTTGACTCTTCCACTAAAATCTCTTCACACATTCATAAAACCCGATCACTTGTAATCATCCTCCCTCAATTACATTCAACATGCCAATCCTATTTCTACCCCTTTCTCTTTTTCCTATCGTCCTTCCCTCTCTATGTCTTGAACGTTAAATTGCCCATTAAAACACTCTGCACTTATCCTTGCAGCTTCGTTTTGATTTCTTCCAGCAATCCTCTCTCCACCTCCTCCACGCCCATCACCTCCTCGATTGTTTTCCTTACTGCTCATTTCACCTTTTTCATATCCCCACCCATATTAAAAAAGCTTCCAACCGACGCCTCTCATCTGTTTCAATAACCACGTTCTCAACCCGTGCAATATCACGTACTGAATCAAAGTTTTAACGAGTTTTTCTACGTCCAATCCTCTCCTAATTGTGAAGCTTGCGTGCCTAACGCAATCCTCCTCCTTATATCAATACTTATTTGACCAATTTGGTCCAAAATACTTCCATGCTAGGTAAAATGTCCACCTGCTATAGCTTTTTATTCATTTATCCATCTAGGAAGTTGTTGCAAGTTGGCAGTTGTCCAGGTGTTAACATGCACTCAGTTTATATTTATGGATATTTATTTATTGTTTATTTATTTATTGAGCATTAGTCCGAAAACAGCACATTTTGGCCTTTACATCGAACTATTAACAACGATAACAATGGTCACATAACAATGGTAACAACGACAACAATTGTCACATATGTTTAAGAACTCCTGATTTAATAGGTTTTAAATTAGGAGTTCGTATTTTATTTTTCTCTCTCTCGAAAACCAAGTAAGTTTTGTTTTGTCTGTATTTATTCTCATCCTATTCCTATTGGACTAACTTTCCAATACACTCAGAAGTGTTTGAAACCACTTGGCTGCCTGGCTTACTAAAACTGAATCATCCACAAAAATAAACTGATTTTATGAATTTCTCGTCAACTGTCTATCCATTTAATGCTTATGTCCACCAACTGTCATTCCTATTCATTCCGCTTGAGCCACGTACTGAAAATGTATGTGCCCTGAAAAGCATGGGTTGAAAACCGCCATTTCCTTAAGATATATAGCGAAAAGCATGAGGAATAATGAACAACGCTCTCCAATCTATCTTCCTAACACAGTCCATCTTGACTCTCCGTCCGCCACTTGCATCTTATCAGTCGGTGGCATGTACACGTAGCGAATAAGTCCCCAATTCCTCAAATCTGGTCCTGTTTTCTGCAATATATTCATCAATTTGTCCCAATTCACCCATTTATATGCATATATGAAATCTAAGAAATAGATTTACACATTCTGTGTAATATATAATAGAGAATGTATAATAGATTTTATTCTTCGTTCCTCTCTATAAGTGAACTCATTACAGCAATGACATCGTGTGCCTCTCCCCTCCCTGAACCCAAAATGACTATCCCATGAACTAATCATTTGCTTTGCTTTCCATCCTCTTTTTGATGATCCTGAGAACCACTTTAGTTGCGGGCGAAATCAAACTTATTGATCTGTAGTCCTCACATATTGCACTTTACCTTTTTTGGAATGGTAATCAACAGTGATCTTACGAAGTAAGATCACTGTTGCCGGCCAGATTCCTTCCTCATAGATGTTACGAATTAGTCCATATAGACTCTCCCTCCCACCTTCACTAAAACCTTTTGAGTAGTTCTTCGGGAATTAAGAGTACCCCCCCCCCGCTTTATTTAATTTCTATTCCCATAATGTCCTTTCCATCTTAACATCAAGCAATACTGGACCTAAATAACCTCATCTACGTAATAGTATCTTTCTATATCTTAACCTCCTGGCGAAATTTCTTTACCATAGAGTTCTTCCTAATATTCCTTCAATTTCTCTCGGATCGTTTCCAGTTAAACTAATATGTTTCCTGACTGAGCTCTGATTTTTAACACCGATTTCCCCTTCTTACTTCTTGACACTGTTTTATCCTTCCCGTATAATGCACCAAATTTACCCTTCCTCAGTAAACTTTCCTCGTACTGCGTCTTTCACCACGATTCTTTTGCTTAATTTGTTAGCCACCTCAGTTTATTATTCAACTCTTTATCCATCTCTTCTATCCAAGGGTGCATCACATTTTCCCATTTCCATCTCTCGTCTATCTTTCAGATCATATCATCCGTTTTCCATTTAAAGTTCCTATAGTTCCTTTTACGGCTTCCGTTGTATATTTTTCATATATTCCTGGTTTTCCTTTATAGTACACAATTCCCTTTTCCCACTCATGGCTTTATCTATGGCCTTTTGATACATACTCGTATTTCTAATTGTTCCCACTTATGCTTCTATACTCAATTTCCTCAACCGTCTTCACTATTTTATCCTTTTGAAACTGACTTTTGCTTCATTATTAATAAATTATTATCTGAACCCGCAACCGCTCCCAGAAAAATGAGCAAATTAATCACGCTCTTCTTGAACCCGTGCTAAACCATTATTGTGTCCGACTACTTAGTAATTTTTCTAAATCTCCGGGTATCTCCCATGCATACCTACACCTACTCTAGTATTTCAATCAAGGGTTCCTTATCATTAAGCTCTGTCTCCATTTGAACTTTATTTCTTTTTTCCCTCGGTTATATCGTATTTATAAACCATGGTCCCCTGTCCCTTACCATCTCTTTCATCGTGTTCCGATCCCCGTCACTATCAAATGTTTCCACCTGAAATTATTTCTTGCATTTTGATCGTGTATACTGTTCATTTCTTCTTCCCTATGATTGCTTGGTGTTGCAGATAGACTTCAGCAAGGATCAATTTTGTTGGTTCAGCTTAACTTCTACTAATAATAATATATCAGTCGCTTGTGCTATGTGATATCATTTTCATACCAATTTCTTCAATATTATGGCCACCCCTCCCTGGCTCTATTCTCTTCCGCTGCATATTAATGCGTAACGATCACTCCAGTAATCCACGATATCCTTTTATCTCAACTCACGCAGCTTTAAAATATCAATATTTCTTCTCTCCATCGCTCATTATATCTTTCAATATTTCTCTTTCGCCAAAATTGTCTTAATCTTACACATCTCCATTCTGGTTCGGTCATCTTCCGTGCTGCTTCAGTCGCTTTCGATTTGCGAGGGTTTCGTGAGATACGCGACTGCGGAAGTCAAGCTCTGCCGTTGAAAGTATTCTCAATGAAGTATAAGGCCTACAAGTGTGGTTACTTTGTTTTTATGAGATCCATTTTCCTGTAGCATGTGTCTCAAGGCTACATGTCAATGGCAAGCGTAGTAGGTTGCTCAACCAAAGTAATTTAATATCAATATGCATAAAAAATAATTTATAAGATTTAGAATTTTTAGTTCACATTAAAAATTTATTTGTGGAATTTGAAAGCGAATAATTGACTGATTGTCTTTTAATCTAGCTCCGTGGTAAATAAATCTTATTTGTTTCAATTTTTCAACTCTATTTTTTTCTTGAAGTCGTCAGCTACCAGAAATATTATAATGGTAAAATGTGCGTCAAAGTAAAATAAAAATTTCTCAAAGAATCTATTATGCAACGAAAAAATGCAATTTCTGAGACTTTCTTTACCAGCATAGCAAAAACATTATTTAAATTAATGACATTTCTACAGGTAGCTCGAGTAGATTATTAGCGTCTCATTGGAAATATCTAGTTAGACTTTCCATAGACAGAAAGAGAAGAGGGATTTCTCGACAAGGAAGTAAAACAGTTTCCCGAAATTTATGATATCAAATAATATGATAAACATGGGAATGAATGGGGTTAGTTATACAATTAGTCAAGGAACGGAGACTAAGAGTTATATTGTGAATGTTAAAGCATTAAGCTGGCCAATCAACCAGGAAATAAGCTCCATTTCATCCTACGACACCTAGATCCTCTGGCGTGGCCCAGGTGGGATTTAATATTAACATAAACGAAATTCTTGCTTTTGGGGATGTTTTGTACTTTTTCCCCAACCGTGTAAGATGTTGGAAACCTAGTAATTTAGTCAAATCTTTGACTCCAAAACTGAAGACTCGTAAACGTACGATTGACAATCATGCGTAAACAGTGTACGTACGTAAATTAACTATTCTTTTAGCAACCCATTTTCTTGTTTATCTCAATGTGAAAGATGAAACATATGTTTCAAAGCTCTAGTTCTCACGTCTGTACTATTCCAGAAAGAAATGAAAAGAGCCTAAAATCAGGTTGCACATACCTGTAAACTACCTGCATCGAAGGTGTAAGATATGTTGTACAAAACACACCGCACGGTTACCTTAAGCCAAAACGTTCTTCAACATCTACATCATTGGCGCCTCAATGCCGACGCCGGGTTTCTCTCCACCCTTCATCCTTTCCTGTCCATCCCCTATGGCGCAAATGACCTTAGCTGTCGGTCGCCTCCCCTAAAAACTAATACTACAAGTTATTTTGGTTACCCTTGTTATTAATATTGCATATTAAGGCGTACCGTTGCATTATTGGAGATTTTTTAATAGGTGTCACAATTAGTTCCCAGAGTATTGGGTTTGGGTTCATCCAATGGACAATATCATTTAAGATAAAGTAGGATATCATTATAATTCTATCAATTTAATGCTTCCATCTTGTTCACATTTATTTGCTAATAAATCCCTTTAGTATCAAAATCAATATTTTTTCTTTTCTCTGGATCACAGATATTCTACCCATTAAGAAAAATAGTTGCAATTGGCGAAAGGACGGATGGTTTTATTGGGGTTTCGATAATAATAAGAAAAGGATCCTAGTTAATTTCAAGGAAACATCTGTATCATTAGTTAAATTTTGAAATTAAAGGCAATAAAGTCGCTGAATATCATGACCATATTCAAAGCACATGTGCAAATAGAATTATTGGATTTGATGGCTGGTTATCCACTGGAATTGCTGAATATTTTTCCAAAATTCTTTTCCATTAAAAAAATTGCATTTCAAAAAATTGGGATGTCGGACGTTATGCAGAAAGGAAGGAAGTATGCTGATTTGAAGAGTGGCTTACTATAGTGTTGGATGTCAGCTTTAGTCGTTCGGAGAGGCAAGACAATTAGTAGATTAGCGTTAGTAATGATTTTGAAAAAGTCCTCAGTCAACGCTGTGACAATATATTTTCAATATCAAATACTTTATGCTTTTCCATCTGGATAGTTCCAATCGTTAACGAATTGATATTTACTGTATTCTATTCCTGTTGAAACATTTGTCTTCCTAATTTTCATACCTATTATGTTTGCACTAATTGCACATTTTCAATTTAAATATACTCTCTTGATATGAATAATAATCATTGGAATTAGATTTTGATGTTCCACTTTCCTGAGAACATGGATAGATCGCGAGGTCACTCCAGGAAAAAAAAAGTATTTCTCAAGCACAAAAAAGAGTCAATGCGTATTCGATCATATACCTTGGCATATTCTTGACATTTAGGGTGTTAACTGAACTTTTTTACCGTTTGCGAACACTTATCTCACCCATTCCTAGAAAAATGATTTGCCCGAGCGTTTCTTCCGAGTGTAAGAGGGATTAGGTTACTCAAAACTTTGTGACGGGGGAATTACGGAAAGTTTCCCCTTTTCACTCGCAACGCATTCATCCAAAGTTCCATGATGGATGCCCTGATCCAATGTTTGCCTTCCGTGAATTATTCGGCATCATTGTTTTCTGCGTTGCCAGTATTTGCGCCTTACTAGAAGGATATCTGATTTTGTCTTCTCTTCGTAAAAAAAACTTTCATGGAATTCAAACAAAGGAAACTCGATTACTATTCTACCCTTCCAACCGAGAATTCTTTGAGTCAATGGCGGGGTTGACAGTTCTCAGTTCTGTAAATAATGACTATATTATTAATTTCAAAAGTAAGATTATGTCATAAATATGGTGTGTACCGAGTAAAAATTAGGATCAACATCGACTCATGATTTTAAGACTTCTAATGCGATTCGTAACTAAATTAAGGGTACACAACACATGATTTCATTCACGGTTTTAGCAATAAACCGTTCTTCACCACTCGCTCTTAAGGAAGTCGCATCTGTAGATAAGTTATCTGTCACGCAGAAATAGCTTAAATGTATTTGCATAACGATAAACTTTTATTTTTTCCACATAATATCGGGTCAAATGGCGTTAAATAACTCCAAAGAATAGTCTACATTGAGCTTATGATATGAAAACAGTTTTCCTAATAGCCTTTCGTCCACAATTCACTCCAGAACCTCTCCCATCCATTCTTATTACTCAGCTCCATTCACGCATAAGATCTTTCTTCCTTGGACAGCAGAAACGGGAATGGGGTCCTCTCAGGAGCGCGTCAAGGATAAAAGTGTCAAGATGAGAATATAGGAGAGAGAATAAGACAAGTTAATGGAATGGCCTACGATGGGAGAGTAAAACACCTCAGGCTAATGGAAGCGTTTTTTCTTTTCTCATTACTCCTATGGTCAAAGCTAAGGCTTAGGACACGTAGAGCGCTAGCTCTCCTATTATGCAGAATTATGATGATTTACAGCAATGGAATAGGAATAAGAGGAAAAAAGTGAATGGTGTTAATTTTAAAGCTATCGACAGTTGACGTGAACGTCATTGATTTAGTTCAAACTAAGTATCAGGAATAAATGTCCGTTTCTTCGGTGTTATTCGAATACAAGGTCTTCAGTTTTTCCTTCCTTGAAGAACCAAGCTGTTCAAATAGTATTTTTCTCTTAGGATGTTTGACGCGTCATTAAAAATTCCATACACAATGTAAGTAAATGTTCCTTCAATCAATACTAAAGGGGAGCATATATCGTACAGTGGAATGAAATGAAAAATTTGAACGTTTTTTTGAACTATCACATATTCTCAAATCTGACTTTTATTAAACTCTTGTTATGCTTCGGGTATGCACAATGGGTGAGATTTCTCGATCATGACTTTAGTATCGATGAATAATGTTAATGATGATAATGCTTTTAAATGCCTTCTCGAGCCCATCGAGAAGTGTCATGGTATGAAAAGTAAAAAAAAACCAAAATCCCATGCAGTGAAAAAACGTGTGCACCAAAGAACCTTACATGAATCGTAAGAGTTGAAAACGAAAAGTTATATTGACTTCGGATTCTGAATGATAATGTTTACACTGGCAAGGGCGCTCAAAAACGATGAGAACGACGTACTCTTCAATGAGCAGCATTAATAATGGCACGCACGAGAAGGTGTTCCATATTCAGAAGCCTAATTTAAAAAGCCTTGCTCCGTTAACCGTGCCGTGTGAAATGATTATACCTAATCCGCAAATGCAACTAATCGAGTGTAATGCTATCGATAAAAGTTTCCTTTCGGAGTGGATCATCAGTACGTTTCGTTGCCGTGGCAATGGCATCCTGGACGAGGGGGATCGGGACTGACATCAGTCCGCCGGCGGGTAATAGCCCCAACATACGACTGCGATTGGGAGAGAGGAATCGTGAGTCCGCCTCGGACCCCCTACCCTACCCTGGCCTCCCCGCTCCCCCACCACCTCCAACTCCTCTAAGGCCACCCCAAAAGCTTCATCTCTTTTCGCCAGACTACCCACTCTCCCGCAATCACTAAAGATGGACGGTATGCATAGACATGATTGCACGTCAACTAATCTTATTCGATAACCGTATGATAATCATGTTATAGCATGCCATCGATTATGGATAATATCGATAATTTGACTTCAGTATTTGATTTTATACGGGGTTTGTTACCCTTTAATTGGTGTGCGAAATATGAAGGAAAAGCAGGTTTCATGATTTCGTGACACCTCGTTGGAATAATACATTTGGTACGCTTCAACAGGCTTACACAAGCGGTTTATTTAAAAAGCCAGCAATACTAAGTATACGTACTCATTGGCAAATACTAGGAATGATATAATAATTATGTATAGTTGAATTGAACCCAAAAAGTTGTCAGCACGTTTTGTCATTGAAATATATTTTCCCCGGCAAGCATAAATCATTTGGGAGGTCCATAAATCGGGGTATTTCAAACCCTTAGCTGATTCGACACAGCACTCAGTCGATCATATTGGATTAATGTGTCAAATCATAGTATCAAAAACCTTCCGTCATATCGATATTGCTGTACTGTTATTTCGATTCTGTGATCCATCCCCACTCACAATCAATGCTTCTATCGCACCGCTTCAAACTTTCACTTCCGTTACACTCTCTCCAGGTCTGTCTCCCCCGGCAGTTAGGCCCCAGGTGGCCACCCGCCCGTCCGGGCCAAGCGTTCATTTTTATGACTTGGCTTCCTTGATTTTCACGTGAGATGGAGGCCTTCTGGTCATCTTCACGGGGAGCGTTTCCCTTTTTTTTGTATCTCTCGCGAGCATTAAGTGTGAAAGGCGTCGAGTTCCGTGGCCTTCCACGCTCTTGCAAACAAATACAGCGCATTGCACGCACGCAGCGGGAGCTCGTGGAAACAAGCGAGCCTTGCTCACCGACTGGCAGCCATGCTGCCTACCTTCCTGCACCGACACTGACGTACGTAACCATTGTTATCTCCATGCTCTGGGAGAATAAAAAATAAATGTTGCACAACCGGCTGGCCACATGCGGCCCGCTGGTAATGCGATGTTTCTAATATTTTCTATGCAATGGTATTTGAAATTTGGCATCATGATCTCTTGGTTTGCATTTAAAAATAACTGAATTTAATTTTTCTGTTAAATTTGACCCAAACGATCTTTTCTAAATTACTATAAACCACAGTTATCAACCCAAAGGTATATTTGATAAGCGAGGGTACAGCTCACTTAGTACCTAGCCCTAAGAGTAGTACTAAGCCTAACAGCGAGTGAAATTCACACCTCAGAGAATGGGGACAGTTTCTTTCCCTCTGCCGCTCTAGGAGGACCCTGGAAGATCTGGTTCCTGAAATATCACGCAGATTGAGCGAAGCTGATGATGCCCAGAAGCTTCACTCTTAATTGCTACAGGTATCCCCTGCAGGTATCCCCTGCAGGTATCCCCTACAGGTATCCCCTACAGGTATCCCCTACAGGTATCCTGTATATGTATCCCCTAGTGTAAAAAAAAATTTAGAAGCATGAAATACTCCTGCTTTTTAAATATTATCTTATGCAATATTATTTTAGCTCTCTATAGTTGCATTATTTTACCTTCATTTCCTCTATTTTTGCTATTTCGATTTGCATTCTCGGAGATAATCTAAGGTTCATAGACCAGTGTTGTGCATCATTGGTATAAGGTGGAATTGAGATGGTGCAGTGACTATTGTACTGGCTTCCTACCCTGAGACCTCCGTTTCGAGACCCGATGTTGGCAGGATTTTTCAGTGGAATCCTCATCCCTGCTTGGGATGCAATGTGGAGAGCTGACTTCAAGTGATAACACTGTCCGTCGGATTGTGCATTAAGTTATACACCACTTGGTGCCCATCGTTACAAATGGGCTAATGTTGACGTTTGATTTTTCCTCCATCTTACCTTCATTCCGTGAAAAGTCTACCCAAATCGAAATACCCACCTATCACTAATAGCGCAAATGATCTTACCACGTCTTGGCTTGTAGCTACTACGAACACATAAAAGGGGTAATCCACGTCAACATTTTCCATTCATATCACAACACTGGGAGTTCCTAAAGAGGTCCCCCCGCGTGGGCAATCTTGGAATTTTGACGTGAGAAACCTCTTGCAGTCTCCCGAAGCTAGGAGATGACTATACATAAATATGGGTCTCAGGATTTCTTTTCCAGTGCCTTACAATGATTCATGTCTTTCGAGCTTTTAAAAAGCCGACAATTAAATTCAATTGCAACCAATGTTACTCATTGTAATAAATATTGATAATCTTTTCTTACTGGCATTTTGGCCACTCAACCTCTTTAGACGATGAATTACAGGCCTGTTTCTCGGTGGGAAGATTTTTGAGTAACACAATTTTGGTTTGGTTGATTGTTGTGTAGGCCTGAAGGATTTATGATCCATAATCAGGCGGGCAAGGATATAATTCTTGAATTCGATTTAGAGGTGAGCTGAATTAGAGAGACTGACTTAAATAATCGCTTTAAAACCGCTTATTTACAAATTATTTCAATCATATCATTGTTATGCTTATTTAATGTAATTTTATGGTTAGTGCCTACCAAGAATGTAGTTTAAAGAATGCCAAAGAAATTTATAATTCAACAGCTCTACAATTTTATTTAGAAAGTGAAGTTTTTCAATTAAAAAATATAAATCAAACGTCCTTGAATTTTATTAGGTAGGCCAAGTAAAGTCTAACTCAGGAACATTTGAATAATGGCTGAACTAATGGATTCAGATTTTTAAGATATTCTAGGTGACATATTTTAACAATGAATAATGCTCGTATTTTTTCCCGAGTGTGTATTTGCACAGTTAAAATAAATGCAGTTTTACCTCATCCTAAATATTTATGCCACTCGCATAATTATGAGTTCCCATACCAAATGTTTCACAATGAAAATTACGTGCCAGTGATGCAAAGGATATGATATTTGAACAACTTTTCAATGAAATAAGAAATATCATTTTATAAATATGTTTGAATGGGCAAATAGGACTCATTAGGACATATTTATTATGTGCATTGCCAATCCGCTTGTGACAACATCAGATTTTGTTCATAAAATGTTCTGGTATAAGTTTGAAATTAGGTGGTGTGTCGTTCCGAACTCAACTTTATAGGATATAGAGCAAAGATAAACTCTGAGTCAAATTTCAAGCTGGTTTTGCTCTTATGAACAAATTATTGTATTTGAGTCCTTTAAATTTCCCATCAACCTCTGGTGTTGAAAAGGTTATATCAGAGTACAGCTGTGTGATAATTCATAGGTAAGGGTAAACGAACGTGTAACTCTTTGTAACCTTGCTCAATTACCATACAGATAAGGTGATATCACGTCCGAATAATAATACATAATATACATAATACATAATAATATATCATGTTCGGAAAATAAATATACGCGTACATAACCACGTTCAAACGACTTATTCAAATTTCAAACCTTGGGTAGCTAAGTCCACAGTCGGGAGAAATTAATAAGCCGAGTTATTTATTGTTTATAAATCAAACTAATCACATCATTAACGTCCAGCGCTGTGAATCATCATGAAATGTGCATGCATTCGTGGTATAGAATTTAATTATTTTTATTACCTGTAGAAACCGAAAAAATATCTTAGCAGCGTAAATTATGTGTCTGTTCAGGCTTTTTTCGCCAATATATAGAGGCAAAGAGAGCTTGGTGTGACGATAACTTTTCACACTCCTGGGAGGCCGGACATAGACAACTCTTATTCGACCAGCCATTGATTACATCTCAGTAGAGGGGTGGTCATCTTCCGCGAGCTACAAATAAAGGTTCTTCCCGCATGGCAGAAAATGAAAACACTTTCCGCAGCTACTATTTACAAAAACACAGATAATACAGGAAAACCAATCATTTGGCATTTCGGATTGGCTAAGAATTTGAATTGAATTTTCATAATGAAATTATTTACTTTTTAATTTTCAGAGCAGCTTACTAAATTACAGATATGTACGCACTGTCCAAAATTAGTCATATTGCTGTACGAGACGTATACGCATATGTATTTATGCATGCATGCATTTTGCACCGGTTGAGCGGTGCAGATGAACTTTATGTATATATGGTATATAAAGTTCGTCTTCTCAGTTCCCTCTTCCCACAGAGGAAGGTGGTCTTACACCGAAAATTTTGGAATAGGTTTGATTTGTTTACTATATTTTTGTTTAGCTTATTTATATTATATATATGTGCATGTTTCTATGTATACATATACACATACATACATGTACATGTACATACATATGTATGTATGTATGTATATATATATATATATATATATATATATATATATATATATATATGTATGTATGTACATATGGACGGCACAATCGAGCATAAATAACATTAATAGCACTTAAAAGAACACTCACATTGCAGATTGTTTGAGCTTTTAGCCTTCTCCAAGGTCTCATTCAAGTAAGACTGCAGTCTTACTTAAAAGCCTCGGAGTAGGCCGGAAGCTCAATCAATCTACAATGTGAGTGTCCTTTTAAGTGTCATCTATGTTATATGTGTCCAATTGTGGCGTCCAAATTATACTGCTCGTGAGAGTGTTTCTGCATCATCTATATATATATATATATGTATATATATATATATATATATATATATATATATATATATATATATATATATATATATATATATATATATATATATACATATATATATATATATACATGTTTTTATGTTTATTTATATATATATATATATATATATATATATATATATATATATATTATTATTAGGAAATCTACCAGTTAAGGTAGGTTTTTGGATGGACATAATTACTAATTAAATAACTTGTGACCCCTAGCAAAACACAACATCCTACTACATTAGGTCCATCTTCAGCTCTGAGTACTTTCTTTCTCCCTTCATCCCGTCTAACATCCCTATCCTGTTCCTTCCCTTTCCTCGTTTGCCTAACATTCTCCCCTCTATTACAGTCTTCAACATCCCACTGCCGGTCAACACCCCCTTCATCCACTTTTCCTGCCTCCATAGGATTTCTCCCAACAAACCCCTCTCTTCGCCCACCATACCAAGTACTTCCTCATTTGTTTTTTCTCTGTCCATTTCACCTTCTCCATTCTTATCCACACCCACATTTCAAAAGCCTCCAGTCTACGCCTATCCTCCTGCTTCAATGACCACGTTTCCACGCCGTAAATAGCTACGCTCCATATCAACGTTTTTACGAGACTTTTCTTATCATCCTTACTCAACGTCCCAGTCATCAACTCCCTCCTCCTTGTGAAAGACTCTTTGCCTTGCGCAATTCTTCTCCTTACGTCCCTACTACTTTGACCGTGTTGGTCCAAAACACTACCGAGATAAAAAACTGTTCTACCTGCTCCAGTTTTTGCCTTCCGATTTTAATGTTTAGCTTAGCCTTTTTATTTCTACAAAATCGCATAACCTTAGTTTTATCAATATTGATTTTCATCCCATATCTGTCGCACTGAATTTCCAATTCACTTAGCAATGCTTGCAAGCCCTGGGCTGACGGACAAACTAAAGCTTGGTCATCTGCAAACCTAACTGATTTTACGAATTCCCCGCCAACTTTCATTCCCACCTCCAGTTCTTCCCATGCCTATTTGATCATTTCCTCTGAATAAAGGTTGAACAGCAACGGTGATAATGGGCAACCCCGCCTTATACCTCTTCCTAACACTGCCCATCCGGACTCCCCGTTTCCCACCCGCACCTGAGAAGTCTGAGACATCTACAGGTTGCGGATTAGCCTCCTTTCTCTCCAATCTATTCCTATTTTCTGCAATATACTCATTAGTTTTTCCCAATTCACTCTATCAAACGCTTTTTCGAAATCTACGAAACAGGCAAATACCTCCTGGTTGTGTTCTATATTCCTCTCGATTAATAATATTGTCACCGCAATGGCATCACGCGTACCTCTCCCCTTCCTAAACCCAAACTGATCATCCCATAAGTAATCATTTGCTCTACTCTCTATCCTTTTGTTTATGATCCTGAGAACAACTTAAGCTGCGTGGGATAGCAAACTAATTGTCCTGTAGTCCTCACAAGACGTGGCCTTTACCTTTTTCGGAATAGGAACTAAAACTGATCTCACAAAGTCTTCCGGTAAAATTCCCTCCTCACAAATACTACGGATCATCTTATACAGCCTCTTTCTCCCACATTTTCCTAAGCATTTTAAAATTTCCACGGGAATGTTATCCACCCTCAAGGCCTTATTTAGTTTCATCTTCCTTAATGCCCTTTCCATCTCATCGTCGGGTATGCCTGGACCTAAGCTATCTTCCTCTACGTCATGTTCCTTTTCAATGTCTAACTTTGTTGGTCTAAGCTCTTTACTATACAGTTCTTCTATGTATTCCTTCCATCTCTCTTGGATCTTTCCTGTGTCAACTATTACCTGACCTACCTTATCTCTAACTGTTAGCATAGATCTCCCATTCTTACTTCCCGATAAAGATTTAACCTTGCTGTACAGCGCACCGATTTCACCCTTCCTCTGCAGACTTTCCATATCCTCGCACTGCGTCTTCCACCATGCTTCTTTTGCTTTATTTGTTGCCCGACTCATTTTACTGTCTAATTCTTTGTACTTCATTTTGCCTAATTCTTTATTTATATTCTTCCATTTTCGCCGCTCATCCATCTTTGTAATCATCTCATCCGTGATCCATGGTTTCCTAGTCCTTTTAGCGTTAACGGTTCCAATAGTGTCTTTTGCGGCGTTAGCCAACCCTTCTTGATACTTTCCCATTTTTCTTCGATAGTACTTAGCTCTTTAACATCCTCCATGATTTCCTCTACCGCCTGTTTGTATTCCTTCCTTTTCAAACCATTTAATGCTTCTACATTCCATTTTCTAGCCCGCCACCCCTGCCTTATCTTTTTGAAACGGATGCTACATTTCATAACAACTAAATTGTGGTCAGAGCACGCATCCGCTCCCGGAAAGCTGTGCGAATTTATCACACTGTTCCTAAACCTGTGTCTAACAAGGATATAATCTAGCTGATACCTTTCTGAGTCACCTGGCATTTTCCATGTATACCTGCGTCTTTTGTGGTGTCTAAACCAAGTGTTGGTGATGACTAAGCCCTGTCCCCAGCAGAACTCAGCTGTTTCTCCCCGCGGTCATTCCTCATGCCTAAACCGTAGTCTCCGACCTCGTCACCATCTCTTCCTTCGCCTACCGTCGCATTCCAATCCCCCATCACTATCAAATGTTTCCCTGCAGGAACACACGCGATTATGTCCTCTAACTGGTCGTATATCCTATCGACCTCTTCTTCCTTATGGTTGCTCGGTGGCATGTATACCTGAATAATAACTAAGTTCGTCGGTTCTGCTTTTATCTCTATTAGTAATAATCTATCCGTTACCTGCTCTATGTTGACTACGCTTTTTCCTACCTCTTCATTTAATGCTATGGCAACCCCTCGTTGGCTCTCGTCCCCGCTGTATATTATTCTATACTTATCACTCCAGTAATCGCCGCTATCTTTCCAACTCACCTCGCATAGACCTAAAATACCTATATTTCCCCTTTCCATCTCTCGCTTAACATTCTCCAATTTCCCTGTCGTCATCATTGTCCTAACATTCCACGTTCCTATTCTAACTAATGTGGTCTTCTTCTCCTGCGTCTTCTGTCCTGCTGCAACTGGTTTTCCCTTGCAAGGGTTTCGTTGGATGACGACCGCGGAAGCCTTGCCTACCCCGCTGCCGGGCACGACACACGGCCGATTGGGCCGGGCCCCGTAGTTTCCAGGACTCAAAATCTCTGTTTTGTCCATCATGTAAATCTTGGGAATGATAATTGAGGTGGTTTCCCGTTGCCTTCCTCAATAGTGTTTTTAACGTGACACCATCACTTACTGGCCGCCCCACTGGGGTCAGACGCCATTGCAGCCGCCTCACTGAGGAACAGACGCTGCGTGGACTACCTTTCGTCTGGCTCCTAACCTTCGACCTATGGCATGGGTGACCCTACCAGGACCAATTATTATTACTCCCGCCAGCACAGCTCTAGGGGTCATCGGAACGCACAAGCCCTTCCACCACGTCAAGGTTGTAGTCCGGGGAGGGATATATATATATATATATATATATATATATATATATATATATATATATATATATATATATATATATATATATATATATATGTATATATCCTTCCCCGGATATATATATATTTATTATATATATAACCTTAAAAACAGCAATCAACCCGAAGGTCGCTTTGGTAGGCGTTGGTAGAGTTCACCCATTACTAAGCCCTATAAGGCTCGTGAAATTCACACATCAGGGTAGGGGGGCCAGTTCCTTTCCCTGTGCCGGTTATGGTTTCCCAGGAAGATCTGGTACCCGAAAAATCAAATAGCTTAAGGGGATACACACACATTTTTGTGGCCGTAGATACAATTAATGATCCAAAGGTCAGCTTGATAGATGCTGGAGTCCAGCCATATTAAGCCCGAAGGAATGTGAAATTCACAAATCAAGGTAGGGAGGCCAGATCCCTGATTTCCATGTCCCGCCCGCAGTTTCCCTGGTAATTCTGGTACCCGAAAAATCACACATCGTGTGAAGCTGAGAGTGCTGAGACGTTCGCGGGTTTGAATCCCGGTTCCCATTAGTCCAACGCTGTATTCTGGACTATCTATATGTATACGAAGTCTGTTCAAAAAGTATCGCGAATATTGAATTTTCGTGGGCAAGGTATATTTGATTTTAGATTTTTGCGTGGTGTTATGTTGGTACTTATAGCTCTCACTTATGCTGAAAAGTTCGGTCATTTTGAATGTTCAGTTAATTGTTGACAGCTCTTTTGCTCGGACGTGTTTTTGCTTGTCTTCGATTTTTGTCTGTTTCAAAAAGGGATCAAAGAATCAGTACCAAAATTTGTGTGAAAAGCGAAATACAGTTCGCGGACGCATTTCGAATGTTGACTGTAGTATATGAAAGAGCCACCTTGGACCGAAGCCACGTTTATCGGTGGCACAAAATATTCTGAGAGGGCCGAGAAGGTGTGAACGACGAGACCGGCGCCCGAACCCGACCTTAAAGGACTCCCGAGCACGTCAACAACAGACGAAAACATTGATGTAGTGAAGAAGAAATTATTGGCCAATCGTCGAATCACCGTTGGAGAAGTTACTGAGGACGTAAACATCAATTGGCTCGTGCCATTCGATTGTTACCAATGATTTGGGCATGACACGGGTCGCCGCGAAATTCGTGCCAAAATTGCTCAATTTCGACCAAAAACAGCAACGCATTAACATTGCTAATGAGGCTAATGTTGAACTTTGTCCGCGACGACACAAATTTTTTCCAGAGGGACATAACTAGTGACGAATCATGAATTGGTGTATGGTAATGACGTGGAAACTTAAGTTCAATCATCCCAATGTAAGCTGCAGCACGGGTCAAGACAGAAAAAAGCGCGCCGTAGTTCGGTCGAATGTGAAAGTTTTGATTGCAGTATCTCCAATCTCAGGGGCGTGGTGCACCATGAACTCTTGCCACAGGGTAGATTGATAAATAAGGAATATTACCTGAAAGTTATGCGCAATTTGTGCGAAGCAATCCGCCACAAACGCCCGGATTTATGGAAGAACAAAAATTGGCTTTTGCACCAACACAACACCCCGCTCACACAGCGCGAGTGTTTGGCCAAAAACAGCACACTAATGATTCCGCAGCCACCTTATTCCCCAGATCTGGTCCGTAGTGACTTTTTCTTGTTCCCGAAACTGAAGAGGCCTATGAAAGGACAACGCTACGCTACGATTGACGAGGTAAAGACTGCATCGAAGGAAGAGCTGAACATGATCATAAAAAATGAATTTTTGAAAAGCTTCGAGGATTGGAAAAAACGTTGGCACAAGTGTATAATATCTAATAGGGAATACTTTGAAGGGGACAAATTAGATATTCATGAATATCGTGTGTGTATATATATATATATCCCTCCCCGGACTACAACCTTGACGTGGTGGAAGGGCTTGTGCGTACCGATGATCCCTAGAGCTGTGCTGGCGGGAGTAATAATAATTGCTCCTAGTAGGGTCTCCCATGCCAGATAGGTCGAAGGTTAGGAGCCAGACGAAAGGTAGTCCACGCAGCGTCTGTTCCTCAGTGAGGCGGTTGCAATAGCGTCTGACCCCCGGAGGGGCGGCCAATAAGTGATGGTGTCACGTTAAAAACACAATTGAGGAAGGCAACGGGAAACCACCTCAATTATCATATCCAAGATAAATATGATAGTCACTACAGAGATTTTGCCTCCTGGCAGCTACGGGGCTCGGCCCAATTGGCCATGTGTCGTGCCCGGCAGCGGGTAGGAAAGGGTTCCGCGGTCGTCATCCCACGAAACCCTTGCAAGGGAAAACCAGCAGCAACATGACAGAGGACGTTGGAGAAGAAGACAAAGTTAGTCAGAATAGGAACTTGGAATGTTCGGACAATGATGAGGACAGGGAAACTGGAGAATGTTAAGCGAGAGATGGAAAGGGGAAAATAGATATTTTAGGTCTATGCGAGGTGAGATGGAAGGATAGCGGGGATTACTGAAGTGATCATTATAGAAAAATATGCACCGGCGGGGACGAGAGCCAACGAGGGGTTGCCATAGTATTAAATAAAGTGGTAGGAAGAAGCGTAGTCAACATAGAAAGGTAACGGATAGATTATTGCTAGTAGAGATAAAAGCAGAACCTACGAACTTGGTCACCAACACCTACCAAACCGACCTTCGGGTTGATTATTGTGTGTATGGTTATATAACGTCGCATCCAACGAACGGCGTACTCACTCAAAGTGCCCTCCACAAAGCACCTCAAGTAGGGATGAAGATACCTCTGAAAAAGATTCAATACATCCGGGGTTTGAACTCGAGTCTGGGTGGGAAGCCACTACGCTAGCCACCGCACCAAACCCGATCCCCGCCACCTTACTATCGTTCATCCTAGTTAAAGAGGTTTGCTTTATATTAAACACAAATAAATGCATCCGTAAATTTATCTTTTAATCACATCTTTGTAGCTTATATACATGTATTCTCTAATGAATCTTAAATAATTAAAGAATATGTTCATATACTGCCGCATCTCAAATTTGACGTTGATAAGAAAGAATGGATGAAAGAACTTTGGTGGGTGCAATGTACGTATATTAGTTTAAGAACCTCGTTAAATGGTTTCATTAATTTTCTTCAAAATAGTGTTTTGGGATAGGCATATTGCGGAAGGTGCTTGGTTGATAATTTTATAAAGGGTTCCATTGTGAAGAATAAGTCGTAATTGGGGTAGCGGAGCAAAGACTCTCTCAACACGTGGTGCTGAGGGTAAATTTCACGAAGAATTGAATAGAAAAGTCAAGGAAAACGAAATTCAAAGCAAATTCCTCTCCTTTTTTTGCATTCGTAGGTCTTTCTGCGCTACAAATGTGAAGATATGCTGGCCATTGAGACATTCTCTCAACTCCAAGTGAATCGAGTTGAGCAGATAATATTTGGAGGTTGTATTATGTTGCTTTGTTGTATAATGCAATCCTTTTGTAAGTTCATGATTCAAGTTTATGAATTATCATCTGAGTAAATATATCATAATTTCAGGTAGGACTCTTGCCTTTATCTTTCATTTCGTTAGAAGGTTTTTCTTTTTGGTTCCTAATGGATGCAGCGATCCTCTTGTTACCCCCTTGTGTTTATATTTTTCTCAAATATCCTATTTGCGATGCAAAATTAGCCCGCCCTTTCAACGAAGTCAAATATCTATTTCACTCTCGCTTCCCAATTTCTTCTGAAACATGCCACCCGACCATCACAATTTTTGGGTCAAACGCCAAGCGCAAAGCTGTATCAGGGATACTTAACCCTATTTACAATTGGCGTCTCTGAAAAATTTCAGGGATTATAAAATCTTTCCAGATTATAATTTTTAAAGTTTTTCTTCAAATATGTTAGAGCTTATGACGACACTTGTTTTGAATATTTATTCAGTGGACAATTGCCATAGAATATTTTCCCGAGGAATTAATTAATAAAACGACTCCACAGGGTTCTCCATTCAATAACTCATAATATGGATCGGATAAATTAGCCTTTTTCCGTCTTAATTTCTTCCCAAGCGAAGGAACTTAACGAAACGCACAGCGTTTCTGGATTTCTCCAGCAATTTCTCCAATTAAGATTTTAAAGAGATAGATATTTTAAAGAGATTTTAAAGAGAGACCTGGGGGTGCGAGTGTAAAAAAGTGTCTCGGTTAAAGCTGGAGGCGTCAGGAGTGAGGTCCAAGCTTGATCCAAGTTCGACCCTCGGACGTGAGCGGGAATCATACCAAACCGCAAATGGAGCTATTGGAGGAGTACCTGCTCTTGTTCTTGGGAGCACCGGTGAAGGGAATCGACAAGGCGAGAGTTGTGGGGGGGGGACGAGGGAGGGAGTGCGGGGAGAGGCACTTGCTGAGTGTTTTCGGTTTTCGTCGGGGCGAAGGACGGGTGGGTGGGAGGGCAAATCGGACTCGCGACTGATGCGGAGTTAATCAGCACGGGGTCGAGGGGAGGGCCTCGGGCCTAAAGGCTGGTCGCAAATTGATTCGCATTGATTCGAATTTTAGAGGAATACCATCGGGGAGGGGGTTGGAGGGCCAAGGGAAGGACGCGGGAACCTTTTCCGGATCTCCCTCTGGGGAGGGAGGCAACGGAGAGTTATTAAACAGAAAAGGGATGATTTTCACGCTTCACCATCGAAGTATTTCTCCACCAGCGCACCGAATCGAGAGTGTCGTCCTGGAAATTCGTGGCGGGGGCATCTAATTCCCCCAATGAGTGACGAGCCACAGTGCCCGGGCTTTCCTTGAATTCCGAGAGCGTGTGAGAGGGAACGGGAAGCACGGGTGCGGGAATGTCGACAACACGGCAAAGTTCCAGGTTGGCGTGATAGCGAACTTCGACCGGATGGATTATAGTGCAAGGAAGAGGGATTGCGACGCCGGGATATCCATCCTCCCACTACTAATAGTGGGGTGACGGCTTGGAGGCAACTCCGCCCCCACCCCGCCCCCGCTCGTTCCGCAGGCGTTAACCCGGAGTTACTCCGTGGATGTTTTTCCTGGAATGAAAAAAAAAGAGATTGAAGGTGAAGGGAACGAAGAGGAATGTCGGGAGGTGAGGGGAAAAAGGCGGAGCCGCAGACCAATTTGCATAATGTGGGTGGAATAGGGGGAACACACGAAACAATTTGCTTCCACACAAATCTTCGTTAATGGCCCTCCGATCTAGGGTACTTGAGTGTAAATTGAGCGTACTCGCTTTTAGAGGAACTTGTGAAGTGTATGAAGATTTCCTCGTCAATGATGATTTTGTAGTCTAGGCCTACTTGGTGCTTCCAAATTCATTATTTGACTTTTAAGAATCGAAATTCATTAAATATTCCCAATCATTATACAAAGATTATTGTGGTCAGGTAATTAGATAATCCTCATCTTCTTAAATTAGTTTAATCGCCTTGAATGGCATAGAAAAACTCGTGGATTTAATAAGTGATTTTTCTCTGCGTAAACTTCCGGAGGGCCCGGGTTCGATTCCCGGGCAAGTCGCTCTAGGTACCCTCAACTCTACCTTAGCTGTGTTAGTTTTCGGGTACCAGATCTTTCTGGGAAACTATAACTGGCACAGGGATAGGAACTGCCCCCCCCCTCCTTTCCCTGATGTGTGAATTTCATACGCCGGTGGGCTTAGTACTGGGTGAACTCTACCATCACCTATCAAAGCGACCTTCGGGTTGATTACTACGTATGAGGTTTATATCCTTAAGTAGATAGATCTACTTATTTTTGTCACCCTATGTTACTATTCAATAAAAATTATAACTAGTCCCTGAATAATAATAACGTTGGAAAGATATTTAATGATTAAGTTTTACATGAGCACTACTTTCAAAGTTCACATTTTGATTATTATGTACTTATTCCCGGTATTTTAACTATTATTGGTAGGTTTTGGATGAAATTTTAAATTAATAAACACTGCTGCGGGCTTTATAGCACTCGTAAATAGGATGGAAGCTTTTAAGGTTCACAATATCAGTTTTCTTGTGATGGAAGTAACATATGGCAAAGAATTTAAAATATTGCATTCTAACATTAAATGGAATACTTCGGAGCCAAGACGCATGGATGTATAATAAAATACCTTATTCAATCTTTTATGTGTATAATACGAGGGCGATTCGAAAAGTAAGGCCTCCTATTTTTTTCATGAAAAATCAAATTTATTCTCAAGTTTGTGTACATTGTAGGCTGAGCATTTAGCTACGATATTTTTCTACATAGTCGCCTTGACGATCAATCACTTTTTGCATCCTTGTACGCAGCTTTTTAATACCAGCGTCGTACCTTTCTCCCGCCGCGTCGCGAAGCTAACTGACGACTACTTCTCCGATATAAATTCATCGCCATTTAGTGGAAGTGTACGGTGAGAAGTGTATGGACATCAAAAACGTGCGGAAGTGGTGCAGGGAGTTTTTTGATGGCCGGGAAAAAGTCCATGATGAGCAGCGGTCGGGGCGGCCCAGTTTGCCGGAATCAACGGTGCCTCCAATTGACGAGACGGTGCGCAATAACCGGATAATCACCCTTCGTGAGATAAAGGAAGACCTTAATGAAAAGAGTGACTACTTCTTCGTGCAGAATATTGTGTCGGTTACAACAAGGTGTCTCACCAAAGGAGTGTGTTTGAATCATAACAATTCACGTCCACATGTACATCAAACGACCACCCTAATCAATGAATTCGGCTGGGATATCATCGACCACCCTATTAACAGCCCGAACGTTGCCCCCAGCGACTACCACCTGTTTCCCGCTCTCATAAAACACCTTGGAGGACAGAACTTCAAGTCAGACAAGGAAGTGCTAGAAGCATTCATCAGTTGGCTTCGTGACGCGGCGGGAGAAAGGTACGACGCCGGAATTAAAAAGCTGTTTACAAGGAAGCAAAAAGTGATTGATCGTCAAGGCGACTATGTAGAAAAATAGCTAAACCCTCAGCCTTTCCTACAATGCACAAAAACTTGAGAATGAATTTGATTTTTCATGAAAAAAATAGGAGACCTTACTTTTCGAATCACCCTCGTACACATTAAAATAATCTGTTTCTGCATGTACTCATAAGCGCACAGTAAATCCTTACCCTTTCGCTGAGCGCAAACTAATAATTCGAAAAATAATTACATGATTTCATCGTCTGTATATTGTGCAAATATAGGAATGCAAGCACCCAAGGGGAAGAGTTATGAAATACCCTAGAAATATCTACCCTATGTGCTTCTTTACGGATTTTAGAGTTTAATCTGGATTCTCCACTCTTACTTTAAGGGAAGTGTAAAACTTATTCCAGTTATATGAGATTTTTGTATATTTTATTGAATTAATATTTAAATTCCGATAAAGTCTATTTCATCAAATTTAAATTAGAAATAACATTTAAGCTAATCCTCCTGGTCAATCAGAAAATTTTATTTATAATCTCTCGGAAATTTATATCGAATATTATCCATCTTTCAAAGAAAAATTTAATATTTAAGATGCAAACAAGCATTTACACTCTCTATATAAAGTAGAAATTCGTGGTTGAACTCTTATTGATCTCTGTTTTGTCACGGTAAATTATCCTACTGATAATCCTCTTTTGTTAAATGAAGTAATATTTAAAATTTACAGTTATCGACCCGAAGGTTGGTTTGATAGGTGATGGTAGAGCGAACCTAATAATTAGACAAACTGCGCGTGAAATTCATATAGTATATCAGGTGAGGAGGGCCAGTTCCTTGCCCTGGGCCGTATAAGTGTTTCCCAGGAAGAGCTGGTAACAGAAAATTACACATATTGGGTGAAGCTGTGGGTTCCCAGGAGCATCAAATGCAATCAAACCCGGGCCCTCCGGCCAGAAATACTCGACGTGTGAAGGTATGGTTAATATTTTGAAAATAAAATTAGCGCGCCACGATAAAAATAAAAGATGAAAAAATACAGAAATTAGAGGTTGAGCTCATAATCACTCGATTAATTAAGTTTTTAACACGAAATTTAATACATTACTAACCAAACCTGGTACGATACAATTGAAATACATTGAGATGGAACGTAAGAGATTGATGATACTTTTCCTCTTTTACGAGCAAAAATCAGGGCAAGGTATAGATTGATTTACGCTGTTATTAATGCACAAGTAATTTTACCAACAATACCTTTTATTCCCACTCGACGAAATTGTGTTGAGGTTCTTGAGAGGACGGATGGGACTCTGGGTACCTAGACAAGTTCGCATTAGGTCTCTTCTCCGGCGCTAATGATTTATCGCTAAGCCACATGGAAACCACGCCTACAGCCACAGAGCTTTGCACTTAATGCTGGGCTCACCAGGTCGGTCTAGTGAATTAAACTTCCTCATGAGGTTAGGGGTAGTAGTAATTAGCAAGAAATGCTTAAACATCTGGAGGAATCATCGCTTTTAAGGAGCCGATGCATCACTAGGGATTATTTAAAATGACCGAGTCTGATGAAGTTAATTTCGATCGATTTTTTTAATATATGCCCTTGTTGTGCACAGAAAAATGAACAAATACGATCGTATTCGCAAATAAAATTCAATCCAATTTGATCAAAGAAACGAAATCCTCAATTTTGAGTTTCCATTTCTAAAAAAAATATTTTGCCAATAGCAAAAATGACCGCCAAATTCAGCTTGAACGCGATCAGTATTTTCGAAGAGAAATAAGTTTATCAATCGCGCATTAATTTTTGCCGCATCGTACGTCGTTATTCCCTCCAGACGCAGGTATGCGTACCACAGGGCTGCCCGTAGTACTCTAAGCCACTGAGTAGTTTTGGAAGTCTCCGTTGTTTCCCGGAGAAAATCTATTTTCAATTTATCAAATGTCATCACATGTCACGGATGATAAGGCAATGTAAATACGACCGGCATAACTTGGTGCTGAAGGGGGATAATCGAGTGGTCATCTAGGGTTTTTATGGACATCGTTTGCGGGTGATGGGAGGCGAAGGGTATGAATGGAGATTCGGGTTGCGGCCCTCCGTCATTTCAAGTGACAGGGCCAGGGATGGACCAAAAGGATTGAAGGGCCGGGCGGGAGAGGGCGAGTGAAGGGAGGAGGGTGCGATTGGAACCGGGATTTGCAGTGCGCGCCGCGGGATTGGCGGAAAGGCGGAAGGCACGTCTCGATGCCCGACTCGCTCCCTACGCACATGGTTGGTGATGATACCCCATCCCACTTCCCTCCCACTCGGCTTAACGCACGACCCCGTGATCCGTGTCGTTTATCACGCCATCTTTCCACAGCCTCTTAATGTGCGTTTTTCATCTCAGGCATTGAGCCCTCGCGTTGCAGAGACCTATCACAAGTTTGACATGATATTCGTTTATGGCGACGTAAGAGTTAAGCCAATATTTCCTGTGTTCGCTTTAATAACCTAGGGTATATTAATGCCATGATTTCATATGGCGACAGTATGTGTGGAAACTATCGGTAATGACTTGATATGACCAACGACCCCATTAAAACTTTATATTTACTTCATTTAATAAGCAAGGGAAGTTAAAATATTAAACCAATTATATCACCATATGATCCTGAATAAACAAAGATAAATAAATCATTGACTCCGTCTCAAACGATCCATTACTGAGACTGAATTCAAGCTTTCTCACTGGCCGTAAATCAATACATTATATCAATTTCCAATTTCATAACAAGTGGAGCTCGGAAATTGACGGTCATAAAAGCTTGGAAGGAATGTGCTCTTGAAAATATAATGTGGTGATTAGATAATATAATAACTTGCAAATCATAAAAGATTAAAAAAAATCATAAGTGCATCATCTTCAAAATCGTAATGAGCACATAAAGAAATAACTTCGGATTTTTAAATATTATATGTGATAATTATATTATTGTTCCTAACATTTTCCAATATCAACAAAATAGAGAGTCACCGTTTCATGCGCCTACATTATTATCCGATTAAAACACTAGGTGTTTAGTATATATTTGGTTACATAATCAGCATATTCATGTAACGATTCTTAAAAATAGATTTTCTAAACAAATAAAACAGTTTCTGGCGTCACTTGGTGGATATTCATCATATGGAACTTAAAATTAAACCACTTGGCTTTTCCACAGAAAATTCATATTGTTTAATATATTTAATTTTACCAGCAATAATACTTTTCGGAAGGTATACCTATTTCCTGACGAATATTTGTTTTAATAGAAGCATCTATCTAGACCGCAAACTAAGTTATATTGTTGCATAGATTTTCGCGGCGGTGGCTTGAAGAATTCTGCATGTCCGGGTTTTCACCGCGTTGTTGTTTGAAGCCGACAACAGTTTCGCCGAAGTTTCATCCGGCGTCTTCAGGTCGAAGATGAATCTTCGACCTGAAGACGCCGGATGAAACTTCGGCGAAACTGTTGTCGGCTTCAAACAACAACGCGGTGAAAACCCGGACATGCAGAATTCTTTAAGTTATATTGTGTCACAAACCTTAAGAAAATTAGGTACAGTCACGTATGAAGTTACATTATTTTCTGAAATCATTCCTCCGCTTATACATTTTAAGCAATCAGGATATGCAGTTGAATTTTGCTCGGGACGCGGTGGATGTCAGGAATTGATTTAAGAGTATACACGTCCACAAGTATATAAAAAAAAATATTTATATACGAGGGTCATCCGGAAAGTAGTACCCGTTCGTGCCGCATGAAGTGCTGACGACGCGAGTAGCCGCTGGACGAGGTCAGATAGCTTCAGTGGCTTGTCTGCCTTCTCTGAGCCAAGTTGCGTGACGCTAGCATTGCCTGTGTTGTTTCTGTGATTGTTTACAATGTTTAAAAAAATTGAGAACGCCGCCAGTTTTGAAGTGAGGGCAGTGATTAAATTCCTCAATGCAAGAAACGTTCGCCCATGTGATATTCATCGCCAATTAAAGGAGGTGTATGGAGACAATGTAATGGACGAGTCGTCTGTTCGGCGGTGGTGTCGCAACTTCAACATGGGGAGGGGGAACACACACGACGATGAGCGTTCGGAGAGACCGTCTGTCATTACAGACCAACTGGTGAGCTCAGTTGACGAATTCGTGAGGAACGATCGGCGCGTCACAATTGATGACATCTGTGAGCATTTTCCCAATGTTTCTCGAACAATTGTTCATGAAATTGTTAAACACCATCTGCATTATGCAAAAATTTGTGCAAGATGGGTCCCTCGCGTATCTCAATGAGCTGGCGGCGAAGGACTATGCAGCAGGAATACAGAAACTTGTCACACGTTATGACAAATGCCTTAATTTGCTTGGAGATTATGTTGAGAAGTAGTTTAAAGTACCCTCTTTCAAATAAAATTTTTTATGTTTGTTAATATTTACTTTTGTGTCTTTATTTCACGAACGGGTACTACTTTCCGGATGACCCTCGTATATGTATATATACATATATATGAATATATATATATATTCATATATATATTCATATATATATTTATATATATATTCATATATATATATATATATATATATATATATATATATATATATATATATATATGAACCATGAACACAGTAATCAACCCGAAGGTCGCTTTGGTAGGTGATGGTAGAGTTCACCCTGTACTAAGCCCTATAAGGCTCGTGAAATTCACACATCAGGGTAGGGGGGGCAGTTCATTTCCCTGTGCCGGTCATGGTTTCCCAGGAAGATCTGGTACCCGAAAAATCACATAGCTTGGGTGGAGTGCAGGTGCCCAGAGAAGCTTGCCAGAGAATCCAACTCCGGTCAGTAGTCCAACGCTCTACCCCCTGGACTACCGCGACCCAAATATTCAGTGACTACGTTTCAGCGTCGTACATAGCTACGCTCCATATCAAAGTTTTTACGAGTCTTTTCTTAACATCTTTACTCAATGTCCGTCATCAACTCCCTCCGCCTCGTGAAAGCCTCTTTGCCTAGCGCAATTCTTCTCCTTACGTCCCTACTACTTTGACCGTGTTGATCCAAAACACTACCGAGATACGTAAACTGTTCTACCTGCTCTAGTATTTGCCCTCCTATTTTATTGTTTAGCTTAGCCTCTTTCTTTCTAGAAAATCGCATTACCTTTTTTTATTAATATTGATTCTCATCCCATACCTGTCGCACTGAATTTCCAATTCACTTCGCAATGCTTGCAACCCCTTGGCTGACTGACAAACTAAAGCTTGGTCATCAGCAGGCCTAACTGAGTTTACGAATTCCTAGCCGACTTTCATTCCTACTTTCAGTTCTTCCCATGCCTCTTTAATCATTTCCTCCGCATATACGTTGAACAACAACGGTGCTAATGGGCAATCCTGTCTTACGCCTCTATCTATCCGGACTCCCCGTTCCCCACTCGCAGCTGAGCAGTCTGAGATATGTACAGGTTGCGGATCAGCCTCCTGCCACTCCAATCTATTCCTATTTTCTCCAACATACTAATTAGTTTTTCCCAATTCACTCTATCAAACGCCTTTTTGAAATCAATGAAATAGGCAAATACGTCCTGATTGTATTCTATATTCCTCAAAAATAGTGATCTCATTACTGCCTTGTCAACGTGCGTTCCTCTCCCCTTCCTAAATTGATCATCCTGTAAGTAATCATTTACCTAGCTCTTCATCCTTTTGTTGATGATCCTGAGAACCACTTTAGCTGCAAAGAAAATGAAACTTATTGTTCTGCAGTCCTCATATGATATATCCTTTGCCTTTCTGGGAATAGATACCAACAATGATGTCACAAAGTCTTTCCGCCAGATTCAATCCTCTTAGATACTACGAATCAGTCCATGTAGCCTCTTCCTCCAACATTTTCCTAAACCTTTTAGTAGATCCGTGGGAATGTTATCCACCCCTATGGCCTTATTTAATTTCATCTCCCTTAATGCCCTTTCTATCTCATCACCGAGCATGCCTACTCCTTCCTTGTCAATCCATTTTATGCTTCTACATTCCATTTCCTAAACCGCCGCCCCTGTCTTATCTTTTTGAAACGGACTCTGCACTTCATAACAACTATATGGCGGTCAGAGTCCGCATCCGCTCCCGGGAAGCTGTGAGAATTTATCACACTGTTCCTAAACCTGTGCCTAACCAGAATATAATTTAGCTGATGCCTTTTTGAGTCACCGGGCATTTTCCATGTATACCTGTGCCTTTTGTGGTTTCCAAACCAAGTGTTGGTGATGACTAACCCCTGTCTCCTGCAGAACTCAACTGCTTTCTCCCCGCGGTCATTCCTCGTGCCTAAACCGTAGTCCCCCACCTCATCACCGTCTCTCCCTTTGCCTACCGTCGCATTCTAATCCCCTATCACTATCAAATGTTTCCATGCAAGAGCACATGCGAATATGTCCTCTAACTGGTCGTATATCCTATCGACCTCTTCTTCCTTATGGTTGCTCGGTGGCATGTATACCTGAACAATGACCAAGTTCGATTCTGCGTTTATCTCTTATAGTTATATTCTATCCGTTGCTTTTCTATCTTGACTACGCTTCTTCCTACCTCTTTATTTAATATTATGGCAACCCCTCTTTGGCTCTCGTCCCCGCCGCCGTACATTATTCTATAAGCATCGCACCAGTAATCCCCGCTATCCTTCCATCTCACCTCGTAAAGAACTAAAATATCTATATTTCAGCATTCCGTCTCCAGCTTAATATTCTCTAATTTCCCTGACCTCAGCATTGTCCTGTCATTCAAAGTTCCTATTAAAACAAATATGGTCTTCTGTCCTGCTGCTGTCGGTTTTCCCATGCAAGGGTTTCGTGGGATGATGACCGCGGAACGGACGCGGACGCCTCCCCACCTGCCGGGCACGACACACAGCCGATTGGGCAGAATCCCGCAGTCACCATGGCTCACATTTTCTATGGTGTCAATCATTTACCTCTTGGGAATGATAGATGAGGTGGTTTCCTATTCCAAATAGACATGTAATTTTACTAATATTTTCAGCACTGCTCTGACTAAAGTTAAATACTCTTAATGATATAAATGTAAAAATATTCTTCAGAAGTGTCGTGATTTTAAGAGATTTTATACGAGCTCGTATTTTTAAATAATAGATCTCTCATGGTAATATTTTAGTGCCGAAAAAGCGATTTGGTAGAAACCACTTTTAGAAATGAACAATATTTTTTATGTGATTATTTTCAGTTTTCTTCAATTCTTCAACGCTATTAAGTTTTCTGTTGGAATTACTTTGAAGTAAATGGCTTTTGCAGTGCACGGTAAATAATTTGTACGCAAAATGAATACTATTCCTCCCTTCATGAATGATGGATTCCTCTTCCAGGTGCGGAAGACAATTATTTAAGTTCTTACATTTAAACTAATTTTTATGGAGAAGTGTTTGGTCCCGTTTTGATGTAAATAAAAGCACGGGCTTTTGTAAATAACTTCATTACATTAGCAACATACCAATTAAGAGCGGTATCAATAAAAATTAGTTCATAAATATTCTGCGAGCCACAAGCTCTCTTTTAAACCAAAGGTAGAGCCTACCACTTCTCACGAATGATTTTTCCAGTCCATTATGTATCAACAAATAATATTCAATGCGAGCTATATCTTTGTATCCTTTTAGGGTAGCCCACATTTTCATAGGTTACTCATGATATTGAAAAATTTCATTCGCATTTTCTAAGACTTAAATATGAAGATTCAAATTAGATAGAGGGATATGAAGAATAAAATGGGCGAAGAATGTGGTCAGCATTTATAACGATATTCTGCTGCTATTTGCGAGAAATGCAACAAATGGAACCGTGTTTATAGGGCCTGATACTATCATTATCTATTTTTTTAACTTATTCATCTGTCCCGTATTAACTTATTCATCTGTCCCATAAATATATGAAATAACGCGGTAAAATGTTTACTCTGTCTAGCTGAGCCTATCCGTCTTGCCTATTCATCATTACACGAACTTTCATATATTCTGTTGGTTCCCTTGAGGCTCAAGGAAAATACGTTCGATTGGTACTGCTCACAGGCGTACTATGCGAGTTACTTCATCTCCGCAAAGAGCATCAATTATCATAAAATTGCATGTTACGCCCACCGTTTGTCTTTCTTTCAGCGTGTACTTAAGCTTCAATGACGGCGACCTTAAGATACAATGGAATGAAGACAATTTTCGCGCGCCGCAATTTATTTTGCTGATACGGCGAAAGTTATTGTTGGTGATCTTCCATTAGACAGCAATAAACCGGAAAGTAAATAAAGGTTTTTTTTCAGGAATACCGAATTAACGCTATGGCAATAAACATACTATTGTGAATAAATAAGCAATTGTGGTCATTGAGATAACATTCTCCGAATAAAAGGAAGAAAACTATTTCGCTTTAAATTATTTTTTGCAGAAAAGCGCGGAAAGGCTCTCAGCATTGATAAGTTCGATTCAATATTGAACAGTCTTCTCTCGCTGGAAAAGGAAAAAGATTGATGAAAGGTTCCTGCATTCAGTAAAACTACTGAATTGCAAAAAAATCACTTCTCTGCTCTTGTAAAGATTCTTTACAAAGTCTGCCCTATGACCCTATCCTTTGAAGTCCTTATTTTATTTTTCGCGATCTTTGTTGCGATTTTGGCTCCTTACGAACAACCTTTAATGTATGAGTGCGTTTTTGAGTTCACTCCGATATTTTTAAGCTGAATATTTGTCAGCACTTTCAAGATTGAGTGTATTTGGCCATTTTAATTAATTGCCTGTTTCTTTTAACTCTTCTTACCAGTAACCGTGCTAAAACAATCACGATGTAGGGTCATAACTCGAGGGATTTACGTTGAACACATTTTTTGTACGTGATAATATGTCTCGTAGCTATGCAAATTCTAATAATTATTCCTTCTTGATTACTTCAGCCTCAACTTATGTCTCAGTTCGGTTAATTAAATATAGTTGTCATCATGCTGATGACATATAATTAAAATGAGTGTTAATAGCGATTTTTTAAATGGAAGAACACTGCTGGACAACAAATCATCGCGTTTAAATATTTTCAGGCCAGCACTTAGTTGAAAATTGATAACAGAAGGTAAAGTAGGAAAATGAAGTATCTCTCACGGTTATACTAAACAGATTTATGAACTCACTATCATTATGCACTCCTATTGAGACGATACGATTCAAATAAAACTCGCTCCATTGAAACTTTGTGGTATGCCATTACAATGTAATACTGAGACATTTTGAAAAACGTCAGTAAAAATTCAAACACGACCCGGATTTCAATGCATTTACATCGTCATCATGGAAATAA
The DNA here is from genome assembly GCF_022747635.1 of Hetaerina americana. Classification (NCBI taxonomy): domain Eukaryota; kingdom Metazoa; phylum Arthropoda; class Insecta; order Odonata; family Calopterygidae; genus Hetaerina; species Hetaerina americana. Next base: position 25,036,525 of record NW_027286292.1, read on the forward strand.
TGGTAACAATTCTTTTATATAATCAACAAGCAGAGGAGGAAAAGTGTGGAGACATTGAACATTTTACAATCGACAAGTAACTAACGTTCTTCAGCAACTAGAAATGTTTTAATAAATTCGTACCCTTGAAAATTTTCATCCCGTCATTTCCTCCGAACTTAAAAAAGAATACAATTAAGCCCATCATATCTTTTCCCTTCTCTCTTCCCTCGCCTCGTGGATAAGTAAGTAAGGGAGTTAGTTTTTCCATGCCTCATTCGATGATAACGATGTTGCTAGAGCATTCAAACCTGGGTTGAATGTGGGTGGCTTTTTAACTGTGGTTTGTACAAGTTTTCCAGCCATATTTTGACTCGCGTTCATCCAGTTAATAAATTTTTAAAAAGTTCTGGAATGGCACAAAAAGTAACTTTTCTACAATGCATTCTCAGTTTTGTAGGTATACCAGATACATAATGTCCTAAAACCCTCAGTACCCCCGAGAGTTTGTATAGGAATAAGTACGGAAATTAGATCTGATGTCGAAATTGTCATTAACCACGTAATCCATTCACAGTCATCGCGCCACGTGCCCTATTTCCTTGTAATTGCATGGAAAACTTGAGTAACGTGTCGTGACTAGCAGGAGACCTTTAACAAAAACAACTGAATGCTACGTTTAATTTATACTGGCCGTGTTTCCCTTCCTTCGTAAGCACCAAGGGGAATATTACCACTCCGTTTGCAAACAATGGCTGAATGCTTATTCCTCCAGATACTTCTTCGTATATACCATTATCTGCGGTTATCTTGCGTTTTGATTTAGAACCTATTGTCTCTTCTCATGACTCCCATACAGCTCTTTTTTCATTTGAGTAATGGCACTGTTATGTCTACACGTAACAGTATAGCGTTCCGGATTGGTCAAGGGCAGTTGAGAGGACATGTTTAGGATAAAATTGAAGTAAAAGTCAGTGCTTCCTCACTCTTATGCCTTACATTAAGCCTCAACGCAGATGCATAATTTTTTGCGCATCTTTTTTAATACTTGATGATTACTTTTGTGAGCTTAAAATTTGCTTATTTTTTATGCTACCAATGACTTAGAAAGGCTCATTTAAAATGTTATTGGAAACTGCGGTTTCTTAAAAATACGTAAATGTCATTATTGTCACAAAATGATATTCTGTTTGATCTGGGGAAAATTATGTCCAAGAAATGTACCAATAATATTCGCATGATATTTTTGAAAAAGTTTGCCAAAAACTTTCTTAATCGGCTTTATTAAGGTTTTGTCATTAATATTGACACGCACTTGAAATGAAATTTAATGAAAACTAATAGGTTAATGATATATGATAATTTTAACATTTTAAAATAGTTTTCAATACTACATTCAACACAGAATTACACGAAAAAATAATAGTTCTATTTTTATTATTCTTCTTGCTTCATCTTCGTTTACAATTTAAACGAATTAAATGTGAATTTTATTTTAACTCCGGTTCCCAGGGGCCGCAAAAAATATTTTTTAATATTCTTGCCAATGATATTGGAAAGGGTATTTATTGTTCAAAGTTTTCTGGTGAAATAGCTTAGGTCACCTCAATCGAATGCGATAAAAACAGTAAACACGTCCTATGATCAAATTTCTGAGAGATGAAGGTTAATACTATTGAAAAAAAGTATGAATAAATAAGTATTAGTATAAGCGAAATATTTTAAGTCACGACACTTTTTAAATTGCAAAACTCCGCCAAGGAAAACACGCTGTTTGAAAGTCACTTGAGCAGAAGATTCACTTTTGATGATTTCAAATAGACGTTGAATTGGTTTAATATCTATGCACAAAATTTTTAGTTTGAAAGGTATGAGAGAAAAATGCAATGTGTCCAAGTATTGACAGATAATATTGTACCAGTCAAGGGTAAAATTTGATTTAAAAGTCGAAGAAAAAAATAATAGTGCGCTCATGAATTTGAAAGGATAGGCGTCACGGAATTCATGTTGGCAAGAGAACTAAATGGTGACTAGTAGTGACGCAAGACCAATCAGATAAAGACCTTACGATGCTATGATTGGCATGGTGGGGGCCCCATAGGAAGCTACAAGCCGAAGGCTAGGGGTGAAATGTATACGACTGATTACAGATAAAGTTATATAAGGAAGGGAAGGATATGAACATTCAAGAACAGAATGAGCTTGACAAAGAAATGAGAAAAAAAATCAGCCAAAAAGAAAGAAAGGATAAAAAACCAGATCGCGAACCTTGGTGAAAAATTTTATCACACACAATTTAGTGCTGCAGAAGTGCAAGGAAAAGTTGAATGAGGAAACCAAATCGGTTGACATTTTATTGAGCCACTCACCTGAGTTGAGGTTTGAGCCACTCACCTGGTGAAAGTGGAATCTCATTTAGAATGATGATAGTCGGGGCTCGGATAGTGCGGAGGGTAAAGTACTGGCTTCCCACCCAGAGGGCCCGGGTTCGATGCGGCTTTTTCAGTGGTATCCCGAGCTATACTCGAGGTGCTTTATGGAGAGCACTTTGAATACACCGTCCGTCGAATGGGACGTTGATCTGTAAACCCCTTGACGCCTTTTGTTAAGAGTCCGCTAATGACGACGATGGATTTCTCTTAACCCTTCTTCCAATACCATTCATCCCTAACGGCGCAAATGACCTCAACTATCGGTCACCTCCTCTAAAGCTAATACTACTATGAAGCTGGTTGGAATAATTAGGAATATCGTATGAAGCACATATGACATTTGGAAATTGCATACCAAGTTATTCATAGAACGTTTTCGGTAGCAGCAAGTCCGTTAATAATCATGAGTAAAATGGTAGCATTAGCTGGCTGAATTATCCGTAGAATGGAACTTCAAGACGTTAAAGTTCAAGAGCAATAGACGAAATGTCAGCGGAATTAATGCAGAGAAAACGAGAGGGAAAATTGTGAAAATTTACTAATCGATATGAACGTAAATGTGAGCTAAGGAATAAAAGTAAACATGAAAATACCGAAATAAAAAACATGGTACTTAAGAACAGGGGATAAAATGTGAAAAACTAAAAAAATGAAGACCATTCCAAAACTTATGAAAAAATATCCAACTGAAGATTAGATACATAGTTATAGATACATCGTCAATTTGGATTTTGAAGCCAATGAAAAAACAATTTTGCATCCTAAAACTACATTGAAGAAGAGAATTTGAAAAAAACCACTTGACTCTTATTGATTTTGAGAGCTGAAGAATAGTTTTCATAACATGGACTTATTCCTGAAGGAAATCACATTAAATTAATACAATATAAGATTATTTGATCTCAACTAGACCGAATATGTAAGGGAAATAGTTAAGTGGCTAAATGGCAAAAGTTAAAATAAAGAAAAGGGGGTGCGCCGATTTAACTTCAACCTTCAATCTGATCATCTAGAAGCTAATGGAATTGGTAAATATTACGTACTTAGTAAAAGGATGTATATATGAACACGTGGGATTCTAATGTCGACAAGATATTGGCAGATATAAAAAGGAAACCATAAAAGAAAATAATAATATTGAAAAATTCGGGGTTCCTTTCGTTGCTACGTGTTATTTTCTCTAACCACCTTACTTGAATCACTCCGTTCTGGGAGGACCTCAAGAGTCGAGTTGCTTGAGAGTGTAGCCCAAAGTCGGTGATTAACTCCACCGAAGGCTGAATACGGCCACGAGACCGATCTGAGTGATCAAGTAACATGAGGGAAAGTTGAAAAGTCCATATATGAGAGAGTTTAAGAGCACGTGAAACCTTTTCGGAGTAAACGGGTGGTACCCGAAATTTAGACTGGCATTTTAAGGATTTAAAAGATTTACCTCTATAACTCACACTTGGATATTTTCAACTTCTTCTGTTCCTAAGTACACCGTGTCCACGACAATTGGAATCGCTAGAAACAATGTCTTGGATATTACTAAAAGCTCATCGTGTATAGTGATAAATTCCACCATAACCCAAATATTTGTATTCACACAGAAAAAAATCCGCAAAAACTTATTTCCGAACGTAATAACTACGAGGGAAAGAACACTCAAATTTATCTTCCCTACAGCCAACGGCTTGTGCATCGAATTCCCAAAGTATTATTATACGAAGTGGAAGAAGTTGAACTTTATTTTCTGAAACGCTTTTCAATTATCATAGTGATACTACATTCCATTTTGGCCATTGAAAGATTAAAATTCCATTTTGATGGAATCGTAACCTAATTTTGAAAAAAAATATTGTTTACCTAGATTTTCATAGCACCATCTTTAATGTTTTATAAGAGATTCCTATTAACAGATGGAGCTGCCATACAATCACGATGCCGAACGTGCATTTAACCACGCGGCTGAATACCTGTTGCAGTGGATGCTCCCTTCAAGCACCTTTAGCCGACCACCTGTATCTGGGAATGAATGCATGCATTCGGGTCAGACGATAGAAATCCACAGGGCTCCTTCGACCCCAGTCTCCTTCTACCACAAATGGCATTCGACCCACGCCGACTCCTCCTCGTCGCCGAAGGTCTAAACCTCTTAGTCTGGGGTCCCGCCAGTCGTCGGGGAATTTGAATACGAGGCGACGCGAATTTAATGGTCACATCAATGGGAGAGTAGAATTTCGGTAGCAAATGCTCATAGTAATAAGTCTTCAGAACTCAGTATCAAATTCCCCCATCAACGTGTTAGAGTAGGTCAAGTTTTCGTCACGATTATTAGGTTGCCTTGGTCAAACCCTCTTTAAATAGCAGTAAATTCGTTTTTATGACGTATATTTGAGATAAAGAAGTAAATATATGCATCGCACGCTGGTCTCATAAATTTGAACAATGTAAGAAATGAGAATGAAATACCATTTAAACCTTACGAACTTGTAACTGTTTTGAAACTACAACATTTCCTTGTAAATTGTAATAAGAAAGCCTCGATGATGATTTTACCTAAGACCCCCCTCATCATGATTTCGTTTGGAGGATGCGAGGGTCAGTGGAGGAAGTTTTGATTTTGCACTAAACACTGCAACAAGAAATGCCGCTCTGTTCGTTAAAATTGCATTGTGTGAGCAGGAAGTTTCACATCATCTGTGGAAGGACTTGTGTGAGACTTAGGTTACAATTATTATCCATCGCAGTCTACCGTTTAATGTAGGTTTGGGATGGACACACAGACTTCGATACACCACTACTGATACATTTCTGAGAGCCTCCTCGCATGACACAATCTAACTTCAGTTTTGCGAACATTCTACCTCCGTTTCTTTCGTCCAATATGCCAGTTATTTTCTGCCTTCAATCTTGCTTTCCCAATGTCCCTTTCTCTGCCACAGTCTCTAACAGTTTATTACTATCAAAACGACCTTACCTTGCCTCATGGATTATCCCCAGCAACCCTGTCTTCTTCCCTACCTCTTTGTTTTATCCTTTCGTTTATTACACTCTTCCCATATTCTCACTCTCATCCACATCTCAAAAACTTCTATTCTACGCTTATCATCTTGCCGCGAGTTTTCACGCCGTAAAAAGCCTACGCTCCGTATTTTTTGGTTTACTTTCTATACTAATCAAGGTTCTATCTATCATACACCATCATAAAAGCACTTTTCTTGATCAAAAACACTTCCATGATTGATAAACTGATCCTTCTTCTCCAGTTTACGCTCCTTAATATTAATGTTTAATATAGCATTTTTATTTCTCGAAAAAGGTGTTAACTTTGTTTTTTTTACACCGGTTATCCTCCTATATATTATATCACACTGCTTTTCTAAGCAGTTAAGCAATCATTGAGACCGTTTAGTCAGCTAGTCATCTGAAGCTTTATCTTTGGAAAATATAACTGATTTTATGAATTCTCTGCCTGTTTTCATTTTTACCACCAGCCATTATAATTTCCTTCGCTTTGCGCGGTAAGGATTATTAGAACGAGGCACAAAAAACGAATAGTAGAAATTTATGGAAAAAAGTAATTGTTTACAACTGACAAGGTGCTAATAGCCATGTTCCAAGTTATGATCGCTAGGCAAGGCCTCCTTAATATGTAAATGAAGATAAACGTTCAGACAAATCGACAAAGTGAAATTTTTTACGTGTGCATCTCACACATGTAACCGCACTCGCGGAAAATACGAGGGTCATCCGGAAAGTAGTACCCGTTCGTGAAATAAAGACACAAAAGTAAATATTAACAAACATAAAAAAATTTTATTTGAAAGAGGATACTTTAAACTACTTCTCAACATAATCTCCAAGCAAATTAAGGCATTTGTCATAACGTGTGACAAGTTTCTGTATTCCTGCTGCATAGTCCTTCGCCGCCAGCTCATTGAGATACGCGAGGGACCCATCTTGCACAAATTTTTGCATAATGCAGATGGTGTTTAACAATTTCATGAACAATTGTTCGAGAAACATTGGGAAAATGCTCACAGATGTCATCAATTGTGACGCGCCGATCGTTCCTCACGAATTCGTCAACTGAGCTCACCAGTTGGTCTGTAATGACAGACGGTCTCCCCGAACGCTCATCGTCGTGTGTGTTCCCCCTCCCCATGTTGAAGTTGCGACACCACCGCCGAACAGACGACTCGTCCATTACATTGTCTCAATACACCTCCTTTAATTGGCGATGAATATCACATGGGCGAACGTTTCTTGCATTGAGGAATTTAATCACTGCCCTCACTTCACAACTGGCGGCGTTCTCAATTTTTTTAAACATTGTAAACAATCACAGAAACAACACAGGCAATGCTAGCGTCACGCAACTTGGCTCAGAGAAGGCAGACAAGCCACTGAAGCTATCTGACCTCGTCCAGCGGCTACTCGCGTCGTCAGCACTTCATGCGGCACGAACGGGTACTACTTTCCGGATGACCCTCGTATTTGGTACGATGACATAAACGAACTACACGTAACATATTCTTTCCAAGTTACCTCGTCAAGCCACTAAGTATTGTTTGATGGTTATCATCACGGCACTACCCTCCTCGGCTTAAGATAAGAGGACAATCGTGTTTACAGATAAAGTGTATTAATCGAGACGTTACTTGTACAGTCCATCGTTATCCGAGTGAAACCTTTTCAAATGTATGAATATTAATTTAATACGGATGAATCCTTTTATTTTATCCTGCGTGCGAATAGTTGATTTTTCACGTGAATTGGTTATTTGGTTTCAGCTACTACTATACCACTTATTTGAATTATTAACAAAAATTAAGAACTATATTTAATGTTTGATGATGCATGCATAGTGTTAAATCATCCCCTCCCACACACCCTAGTGGTGACTTACATGTTACCATTTATAAATGTAGGAAAAAAATTCCACCTCTTTCTTATTTCCTCAGCTTGGTATTCAATCTAGTATTTGTTTGGATCACACCGTTCCTCAAAGTAAATCGCTTTTTCGATTAACTTTTTTGCCTGTTAAATGAGCCTCTTTTTTGAAAGGTAGTTATTCCCTGAATTCGTGTTCCCAATTTGCAAGGTTACGTGGAGTGATGGAGTTTCGTCGATCAATGACACCAAAGTGAGGAGGGACGAGGAGAGGGATGAGGGAAGGGTGAGGATTAAACAGGGAAACGGTACAACAATTTCAAAGTGTGTACTCACCATGACTGGGATTTGAACCCGGATCCCTCGGTGTCCGTCCGAGTGCTTTATCCAATTAAGCTACCGAGGCGTCCTCCTGCACTCTAAAATATTCCAACCCCGGCCTAGGTGAATGATCTCTTTGTGCTGTCTGAACTCTTTGGTATTGCTGTATTTTAATGCACATTAGCGGATGACTCGGTTAAATTTACTCTTACGGCTCTCCCACAGTTCTTTGCATTGAGGAAACGATAACTCACAGGCCTCGATTGCTTTCTGGAGAATCCCTCGACAGTTGGTGCTCGCTTAACGGTTGCGCGGATGTCGGTCGAGTTTTAATTTTTCCCGAGGACGAAATAATGGGTTGTTACCGGGTTAAAGGGAAAGGGGCCAGAAAAAGAGGGAATTAGAACGCCGTTTCGATAGCTAGGCCATCTTTGTCGCACAAAAGAGTGACTGAAAACTGACTGCGTGATAGATCGCACGGAAGTAAGGCAGAAGAGAATAGTAAGAAAGGAAGAGGGAGGACGCAATGAGTCGCAGATGTGAATTTAAACTGTTGTCGCTTATAGGGATGAATATGAACTCACAGTGATTAAGGAAATGGTCGAGGGACACCTTGAGGATATAACTCTGCAAGAGATATGGAGAGGTTAATTGCTCTCGAGTCTTTGAATATACTGGAGTTTTCTGATATATTGTATTTGAAGTTGATAAGTGTCCCTTGAATTAGATGAGAAGCTAGAGTTTTGTTTTTTCTACACATGCTTCACTGCAAGGTGTGAGGCATTTAATTTGGTATATACCGGAATTCTGATGGGTAAGAGTACCGTCTGTTTTACAGGAAAGCGGGATTTTTATTTGACTTTATTTGAGAAAGCAATTGATATGTTGGTTAAGCAGAGAGGGATGGCCATAGGGGAAAGCCGGATAGAACGGAAGTGTTTTGTATTTTTTCCAGAATTTGAAAAAGGATGCTGGTGGGTTTGATTAGATTTTCAATTTCTGTTTCTCTAGAATTCGGGGTACGGGATGCATTGGTGTTGTGAGATAGGGCTGTGGTTATGATTACTGTGTTGAAGTTCTTCGAAAAAGGGATGTTTATCAAATGAGAGCGAGAGAAGACTTTTTTATAATGAAATGGATAGCGAACATTATTTTTCTTGCGGTGGTCGAAGGAATCTGAAGAACTTAAAGGGTTTGAAGGCGATGGTTTTCTAAATTTCGGAAGACAATGTATTATTGGGGTTCAATGTTATTAATAAATCTAGAAATAGTAGGAAATGTTGAATTCGCTTGTTTTGTAAAGGAAATGAATGCGGGAGCATTATTGAGGTAAAGTGAGGAATTCATTATGTTTGCTGCGGAAGTGTCAAAAATGGTGAATATGTTCTCAACGTAACGAAAATAAGTGGACTTAAAATAATTGTCGCAAGACTTTATAGTTTTCACAGTTATTTTAGCGTGATTTAGCTAAGAATGGCAAAGGAGGATAACATATAATGGGGAAGAAAATAAATTGAACAAAAATGGTTGAATTAAAAATAATTTTGGAACATGAAAATGTTCTCTAGTTTAGGTGCTCTGAAGTGATTTCTGGAGGCTATTGTGTTATCAAGGCAGCTGCTAAGAGTTGTGGGCCATTAGCCATTGGTCAGATGTTGAAACATACAGTTTAAATACAGACCAGGGCCCCATTTTCTAATCTCTCTCCCAATTATCTTCACGGATTTAACCCACTCCGTCGTCCCTCCAACCCTCCCCTATCTCGCATTTCTTCGCCTTGTGCGTCACCCGAGATCTGCACTGAAGTCGCTCCATAATTACTCTTAGACTGACGAAGGTGGGTTAGCAATCAAAACAGCGTTGCAACACCCTCCTCTGTCTTCTTTTCCTTTTTGCTTTAATCTTCCCTTAAACACCGTTTGCCCCTCACAGTCTATCCGTACCTTCCGTTACACATATTCCCTGCCCCGGTGACCCCTGTTATCTGGAGTCGCCCAGACAAGGTGAAAGTGACACAAACATCCAACTAGTCCTGAAGGCGCCAATCGTCAAGACGATTTTTCAGCGAGCAATCGGGTTCCGTGAGCTACCGTTTTAATCATCCCTCATCCCAGTCCTCGTCTCTCCGCACTTCATTATCATTTCCCATTAAACAGCCGTCTATGTAATCATATTTTCGTTTAATCAATATATCCAATCTAATTATTTTTAACCTTAACAGAGACTCCATTAGGATTTTGAATTTCAAACACGAATCGATGGGCCGTAACATGAACAGCCTTAGTTGACAAGGCCAGTTAGGTGATAAAAAATATTCACTATTTTCATCAGAGTAATGAAATATGAAAGAACCACTGATAACATACCCTCGGAAATTCATTCATTTTCCTTTAATATAATGAGTATATTTTGCTGTATTTAAGATTAATTTCCTGTGGCTATATTTCTGGCCGATTTTAAAAAGGGCTCTACTTGTAGAGAAGTTGATCTGATATTCTGAAGTCAGATTATCCGTCAACGGTCTACTTTTAAAGACATCAATTTGAAATAATGTCGTATTCTGGCCTGATTTCGTGGGTGGATATTTTAAACAAAATAAATTATATAAGTACCTTTGTGAAACGTTTTTTTAATATAGAAATGAAATATCGTTGAAATGTAATCTTAATTATATATACGTAAATGTATTTACAAAAATAGGTAGTTGTGACTCAAAAAAAAGAAATAAAATGAAAAGGACGCGATATTTGTTAAATTTGCGTGGCCTGCTCACCTAATTTCTCTTGAGGGTAAATTAAGAATGAAAGAAAAGGACCATGAAAAAAAACATGTACGAAAGAATAGAGCTGTGGATAAGGAGGGGATGGTATGAGGTATGGACGAGAGGGTGCAGAGGACTGATGGGTCGTGGGTTGAGGGCGTGATGAGGATAGGGGAGGAATTTTAATTTAAAATATGTGTCGGGTCCCGGAAAAAAGAACAGTAAGGGAAATTCAAATAAAAGCCTCGTATATTGTTTCGAGATGAAGTGGCTGTGGGGACGCTGGATATATTGCAGCAGTTATCAAAATTTAGATTATGAAGGGAATATCGTCTTTTATGTGGAAGAGAGGCGGAGAGGGTATAAAAATTGCTGGTGGCTCTTTGGCTCACAATAATTCAAAACAATAGAGTTCTTTTTATGACTATGAAATATTGATATTCTATGCATTTACCTACGAAAATGAAATCTAGAATAATTAATGCTTCTAAAAAATTATTTCATTCGATTAGATAATTATAAGAAAATTGGCATTTCTACGCCAAAAAAGATGCCGTCTGCACAAGAGTAGTGGTGATATAATGAGTGTTTAGTGAAAAAAAAAAGGTAATGCATCTTACACGATTACCCGGAACCGTTACAATCTTTGGGAGAGGGCGTGGATATATGAGGGGCGTGCGGCTTAAAAGATATCGACAAAAATGGACGTTTTAATGATGTCGCGTTCAATCCCTTCTCACATAGCTCTACCCCACCTTGGCCGATAATAAAACCACCGCCAACCTACTTCCCAAATACTTATAGTAACAGCTGCATGATATGAACACAGGAGATGAAGGAAGTACTAATCTGTACGATGAAATTTAAAATTTTTACCTACTTGTTTAAAGGTGAATTTTGTTTCATGCCCTGTGGAAAATACTTGGTAGGTCAGAGATTATGAAATATCACGAGTTATCTACATCCACTAACAAGCCGTATGGTATGAATCAAATAAAAACTTTAAGTTCAGTCCAATTTGCAAATATTTTTTCTAGGCAAAAATTCTCCGAGGCAAAAAATAAGCTAACTTCGTGAATGCTCCCTTCCCCATTCACCGAATCTGCACTAATTTTATACTGACGTCCTATGAGTTGTTTTTTGCACCGCTCATAAGCTTCAAGTCAGTTTTAATGTCTAATTTTGACTGATTTCTTTATACTAGGAATTTTTGGCAATATTAACTGAATGAAATTCAATGAAAAATGAGAAAATAAGACTTGTAACATTTTCATTAATGGAAACCACAATTTCATTCTTCCGAGTTTACAATTTGAAATCAATGAATTGTAATATAACTTTTTTGCATTTTCATTAAATAAGCTTGACATAAAACCCTTACGAAATGCAAGCACCCTTACCACTGTTGTATCGTAGATACGCCTAAGAGTTAAGAGGGAATTGAGGCTTGAGGTAGTTGAGGGAGGCGGAAGCACCTTGTGGTGGCCCCGCGCTTCAAGGAGGGGGTGCTCTCGAGCGGGCGGAAGAAGGTAGGGTCTAAGGGCTAAGTGAAAGGTCTTCTTTTTACCTTTCCCTGTCATAATATACTAAGACGGAGGTCGTATTGGGAAAAACGGGAGGGGTGTTGGGGTAGAGGGGGAGGCGTTGTAATGAAATGTCTTCTGTCGAATGAGGGTCTTTGTAGGGAGAAGGAAAGGAGACTGGTTGGTTTTAAACTAAAATAAGGCTCTGTGCAGAAGCGATGAAGATATGGGGAATGCATTCTCCTTAAAAAATGTGTAAGGTGCTAACCTAACGCTTGTTTGGGAATCCATAATTGATCGATATCGCTTGGTTTACATCCTTTCGCCATAGTGTAAAACCATTCGCATGAAACTGCTGTTGTGGTGTTTTCCTTATTTAGATTTACCATTGTTATTTTCTCGCGGGATTCGTAGGAGGAAAACCGATTAAGAACGTAGTATGGAATTATAACAAATACTTTTTACTCATTACTGAATAATTAGTATATTTCTTTAAAATTTAGTTTCCATGAAACTGCATATTCAACGACTAATTATATGAGTGAATAACTGTCATATATTGTCTCATTCAAATATATGTTAAGGGTTAACTAAAATTATTAATTTTAATGCCATTAGTATTCCAGGTATTCACTATTTTAAGGATATAATCAAATCAAAATATGTAAAATAATATTATTAGATAAAAGAACTTGCTTCATCTGAAACTTTCATCATGAATTTATAGCAAGGGAGGGAATTTATAACAAGGGAGAAAATATTTCCGTCGCTTCCATTAAGTTTACCTCAAGTGAAACGTCAATTGCAGTGGTAACCACACTACTAGTGTCATGTTATGTTTGCTTAAGGATGACTCGTGCCTAAAAATTAATTTTCATTGTTCTACTAAAGCTCGAATATTATTTACATGGAAGCATGAATGTTGTTTTGATGTGCTTGATGTTTTGGAGATAGGTCAACTTGTGGAAAGTCTTGAAAAGGTCTTGGACTGCTCGAGTTTTTAAATTAAATTTTCGGGGAAAGATTTTGAAGTGTAGCATGCCTCATGGCGGTGGCTTGAAGTTAACCAATTTTGTCTAAGATGATGACTCTTGAGCATTATAAAGGCCGTCAAATTGGCTATTATTTGAAATCAATGAAATGTAGAATTGAAATCTAAATGAAAAGCACTATTAAATTATTTTAATGTAATTTTTCCGCTCAGTACCATAGTAGTTTAAAGTATGGTGCCCAATATTAGCGATGCGGAAGTCAAAGAAGGAAAAAAGATTCCTGGGTGTTTTTCCTCTATACCGGGAAGAAAGTTAACGAACTCGTCTGAACCGAAATAAGTGACAGTCTGGCAGTATGAAATGAGATATAAGATTTGTTTCCAAGAATTCTTAAAAGAAAATATTTCATGATTTAAATTAAATATGGGAAAATATCCAAAAGTTAATTAGCGAAGGAATATTTCTGTTTAATATTTATCAGCTCTTTCCAGGAAACAAATTAAGAAAATTCCAGTTTCTGTTTTATGAGAAATGCATATTAATGCCTCCGGGTTGTATTCTATATTCCTCATGATTAATAATATTATCACTGCAATGGCATCACGCGTACCTCTCCCCTTCCTAAACCCAAACTGGTCATCCCCTAAGTAATCATTTGCCCTACTCTCTATCCTTTTCTTTTTGATCCTGAGAACAACTTTAGCTGCGTGGGATATCAAACTTATTGTCCTGTAGTCCTCACAAGATGTAACCTTTATCTTTTTCGGAATAGGAACTAAAACTGATCTTACAAAGTCTTCCGGCCAGATTCCTTCTTCGTAGATATTATGAATCTAGCCTCTTCCTCCCATATTTTTTAAATCATTTCAGTAGTTCCGCAGGGATGTTATCCAACCCAACGGCCTTATTTAGTTTCATCTCCCTTAATGACCTTTCTATCTTATCGTCGAGTATGCCTGGACCTAAGCTATCTTCCTCTGCGTCATGCTCCTTTTCTATGTCTAACTTTGTTGTTCGAAGTTCTTTACGATACAGTTCTTCTACATATCCCTTCCACCTCTCTTGGATCTTTCCTGCGTCAACTATTATCTTGCTCACCTTATCTCTAACTCTTAGCATAGATCTTCCTTTCTTACTTCCCGATTTAAAGCTATAACTTGCCTGTACAGCGCACAAATTTCACCCTTCCTCAGCAAACTTTCCATATCCTCGCACTGCGTCTTCCACCATGCTTCTTTGGCTTTATTTGTTGCCCGCCTCAATTTATTATTTAACTCTTTTTACTTCATTTTGTTTAACTCTTTGTTTACATCCTTCCATTTTCTCCTCCCATCCATCTTTGTTATCATCTCATCCGTGATCCATGGTTTCCTAGTCCTTTTCGCGTTAATGGTTTTTCATCATCCTCCATATTTTTTCTAGAGCATGTTGGTACTCCTTCCTTTTCAATCCATTTAATGTGTCTGCATCCCATTTTCTAACCCGTCGCCCCTTCCATAATTTTTTTTAAACGGACGCTACATTTCATAACAACTAAATTGTGGTCAGAGTCCGCATCCGCTCCCGGGAAGCTGTGAGAATTTATCACACTCTTCCTAAAGCTTTGTCTAATAAGAATATAATCTAGCTGATACCTCTCTGAGTCATCTGGCATTTTCCATGTATACCTGCGTCTTTTTTGGTGTCTTAACCAAGTGTTGGTGATGACTAACTCCTGTCTTCTGCATAACTCAACTAATTTCTCCCCGCGGTCATTCGTCGTGCCTAAACTGTAGTCCCCCACCTTATAACCATCTCTTCCTTCGCCTACCATCGCATTCCAATCCCCCATCACTATCAAATGTTTCCCTGCAGGAACACACGCGATTACGTATGTCCTCTAACTGATCGTAAATCCTATCGACCTCTTCTTCCTTATGGTTGCTCGGTGGCATATATACCTGAATAATAACCAAGTTCGTCGGTTCTGCTTTTATCTCTATTAGTAGTAATCTATCCGTTACCTGCTCTATGTCGACTACGCTTCTTCCCACCTCTTTATTTAGTACTATGGCAACCCCTCGTTGGCTCTCGTCCCCGCCGCTGTATATTATTCTATAATTATCACTCCAGTAATCCGCGCTTTCCTTCCATCTCTCGTAGAATATTAAAAGTGTGTGGAAGTGTAAAGTTTTTCTTATTTTTTACCCCTCCTAAATAAAAAAATCCCGAAAACATGCTTACATTTCCAAACTATTCTCCACCGCAGAAACCCACCCCCTTACAATTTGTACAATTTACTTCCCTAGCCTGATCTCTGAGATCTATCCGAAAAAACCTCTACCCTATCCTCAAAAAACACAATTCAACCACCAACCTTTTTCCTAAATGTCCCTAGGTTACTTTCAAACGCCCCGCTAGCTAATTATCTTCTCAAATCAACCAATTCACTTATTAAATCCCCGCTCTATTCCAAAGCCTGTCCCATACGCAGTAAACCCCGATGTAAAACATATCATTTCAAAACCCGAATCCCATCCTTCTCCCACCCGCTTTTTAACTCTTTCCCATAGATTCCCTACTCCTCAGGCTCCTCCGGGTAATTTAGTTCACCTTTGAAGTTTCACATGTACCCTGCCTTGTCTATTGGACAGTGTAACACACCCTTAAATATTAGGATAAATAACGACTCGCCTTGTGCAGGAATTCTTCCCTGTTTGTGATCTTCCCAATCCCAAAGCACACCTCCCAACATAACTCTCCCATTGATAAATGCTATAGTGTCCCTATTCTAGTAGTATCCCTCCCTCCCTCCGACCCTCCACTCAAACTCAAAACAATAGACCAGGCATGCATCTGGCCCCATGATTCCTGGAAGGAGCCTGGGATCAATATCAGGCATTAATTGCACTAACCTCCAGGTATTTTTATTCTCCCTCAGCTTGCAAAACCTTTCATATCAATTCCACACTTTCAAACCTTCAGCTAACATTACTTCCCTTCCTAAACATTTTCCCGCTTTCCCCTTCCACCAAGCGACCTCGTTTTCCTCTCCTCTTGAAACCCTCTCGTCAGTTCCTTCTTTCCACAAAGGAAGGTGGTTTTGGCACCGAAAATTTCGGAATACGTGTTAGTGCCCTTTTTATGTGTGTGTTTATATTACGCACACACAATATATGACTATTATACTTATACTCATATATGCACAAACGTATACATCTGCATATATAGCAAGAGTGAATGTGAGTGTAAATGTGACCACTGTTATCGTTGTTAATAGTTCGATGTAAAGGCCAAAATGTGCTGTTTTCGGACTCATACTGAATAAATAAATAAATTAATAAAGAGAGATATTTAGATATATAAACAATGAAAGTATCAAAAAAATATCACGCTTTTTAAACTAAAAGTCTATTTGTGAGTCATCACACCAGGACCTTCAGCCTACAGTGCGCACGGGTAGTACGGCAGGTATTATAAAGGTTGTACCGAATTATTGTTCTTTTACAGGTTTCGCAGTTGTTGAACCGTATTATTAGTCGTGTTCCAGCTCTGTAAAACTATGAAGTTACTCCTATGTCAAACTTTCCGATGCGATTTTTGTGTCAGGATATCCAGGAATTCCCAGCTGGGGGGATGCCAAATGGAAAAATATCACGTAGAAATGATTCCTATGCCACTAAGGAAACCCTTTTCGAGTCACCCAAAGGTGGAAGGTGACTGTTAATACGAGCCTTGGAGATAGTTAATGGAGTAAAATTTTATCATCTTCATTCCGTGCGTCTGTCAAACATATTTTTGCATTACTTCATTGCCTTGTACATTTTAAGTTAAAAACAGGGAGAAAAACCGCCTTGGAGCGATTCAAAATGCAAACGGTTTCCATGCGAACCCATGGGCCCTCTCCCCCGGCATCACCGACCCTTTTTACCCTATATTGGGGTAGCTAAGGGAAGGCTGGCGGAGTGAGAGGGGTGGAACGGAGACACAAAAGTGTCTGAATGAATAATCTTGCTCGGTCGTATTCTTGTCCCCGTCGTTACTCAAACGCATATTATTGCATCAGGGAAAGAGTGGTTGAGGATAATTCTTTTTTAAGTTACAATTTGTAGTAAATATATGCGATCCACTCTAACGCTTCTCAGAAAATACGAGCATTTTATTGCGACATTGCCTGCGCTGGGTGGTCATATTCCTTCAAAGGTATCATGGTACATTTAACTGCATATTTCAGTGTCTTAAAACATGCATTGGGCATTAATATATGGTAAATGTATTTATGTGGGATTTCAATTATAAAATTATAAAAGAACGTGAATGCATCTCTTAGATCTATCAATTTTTCATGACTCATTTATTATTTCCATTCGGGTCATATATGATGCAAGAATACCAATTCGCCCAAGTAGATAATATCAAAATTTCAGTTACGTAAAAAATCCCACAGAAACATTTTTCAGTCGTCTTCCCTTTTTTAGTGCTACTACTCCTCTGAAAAGTCTTCAATGTAATACCAATTTTTCTAATTTGCCTGCTCTCAAATCTAGACTAGTGACAATTGTTGCAAGATTTACAATCATAGACAGAAAATATGCAACATTTGATGGCCTATCTTTGTCAAAATTACGATCCCTTATAAACTGACTTGGTTGTTACGAAATACGCTCCACTGATTCAATGCAACCTAATACCACTTGGGACACATTCAATTAATAAGCGTTCAGATAGTTCAGTAGAGAGAGTTCAAATGATCAATCAATATGCCACCTTTAAAGTGTGACAAAAAAATTCTGATATAGAAAATAAATTTGAAAGAGCAGACTTAGACGCTTAGAGCGAACGCTCAGCAAACTAAGACGTGCGATCCAAAACAAACGACGCGGGAAACTGTCATCTGGCGTAATTCTTCTCCACGATAACACGCGTCCTCACACTGTTGCCAAAACCAATAAGAAAATTCAAGATTTTCGTTGGGAACTCATTGACCCCCCACCGTACAGTCCTGACCTCGCACCTAGCGAGTACTTCCTCCTCTTGCACTTGAAACAGTGGCTCGGTGGATGTTTCGAAAGCGAAGAGGAGCTCAATAACGGCGTTGTCAATTGGTTCAACTGTCAGGCGGCGAGCATCTATGCAGAGGGGTTATAGAAGCTTGTGCAGTGGTACGAAAAATGCTTAGAAGTGAACGGCGATTATGTAGAGAAGTGAATTAGGTTCATAGCTAACTAAAAGTGACAATAAAATGTGTTTCATATGAGTATATTTTGTCCTGTGACCAAACAGCCCTTATTTTATGAGCATGTCTCGTGTATATTATGTTTTTTACCATGCCTGATGGCAGCATAATTGTATTTGTCTTTCAGCAGTTAATTGGGATACATTTGCTTAGGAAAACCGGGTAAAAATCACTTTTCATATGGAAACCCTCTGAATATATATGCTGCCTTACTCTGGTAAAAATCGTTTATCTGTTTGTAATACCCAAACCTAGCTTAAATATTAGACTAGCATAAAACGACATAATATCCTACCAGGTTGTGTGACAGAGGGTGGTTCAGCAACAGGCATGTAACATCAGTAATTAAGTTTTTCTTAATTTTTAGTGGCAATATATATGAGCATGTATATTAATAGGTTGACTTCACTTTTAAATGAGTTCAACAAGGCAGCTTTTTCGAAATTGATTGTTGTTATTTTCCTCTTTCCTATTTTAGTGATCGTACTAAAGGCAGTCTTTCTCTTTGAGTCCCTGACATACAAACGGAATGCTTTCGAATTTTCATCCACAATTCCAATTTAATTTTACTTTTTCAATCATTCGGCGGTTTTTCAAAAGTTCTCTCTGCCAAAGTCTTAGACTTTTCGTAGTTTTATAATGATAATGCTAGTTCTCTCCTCGAAAACTATTTACTGACATCTTTAAATTTTGCCTTACAAATCCTTTGACGCAATAGCGCTTTCGCACTTCAACGTCATACCATTTGAGGCCTATGTTTTTTCTTCTCGTTTTGCAAGGTATGGACATTTCAATTTCTGAAATGAAAGGAAGTCTTTCCAAGTCGCCTCAACATCGCGTACGTGACTAAATTCATTGAATTTTGGAAATGGACCATTTTTCTCACACTTGTTTTTGGCATCTACATCTATAGCTACACAAACACCCCGTGATCCACCTTAAGGTGTAAGGTAGGAGTTCTAAGCATCAGAAAGGGTATGGACTCAGAGTGTAAAAAGGTTGTTTGAGTGATATAAGAAGGAAGGGGTAAGAAACATTCACTCAAGTTTGGTAAAATGCACGTGCATGGCAGTTGACAGGGGGAGCCTTGTTCAGTGATCAAATTTAATTTTTGTGGATCAGATTCTTCCCTACTGAAGAAAATTTAAGTGCCTAGCTTTTTTATGACTAATTTCTTCGATTATATTTACAATTTAAATCTATTCAGACACGTTTTTTGCTAATAGATCAATATATTTTCCTTATTCGACGTTATTACTCAGTTATGCTTTGCGATTTAGGCCTATATTGCAAGTATTATGATTGTACATCGCTCAGTCTATTGAAGGAAGGTTATTATCTCACTGAGTATCAAATTAACCTAATTTTTACGAGTAATACAGGCTTGATACTTGGATTTGGGCGCAAATAATAATTAAAAAACGAGTATTTTTACGAAGGTCTTTTCATGAATAAGAAAGGACTTTTTATTTCACTAGCTGAGTACCAAAATTTTTGTGAATAACCCAATTATATTTAATAGTGTTTCTTCATATTGAAAAGTGTGGGGCTCTGTAAACTTGTGCTTTCTTTCCTGAGCAAGTCACACAAGCTCTAAGCGCAAATTTAATGCTTTTAAATTATTCGCTCAGATCCTTTTCATTGATAGCTTTTATCATCGCACAAAAGCCATTCCGAATAGTACAATGATATTGTGGTTTGTTTTTAGGTTTAAAATTTTAAAACTTGGTCGCGGAAAGGCACTCCGACAGAATGTTCACCAACTGCGTAGAAATCGATTGCCCAGTCGTGGGTTAAAGAGCTCGAGTCGACGGTCCGAAGTCCGAGGAGAGGTCCATTTTAATGAGTAGACCCTGCATGTCCATTTTAAATAGGAGGTCCTGCATGCCCCTAGTGGGTACTGAACAGCTAAACATATTGTGCGGTCCCGCTGTTACCCACAAATCCGCAATTACTTGTAATTAGTCTCGCCAAGTGATTACGTCCAGCATATGAATATTTTATAATTCCAGAAAAGGTTACATAAATGCATTGATTTTCACGGTAATTGTTAATTAAAGGTAGGTTTCGGACGATAACGAATGGCTATTATTCACTATATTTACGCGACCGTCCTCTTGTTTCCACTACATAATTTTTATTTCAGTTACCATGCACATTCTATCTGCCTTCATGCCTTATATAAAGCCAATGCCCATCTTTTTATATCCCGCTTGCTTGAAAATTCTTCCTTCAATCGCGTCCTTCATCAGCCCAAAAACTCTTGGAATTTCCTTTCAGGCACTTTTCACCCTTCTTTGGACTTCGCTCTGCAATTTCCCTCTTCTCCCACTATATTTAAAACTTCGATATTACTCTTCTTCGCTGTTGAACTTATTTTCTCAATACTTCTCCATGCTCAAATTTCTGAAATCTTCAGTTTAAGCTCACCCAATCAGGTATCGGACCATCAGAGCGGTAAGCTTCATATTAGTCTTTCTTAATATTTTCTATATGTCATTGCTTAGTTTACTTGCCAACGTTTTCATCCTTTCAAAATGCTTCTTTACCCAGTAATATACGCAACACCCATTCCCATATTGCCATTCCTAACGAGCGATGAAAACATAATTGAGAATGGTAATGGCTTATGCTATTAACAACATGGCAAAAGAAGCCCCAGATCTATGAGAGGAATAGATACGGAAAATATGGAAAAATGAGGAACTAATCGAGGTTGGGAGCCGAATGTGGAACTCTTGGGGCTTGCATACCTGGTGTTAAATCACCCCCTTTCCCCCACCTTAGCTAGCAGTGTAACTTGTAGATATATACATCGATCAACAGTTTATCTTCAGTGTCGAAATGTGCTGCTGCTGTCTCTCCGACGTGCTTTGCAGGGAACAGAGCAGATAAAATTGTGAAGGCGTACAAGGCGAATCGCACTCAATGGACATCTTTTCCCTTTCCCGAGCCCCCGATGGCTCGTCGCGGCCCTTACGAGAGGGCCGAGGTCGGGGGTTAGGAGGGGAACGAAACGGTGACACGGTTCCCGAGTCTAGGAACGGACAACACTGAGGTGGTGAAGGGAGGGACGGAGGATGCCCGTAGTTCGCGGGCCCATGGATGGTGTGGTGGCGAGCGATGGGAGAGGAGGATGCCCTCGGAATATTTAGGGCGGAGTATTATCGCTAAAAGATGTGAGAGAGTGGGAGTTGATGGGAGTGGGCAGGGGGGCGGAGGGCGAGGGCTCGGAGACAATGAGTGATGGGGGCAGGGGAGAGCACTCGACATCCTCGATGTGGTCTTGGATGCTCCACCGCTTCGAAAGTGTGGCGTCTGGTGTCATAGCGACTCGACAGAAATGGAAGTGAGGTCGCGATGTAGTGTGGGCTGAAACCCAAAAAAAAAGAGGTAACAAAAATTCGATTTGTGAAACGTTTTGATGGAACCCCGCGAGGAAACATTTAAAAAAAACCAGGATACCCAATACACGACAATGTTTTGTACTTTTGGTCCTTTCGTTCCATCAGTAATACCCATCAAATGTAGCGGCACACGGGTCGCGGTAATCAATCGTTTGGATTTTGCTGTTTAATCCTCCATCCGCAGTTGTTTACCCTATTTAAGAATATTTCTTATGTGTCTTAAAGTTTGAGGCAGAGGAATTTGTCTTGTTGTATTTTAAACATTTATTAATATGTATAATTTATTTTATTGCAAATTGTGTTACGTACAATTTTCATACCATTTAGACAAAACATTTATGATATTAACAGGGCTTCACCGAGATAATTGTATTGACATTATGAGCGAAATCTCGACTACATTTTGAGAGGGAATAATCTTACCACGACTTGTACTCAGCCCCTAATGGATGTGTATGGCCGGGAGAGTATTCAGGTTTTGAATTCTTCTGCGGAAATCTATAATTTTTTCCTGTAGGTCGGGGCTCATATTTTAAATTTGATAGCAAAGGTAAATGTCCCTTAGCATTGGAAAAACTATTTAATCATATATGATATCATTAGTATATTCCTAGCTTATGTAGATCATCATATATAAGATAAGTACCGTGTTCCACAGATGTATGTGTTTATTTATTTTATAAAATACCCTTTGTTGTAATAGCTTATTTCGTTGATATTTAAACTACAGAAGTTTTGAATGTGAAAAATATCTGGAGAATAAAGACCTTGCCTATTTCAACTTCCTAACCCTTCCAACGGACACATTTCCATTGATGTGTTTGTTTTGGTCGGCCGCTCGATGCGGGAACTGGCTTCTACACTGCTGCATACTATTCACAAGGTGTTAATTAACGCTGCAAGTGACAAATACGGTAGTTCAATCGGCCAACTGTTTTGTCGGAAGAAGACTTAAAACGAGATGCATAAAGTCATGCGACAGCTTCGGGAATAGCACAGTGAACACATTTCTAAAACAGCAACAAATGAAGATTCTTCCGTTGATGGCTCCAACCATTTATATCATTAATAGAAGAGGAATATAATTTAATTTCGGTTATAGATAAAGAAATCCAGATTATTTTTTGTTAGAAAAAACTGAACAGTGAACAGAAACGAGATTTTATCACGATCAAAAGTCATTTTACACATTCTTTTGAAAATTAGAAATAAAAATCGAAACAATTGAAACTCTAAAAAATGACAATGCATTGATTTACCTAATTTTCCGAAAATGACCATGTTAGTTTACATCAGTGGTTCCCAAAGTGGGCGCTACCTCCCCCTGTGGGGCGGTGCTCTAGTCTATGGGGGCGAAAATAGGCAAGGGGGCGGCAGGGTGGCGCCGGAGGGTCGGTAACCTTCCTTTTGTCTCTGTATTTAAACTTCGTTTTTAAAGTTTACCTTTTTTCCCACATCTGGAAGTAATTTAAACCATATGTTTACTTACATTTTAAAGTGGAAACGGTTGAAAAATATCTCCAACCCTTTCTCCCACAAGGGAAACTTTTGAAGTGGTTTATTCTCATTTAGTCTATCGTTGGTCCAACTTCACGACACTGAGTACTTCGGCAGTAAGGTTTCGTTTGAACAAAACGACTGTGAATCTAGAGAGGAATCAGCTATTCTGATAATTAGATTCTGTATTTTTACATTAAATATTTACCTAGATAATCATTTCCCAAACAATTCGGTTCCAACGATATTATCAAGGCCGTATTGATTGATTTTTCATTCGTCGCATGATACTATTCTAGTTATAGTACTAATATATAACTTTCTGTCTAATTTTATGCTGGCGAAGTATATTACAAAAATTAACGCTAGGATATATTGTTTATTTTTTCATGAAATGGTAATATATAGTTCAAAAAGAGGACATTTTCTCTCATACTTCGTATATCTACGATTAAAGTTACCCTATGCCGGCTTCAAGATTTCAATTAAATAAATTCCCGGTTCAATAGTCTAAGTTATGGTTTTGCTGCCATTGTGCAATTCCTTGCAGCATCGCTTTTTTCAATCAATGGGTAATATTCACAATAATTCTTTGAATAAAAAGAAAACTTTGGAAATATTTCGCCTTCAAGAGTAAATTGAGTAGTAAAAATACTTCTTCACAAAATTTACCTTAACATACATCTATATATAACATACCTGTATATCATCAAATGAAAATGCCTCGCTATGGAATAAACTTTAGTTGAACCAAACCACACACGAGTATCCAAAAATTGAATCAAAGCCCATTTCACCGCAAGAGTCCCTTGAACTATCTTTCTTATGAATACAATTAAGGGAAATGCATTCACTAATATGATTCATGACGACAGAATAGGAGCCAAAGAACTAAAATTTCACTCTCAACTGACTAGACCAGTATTATGAATCGAATTCGAGAGGAGTTTACTTTGCAGCTGAGTTTTAGGTTTATCTATGAAATACGGCAAAGGTTCATGTGCAGACCTCTGGCACAAACTCCCTACGCACCATTTTCGTATTCGTGCTCGCGTGATAAATGTATTGCATTTGTATATTAAATGTGATATATTTATATAAAATGAATTAATTTTATTAATATTTCCAGTTACCTCAGGAGAGTTACTACCGTTCAAGAGAACAAAAACGTGTAAATAAATCCTGTTTTATGCCAGGTATGCAGAACAAATACATATATTCAGCCTTGCTCATATCTGTTTGAAATTATTCCGCAAGCACATAAATATTTTGTTATAATGTTTTTCATATGATTATTAATAATTTTATTTTAAAGGGCAACGACTTAAAGATTGAATCCACGTCTTATCATTAAATCAGACGTCTACTCTACTTAGTTCATATATATAAAATTTTATTTTAACAAATTTTCATATTTAAACCTTTATTGTAGAAACAGAATGGTAGGAAATGACTCATCAAAGAAGTAATGTAGACAGTATAATGTGGATTATCTTAAGCACGGATTTATAGAGTCTCCTATGAACAAGCACATGACTATGTGCTAGCTATGCGAAAGGGTGTTTTCAAATGAGGTGGTAAAACCTTCCAGATTTATTGACCATTTTAGGAAGGCACATCCTGACAAGACAGAAAAGACAAAGAAATTTTTTCAGTCACCTCGTGACAAGAGTGCCCAATCGCCCAAAACTTTCAAGTATATTGTGTAATGCTTCAAAACATATCACTGATGTTATGCGTGCATCATAAAATATTTCACTATTAATTGCCAAAATTGGAAAGGCAAATACATTCGGTGAATAACTCATCTAACCGGTAGTACATGAAGTCCTGAGTACTTGTCTGCATAAGTCACCATATGATACAATAAAAATTATTCCCCTAAGCAACACTTCACTTCATCGACGAATAAATATAATGACTGAAAATGTGGAAGATATATTGTGCAGCATCCTCAGGACAACAGAATTTGCATTACAGTTGGATGAGTCAACTTTGCCAGTTAATGAATCTGTGGCTTCTGGCTTATGTACGCTTTATTAAAGATAAAAATATTCCTCAAGAGTTGTTGTTTGCAAGGCAATTAGAAACTGACACTAAAGTGGAGTCAATATTTCGTGTACCAGAGCAGTTCTTCAGGGGCAAAAAAATCTACTTTCTAACATACTTGCTGTGGCGAAGTACGGAACTCCGTGTGACTGGTCGTCACCATGGTTGTATTGCATACTTGAGAAAATATGTACCAAATGTTTTTGCTATTTATTGTGTCATTCACCGACAATATCCAGTGGTCAAAATACTAAGTGATCGTCTTCATAAGTCCTTAAACATTGTAATTAGCGTAGAGAAGCTAGGTTTTTAAAACATTGTTATGATAGACTTAGTAGCGTATCCAAAATATTAGAGCAGCTAGACTGGGAATAATCAATGGCGCGAAGTTTAAATTACAAAATTGAAGGACGTCTCTTCAGCAATTATGTTGGAAATGTGTTATTGATCCGATCGCACTCCTGTAGGAGTGATCCTATCTATAAAATTAGAGAGATCAAGCGCTTAACAGATGGATCACTTCCTTTCCTGCTTAAGCTAGAAGAGCAAGCTAGTATGGGTGATGATGGTTTGAAAATTTTTTGTGATCACTTAGCCACCTTGCATGAAAAATATGATGCGGCGATTTGAGGATATTCTTTCGCTGGAAATTGCAGACCGGGTGATAAATCCATTTGTAGATATTGAGGAAGTTGGAGTTTTAGAGGAAGAATTACTAGGATTACAAAATTTCGTTGATTTGAAACCAAGTTCAAGATAAATTATCAAGAGTTTTGGTTACAAAAGGAGGTTTTTGATTGTTACCCTGCGTTATGGTGGTTAAAAAACTTCTTACATTTCCGACTTCATATTTGGCGGCGCGTTTAAGTGCAGGCATTCACCTTATTTCCAAGCAGAGAAACATACTTCAGGTTTGTGAACGCGGTGATTTAAGACTCCTACTAAGTGACATTAAACGTGACATTGGAAAACGGGTATAAGGTCATCCAGCCCATCCATCCCATTAATATATATTTGATGGAAATTTGTCATTAAATTAGCTAATACAATCTCCTTAACTGACTTTTAGACAATGAAAAACTATATTCAATAGTCACTCAATTGTTTCACTAATTTTAACAAAGCATGATTGGTTATTCTATTTGCATAAATTTAAAACGTTCATCTTATATGATTGCTTAATTTAAGTAAAAAAATGACATTTGAACTTCATATAAAATCTTTCTTTGCATTATTTGTTTTGATAATTTATATTTATGTTAAAAGTATATTCTTACCAAAGTTCCTTTTATTGTGTTTAAGTCTTTTGCATAAATGTGAAATGGGATCTATTGCATTACATGTAAACATTTGATTACCCATTGTTTTAATTTAATTATTTCAAAGTTCCTCATTTGTTTATTTTGTTTTGAAATTTGATTATTATTTGAAAGCCATCGATTTTGTTGGCGTTGAGTATAGGTTTGTGAATCCAAGAGGGTGGTGGCTCGAAAAAGTTTGGGAAACACTGGTTTACATAATAATTTTTTTTAAATAAGACCTATGTTTGCTATCGTATCGATATAACGGCAGAGTAACATAATTGTCGTGCCCATAAGCATCAGTCACTCAATTCAACATTAAATGTATCGATATACGATATGTTACTGCCCCTGCAAGGTGCATTAAATTTTCATGTAAACATGCATATTTAATGTCAATTAATGGATTTGCTATTTGAGAAATATGACCCTATAATGTTAGAAAATTCCGCTCTCTAATCTACTAATAGATGGGTTAATTAAAAATAACTCTAACGACACAATGTCTTTGAGCCTGGTCCTGATAGGAGTCCATACTCAACAAAATCAAAATCTTCACTCACAGAATGAGAAACACGGGAGACTCAAGTTAATGGTTTTTAACACTCCGGCAATAGTGAATATGTGTATATATATATGCATATGTGTGTGTATATATATGTATACACACACACGTATACATATCCACACTTTGGGTGGGTGGTCTGAAAAGTTTACGACGTCAAAAATTTCAGAAAATATGAAACCCTCGAATATATATATATATATATATATATATATATATATATATATATATATATATATATATATATATACACACACATACACATATATATGTATATATATATATATATATATATATATATATATATATATATATAAATGTGTGCGTGTGATTTGGTCGGCTATTTTCAATTTCAATCCACTGTATGACGGGAGAAAAGAATGAATGAAAGCTCACAAACGGCTGCCCAACTCATCCAATTAGCTCGGGCTCCTCGTTCTTTATAGTCTGCAGGAGTGTGTTGAGAAACACCTTAACACGAAGGAATACTAAATGATATATATTGAATTGAAATTGTGAGAAAATGCGTCTAACATTGAAAATTTGTTGCTAAATCAATTGATGGAATTGAATTCAAATGTAAGACTGGAAGTCCTTACTTTTTAAAGCATGCCAGTTCAAAGCGAGCGTAAGAAAGCTATGGTAGAATTTCCTCGGAGATGCTAATCCATATTAGCGAACCGTTACGTATGAACTGCCAAATTTAACGGGATTTGAGTGTGAGTAAACCCATGAAAGCCTAATCAGTAACTAATCTGGATGGGATAAGGAAATGTGAAATAGTTATTTTCGCACTCTTTGAGAGGAAAAATGTTACAGAATTGTGGAATACAAAGTACGAGCTTTATATACTCAACGAAATCGTTTGCAACATATTTATTCAACTTCTGAAGCAAAATGACAACTTACCCTTAACATGCAGACGATGGATTTTTTATTAAGATTTTTTCAAAATAACACGAGACAGTAAAAACTTTCCAGCTCCAGAAGGTAATCGATACCACGACCTCTAGATTAATAAGAGAGGATGTTTACCCACAGTAAGGAGGCAACTCTCAAATGCGCAATAGTAATCGTAAATCAGGCAAACTATAACTATCAACCCACCTACCTTGGCCTTTCATAAGGTAATGAATAAAACTTTTAAAGGCACTTCTGCTATCTTCTTATCGATTCATCTTACCCCCGATGTATATTTAATTACCTACTATTGTAAGCGTTTTTAGCGGGGAATATATGTTATATTCCTAGTTGTTCACATTAATACTGATACCAAACTGGCCATTTCCATGCAAATAACGCATCAACCTTAAAGAGTATAATATTGTTGGCTTTACTATAATTACTCGTGATATTGTGAATTATAGACCGCCTAATACGTAGGTGATGTCATTATTTCTTTGCCGAAATAAATCATTCTCTTGGGAATTGAACCTTAAAATGTGATAATTATGATACGTTGTCATCAATCATCACGTTATCATTTACTCGAGACATTTTGATACATTTGTGTATTTGCAAGATCTGACTCATCATTATTGCCGAAATTGACCGTAAAGAGTTGAGGAAACTAGTGGTATTGATCAAGGAGAACCATTTGCACCAAGGGGACGGGGGCAAGTTGAAAGAGAACAAAATTTCCGGGGCAGGATCCCGCACCTCCGGTCTGGGAATATTTTTGTTCGGCTACCATTTGTGATTGAAATACACACAGATCAGTAAAGGCTTCTAGTTTCATTTTTGCTTTCCTCAAAATGGTAGCTTTCGTCTTGCTTCAACGAGTGCCATATGCTTACGTTGGGACACAATTCATTCCAGTAAAACGCTTCTTATCATCAGCAAGTAACATGACCATTTAAATTTTAATAAACCAGAATCTGAAATACATTATGACTTAAGATATCAAATTATCATTCTATATCTCACCCTGCCTCTTTTACGTAGACATTCCGGTCAGGCGTTCAGTGAAGCTGTGAGTCGATTAACACTCAAACGGCAGATCACATCGAGGCGGATGCGAGGATTCGCGAGATAGCCTAAGACGCATGTGATAACCGTTAGCGGGGGGGGACACAAAAAGCCAGCCATGTCTAGTTCACAAAGTTCGCTTGAAACATTTTTATTGGAGAACCACAATGACTGAAACAGGAGACCAATTATTGGGGAGACGGGGAAATTTACATGCTTCCAGGAAAAATTTCTCCGTTCGCCGCCTTTTGGCTAATTAGTCTTCACCTGCGGCGGATTCCTTCTTAGGTCAGTGGTGGTGGAATTTGCCTATTCAAACAAAATCAAACTGAGCGGAATTCCAAAGTCATACCTTTTGGGATTTGCTCCGAAGTTACATTTGGCTTGCCTTGAGGGGGGGCATGGGAGAATTTTAGAGGGGAGGGTTTGGGAGAGGGGGGGATCTGCGGGGAGGGATCCCTTCCAGTTTTAATTTGAAGAGCATACTTTAGCCTCTATGTCGACGTTGTGCCTAGAGTTCGGAAACTCTCGTGAGACGGGTGGAGGGAGAGATGCAAAACCCACACCGACTCACAGCCGCCTTCCCCCTTTGCCTCCTCCTCCTCTATCTCCCTCGCTATCTCCGAGTCTACCCCCTCTCACCAACCCCCTCTCACTGACGAAGGTGGAGATCGGTGTGGGCGTAGGAGGGAAAGGCGTGGCGACCGGGAGAGGGCGGCTGGGAGGGGGGGGGGAGTGGGTGGTTGAGTGGAAAAGGAAGAAGGATGTTTGGGGCGGAGCGCGCGGTGTGATGACGCTTCGACCTCCGCCTCGTAATGCCTTCCTTTAGCCTCTTGCGCCAGCAATACACGCTTCACTCTCCTCACCGTAAAATTGTTATGGTCCCCCAATTTTATATTGGTCGCCTCGTTAAGTTCTTGGCCTTTTACAGTGCTGGTGAAAAATCGACAGCGTTACCGTCTTGTCGGCACCATCAACCAGGAGTTAGGAAACAGACAAAAAAATAATGTTTTATAATTACTCCATTTTTTGGAATTGAGGCTGTTTAATTCAAAAGCAAAGCATATAAATTAGGTGAGTGTTAAGTTCAGTACATGGCTGCGTTTGGATTCATAATATGGTATTAACCAGGGATCAAATAATAATCACCTGACCATTGCCTATCCGATGCATTGACTAAATCAATATCACTATTGTAGATTTCATCACAATAAATATCATAAAGTGTTAACCTTTCAATTTATCGAGTTAATATCTAGTTTCTTAAGATTTACTCATTTCTTGTATTTTTATTTCATGTTCCGACACCTAAAGTTATTTCTTATCGTAAATAACGAAAGTGGGTTGTAAAAACTCAAAAAGATAACATAAAATTTCCTCTTCTCCGAGAGATTCGAGTTCTCAACCTCTAGCGTTATTCGCCATACTTCTTATCAGTTCAATTCCTATAAGACTAACACCACCTACTAATAGTTAATCTTTTCCTTCCTTTATTTTCATTAGAGTAAGCGTGGTCGCATAACTGCTTCGCGCAGCATTTCGAAAGGCCCTTACCAGGATTATTTTCTTTCATCCTACTTCCTTCAAGTACAACCTTTTAATGAGTTGGCATACCTCTGCGCATGCACGAAGAGGTTTCCTTCTCTATTATCAGGGAATTATTTGGAATAATAGGCAGATCTCACAAAGCCCAATGTCGAAATAGATCGCGTGAAGCGAAGAGAAGAAATACTTGTGTCATGTTAGTATGATAAATTTAGTAGCGTATTTAGATTAAGCGAGGAACTAGGTTTGGAACTAATCACTTAACGAATTTTAAATTTCTGATCAAATCTCTTGCATCAATGAAAAGCATGTCTCTATCGCGTTGATGTTGACAATATATCATTGGCATTAACTTTCTACGCAGGGAATGGCAGTGAAAATAGGATTAGAAAAATCAAGTGCAAGTGAGAGCCTATTTGAGATGGCAATTTTCCCGCGAAGGGTATGGTATCAGAATGATTGCAAAGGACCGCACTAGGGTAACAAATATTCTATGATTATTTTTATCTAACGCTATTTATAGGATGTCATACTCATTCATTTTATATCTATTGCTGCTCACAGCGTGTAGAGAAGTATTATACGCTTAGGAACAGTAGGGCATACTATATAGCTGTTTTTACATTATTTCCATGTTATAGACTTATTTGTGACTAATAATTAAGCAACGCTTAACTGCAAAGTTGTGTATGGCTGGTGTGGAAATAACCCCTGCTAGCGATAGCGGAGGCTTGCAGGATATTAAGTGGTTAAACATGAATCAGTCCCGGTAGATGCTGGAAGAAATTTGGACGGAAGAGAGAGCTGTAGCTAACCAGTCTTTAGTAGTCATATGACCCTTTAAAGCGATCCAGTTCCAAAATCCGCGATATTTGAATGATGTACTCTCTTTTTTTTCTATTTGCACAACAATTTAGTATGCTTATCCCTTCGATCTTCAGATTTCTTCTGTTTTGGTACGAGATCAGTTTGGATACAAATTTCTCGAAATCCACTTTGTACTACTGTGGCCATAACTGAGGCATTCATGCTGATAAATTTTATTGAGCCTTCATATTTTCCGAGTATTTTTTTATAAGCAAGTTACATATATTTGGCACCCGTACATTAAGGCGAACGAGGTACTTTGGAGAATCTTCATACCCTTGCCTCACCTTGCTGTAAACCATCTCCAAACTCTTCTACTGCCTCACCATGGTTTTTACCAATTACTTTGCCTACCCTTCTTGCCAATATCCTATTGATAATTCTCTTGTGTAGAGTCTTGAGTGGTAGATCTAAAGGATAGGCTGAGAGGAGGATTGACTCTAGTGATAATCCTTACTGTGGAAGCACCAGATTATCTCAAGACTTACATCGCTTTGAATATTTTATTTATTATCAACGCGGGTTATGGATCAAGGGATTGGTTTGTAACAATTTTAAAAACTGTCCTGTGGACCGCTGAGTTATCTATTCCGTAATAACTCTTTGCACCAACTTTTTCCACTATTTGCTTTTAATTGTTCCTCCTTGGCCATCTTTTCTAATTTTCTTATCTGTTACGAGGGATAGTTGAGGCCGGCACTTCGCGGAATTCCATTATAATGAAAAAAAGAAATAATCGATTGAGATGTATTGTAAGCGAAAATGTATATGATTCTTCCTTTCTACATTCTCAGTTTCTAACAATTATAGTATTTAGCATGCCATTTTTCCTCATGAATACACTAAAGCGACCTTTGCCAACCACTTCATTTACCTCCACTTCATTTAGTTTCCCTCTTCTATTTGTTTGTGTCCTCAATACACTTCTAGCTTCGCCTGCTCTTCGAAGTACTTCCTCACTTGTTACTCTGTCACTCCATTTTATTTTCATTACTTTGGGTGAAACCACACTCTATTTCCTCGAATCGTCTTTTTTCTGCCATCCCTATAGTCCACGTCTCACATCCATAGCAGAATAGATTCCAAATATAATTTTGAATTAATAACTATAAAATATCTCTGCAAGTGTTATTTTACGTTAGTAGTTGCTTATTCTGATAAAAAAATTCTTTGCCATTCCTATTCTGTTTACTTTATAACTTCTGCAACATCCATGCCGAGTGATCTTGCTGAATAAATAGCAAAACTCTTCCACTCCTTCCGGTATGTCTTTCCCGTAGGCTTATTTTGAGGTTATTTTCCCTGCTCTTTCTATTGCAGAGCATTACTTTACCTTATATTTTGTTTCTCTTCTCGCAATTTCAAATTCATTTTACCATAGTGTAATTTTATTTTTATTCCTTTGCAATTATATTTATGCATTTAGAAAATTGTAGCATACTTATCCCATTACTTTTACTTGTACACCAAATCTTAATTTTCCTTTATATCTTTAATTGTGTTCCAAAAGTACACATTAAATATCAAAGGCATTAACGAGTAACCCTGCAATACCCCTTTCTTTGTTTTAGCTTTTTACCTGTTTTAATAATATCTTATAACTTTTGCTTTCTCACATTATAAATCATGTATCATTCTCATGTCCTTGAGGTGCATTCCAATTTCCCTTAAGGTACGTCGGGAATTCGGGAAGCGGGTTGGAGAGAAACCCGGCGTTGGAATCAGAGAACACTCTTCACGAAAGCCACCAAGGGTTCACATAATTAAACGTCCCATCCGACGTGCGGCACACGCCAAAAGAAGTACTCTTCACTTATCATCCCTAATGGGGATCAAGGTAATGATGAAAAATTCTGCCACGCCGGGTTTCGAAACCGGACCTTCGGCGTAGGAAACCAATGCACTAGCTACCGATTCATCCAGATCTGCTAGAATTAACATTCATTGGAATTTTAACTTTAGTTGCAATTCCTCACGTGGGATTAAGGGACAACAATTTTTAGCCCGTATAAATCCCAGCACTGCAACTCCATAGGCATCGAACGGTTGTCACCCAGAATAAGTTATGTTGAATTTCGGGAATGAAGACCGATGACTACTCTTCTCGAGAAAAAATCAACAGATCCACGACCAATCGAAATGGGAAAACTTCTTCAAGACATCGTTATAGTTCCTTTAAGATGGTAAATCAAATCCAGTCATATAATCAGTTTCCGCCTACGGTAGCTTATTCTCATGTTTATAGAGGTTAATGGAATGATTGAATAGCCAAAATATAATTCTTTTTCGAATTCAAGTGCTAGGGTGTCAGAGCGGTGAGGGACAAAAGCTTTCGAGAGGAAATAACAGCGGCAGAGATCAGAAACGCTTGCCGATACCAACCAGTTTCCTTATATGGCATCGGGTGCCGAGGGAGCGGCGGCTTTCTCATAAAAACCGAGTGATCATTTTTTCTTCCGATTAATGTGAGTGCGTGCGTGCGGGGACCGCCTCATAACCTAAGGACCAGGTTCGTCATGAAAAAGTGTTTATTCTGCGTTTCGTTTTTTGATCCAAGAAACAACATGTCTTAGGCAAAAGTCTCAATTGTTTGCGTCAGAAGGCATGTATCGGAGTGACTTGACTTGCACCGACCTTAACACACGGGTCGAGGTTGCTCACGTACGAGTTCCGCTTCGGTTAACGCTGTTTACCTACCAGCATGCATTAGCTGAGCATATGCCAAGTCACTCCTGAAGACAATTGATGTCAACAAATGTTCGTTGGACCCGGCAAAAAAATGGCAGCTCACGAGTGCTCGGTTGCTCCTTTTTGCAACAGTAATTGTCTCTCGTCAAAATCATTACGTCTCTAAGATTAAAAAAAATATCAGTCTAATTCCGGAACGTCTTTGCATTGGTTTAACAACGGAGCGGTGATATGATGTTTAAAACCGAATATTAGGCACTTCCATTATATAACTATAGGGTAATTCTCATTCAAATTCAAGCACAACTAAATTGATCCCTGGAAAACAGTCTTAACGCCATGCTGAGCAAAATTTAAAAGCAAGAGAAAATGGAAAATCCTTACAAATATAATTATTTTTTCCCAATTCCTTTTTTCAATATTATTCTAAAAAATAAGTCACAATTCGGATGCGATATCATATAACACTCGATGTATATTTCATAATTATTAAAATAATCTTAAAGAGTCCTTAAATGTGCACTTGTGATATACGGTTTTAATCGACCGAATAAATGAACTGTATTTGTACTGCTAACGCGTCATTAATAGCGATTAATAAATCACTTTTGAGTTTGCATATTACTTACGTGGGAGTCTTTGACGCTCAGTGCAAACCCCTCCTCGCCCGTTGGATTTCAGGGAGTCGCAAAGGCGGATTGAACATTCCATAAGAATTGATCAGATTGATTAGGATTTTGGACTAAATCCCGGGATGCTTCCGATTGCGATACGAGGAAAACGGGATGCGGACCGGGGAGGAAGGCCTTTGTCGGAAGGGGCAAATTTGGGTCGGCGTGGATTGCCCGGCTTTGAAAGGGCTATCGGAAGCGAAGGCACAGTCCCAAGTGGTGAGAGTGGTGGGGGCGGGGGCTAGGGGCAAGGGTTTGTCCCTCCTTAAAAGAGCCCACGGAAAGGCGTCCGCTGGTACACTCGGGCCTCCCCCACTCCAGTCGCCCGGGCCCTCCGGGGGGTAGGGTCAAAAAGAAGGAGAGCCCTTGCAGCGCAATGACGATGGGTATGAGAGGTGGGGTTGACCGGAGCTGCCCCTGACGGATGGCAGCGCTTGGAAAGTTCCGGGGGCGGTGGGGACGAGAACGGCCACCCGTTTGGTGTGCAACGGCAGAGAGAGGCGGCGGCAATGGGGAAGTCTGCTGCAGACCGCCCCCTTCGGGATGAATGCGGTCGCGGGGCGGGGAGCTGCTGGCCCCTCGGCCGTAAAGGCGGCGCTCGTAAAGGTGATTGGGACGGAGCGGGAAGGAATGGAGCGGCGTGGGGCGGTGGGCGGTGCGGGACAGGAGGGGAGGATGAGGGGGCGAAGAGGTGGAGGGGTTTGCGTGGTTGGGTGGGTGGCATCCACCTTGCTCTCCTCCGGTCTCTGGCGTAATTAGGTTTCCTCAGTGCGAAATAAAAGGACATTTTACAATGGCTCCGAGTGGCTGAATTTTACGCTCGGCTAAAATGTCAATAACGCGTGCCCAGGGGTTTTGTGTGTGTCTTTCATAAAAGGCCGCGACCCGAGAGCTAACGAGTATTGTGAAAGAAATGGTATTCTAGACAATTTCTCGAGGTTTCATACCTATTTTTGGAATAAAACATTTGCTTACTTCCATTAAAATGTATGCTGTGCCGTGAAAAAAGAGTTGTGAAGTATCTCTCACTTCAATTGAAACCCAGCAGCACCTAATAATGTACCAGGCGTTATCTATTCACACTCCTTTTTCCAAATATGAATCATCTAAACTACTCTCACTATATATTACTTAGGGTCTCGCCTTCTAATATGGGAAGAAAATTCTCGGAGTAATTACTGCGAATCCGACGCAACATTCTAAGGTGGATAACACTCCTAATTCACACTATGTGTGTGCCATGTAATTCATGGATGAGTAGCTGAAGAAATAGGTAATATAAGCTACTCTATGAAGTCACTCTATGAAAAGCCTAAAGCGAAAGGAAGAGCTCAAGGAAACGTTTTTCGGTTAGTTTTCCCGGGTTTCGGGAAGGTGTCCTCGCCCTTCAACCTTCCCCACGAACCTAGTATTTATCGTTTACCTATGACTCTATCCCTTTCCCTTATATATTCATCCGGGTTAATACGTACACAAAACCCCAAACAAACAGATACATACAGAATATATGTATATATGTATGTATGTATATATATATATATATATATATATATATATATATATATATATATATATATATATAGTGGGTCGCGATAGTCCAGAGGGTAGAGCATTGGACTGCTGACCGGAGGAGACCGGGTTCGATTCCCGGGCAACGCACTCTGGGCAACTTCAGCTCCACCCAAGCTGTGTGATTTTTCGGGTACCAGGTGTTCCTGGGAAACCATGACCGGCACAGGGAAAGGAACTGATGTGGGAATATTCACACGCTGTCGGTCGGGCTTAGTACTGGGTGAACTCTACCATCACCAACCAAACCGACCTTCGGGTTGATTACTGTGTTTATGGTTTTACATATATATGGTTTTACATGTATGAATAATTATCCCTCCCCGGACCACAACCTTGACGTGGTGGAAGGGCTTATGCTGGCGGGAGTAATAATAATTGCTCCTGGTACGGTCACCCATGCCAGATAGGTCGAGGGTTAGGAGCCAGACGAAAGGTAGTCCACGCAGCATCTGTTCCTCAGTGAGGCGGCTACAATAGCGTCTGACCCCAGTGGGCCGGCCAATAAGTGCTGATGTCACATTAAAAACAATATTGAGGAAGGCAACGGGAAACCACCTCAATTATCATTCCCAAGACAAAAACAGGTACCTGTATGATGGTCACTACAGAGATTTTGACTCCTGGTAGCTACGGGGCTCGGCCCAATCGGCCGTCTGTCGTGCCCGGCTGCGGGGGAGGCAAGGCTTCCGCGGTGGTCATCCCACGAAACCCTTGCAAGGGAAAACCAGCAGCAGCAGGACAGAAGACGCAGGAGAAGAAGACCACATTAGTTAGAATAGGAACGTGGAATGTTAGGACAATGATGAGGACAGGGAAATTGGAGAATGTTAAGCGAGAGATGGAAAGGGAAAATATAGGTATTTTAGGTCTATGCGAGGTGAGATGGAAAGATAGCGGCGATTACTGGAGTGATAAGTATAGAAAAATATACAGCGGCTGGGACGAGAGCCAACAAGGGGTTGACATAGTGTTAAATAGAAAGGTGTGAAGAAGCGTGGTTAACATAGAACAGGTAACGGATAGAATACTACTAGCAGAGATACAAGCAGAACCGACGAACTTGGTTATTATTCAGGTGTACATGCCACCGAGCAACCATACGGAGGAAGAGGTCGATAGGATGTACGATCAATTAGAAGACATATTCTCGTGTGTTCCTACAGGGAAACATTTGATAGTGATGGGGGATTGCAATGCGACGGTAGGCGAAGTAAGAGATGGTTATGAGGTGGGGGACTACGGTTTAGGCACGACGAATGGCCGCGGGGAGAAAGCAGTTGAGTTATGCTGGAGACAGGGGTTAGTCATCACCAACACTTGGTTTAGACACCACAAAAGGCCAACGTACAAATGAAAAATGTCAGGTGGCTCAGAAAGGTATCAGCTAGATTATTTTCTGGTAAGACACAGGTTTAGGAACAGTGTGATAAATTCTCACAGCTTCCCGGGAGCGGATGCGGACTCTGACCACAAGTTATTTCTTATGAAATGTAGCGTCCGTATCAAAAAGATAAGGCAGGTGCGGCGAGTTGGAAAATGGAATGTAGAAGCATTAAATGGATTAGAAAGGAAGGAATACAAACAGGCGGTAGAGGAAATCATGGATGATGGTAAAGAGCTAAGTACTATCAAAGAAAAATGGGAAAGTACCGAGAAAGGGTTATCGATAGCCGCAAAAGACACTATTGGAACCGTTATTTCGAAAAGGACTAGGAAACCATGGATCACGAATGAGATGATTACGAAGATGGATGAGAGGAGAAAATGGAAGAATGTACATTCAGAGTTAGGCAAAATTAAGTACAAAGAGTTAAACAATAAATTGAGGTGGGTAACAAATAAATCAAAAGAAACATGGTAGAAGACGAGTGCGAGGTTATGGAAAGTTTGGAGAGGAGATGTGAAATTGGTGCGCTGTACAGCAAAGTTAAATCTTTATCGGGAAGTAAGAAAGGAATATCTATGGTAACAGTTAGAGATAAGGCGGGTAAGAAAATATTTGACACAGGAAAGATACAAGAGAGATGGAATGAATATGTAGAAGAACTGTATCGTAAAGAACTTAGACCAACAAAGTTAGACAAAGAAAAGGAGCATGGCGCAGAGGAAGATAGCTTAGGTCCAGGCAAACTCGACGATAAGATAGAAAGGGCATTAAGGGAGATGAAACTAAATAAGGCCGTGGGGGTGGATAACTTTTCTGCAGAACTACTGAAATGTTTTAAAAAATGTGGGAGGAAGAGGCTATATCAGCTGATTCGTAGTATCTACGAAGAAGGAATCTGGCCGGAAAGACTTTGTGAGATCAGTTTTAGTTCCTATCCCGAAAAAGGTAAAGGCTATATCTTTTGAAGTCTACAGAACAATAAGTTTGATATCCCACGCAGCTAAAGTTGTTCTCAGGATCATAAACAAAAGGATAGAGAGGAGGGCAAATGATTACTTAGGGGATGATCAGTTTGGGTTTAGGAAGGGGAGAGGTACGCGTGATGCCATTGCAGCGATAATATTATTAATCGAGAGGAATATAGAATACAACCAGGAGGTATCTGCCTGTTTCGTAGATTTCGAAAAAGCGTTTGATAGAGTGAATTGGGAAAAACTAATGAGTATTTTGAAGGAAATAGGAATAGATTGGTGGAAAAGGAGGCTAATCCGCAACCTATAGATGTCTCAGACTGCTCAGTTGCGAGTGGGGAACGGGGAGTCCGGATGGGCAACGCTAGGATGAGGTGCAAGGAAAGGTTTCCCATTATCACCGTTGCTGTTCAACCTTCATGCAGAGGACATGCTTAGTGAGGCATGGGAAGAACTGGAGGTAGGAATGAAAGTGGGCGGGGAATTCGTAAAATCAGTTAGGTTTGCTGATGACCAAGCTTTAGTTTGTCAGTCAGCTAAGGGGTTGCAAGTATTGCGGAGTGAATTGGAAATTCAGTGCGACAGGTATGGGATGAGAATCAATATTAATAAAACAAAGGTAATGCGATTTTCTAGAAAGAAAAAGGCTTAGCTAAACATTAAAATAGGAGGGCAAAAACTAGAGCAGGTAGAACAGCTTTTGTATCTCGAAAGTGTTTTGGACCAACACGGTCAAGGTAGTAGGGACGTAAGGAAAATAATTGCGCTAGGAAAAAAGGCTTTCACGAGAAGGAGGGAGTTGATGAGAGGGACGTTGAGTGAGGATATTTACAAAAGACTCGTAAAAACTTTGACATGGAGTGTAGCTGTGTACGGCGCGGAAACGTGTTCATTGAAGCAGGAGGATAGACGTAGACTGGAGGCTTTTGAAATGTGGGTGTGAAGAAGAATGGAGAAGGCGAAATGGACAGAGAAAAGAAATGAGGAAGTACTTGGTATGGTGGGCGAAGAGAGGGGTTTGTTGGGAGAAATCCTATGGAGGCAGGAAAAGTGGATGAAGGGGGTGTTGACCGGCAGTGGGATGTTGAAGACTGTAATAGAGGGGAGAATGTTAGGCAAACGAGGAAAGGGAAGGAACAGGATAGGGATGTTGGACGGGGTGAAGGGAGGATGGAAGTACTTAGAGATGAAGAGCAGGATAGGACCTGATGTAGAGTAGGATACTGGATCGAAAAACCTACCTTAACCGGTATATTACCTAATAATAATTTTATATGTATATATATATATATAAAATATGCGTGTGCGTGTTTATATATATATATATATATATATATATATATATATATATATATATATATATAAACACACACACGCATTTATATATATATATATATATATTTATATTTATATATATATACATATATATATTTATATATCTGAGTGTGTGTGCGTCTGTGTGTGAGTGTGTACGTATACATACGAGTACACTCGTATATGCACATGAGTTGGAAAGCATAAACACAGTAAAATGGTATAGTTTGCCCAGTACTAAGCCCGGCGGCGTGCGAGATTCACACATCAGGGTAGAGGGACTAGTTCCTTTATATGTGCCTGCCAGAGAGATCTGGTACTCGAGAAATCATATAGCTTGGGTGGAGCTGTAAGTGCCCAAGGAGGCTTGACTGGGAATATAACCCGGGCCCTCCGTCAGAATCCCAACGCTCCACCCTAGGGTTACCGCGACCCACATATATATCTATATATATATATATATATATATATATATATATATATATATATATATATATATATATATATATTTTTTTTTTTTTTTTTTTTTTTTTTTTTTTTAAGGTAATCTACCGGTTAAGGTAGGTTTTTGGATGGACACAACTACCAAACAAATATTTTGTGACTACTAACAAAACACAACCCTAAATTCTACTCTACACCAGGTCCCTCTTCATCTCTGAGTACTTTCTTCCTCCCTTCATCCCGTCCAACATCCCTATCCTGTTCCTTCCCTTTCCTCTTTTGCCCAACATTCTACCCTCTATCACATTCTTCAACATCCCACTGCCGGTCAACACCGCCTTCATCCACTTTTCCTGCCTCCATAGGATTGCTCCCAACAAACCCCTCTCTACGCCCACCATACCAAGTACTTCCTCATTTGTTTTCTTCTCTGTCAATTTCACCTTTTCCATTCTTCTCCACACCCACATTTCAAAAGCCTCCAGTCTACGCCTATCCTCCTGCTTCAATGACCACGTTTCCGCGCAGTACATAGCTACGCTCCATATCAAAGTTTTTACGAGTCTTTTCTTAACATCCTTACTCAAAGTCCCCGTCATCAACTCCCTCCTCCTCGTGAAAGCCTCTTTGCCTAGCGCAATTCTTCTCCTTACGTCCCTACTACTTTGACCGTGTTGGTTCAAAACACTACCGAGATACGTAAACTGTTCTACCTGCTCTAGTTTTTGCCCTCTTACTTTAATGTTAAGATTAGCCTTTTTCTTTCTAGAAAATCGCATAACCTTTGTTTTATTAATGTTGATTCTCATCCCATACCTGTCGCACTGAATTTCCAATTCACTAAGCAATGCTTGCAGCCCCTTGGCTGACTGACAAACTAAAGCTTGGTCATCAGCAAACCTAACTGATTTTACGAATCCCCCGCCCACTTTCATTCCTACCTCGAGTTCTTCCCATGCCTCTTTGATCATTTCCACTGCATACAGGTTGAACAGCAACGGTGATAATGGGCAACCCTGCCTTACACCCCTTCCTAACACTGCCCATCCTGACTCCCCGTTTCCCACCCGCACCTGAGCAGTCTGAGACATGTACAGGTTGCGGATTAGCCTCCTTTCTCTCCAATCTATTCCTATTTTCTTCAGTATACCGATCAGTTTTTCCCAGTTTACTTTATCAAACCCTTTTTCGAAATCTACGAAACAGGCAAATACCTCCTGGTTGTGTTCTATATTCCTCTCGATTAATAATCTCATTACTGCAATGGCATCACGCGTACCTCTCCCCTTCCTAAACCAAAACTGATCATCCCCTAAGTAATCATTTGCCCTACTCTCTATCCGTTTGTTTATGATACTGAGAACAACTTTAGCTGCGTGGGATATCAAACTAATTGTCCTATAGTCCTCACATGACGTGGCCTTTACCTTTTTCGGAATCGGAACTAAAACTGCTCTCACAAAGTCTTCCGGCCAGATTCCCTCCTCATAAATGCTACGGATCAGCCCATATAGCCTCTTCCTCCCACATTTTCCTAAGCATTTTAAAAGTTCCACGGGAATGTTATCTACCCCCACGGCCTTATTTAGTTTCATCTCCCTTTATGCCCTTTCTATCTCATTGTCTAGTATGCCTGGACCTAAGCTATCTTCCTCTACGTCATTTTCTTTTTCAATGTCTAACTGTGTTGGTCTGAGTTCTTTACTATACAGTTCTTCTATATACTCCTTCCATCTCTCTTGGATCTTTCCTGTGTCAACTATTACCTTACCCGCTTTATCTCTAACTATTAGCATAGCTCTTCCTTTCTTACTTCCCGATAACGATTTAACTTTGCTGTACAGCGCACCGATTTCGCCCTTCCTCTGGAGACTTTCCATATCCTCGCACTGCGTCTTCCACCATGCGTCTTTTGCCTTATTTGTTGCCCGCCTCAATTTATTGTTCAATTCTTTGTACTTCATTTTGCCTAATTCTGTATTTATATTCTTCCATTTTCGCCGCTCATCCATCTTTGTAATCATCTCATCCGTGATCCATGGTTTCCTAGTCCTTTTAGCGTTAACGGTTCCAATAGTGTCTTTTGCGGCTTTAGACAACCCTTTTTTGATCATTTCCCATTTTTCTTCGATAGTAATAAGCCCTTTACCATCCTCCAATATTTTCTCTACCGCCTGTTTGTATTCCTTCCTTTTCAACCCATTTAATGCTTCTACATTCCATTTTCTAACTCGCCGCCCCTGCCTTATCTTTTTGAAACGTACGCTACATTTCATAACAACTAAATTGTGGTCTGAGTCCGCATCCGCTCCCGGAAAGCTGTGGGAATTTATCACACTATTCCTAAACCTGTGTCTAACCAGGATATAATCTAGCTGATATCTTCCTGAGTCACCTGGCATTTTCCATGTATACCTGCGTCTTTTGTGGTGTCTAAACCAAGTGTTGGTGATGACTAATCCCTGTCTCCTGCAGAACTCAACTGCTTTCTCCCCGCGGTCATTCCTCGTGCCTAAACCGTAGTCGCCCACCTCATCACCATCTCTTCCTTCGCCTACCGTCGCATTCCAATCCCCCATCACTATCAAATGTTTCCCTGCAGGAACACACGCGATCATGTCCTCTAACTGATCGTATATCTTATCGACCTCTTCTTCCTTATGGTTGCTCGGTGGCATGTATACCTGAATAATAACTAAGTTCGTCGGTTCTGCTTTTATCTCCACTAGTAGTATTCTATCCGTTACCTGCTCTATGTTGACTACGCTTCTTCCTACCTCTTCATTTAATACTATGGCAACCCCTCGTTGGCTCTCGTCCCCACCGCTGTATATTATTCTATACTTATCACTCCAGTAATCCCCGCTATCTTTCCATCTCACCTCGCATAGACCTAAAATATCTATATTTCCCCTTTCCATCTCTCGCTTAACATTCTCCAATTTCCCTGTCCTCATCATTGTCCTAACATTCCACGTTCCTATTCTAACTAATTTTGTCTTCTTCTCCTGCGTCTTCTGTCCTGCTGCTGCTGGTTTTCCCTTGCAAGGGTTTCGTTGGATGACGACCGCGGAAGCCTTGCCTACCCCGCTGCCGGGCACGACACACGGCCGATTGGGCCGAGCCCCGTGGTTGCCAGGACTCAAAATATCTCTATTGTCCATCATATTTTTCTAGGGAATGATAATTGAGGTGGTTTCCCGTTGCCTTCCTCAATAGTGTTTTTAACGTGAAACCATCACTTACTGGCCGCCCCACTGGGGTCAGACGCCATTGCAGCCGCCTCACTGAGGAACAGACGCTGCGTGGACTACCTTTCGTCTGGCTCCTAACCTTCGACCTATCTGGCATGGGTGACCCTACCAGGAGCAATAATTATTACTCCCGCCAGTACAGCTCTAGGGGTCATCGGAACGCACAAGCCCTTCCACCACGTCAAGGTTGTAGTCCGGGGAGGGGATATATATATATATATATATATATATATATATATATATATATATATATATATATATATATATATATATATATATTTATTTATTTATTGATTTATGTATCAT
This sequence comes from Hetaerina americana, assembly GCF_022747635.1. Classification (NCBI taxonomy): domain Eukaryota; kingdom Metazoa; phylum Arthropoda; class Insecta; order Odonata; family Calopterygidae; genus Hetaerina; species Hetaerina americana. The sequence goes on from NW_027286292.1 coordinate 25,080,435, forward strand.
AAAATTATACAATACATATTTTATTATTGGTATTCTACCAGTTAGGGTAGATTTTGGATGGAAAAGTATAAAAAGTTGTGCTAAAATACATTTACTTGTTTCTCATGACAAAAAGCAAAGCCGAAAATAGGAAGTCGTGGCACTACAATAAGCGTCCTTTCATTTCCTTATACTTCCCACCTCCCTTCATTCCATCCATAATTCCATCCCCTTCCTCCTTTTCCAAACGTTCTCTCCTCCATCACAGTATTCAATGACCCATCGAAAATAAAAACGCCCTGAAACGCCATCTTTCCTGCCTCCTTACGATTTTTTCGAACAATCCCCTCTCTTCCCCCACCGTGCCTAGTTCCTCCTCTGTTGTTTTCCTTTCCGCTCACTTAACCTTCTTCATCCTTCTCTATGCCAACATTTCAAAAGCCTCCAATCTATGCTTAGCATACTGCTTTAAGGAACATGTTTCTGTACCGTTTGAACCACGCTTCTAATCAAAGTTTTAACGAACCTTTTCTTAACATCCTTACCCTTTATTCATTTCTTCCTCCTTGCGAAATCGTCTTTGCTTAATGCAATTCTTCTCCTTATGACCCTAATACTTAGACTACTCGTATTTCGGTCAAAAGCAATTGGAGATATGTAAAATGTTCCACCAGCCACTGGTTATGTCCTCCTTATTTAACATTTAGCTTACCTTTCCTCTTTCGAGAAAACCACATAACCTTTGTTTTATTAACATTTATTCTCCTCCCATACCTATTGCCCTCACCCTCCAATGCATTCAGCAGTGTTTGCAACCCCTTGGGTGACTGACAAACTAAAGTTTGGTCATACGCAAATCTAACTGGTTTTATGGATTCTCCGCCAATTTAAATTCCTACCTCCAGTCCTTCCCATCTCTTTTTTACCTTATCATCCCAATATACGTAGAGAAGTACAGGTGTTCATCGACACCCCTCTTTTACTCCTCTTCTTAAGACTGCCCATCCTGATTCGCAGTCAGCCACTCGCACCCTAGCAGTCTGTGACATGTGCAGGTTGTGGATAAGTCTCCTATCCCGCCAATCTACTCCTATTTCTAGCAATTCCTTCATTAATTCCACCCAATTCCCTCTATCAATCGCTTTCTCCAAATATACGAAACAGATAGATGCACCAAGATTGTTTTCTACGTTTTTCTCTATTTCTGATCTCATTACTGCAATGGTATCACCCGTACCTCTCCCTTTCCTGAATCCTAATTGATCATCCACTAAGTAAACAGTTGTTCTAATCCCCATCCTTTTCCAAGATAAGAGAGACAATTCCACAATTAACATTAATTGGCGAAAACGGTTTCACCACTGTATGATATCATCAGGTGAAGATACATTGAAAAGCAAGGTATATATACACTGTCTGGAAGAAGAGGTAGGTGGAGGAGTAAGAGGCTGGAGGATTTGAAGGTGTGAGGCATTAGATTTATGGTTGCGACTGGGGTGGGAGGAGAGCTGATGAGCAGCTCGTGGGAAGGGAGATGGGCGATGAATAAAAAAATTCAGTCCACTCCTGAGTTGGAATTTGAAGGGATTCTTAACTTCCTTGATTTGCATATGAGAATAGGCGACGGAAAATTCGACTTTTTCATCATTATAAAACGCAGTTACACAGACCAAGTGATACACGTCTATTCATGATACCACATTTCAATAAATTGTCAGCTTTTTACTCCATTATACACATACTGGGCAGTATACTCATCTCCGATGCAAACTGACACTATTTCAGTTAATAAAACAAATAGCAGCCAGAAACTGATACACTACGAAATTAATAGAAACACCTTACAGTAGGAAATAGACGCAAATTACCATGAAAGATATACATATCTCTGCCCTGAAACTTAAGGAAACCATCTTCTACAACATACACACACTCAAAGATATTCTGGGAATAAACAAAGACAAAAATCATAGAACAAAGTGGATTATATAAACTCCGCTACAATGAAAGCAATGTCATATGCATTGAGCAAACTGGGAGACATCAAAACCAATGAACACTTGCCTGTTCCATTAAAAACAAATGCACTTCTCAATTCGCAAAACACCTATTGACCCAACCATAACAGTGAATTCCAAACCAAGGTCCTACACTTGGTGAGAAGGGGTTCAAGATTAGATGCGCTCTTAGAATTAGACATTAATAGCTATATGAGTTATTGTACCCTTCCCTCCTATGTTTCCCATTACCCCACCCAACTCCCTCGATCACGGAGTGCCCTCAAGCCCTTGGGAGCTGCCCATCAACACCCCCCGCCCAAAAAATCCCACCCATCACCGTAACGTCTCACCCCTCCCAACCCCCCTCTCTAGCCTTCATCCGTCCCTTCTTCCTGGCAGTGTATATACGAGACATGTATACCTTTCTATTATACTATATGTATCTTCACCTGATGATACCACACAGTGGTGAAACCATGGTCGTTAATAAATCTTGATCGTGGAATTGCTGCATTTCTGCTATCTATATGGTGGAGAAATTCCACCGAAAAACGGCGTCACATCAAATGATTCCGAAAAATCACTGTGGCTTCCTGCGAAATCAAACTTATTACTCTCAGTAGTCCTCACATCTTGCTGCCATTTCCTTTTCTTGGAATAAGAACTAACATTTTTCTGACGTATTAATCCGGCCAAATTCCTCACTCATAATTGCTGCGAATTAGTCCATAAAACTCCTCTTCCCACGTTCTCCCAAACCTTTAAGTATTTCCGCCGGAATGTTGTCTACCCCAATGCCCTAATTTGATTTCAATTCCCTTAATGCCCTTTCTATCTCGCCGTCGAGTAAGAGCGGACTTCAGCTATCCTCATATATTACATATTTTCTTTCTTTGCCCTTGTTTACTGGTATAATTTCTTTACCACAGAGTTACTCCTCGTGGGTTGCTATTTATATTTTGAGCCTAATGATGAAAAGACAGTAATTTGTTTTTAAATATTGATGTATTGCTTTTTGAAGTATTCTCCATGATAATCAATACCCTTTGGCAAGCGTTCGAACTAATATTCGTAACACTTTTTCCACTCCGATTGAGGTACCTCCAAAACATGGTGTTTGAATCCATCAAAGGCTTCTCCAGGCTCCGAAAAACGTTGGCCACGCAATTATTTCTTGATTAACGGAAATAAAAAGAAGTCATTTGGTGCTGAATCAGGGCTGCACATAGGATGACCCACAATTCGATATTTTGGCCAGTCAAATAGGTAGTTTTTCAGCCAATATGTGAGAGCTTGCTTTGTCATGATGAAGAATGATCCTTCGTTGTCACTTCTTTTTCCGTATTTTACCAAGCACTTTTGGCAAAAAAATGATTGTGTACCGTTCAAAATTCACGGTTCTACGTTGCTCGAACGGCACGGTTGCCACCTGTTCAGTTATTCCGAAGAAATAGGCGATCATTTGCTTCGATGTGCTTTTTACACGAATCACTTTTGTCAGATTTGGCTCGTCTTGGAAGACCCATACAGTGGATTGCTGTTTTGTTTCGGGGCCGTACGCATATATCCAAGGTTCGCCACCAGTGTAGATTTTATATGCAGCTTTTGATACTCCGCGATTATATTTGTTGAGTATTTCTTTGCACCAATTGACATGAGCATATTTTTGAGCTTTTGTCAAATTACGCGGGATATAACGCGAGCAAATTTGTTTCACAAATAAATCTTCATGCAACATCTTATTGATGCTCGTCATACTAGTTCCAAAGGATGCATCAATCTCACGATAAATCTTATGACGCTCTTCCTTCACTAGTTCTTGCACAGCATCAATGTTTTCTGGCTCAATAACTGATTTTGGACGACCTTCACGACTTTCGTCGCTGAGGGAACGGCGGCTATAATGGAATTCGTTATACCAGCGTTTCACAGTGGCAAAGGATGGGGCTTAATCGCCAAAAGTTGAGGTCGATGGCACCGAAAATACTTAGTATTGTCAAGGCTCAAAATATATATATTATATATATACATATCTTGTATATATTCCTTCCGTCCCTCTTGAATCTCTTTTGGCGCAACTAATATTTTTCCTGCCTTATCTTTGATTGTTTGCAACTATTTTTGCTTTTTACTTCCCGATACTGCTGACACCACCCCGTTCCCTTCCCTTCCCGTTCACAGTCACCCTCTGTCTGTAAATTTCCATATCCTCGCACTGCGTGTACCGCAACGCTTCTTTTGCCCAATTTGCTTCACGCCTCAGGTCGTTATTGAACTCTTCATTGCATCCTTCAACCTAACTCTATATTTATATTCTTCCAATGCCATCTCTTGACTACACGTATCTCTGAACAGCTCGTCCGTAATTCTTGGTTTCCTTCTTTTCGTATTTACCGTCCCTTTAGTTTTTTTGGGGCTTTCGATGTCTTATACATTCCCTTTTTTTTCTCTAGAGTACCAAGCTCCCTTCCCTCACTCATTATTTTCTCTGAAGCCCACTGGTACTCCTTTTTTGTCGCGTCTGTTGATGGTTCTATATTTCACTGTCTAGATTGTTTTCCCTGTTTATCTATTTTAAATGGACGTTGTATTTCATTGTTGCTAAATATTGAGCTAGGAAAAATTGAAGGGAAGTTCCCGCAAGGAAAACCAAAAGACAAGCACATAGGACGAATGAAGAAGAACATAAAAAATATATCTATCAGGGTCTGAAATAATTGATAGTGAATAAGAGCAGAATGGAAGGTCGCATTCAACCAAACTTAGATTTAAAATACTGAAAATTTATGAATAGAATTTGGATCTCAATTCGATATTTAGCAAAAAGCTAAAAGAATTCAAGCGTTTCTCTGTAAGTCATCTGATGGATGAATTAACTTTTTCTAAACTACCACTAAAATAATATATTTCATGTGAATATCATGGGCTGAGGAAGGCACTAGTTAATGCAATTTCGAGTCTTTTTGAATAATTTTAGAATCATTAGTCGGTGAATTGGAAAATGAACTACCCCCAGATGTCAGAGCACCAGAACTCTACAATATATTTCCCTAGAATTCAGGAACTTCCGTGGGCTGGCTGAACTATCGTACCATGCAAAGTCCAGGATTCAGAAAATATGAATCCTTGATATTTCGGCCTCTAGGGCGTATCTGAAAAGCGGTTTAACTCTCCCTAGAATCTACAAAACTTTTTTAAAGTCGTTATTTCGATTTTGCATATTTCTCAATTGCCGCCGGATTATTTCGACGAGGCAAATGACCAGATGGAGATAATCGGCTGAAACGATGACAAAATGGGAAGCAATCCGGTTTGAACAACATTATCCTAATACATCATCATTAAACGCTGTATTCTCTGAAGTACGTTCATATCTCCTTCCAATTCTCTTTCCTTATGCTTTCGTGGACTTTATCATTTTATCCATCCCCCGGCATGGAACTATGGAGAAGTAGTGTTGGTAGGAGGCTATTGTTAAGGAAAGCAGGAAAAAGGGTTTGATAACGTATGGTGTATCTTTTAAACTTGAATGGATTGCCTTTGCGGGGCAGACAAAGCGCCCTTGCGGCTAGCTGCTGAGAAATCCTCGCTCCACACCCTCCGATATATCCCTGCTCAACTTCCGACGCAGTGCCATGACTTCTGTTTAAAGCCACACGGATTGAAACTAATGACCATGGGTTTTGGTATGTGAAGGGAACACCCGTAACTCATTGTGCGATGGACAGCGTTAATTTGTCCCTTTAAGACAAGAATGACAAGGTCAATCAAGTGCTAACAACATTATCGCAGTAGCACTTAATCCTTATTTTTACCTCCATTTTATTGTTTCTTCTCGCGTCATATATTTTCTCCAAAACGGCATTCTGTTGAATGAAACGCCACAACCTCGAATTCTAAACAATCTATCTTACACAAATATCCATTTGCTATTGAAAGTGTCATGGTCTGCAAAAGGAAACAGAGTGCTTGTCTTTTGGAAGCCACACTATGGTTAATGAGGTCCAAATTTTATTAACCTGGTTCCGTAAATTACATAATTTTCCATTATGAGGAAGGCTGTAGGCTCCCAATCTCCTTCAGATATAGGGTTTGTGATAACAGTCTGCAATTAATTCCTTATTGAAAGATTACAAGAGCAAATTCGAACATCTTCTTTCAATTATGCTCTCCGTAAGGCGCAATTTTGTATTTTTTTATAAAGTTTATGTGTTTTCAGCGAATTGATCCACCGTGACATTTATTTTAAAATGTGAATAGTTTCTAAATTCACTGAGATTAATTATTTTAAGGGAAGGTAGCAACGCGAAATTATGAGGATCCCTATGAGAATCAATTTTCAGAACATATGGTAAGAGGGAGCGTGAAATTTGAATTGCACACGCTTGGCTATTGAGTCGTTTGAACACTCATACTGGCGAAATTATGAATAAGTTCAAATTGTATTTTCAGTTCGTATTCGTGCGAAAAATTGCGTTGTAAAGAGTGAATTATTGAGGTATCTATTTATTTAATTTATGCCTACAATTGCCACCAGAAATATACAACACAGCACGTTGATCTGAGGTTTTTATGACTGCTTTTTATTAATCCGATTTTATCAAAACCTTGAATCTTTGGTGGTCTCAAACTGAGAGACCCGAAAACTAATTATATTTCACCCATTTGCTCTGAAAACCATTGATTATCTTGACCATTAAAACCCTTTCGAGTGGGGGCCGAGAAATTTGAGATTGCATGATATATGCTGTGCCCCATCTGCCTTATAGGCCGACCTAACATTTTTGAGGTTGAAGTCCTGGCTGACTGCAAATGAAAAGTTCACAGAATGGAAGAAGTGTTTTCCACTTGAATTTGCCACTTACATGAGCCGATATTGGAAACATATACCCAATCATACAATCATACCCTGTAATGTGGACCAGAATTAACTACTCTGGAAAAACTTATTTGTAAGGTCCGTTGTTTGAAATTTAAAGGAGACTAACTGCGTCTCTCTCTCTTCCCTATGCCACGCAATAACACCTATAATGCCTTATTACTCCCCTTTTTCGCATCCTGATAAACTGCATCTTCTCATATGCCTTTTGATCTTCCTCTTTTATTCCTCTCTTCCGCCTTTCTCATCGCGACGCCACACAATAAATTCGTAGAATCCAATGGTTTACTAAAATTAGTGTACTGATCTAGCCATATCCTCCTTTCCAAATTGTAATCATCAAGGGTCAATGTTGATAACATCACAAATATTTGGGAGCTTAACCTCGCTATCTTAAGTAAATAATTACCTTAAGTTTGTAACTTCCACCCATCAATTTGTCTAGATTCCATTCCCACCAGCTCTCGTACAATCGTGGAGGTAAAATTCGTGCTTAAAAGCCTTATTATGATATTTTAACGTGGCGGCACACAATAGCGACCATTATCCTTTGCGCACACAAATCGGAGTATTTAATCAATAGTCGTATAAAAAATTATTAACACGTTATCGCTTGGTTTTCTACTCACTTTCGGTTAATCTGAAAAGCATTTGTATGAAGACGGTGACCGCCGTTCCATTGTATATGCCACGTGGCATTCGCAACCGCAGCATCCGGCTTCCCACCGCAACCACAACGCCTTCTGATTAATTGCTGGTGGTGAATGTAGGCCGGGGGTCGTCCATTGAGGGGGCGTGGTCGGAGCCAGAATGCAGATCCAGCCGCAGTGTAGTCCCGGAAACTGAGTGAAATATATATAAAGTTCCGCGGAAGGTGAGAAACAAAAAAAAACAGCGTTTCAATAACCTGTAAAGTGATAAATGAGAAAAAAACTCTGCGATTGTTTAACGCTACCACAAAAGGGGAAAAAAAGTACGGACACAACAATGCACTGCTCGAAGCTTTTAGAACGCACGGGAAGATTTATCTCCGGCCGGATTTGAATATTCGTGAACTACCTTTTTTGGCCAAAACTTCAGCTCGGAGTCACGGTTTAAAGCCTCGCTATTTCCCCCGTTTATGTAAGGTGATGAACGGGAAGATTGCCTCACACGCCCTTGAAAAGGACGAGCCTTTGCTAATTAATTACTCCACTTTGAATATGAAATTCGTCCTCAGTGAATAACTATGTTACCTATCTGTGATTTATTTACTCTTTGCTGATTCTCCTTTCTTTGGTAATGAGCAGGTAGTGAAGGAAATCTAGGTGAACGTTGCAAGGATGTTGGAGAGCGGCAGACTTTGCCATGATCAAGAGATGCTCACGCCTACCAAAAAAATGACAACCGAGTGATAATTCGACCGTTTTAGAGGGAAGAAGTTAGCATTTCTTTCTGAGTGAACCTCGCTGGGCGAATACTTGAACCGCCCTCACCCATCGGGTCATTTTAAATCGAATCCGCACCTCCGAGTCAAGAGTAATTTCGCACAAGTGGCATGTGTCCCGCTCTGGGAAAGTTTATCAAATATTCTCTTACCTGCGACCGGGTTTAACTGGAATTCTTATGAATAATTTGGATTATTTTCTCAGGGAGCAAGAATAACAAGAGATACCTATCCGACGCAAGTATTTTTCTCTCGGTCGCGACACAAAATAAACAAGCCCGCAAAAAGTAAATACTGGAAGATGGAAAGAGCATGAAACTTGAAAGATTGTGGTGTGGCGATTCCGCGTCATTTATGTGCGTTAGAGATTTGAGTAAACCCTTTTATGGCGGACCCAGTGAGTCTATTAGTTAACAAATTTAGTCCGCGACCAATCCATTGGGAATACTTACACGGGGTAGAACGATGGTAGCGGGAAGTGGCAGTGAATTTGCTTCGTGAAATCCCGGAGGAAGAGGGGTCGGAGGGAGGCCAACCCGGGTGCGGGGTCCCTCTCCCAAAAGAAGACGCACGTGTGGGTTCGGGCGGGGAAGCGAAGCAAAGCGCCGAGGGAGGGGGGCGTGTGGATGCCGGGGGTCCTTTTGGGAAGGATTTTGCGTGTCCCCTTTGGGACGGCAAACCTCCTGGGGGATGAAATTTACGGCATCGTAAATGCTTTAATGCACAATTTAGTATTCCTCCTTCAAAGGAAGCGGAAAATGCGGGAAACAGGCTGACTGGGGCCTCTGCCGAAGGTTAACGGCTCGAGCCGAGAAGGTGCAGGAGGAGGGAATGAAAAACTTGGGAGGGAGAAGTATCATTCGGGGCCGATAAATTTTATTTTCTCTATTTTCACCTCTTGTGATCCTTCCCGCTATCGGCGACCTTCCTCTCTCCCCATGCGGGCATGGATTTTATCTGAAGGGAGCGATGCTGCGTGGGTTGAGGGGGTGAACCATCCCACCCGCCAAAAACACGCTCCGTCCGAGCCAAATCCCTCTCGTCCTCCGATGCGGAATGAGATGTGTTGAAGGAAATTCGAAAGTGTTACCCTTGATGCATTCAATATAATCTGTATCTCCTCGAAGGAATTGCATTCATACCTACTCAATGGCATTTCGATATCGGGGATCTCCTGTTGGAATGAGGGATCCTGAACTAAAAAACTGTGACGAGTAATATCTTTAGCGCTGTTTTTCATTTAAATTTTCTGGTGGTTTTTGAGCAGCTGAACAAATTGTAACTTCAGAATGAAATGCATTTTTTTTGTCGTACAGTACAAAAGAATACCAATCGAAAAGAATGTAAGCAAAGGAATCAAAGGGGTGGGGAATATGAATAGCACAAACCCAATGGCATCTGGGGATGTAACTGTGAATAAATGGCAGATTAAAGAGTCTTTAAAGTTCAGAAATTGATCCTAAGCACAATTAATAAGTTATGACCCGATATCTGTTTTTAACAGCTATATTTTATTATAATATTACTAGCAGACTACATTGTTACTACATCTAAAATTATAAAAAATCTTTAATGCACCAATGGAAATTTCCTAAAGGAACGTATGAAATCCCTCCCTCAACAAAATACATATTTTTCCTGATTTCCCCACTCACTGTCCAATTTAATACGTGCAAAATATGCAGATTTCAATCGTATACCAGATAACGCTTGCTTGAATTAAAGTATTAATTTTATTTTTTGATATTTCCTGCCATTCTTTGCTTATACTTATGGACAAACGTTATGTTAAGAATTTCTTTTAAATCTGCAATAATATACAGTAACAAGCTTAAGGCTATACTTACGTTAGGTGTTTGTAATATGAGATGAATAATTATTGTTATTTAAAATTCTAGAAACTTGATAGATGACATGACTTTCACAAAGGGTTTCAGAAATTCACGAGTTAGTCATACAGGGTCCACTATAAAAGTAATGGGCATTCTCTGGAAAAAAAGATTTATTGATCGTACTTGTACAAATGCTTACAAAGCTTCAAAATATTCTCTCTCTCTCTCTGCATCAGTAAACTTTCGGAGACGTTTCTGCCACGTCTGGATGGGACCCTGAAACTCCTCGACGGGCATGTCCTTCAGGAACGTTGTAACATGCTTTTGGATGTTTTCCACAGCCACCAAATGCTTTACTTTCAGCTCTCTCTTCAGGAAACCAAAATAAGTCTCACGGAGGCAAGTCGGGACTGGAATGGGGCTGGGGAGCCACCGGGGTGGTACTCCGGGCCAGGAAGTTGGTAACGATGTAGGACGTGTGGCTGGGATTATGGTCAAGCGAACGCTCCATCGCGCCGTGTTACAAAGTCGAGAAACACACTTCACGCGGAGGCACGTCTTTCCACGCAGACTGCTCGGAGCAAACTGGCAACCGGCTTTTTTGAAATGGTAGTGCCCACTTCACATTTCCTGACCAGTTTTACCGTGCTGCCATGGATAGTCGCGGCACAATAAAATCATGCATATTACTTTCAAAATGGACTTTGTATACCTATTAAATGATATTCTAGAGCGTCATACAGCACAGCATAGCATATAAGATTACTTACACCTAATCTATAGATTAATATAGATTAGGTGTAAAAAGTATTATTGAAAGGAAAATTGGACCATTTTGATAAGGAAGTGAGGCGAAAGAGGACGGTAGATGATGAACTGCAAGTAGCAGGTTTACGAAGTAGTCCGAGAGAACGAATTAATTGAAAAGTAACACGATAACTTGTAAAGCTACCGCAAATCAATCCTCTGGTCGATAATCTATGACGCTGAAGATTATCAAGGGTCAGTGGAATTGGTTTGACGCAGCCCTCCATTGCCACTCACCCTTACTTGATGATCTTTCATTAGGCAAATATTTCTTCGGTTTCCTGTCATAGAATACCAATTTCACGATTGAATTTTGTGTGGGTAATTTTTCTATTTTAATGTGGGAGTATAATAATAATGGCACTAATAATAATAAAACAGCTTTATTTAAACGCGACTGAGACTGGATAGTCCCTTCTCACACCTAACCCGTTATTGTTTACATGCATAATTAAGTCAATTATCTTTGCAGAAAAGAGTTTAGATATTTTTGCAGTGATTATTGAAAAATACTAACTAAATGTATTTTTTTAAATAATGAAAAATAATAAAATAAATGCTACTTTGGGGAAAAAATTAAGTAGAATGTGAAAATGTACGAGGGCGATTCAAAAAGTAAGTTTTCATGAAAAATCAAATTTATTCTCAAATTTGTGTACATCGTAGGAAAGGCTGAGCATTTAGATATTTTTCTACATAGTGCCTTGACGATCAATCACTTTTTGCATCCTTGTAACCAGCTTCCGAATACCGGCGTCGTACCTTTTTCCCGTCGCGTCACGAAGCCAACTGACGATTGCTTCTTGCACTTCCTCGTCTGACTTGAATTTCTGCCCTCCAAGGTGTCTTTTAAGAGCGGGAAACAAGTGGTAGTCGCTGGGGGCAACGTCTGGGCTGTAACGATGGTGGTCCATGATATCCCAGCCGAATTTATTGAGTAGGGTGGTCGTTTGATGTGACACGTGCATATTGGTGTGGACGTGCATTATCATGATGCAAACACACTCCTTTGGTGAGACACCTTGTTGTGACCGACACAATATTCTGCACGAAGAAGTAGGCACTCTCTTCATTAAGGCCTTTCTTTATCTCATGAACGGTAATTATCCGGTTATTGCGAACCATCTCGTCAATTGGAGCCACCGTTGATTCCGGCAAACTGGGCCGCCCCGACCACTGCTCATCGTGGACGTTTTCCCGGCCATAAAAATACTCCCTGCACCACTTCCGCACATTTTTTATGTCCATACACTTCTCACCGTACACTTCCACTAAATGGCGATGAATTCATATCTGAGAAGCAGTCGTCAGTTTGCTTCGTGACGCGGCGGGAGGTATGACACTGGTATTAAAAAGCTGCTTACAAGGATACAAAAAGTGTTGGATCCTCAAGCCGACTATGTAGAAAAATAGCTAAATGCTCAACCTTTCCAAGGATGTACGCAAAGTGGAGAATAAATTTCATTTTTCATAAAAAAAAGGAGATCTTACTTTTCGAATCGCCCTCGTATCTACATATTTGTGGAAAGCGTAAGGATTGTAAACTGATATCCTTATCGAAAAAAGTAGAGGAAAACGCACGCCCACAGGAAGGGTTTTGTGAGAAACCTGCGAAACCAACTAAGATGTGACTAATGTGTAGATACATATCAAGGGAACACAAAGAAAAATTAAACATAACATTAAACCTAAATTGCAAATTAAATGCATAGAAAACATATTAGATTCAAAGAAAAGAAATTGTTAAAATTTTTAAAAACAATAATAATAAATAATAATGATACTGGTTTAGTAGATAAATATACATATAGAAATAAAATTAGGAAGAAATGACTACAGTAATCATAACAGTAAAATAAAATATTAATGAAAATCTTTAACAACAAAAACTAAGGATGTATTAAGTAAAAGAGCTATAAGAGACTAAATGTAAAAAAATTGCAATAGTTGGATTTTTCCCGGTGTATAACCCACTCATGAGGAAACAATGGCTGAACATTTGACTAGCAAATAGAGAATGGCTATCAAAATGCTTCTATTTTTGTTGAGTGAAATGTTTACGATTGGGAATGACCACAGTGTTTGAAGGAACTAAAAGAATTCTTAATGGGGTTCTTAAAAAAACCACAATATTTAATTATTCAACAAAAGCTCTTTCATGCAAGTGACATGCAATAGCTATGAAAATATTATTCTAAAGCAGATTATTTCAATGGGCTACCCTTGAAAAACAGAGAAGTTTACATTAATATAAAAAAACTGAAAAGCCAATTAATGGTTACAGGTTTATTGTCCTCTCATTTTATTTCTGTTAACGCCTGAATTTTTATTTACGTTTTCCAAATTTATTTCACAGAATTAAGTCACATTTCACATGGTTGGTTTTTGTTGAATTTGAAAATGTACGCGATGAGTTAAATGAGTGAGTGCGTAGAAGCAAATTGCAAAAGTGCTGCATAGGATATATCAACGGAAATACATTCCCGAGAAACATTAAACGCTTCTCGGAGAATATCCCTACCGCTTGAGTAGTTTTTATGTCAAAGGTTAAATGAAAACATGGAGATCAGAAGGTGAATCCACATCCTCCTTTACGACTAGCAAACTTTTCACAAAACCTCATTTTTAGGATGGATTTACTTCCTCGTTTATGAGCAAAGAGTTGTTCACCGACCGCCGTATTTGTTTAGAAATGAGTTCGTGGTATCAGTTGGTGTACTCCCCCGGGCGTTGCAAAATAATTCTCTTCCCTCATTCTACCTTAACCAAAACTGACTCACCAAGAGCGTTACTTCAATTACAATGAACTCAAACTAGGTGCAGAAATTCCGTTGTTTAACGCTCTAATGATATTTACTGAGACACCCGCGAGAGTTAACGGGTGGCTTTTTTCTATAAAATGTGTAAATTTTGTCAAATTAAGATCCCAGAGCCGTGTATTCCGCCTGTAAATTTATATGCTAATCAAATTCTCTCCCAGGGCCTATTAAAGCATGCGTGTCAGAAGTTATTAGCCGAAAGGTTTTCCTTAGCGTGAAAATAAACGCGGTAGCTCGGGATCAAAAAGGCCTTCGTTTTAAAATTGCGAAAACAAAAAAATAAAGCAGGAATGCATCATCATATATGAAGAGGAATAATAGCGACCTCTTCCGTATCGGTCTCTATGCACAGTAACAGAGGACAGCGATTAGCATGTTGTTCAAACATTCCGCATTTCATTGCATGCTTGATGCTTCACTGCCAGACTAACGCGTTTGAACTCTTTTCAGCCGTTTATTTTCGTTTGGCTGGTATTTCAAAATAGACTGGTGCCGAAGAAAGTTATCCCTTTGTTGGTCTTTTGAACAATGTGTCCTTTTTTCCCCATTCTGAATACAAGATGGTGTGATTAGCATAGTGAATGCTGCGCACACTGGCCGTACTGAGGATATCGGCCTCGTGTCCCACCAAGTCCAGTTTGGTCAATAGTTGATTCGACATGAAAAAGGAGCTGTAATTTTAAATAATGAATTAGGCCTTTGAAATAAGCTATGTTAGCGGATACTTCTGTTGACATTATTTAAAATACCTAATGCTGAATTAAAAATTCATGTTCGAAATTCTTTACCATTACCCCATTCCCTCTTGTCAATACGGCAGCACCAATGATTTAATGTGATGCTTCAATAAATAAGAGAATTCACTTATTCGTGACGTAATTAATACCATATACTTGCCACTTAAATACCTCTTCTCTGGGTGAATTCACCGTTCCTTGCTCTGGTCACCTCAGTTGATGACAGCGATTTCTTAATTAACTAAAGATTAAATTTGGCTAAAATAGGTAAACCCGAAACTACCAAAATACACTTAATTTAAAATCCCTCCGAATAATTTTGACGACAAAAAAACCTTCGGGGTGATTAATGTGATTTTACACCTAACAAGAGTCTTGCTCTATTTACGTTCTGTACTTTTGCATGACCCTATCGTATTAATTATTTACAAAAGTCTTACCCTCAACAAGACAAAGTATATTGCTACCGGAAATACCCCAACGGCACATTATTCAAAGCCACTTGCATCCACTGTATTGAAACAGTTACGTACACGGAGATTCACGCATGATAAGTTATTTAACCAAATAGGGATTTGAACTCGAATTATTACGTGAATCCAACGTCGACCTATTTTAAGGAATGCGTGCTCGAATCAGTCACGTGGTTCTTTTCACAAGAAAGCATTCCCAGTAAAAGGCGTCATTCTCCCACAGAAAATTCAGGAAAACGTCAGGATGGGAAGGCGAATGGAGGGGATTAGCGAGAGAGCTCTCCCTGGCTCCCAGATTACCCACCCACCTTCGGCCCGACTCCTCCGCGCGTACCAATGTCAAATCGTAAGCAGTACCCGACTAATTCCCTCCCATTACTCCCCAGTCCCCCTTCCTAGACATCATTTCGTTTGAGCTCCATTTCGTCTCCCATTTAAGCCATTCTCTGCTCTCGATAGTTGAGGTAATGCGGATTTTCCGCTCGGCCTCCACCAACGGAGGCATCTCTCCCACTTCCCCCACTCTCCCTTCCACCCCTCTACACTCCGTCCCTGGGGGCGAGTGGGCGAGACAGTGGCGGGAGGGGGAGAGGCGGGCGGGAGGCAGTTGGGAGAGGGCCCGAAAAATAAGGCCCGGAGAGATGTTGGGGATGGGATGTAGGCAGCGAGGGAAAGAGGAGAGGGTTTGGGATGAGGTTTGAAAGGGGTGCTCCAAATCAAATTACAAATCAATAAAAAATATAAGAGGCCGTGCCGAGGGAATGGGTGGCTCAAATGCGATTATGAAATTATGCGAAGCTAGGATAAGAGGCGAGGCTGGGGACAGTGGGGGAGGTGTGGAGGGGGTGTCGACGGAGATGGGCTGTCGCGGGGGGGGGATGGGGGGGGATCATGGGTGCCGGAGTTGTGAATGTGGAGGGGCGGTGTAGCCGACGGATTTGTGTAAAAAATGGATGGGTCGCCGGGCGATGAGGGCTGAAAATTATGACTGCTGCGGGTTAGGGATTTATACTCTAACAGGCATGCGGGGGGGGAGGGAAGAGGGTAGTTGTAGAGAAAAAGAAGTCGGCGTCACTCTTGAGTCCTAAACAACTGCATCCTTGTGGAAGTCATTGGAAAAGAAAGAAGCGTTTGTTTACAGCAAAAGCGAAGTAAATGAGACATTTTTTTCGATTTCAATACATTAAATGCGCTCCCCGCTGCAAAAAATTTTTTTAAATGGAAAAATAGGCCGGGTTCAAAATCAACCTGCATGATAAATGCAGGGTGCGTGCCGGGTAAATGTTCAAGTCATTTTCAATTCAAGTTGGGGGTGAGAATTGAAGGGAAGTTAACTGCTTGACTCAGGTGGGTGTATATGAGAAAAATGACAATAGGCGATGCATGCGTCCACGCGCGCAGCACTTAGCCAACCGAGGAGAGAATGTTTGTTTGAGGCTATGATGGCAAACCGCAAACATTTTCCACACGGCGCTGTTTCTGTAGAACGAATGCGTTTTGGATTCTCGCTCCCTCGCTAGACTCTCAAGAGTCTCCATTAAAATTCGCCGCCATTCCTTCGCCGTCGACCAATCTAAGAGAAGGAAAGGGGATAAATCCTTCCCTCTATTGGCCCTTCCCGTCCTTTTCCTACGCTCCTTTTAATCATCGCCTCACCACTTAAATTTTCTCTCCCCGCAACTACCTCCCACGCCCCATTCATCTGAAAAATTTTTACCCCTTCAAACTCTTGAATTATATATATGTACATCTTGCGCAAACCTTTCTGGTTGCCCTTTTTCGCACAAGCGGAGGGATGATACTCCTTATGGTGTTACATCTGCCGCAGTCACTTCCTAAATTATAAGTTAAAATTCAGTGAGTTTATTTCTGAAGTCATTGTCAAAAAAATCTCTTTCCTTACTTTTTCGGGTGGGTACTGTTTCATTTTGCCCCATTATTCCTGGAATTTTTTCCCGACTCTACAGGTAAAGAGCTTAATGTCTGTTGTCCCTAACTATGGACGCGAAAGAAAGCAAGCGTTTAATGGACAGAAAGTTGAAAAGTGTACACGGAGGCGAATGCCAGGACTGTAAATTAAGCGCAGGCAAGACAATAGGGTAGTCAAAAATGAAAACGGTAATATCTTTCAGATTCCGAGTTTAAGCTATTTAATGGTTTTTAACTTTTTTTTAGTCAGCCACCCAGCAAAACTTTTTCATTAGCCAAATCATAGTGTGAGCTAAAAGGCCAATAATAAGGGCGGTATCAACACTTACTCCGGTAGTCGCTTATTTTCAGCTGAAATGGAGGTCTCTGCGGGGAATCACGCGCCTTCATGATCAAATATTTGGATTTGCACTTTAATAACATTGGTTTCAGCTTAAAAGCAAGCAATAGTGTCCGCGTATATAATTCATGCGCCAATAAGTGTGTCTTGGGATGCAATATTTCAAACTAGCACCTTTAGAAAATTTTGTACAGAGGTATTTTCATTTGGGCGTATTAAGTCTTCGTTTTGGTATTATTCCTTCGGAATATTACCGCACCAAGCTCAAGAAACTATTGCATGAATGAGTGCAGGGAATATTACACTCGACTATGCTTACATAACTATGTCAAAGTTTATGTTGAACTAACGCTGCCGTATATTAGTGGAAAGCCTATCGGCGAAGATTTTTTCTCTGGAAAACATCACTGTGTAATGGGTACATACCGTCTGCTCCCCTTCAGAAAACCACTTATCGATTCGGTGTCGCACTTCGTTGAATGCTTTTTAACTTGACCCACGTGCCGCCACAATGCATGATTCCCAAGCAGAGATTCCCATATATATCCATCACTTTCCCTTCCTAATGACACATGACTCAATTTATCGTGGCATTCTCCCACGAGCGTATGTTATACTGCCTCCAACCGAGGCCTCCTCAAAATGTGTAAACTTTGACGATAAAATTCCAGCTGTTAGTCCTCAACGGTCTCTCCCTTCCACCCTTTACGTTTTGCCATTTTTTTCTTCCCTTAGTTCAATCTTTAACATGACATACTCAAAACGGATGTTTCGTCGAATGCATTAAAATTTGCAAATGCAAATGGATACATGGCAATCAGTCGGACTAGTCTTGTGAATAAAGGAATATGTGTTTAACCAAAAGTTGACGATTAACAATCCTCTTTGGGCCATGGTTGTCTTATTGATTGCATCATCAATGAATTAGATTTTAAGAAGCTTGGTAGCTCAGTAAGTATATTGCTGGGCCACTGACGGAAGGGCCTGGGTGCTATTCCAGGTGGTGTCTTTGAGCATATTTACCAAAACTGAGTGATTTTTCGGGTCCCAGACCTTCCATGGAAACCACAGACGGCACTGAAAAATGAACTGGCCATTCTTATCTGCTAATGAATGAACTAAACACGACATAGATGGCTTAGTATTTACTCAACTATTTCTTCATTTATCAAACCAACTTTCGGATTCATTAGTGGGGTGTTTAGAATCAATTTCTAAATGGAACGGCGTGCATTTACGCTGTGCATGTGCGTAGGCTAGGGTGAAGAATATTTACACTGACTTTATATTTGTAACTGTATTTGGAAAGAGGGACATATATTTTAAATATCAGTGTGGATGTATACTAAAAATACTTCATTCGTTGAATAGGTTCGTGCGTAATTATTCATTAAGGAAACTTTTCCTACCAACAGGCAAAAGCTTCCATTTTTGACGCATCAAATTCAGTCGACCTCTACGTGAATTTTCGCAATTTTATGAGCCTAATATGATGAAACTGTTATACTTAACCAATATGTAACTTACGAAAAGGACATATAAAACATGATTACTATTCAATTGTAAAATATTGAATTCTTCTTCGAATTCAGTTAATACAGGCTGAGGTAGAATTAACTCCCTGATTTGACGGATAAATTGGAAAAAAATAAACCAAGATAATTAAAAAGCGTTTTTATCTCTGAAATTAAATTCAATCCCTTTTTTTCATAAGGTTTTGAAAATTATTTCATCCAGGTGAGCGATGCACATGTTGAAACGTTCAAAAAGTTTTCAAAAACTCTTCTCAACATATCTTGCGTGATTCCAGCGATGACATCTATAATTGCCTCCTTTGCGAGCCTCAGCTTTGAGATATTCCTAAAGGAAAATTCTCATGCGCTCAAATCCGGGGAGTGAAGGGGGCATTAAATAGCCCCTCGTGAGGAGATCAGGCGGCCGGGAAATTGTTCTTGCCGGATTTGGCGTGAACGACGGGTGGTATGAGCCGTGGCACCAATCTGTTGAAACCAAAAGGCTTCTGTGTCATATTTCTCACCCTACTCTCCCGATTTGTGGAGAAAAGGTTCTCTAACATCCCACAATAGCGCCCAGAGTTCACGGTAACAGCTGAACCTTGGGGTTCACAAACGTAAGGCTAAATAATGACTATGGAGGACACAGCGCACCAAAATGTCACTTTTGGGCTATAAAGAGTTCTTGGGTGAAGTTCGTGAGGGTTGTCAGTCGCCCAGTAACGGAAATTTTACTTATTTACTCAGCCGGAGAGGTGAAAATGCGCTTCATCGCTAGACCACGGTGCCCTCTGCATTGCCACCATGCTATTATTTGTCTTAAAAAGCATTTCAACGACATAGCCCCGATGCTCACCAGACTACTGCATGGTGATTACTAAAATCATGGCAATATTTCTCCCAGCTAATGCCACTAATCCTACTCCGTTAATTTACCCGCTCTTCAGAGACTTTTTTAAAACTAGGGAGTTCATTCTGTCGCTCCCTGTACTTAGCAATGTGACTGGGAGGTTAAATATTAACCAGTTTATTTAAAAAGGCTCACAATTTATCAATTAAACCTACAACCATTAAAATTGCCGAACTCATACATTTTTTTGTTTATTAATTTTGTTCACACTATTCAGCTGAATCACATATGCGTATGAATACATGTACATTAAACTTGTTATCTCGAAGTTGCTGCTTAGTGGCCAAAGTTTAGACATTTGTGTCTAAACTGAGATGGCCAATAACATTTAATATTCGAACTGTCATGTCCTAAAAATTGAAAAATATATATCGAAAGTAGTTTAGCTATCTCGGAAGTGTTCCGGACCCAAATGGTCAAAGTAGAAGGGACATGAGACAAAGAGTTGCATTATACAAAGAAGCTTCAGAGCAAAGAAAGAAGTCAAGAAAAGGCCTGTCAAAACGTTAATAGGGAGCGTAATTATGTACGACGCGGAAACATGGTCGTTGAAGTAAGATGATAGGCGAGGATTTGGAGGGTATTGAAATGTGGGGGTGGAAAAAGATGAAATAGGGGAAATTTACAGAAAGGAAAGCTAATAAGGAAGTGCTAGACGCAGTGGGGTAAGAGAGAGGATTGTTGAGAGAATTTCAATGGAGGACGAAAACATGGATGCAGAGCATATTGATTGGGAATGAGATGTTGACTGTGATAGACGGGCGAATGCTAGGCAAACGAGGAAGGGGTAGGAATAGGATAGGGCTGTTGGATGGAATAAAGCGAGGAAGGCTGCATGTAGAGTTGAAGGGGGGCTTATTTTATCGTTATGTTGTTAGGTATTATGTTATTTTGTTACCAAGTTGTGTTTTGCAAGGAGAGGCAAGGGAATTTTTGCTGTGCTATTGTGCAGCTTATGCTCATCCAAAGCTTACCTTAACCGGTAGATTTCCAAGAATCATAATACATTAGTCTACTAATACTAGTCTCCCTCATTTTTAATTTAGCCCGTCAGTTTTTATTTAAATCGACAATATATTGCAATATACGGTCTCGTGAAAACTATTAGGTTTGTTTAATGCTTTTTCACGATACCTTTATCATATATATGCGCACTAGGTAATGAGGGTAGAAAAAGAAACTTTGCACTTCCATATAAAGTTATGTTAATGTTAATTTCATCACACTAGGTAAGTTTCATAATTGGCACTTAATTCTTATAACCGTGAAGGTTGAAGTTGTTGATCTCCAATGTCGGGAAAATTAAGTATTCGTATTCAGGTCTTTCACAAAATAGGAATAAATCTTATGAGTTTACGTCAGATGAAAATGCTTTCAACGGAAAAGAATAATAAGGAATGTAAAGGAGTTAAGTGAGGCTTAGTTTTATCGGTTTCCAAAAGTAATTTGCACGTTTTAATTTAACCATTTGAAGTTTAGCTACGTATTAAGGCATCAAGTGCTATTCCTACACCAGGCCAGGTGCCCTCCATGGTGGGTCCAATGTATGTACTTCCGTGAAATAATGAGAGAGCATTGCACTTTTCAAGTCCTTCGAGAGGAATAACGGGTTTTCCGTCAATGGAAGATCTCGAACGGGCACTAATGGTGCCATTACGCGTCAGTGCCCTCACACTTCGCGACGAGTGTAGGCACCATGCCACCTTCCGCCGGGCGCAGCGCACAGATGTTCAATAACGCGCCGTGAGGACCGTGACGCACGCCCTTGACGTCGCAATCCGTCGAGTGCCCCTGTCAAACTACCTCCCTACCCCCCCCCCGTCCCAAGGATTTTCATTCGGGGGAATTACATTCGTGCGAGGAGGACTTCAAGACCTAGCGATCTCGGACGTGGAGGTTCTTATCAAGGAAAGTGGGGGACCGAATCCAGGAAGAATAGCCGGGAGGCGTGAAGGGGGCCTCGGGAGGAATCCACTCCCGTCACCACCCTCCACCCCCACGCCTCGCCTCGCCCCGTCCCTCACATCACCACCGACCCTCTCGTCTACCGAGATTTGATCGGAATCGATGCTCATGTAGCGAAGGATGCTTTAGACCGCCGCCTGCGGTCACTCGTCCCCGTAGCTGAACGTGACGCTCTCATGTGCTCTCCGTACCGGCCGTGAACCGTGTGCTCTGTGCGCGAAGTAACGAGTACTTTTTTTTCTATTCCGTCGAAAATAAGGACCGGGGGTGTTGAGTATCAATTTAACTAAAGCAGTGGTGTATTAGGGAATGAATGTTCTCGGCCCTTTCCTCTGGGAGACGTTTTGAAGTGCTGATCAGCGCTTCGTGTTCAGGCCTGTACTCTGGGTTGAGAGTTCAAACGAGAGGAATACACTCGGATAAGGAGCCGATGAGGTGCCACGTATTCATTCACATTGATTTGCCTGCGAGTTGCTTTCGTCGTGTTAACCTCTTCGGCGTTTACTACCCCCTCACATTCGCTATAATGACGATTCTGGAATTTCAGTATCTCTGTGAAGTGTTAACCGAAAATTGCAATGCCTTCAACATATATCGTCATAGCATTGTATCTTTATACCAATCCAATAACTGGTGCCTTGTAAAATCTGCTGGTGGCCTCATTTCTCTGTAAATCACTGTGCCATCTAAAAATAATTGCAAAGGTTGCTGGTAATGTGGAATCATAGCTCGGTCGTGTATATCAAGGAGGCTTGAAGACCATTCGCTGCGGAGCTCTCTAAGTTAATTCTGCCTCGAATGTACTCCACTTATCGGCGATAACTTTTTTTTCTGCGGCTAAGTAAGAGTTCTCTAATCCAGCTAGTCTTTTTCTCATTAGTATCATAATACCTCAGATTTTTTATTAATGCCTCCTTAGGGTACTTGAGGAAGGCTTTCTTGATATTTTAAAGTATAGCATCCACAAATGTGTTACCTACCACCGATTTGAGGATATCATGAATAAAAAGACCCAACTGTTTTTCGTATTATCTGCTCTACATAAAGTCTTGCTGGTTACGACAGAGTATATTCAAGCTGTAGGGAGAGGCCATCCTATTAAAAGTCATACTTATTAATTATGCCATTATCGCTCATCAGTTTTCTCAGTATGCCCATCTAAAATCATATATAATAGGAGTACTCAGGCAAAAATAACGGCCATTACCGACTGGGATGTTAAATAAGCCATCTCCAGATTATAAGAATATACTTATTTGATAAATAAAAGGGGCACAGGATTTAAATTATAAAATAGATGGGATCGAATGGAGTACCGTGGAGCGGTCTAAATACATGGGTGTTAGGCTAATATCAGACATTTCATGGGGTACACACATCAGAGGAAAACGCGAGTCAACCTTTGAGAAGCAAGGTTTCATTGCACGGAGGTTGTCGGAAAATATAATTAAAAATTAAGAGAGAAGTTTTAGTCCGCTTTAATTAGGCCACGTTTGGAATGCTCGGAAAGTATTCGGGGTTCATGAGCGAAAATGCCAAATATCTATGTACATGAGAAAATATTTGTTCAAATGCATCTAAGAACTAATACTGTAAGATCTGTGGTGGCTTGCGGTGTACTATGGACGCAAACTGTTTTTTTTTTATAAGTTGATATATGGGTTGTCATGACAAAATATTTTAAAAAGTTTTTTAAGCTTGCAGGCATTCAAAGTTCTCTAAAAATATTTGAATCTGGTCAATACAAGAAAACTAATGCATAAATTTGCAGCCTGTATCTGTATAATATCCCTGCTGAAAATATGATTCAACAGTTATACAAGCGCCTTGAAACTTCAAAGAGCATATATCCGGTTGTGAACAGTTGCCATCCAAAAACCCGACTGAAAGCAAACCAATTCAATTTTCACACAGCGTCTATATAACAGTAAGTTGATTCTAGTGCTTTGTAATTACCCTTAGCAAATGAATTCCAATCCAAACACTATCTTTGTATGAGCTTACTCATTTGGATTGCCAGCCTCAAGAGGAAATTCTTTGAAGTCCCTGGACATTTTACGTACTATCGTTGAGCTGAGATCACATTCTCTTCATATTCTATTTGCCTTTCCCTCATTCTTTCTTTCTTTTTCAGAGACACTCCTCTAACCTTGCTCACAAATCCCTCATCCTAACCTCATCTTCCGTCATACCCATCCCTACTTCAGTGACCACCCTCTTTTTTGTGCCACTCCTAAACAAATTCAAGCGCTACAGCCTCTAGTTGAGCCTACAGGCACTCGACGGAATCCTGATTGGCCAGGACCAGAGAGTTCTATAATATTCCTTTTGGCCCCCTACTTTTCTCCCTCCTACGCACAATTCCATCGTTCTACCACTTTCACAGTAACACACCATTGTTAACTTGCATATTTAATTTAATTCATAGTAATTATAGCATTGATCCGTCTTTTTGATTCATCAGACCGGCATGAGCGGTAAAAATTAAAGATGACAAGTTATTTCATATTATATAGACAACATATCAATATGCAGTATAAAATTTTAGTTCCACCTTACAGATCTATGAGAGAGAAAATAGGTAATTTTCAGGAAAAGCCCACTTGTCGGATCCAAAATAGTTACCCGATCGTTCGGAAGATAAGGATCCAAGAATGGAGGTGCATCCATTTTAAAATGTAGCGATCGAGTATAGGGTTTATGGAAATATACTGCAGTATCTTCCCAAAGTAATGCGGCACTCATGAGCACTTGAATTTGCTTCAGTTGCAAAGAGAATTATTGATACCCTGTGTCATATCAACATCATAGAGGAATTAAGTTAAACAAGAAAAATTGACCGCAAAATTCAAGATACAAATGGTCGTTCTTCACTCGCGCGATTCAGAAATCCGACAAAACAAAATTTAAAAAAATTTCAAAAATATTTATCGGTGAAACTTTCAACGATTTACAGGTCATAATACTAACACCTCACATCTACCTGAAGTTACTTAATCAAAAGGATGCCATGATCTCACTTGCTACATGTTCTCGTAGCAATGTCAGTCAGACGAAATATAACCCTTCCATTTTAATTGCGGCAGTCTTGGTGAATGATTTCAGCACGCCTTCAAATGCTCTTCTTTCTATTAGTATGTAAAAATAAACTACAGCAAATATTCATTGGTATTATAAATACTTTCAATTTTCTTATTATTCCTGCTGACAAGTATTGGTTATATCTTAATAAGAGCATATAAATACGCTGTAGTAATAACCATAAACACTTGTGTGAAAAGTCATCACGAACACCCAGAAATGGAGTCAAACTGGCCTGCAAGCGAATTACTGACCACACCTAGTATAGTATCAGTAAACCTACCTCATGCCATAAATGAAAAAGAAAAACTTTGCTCCAATCCACCACTTTATTTCAGGTACGACTAGTTTCGACGCTACGGCGTCATCCTCAGGTACCTCATGCCATTAATTTCAATTGTAATAATTACATAATTGGAACCAAAATTAATTAATTTCAGATTAGCATCAATATAAGTTTTACCTCATGTACTCGTAATACCTAGACATATTCCAAATTAATTTAAATAATTCCATTAATTATTACTCTTACAATGTGTACTACAACAAGCACATGCCGCATGCCCCCCACTCATTCTGTTAAACACACCTAACCTCATCTTCCATCATACCCATCCCTACTTCAGTCACCCTCCCTCCTTCTCTTGCGTGTAAGTAAGAATTTTATGGAATGATTTGCACTCACACAGTTTGAGGTTATAGCTGAAACACAAGATAAGAGGCGAGACCTTATATGAAAATGTAGGTTTTAACTAGCTGATACTATGACAGCCAAAATGGAACAACAGCTTAGCAAAAATTCCACTTGCCACCCTCAGCGTCTAAAAAATAATTAGTTCTACTTAAATGCATGCTCTTCCACTAACCTTATGTGTTTTGTTATAATAACCCATTCTTTCCGAATGACCTCATTCGTGTTCTGTTCATCTGTTTTTAAGTTTCCCTTCCAACCCTCGTCCCTCTCCGCGGGGGGAAATTCCTGCTACCTGCAACGTTGGGTCACATTCCCTGCCTTTTACAGTCTCTTTGGGGGGTAGAGTGTTTTGTGGTGCATTTTCATGTGGTAGTGATGTTTCACATTCTTGCTTGTTGTTTCCTGGCTTCCGTGTTGTAGGATGGCTTTCGTGCTGCATCCTGGGGTGCAGTTTTTAGTTGTTTTGCGGTATATGTGTTTGCATGAGTATTGGATGAAGGGATTTTTGCATGAGTGTGTGCGCTGCTGTGGGTGTAATTTTCCGTGTTGTTTTTTTGCATGTGGTATTTTTCCTTTTTACGGTTGGTGACCTAACACCCCCCGCCACACGCCCTTGCGGCGGCTTGCGGGGTATTATGTAGATGTAGATGTAATTACTAACAACTTAAATGGCGACCACTACAAACTTAAATACCTTGACATGCTTTGCAACACAACGTTGGTGAACGTAGAATTGAACTAAAAAAGTGTGTGGTGGTGATTTTTTTTGGAACCGGAGTAGTTACCCTTCCGAATGCCCACTGCAACAGAAATACCGAAATAGAAACTGTGGACTCGATTAAATAATATTAAGGTGGTACCCCTACCCACGAGCTCTTCTGGGTGAAACGTACGATATACGTTGAATATTTGGAAAAAGAAAAGGTATGAGTGAAAAAAATATTGAGAAGACATATTTTAATCAGATCAACCCTCGCAAATTTCGGGAAATAGGAGGAAAGAAGACTTAAAGTAGTGCTGAAGGTAGCAATACAGATGGGTATATACGACGAAAAAAATTTCGCCCAATCCTCTTGACCTGACCTGATTCACGGCTCGAGAAAGGCACAGAAGAAAGCTTCGCGGCTCGTGGAAAGGTGCCAAGAAATCCCACAATGCGCTAGACGACTGAAATGTAACCTGGGATCTGAAGCTCGATACTACGTTTAATGACATATCTCTCGCGTGCTTTTGCTTTACGGCCTCGAGGAAGTAATCCAAGCTCTGTTCTTCAGCGTCAGCTAAGGCGAAAGCGGCAAAATTAGAGGTTGGCCGTCACACATATATAGCCGAGAATTCATTTGTCCCTTATGTAATTCAGGACCACAGGACAAAAAGAGTGATACACTAACTAATTGATACACGTACCTTCGCCTTCTTCTATATTTTCATGGCGGATTTTCCCTCACGAATCCCCTGCCACAAGTTTTGGTTTTTAGCCGAAAATACCGTCTATTTTCACGAAATGCTTTCAAGCCATTTACAGAGGAGTCACGATTGGGATTTATAATCAAACAGAAAATATATGGGGACATATTTTATCTTTAAAAAAAAAACAGGACAGGTCTAGATTACACAACTGATGATGTCAAATGACTGTTGCCGATCAATGGACATAATTTGGTGTCACTATTCATTGGGAGCTAACGCAAGGAATATACTTAGGTAGCATATACGTAGGTATAATGAAGAAGCTAACATCTTTGAAATGTTTAGTTGGAAAATATAGCACTCATAATGAAAATAAATCATGTTAATTGTCATCATGTGCCTATCGCATCGCAAATGCCGCCAAAGATTGGGACGAGAGCATTAATTCTAGTACTAAGCAAAATGAAGAAGGATTACCCCCTTCGTTAAAAATAGTAGGTTAAAAATTAAAGATAGCTTCACCGAATTAATCAATAGCTTGGGATAGGAAACCCTGGAAGCTGGCTCAACGTGAAATTTAACCTTTCGTAAATGATCATTATCGAGAATTTATTGGAGACGACAAGGAGCTAAAATCCAACAATTTATCAGCTGTTTGAGCGATAATGGATGAATTACATCTACATCTACATAATACCCCGCAAGCCGCCGCAAGGGCGTGTGGCGGGGGGTGTTTGGTCACCAACCGTAAAAAGGAAAAATACATCATGCAAAAAAAAATTAGAGATAGACTGTCCAACAGATGATTGCAAGGATTCATTTTTAACATCACACAATTCTCATTCACAGCATTCTGAGGGTAAAAAAGGAACTTTACTCTTCCACTTTATCGTGGAAGTGTAAAGTTTCTTTTTTACCCTCATAATGAAGGAATTCCACGACGTTAAACCTTAAACCATTATGCTCATTCACAGCATAGGATGAGTTCTAAATGCATTGTGCTAACGAGCAAATTATAATTAATACCCCCTTTGTTGGTTGATAACGCTGTATGTTCATGGCTGAAATTCTATCACTCCAATGCAAACCGTAATTTTGGTAGCATTCGCTACATTATATAGATGAAGATGCTTTTCATTACGGTTGAGCCTTTTAGAGACATTTCTTTAATGGGCATTGCTGCTCTTTGCCAGCGTGAAGCATTGTGCTAGCGTTGCCCCACTTAATTACTTTCACTTCAAACGTTGCATTTCACTGAGAAGTCGAAAGTTATTACCGAGCTTAAAGCAAGAGAGAAAGACGTCAGTGCCCGAGGGGAATGTTTAACGTCGAGGGTGGGCGGGGGGAGGAGGGAGGAATTCGCATCGTAAGGCTCCGGGACTTCACCAGGCAGCAGGATATCTCGCTGCCACCATCCACACAGTCTCACACCCTCACCCTCCATACAAAATCCCCCCACTCGGACAAACCATCCCTCTTTGCCTTTAACTCTGGAGCCGAGGGCCGTGTTAAATAAGAGGGCCGTCCGTGACGTAAGTCATTGATTAGAAAAGTCACCCGCGCTCCTTCGCCGCCCCGTAGCCCCAAATCTCCCACGCCTCCTACCATTCTAGATACGCAAACAATCGCTACGCAAGGAATACTTTCTTTATTGTTGAATTATTCAAATAAATGGATGATAACACTGAAATTAGCATAATTCATCGCAGCAAATCCAACTCATCGCATCCTTTCCGAAATGCATTGTGATCATTCGCAGTTATCCAGCAATTCGGAATGCTCTCCAAGTGTCTTAGATCTTAAGTTTTGCTTCATAAAAGTATAGAAATTTTAGTTAACACGGCTTAGGAATCCAGTCCGGGATTGACAAATTAACCAAGCATAAGTTTTAAAAGGCACAATCTTCAAAATTGAAAATTACTAAGTTTCATCTTGGTAATTTTTGTAACGGAAAGGTATCCAATTTTATATAACTACAAATAAGTACACATGTTAATTAATATTTGTATAAAATACTGGCAAGCTACCACCGGGTCGTGTTTATATGTGTAGGAGTGTTTACGAGATGTGTGTATGTATTTTGGAGTGTTAATATGAGCAAATGCACGTGAATATAAACATACATATACTCATATGCACAAGATCTCACACACAATATATCCACACCTGGTATCAAAATTCGGAAAGAGTAGCGGTGAAGTGATATACACGAGACCATACTATTGAGACATCGGTTTTCTGGAGACGTAATATGCGTTTTGAAAAATCCATTACATTATGGAGGGGATCGGGATGGTGCGGTAGCTAACATACAGGCTTACCACCGAGAGGGTTTAAATCCTGGAGACAACAGATATTTTTCAATGGTATCCCGATCCCTACTTGAGGTGCTTTGTGGGGAGCACTTTGAGCGAGTACGACGTCCGTCGGATGGGACGTTTAACTCCGGACCCATTGGAGTCTTTCGACAAGAGTAGGCTAATGCCGACGCCGGGTTTCTCTCCACCCTTCTTTTCCCATCCATCCCTAATGGCGCAAATGTCCTTACCTGTCGGTCACCTCCCAAAAAAAACTACTACCACATTATGGAGGACAAATCCATGCTTCCATGATCGGGGAGATAGCTTCCAAATGGATTTTTGGAGACGCCGTTTTCTTGGACCAAAAGGAGAGAGAAACAGCTTCGACCTCAACCACTAGAAATAAATAACTTCATGAATTAATTGGAAAACTTTTGTCGTAATATCGGAGTGGACCTTATTGACCTACGGCCTCCCCCCTTTTATCATGCAGATAACCCCTGAATCGTTCGTGGTTTCATTGTATGGACGAGGCATCACAAGAGGTAGCACTGCATAGCTGTGCATAAAGGAAAATATATATAAGTTCGTTTTAATTCGGAATGACTGAATTGCATGTTAGTAGTAATAATAGCACGAGTAAGATACCTGAAACTAAGCAGTGGATGCTAGTACATAATTCTCTTTTGTCTTATTTAAGTCATAGGTGGATGAATTTAAGCCAGTTTAAAAGAAAAAGATAATACTTAATTTACAAGGAATAGGATATCAAGAATTCTGTTCTTCCATTGTGATGCAGCAATTTCATCACTTACAGGGTTCGTCCGGAAAATAAGTGTACTGACTCCTGGGCTGGGCGCGCCGCTCCAGGCGCGCCCAGCACCGCTCTGACGGGCTGCGATTGGAGGGGGGTATGTTGGCAAGCGACGCTCAAAAAGGCAGTCGGCTCTGAGCTGTGGTGTAGTGAGGAGCTCTGTTAACGCGAACCTCCACGCTCGACCCACGTCACGGAACGCGATGCCGAAGTTTTTGGAGCAGCGTTATTCCATCAAATTTGCGGTAAAGCTTGGGAAATCGTCTACCGAAACTGTCGGTATGATTAACCAGGCTTACGGGGAGTCAGCCATGTCCAGAAACATGATCTTTCGGTGGCACAAGATGTTCGTGGAGGGCAGAGAAGACGTCGACGACGAGTCTTCGAGAGGTTCCCGATGATGCCTTCGCGGGAGCGTTCCAGGAATGGGAACGCCGCTGGAACAAGTGTATCGACTCACAAGGGTCCTATTTTGAGGAATATTAGCTTAAGATATGTAAAAGTGGAATAATTTTTTTTTCCTGAGCTCAGTACGCTTATTTTCCGGACGAACCCTGTATTCCCAATTCAGTGCGCTCGTGTGTCTTAATTTCAAAGATCACTTGTGCTAGGCAATGCATCTTACCTTTGCCAAAGTGAAACCCTCGCGTAGTACATTCATACATGTGCATGCATATCATTTCGTTGTTAAGCAGCCTAAAATTGTACAGTTTCCAAATTTCACTCATTATTAGGCCGTACATATAAAACATTTCTCTTTCGAAAAATGCTTCCGGTCACAAATAAGGGCCTTCCATTTTGTATTCGTCGTACTTCGGGTATTCTCGTATTCTCGGAATTAATGAATAACTTTCAAGGCCAGCAACATTATTCAACATATATCATATTTTCGAGACAATAAAAAATAAAAAAATTAACGGGGAACATTATGGCGTATCCATTTAATGAATTTCGCCAAATAAATTTTTCCGACAAAATATTTTCTGATGCTTAAATACGAGCTGGATGCTTGTACCTCACTAATTACATTTCTGGAATTCAAATTCTCAAAATTGTATTGGTTTCATTGACTTCTCTGAATGTTTTTCCTTTAACAACTTTGTTCCAAATTTCAATGTTCGATGAGGGATTTGTTAACATCCTTTGACATTGTTTAATAAGGTCTATTTATATATTGATAAAGAAATTATTGCTTACAGCGTCGCTTGTGTAACTTGAATGAATACATCAGTCATATACAAATATACCAAACCGTCACTTTGGGGCTATGAAGAGGTCTTGGGTGAAGCATCTATACGTTTCACCCAGTCTTCTGAACTCAATACCTGAACAACCATCATCTTGTAAGGATGTAAGTAAAGGTAAAAGCGTGTAAAATTCACCTAACCGTTCTGGGCGACATTTCAAGAGCAGCAGTACGATTGTTTCCGCGCAGAGCCCGATGAAGACTGTTCAATGGACGCTCTCACTGACACAATGTCTTCAGGTGTCCACACACTTTAAGGCCATCCAGCTGGTTTTCTAGGAAGTGAAGATCCTGTCGCCCGTACATTAGTAATCCATTTCCTAATTGTTTTAGCGTTAGGGACCCTGTCATGACGAGTCAAACCAAACCGCATACGAAAAGCCCTCTGTGTCGCCACCACAATATCATTGTTTTTAAAGAACGTTTCTTTTGCAAAGCCTCGATGGGTACCAGACCTTTGTGTGGTAAGTATTAAAATTGGCGTTGTTTTCCCCAGCTAACTCCACAACTCCCAATCCGCTACTTTATCTTCGCGCTCTTCAGTGATTTTTTTAAACTATGAAGTCCATTCTGTCCCACCCTGTTAATGTGTTTCAGTTAGTAATGCATTTCACTTCCATAAAATAAATTGCAGTACATGATACTGAAAAGGAAATATTGCCGGTTGAATTATTAAATAAACTTAAGCAGTAATTTTTCAAAAGATTAATCATTTGCATATACGGTTTACGTTCCGTTTACACGTCACTTCTAAAGCCAAATATTTTACGAAATACGTTTGTTTGAAAGATATACTATTTTTCCAAGTCAAGCTAGATATTGCAGTATTCCGATTTATTTTAAATTCGTCAGTCATTCTGTTTTAGTGTATAACGATCTCATGTCGCTTTGTCATTGATTCGTAATCACTTATTGTAATAAGATGGATAGGGAGCATGAGAAACCAAAACTACCAGATATTCCGTGGCGTACAGGTCTGCCGAAGGGTTAACGAGTACATTTCGCTCTCGTGTTGATGAGGAAATATTTGAAGAAACAACATTTAGCCATATGTCATGTACTCGTATGAAGTTATTGATTATAATGGGCAGGGGCCGTTTGCTTGATATCTCATGCAGTCAGCTTACAACAGCAGGGTACTAAGTTGCCTACCTACGGCGTAAGGGGTGGGGATCTCAAGTTGTGTAGCCGTATTAATTTATGTTTTCGCATTTTTTCGCTTTCCGATTTTGCACGACCCTGCCTGGTATGGGGGCGACCTATCGTATAAGTAATTAATGTTCATTTTTGTCTAGTTCCATTTAATATACCTGAAAAGCTCTTTGGTGGGTAAAATTAACACTTGTTTAAAACTAGGTTTTTCAGCTAAAATGTACAGAGTGCGTTCCGAATATAATGCAGTTTAATTTCCCGCGCCGCTCCTATTAGTCGGAATGGGCAGGGCAAACTACTTGGAATAGGTGAGGGGGACGCTAAGCTTTGCCGCAAACCCCCTTTTTAGTGCTCTCCAAGCTGTGAAAGCAGCAGGAAGAGAGTTATTGTAAACACCTGCGCGCCGACCGTGTCACGAAAAAAAGAATCGACGATCGAGCAACGTTACGTGATTACAGTAAGTTTTGTGCTAAACTGGAAAAATCTATTTGAGTAGACTAACGAAATGATTCGTGAGGCTTACGGGGACTCTGATCTGTCCCACTCGCAAGTTTCGAGGTGACTAAAGGCCTTAAAGGAAGGTCGGGAAGAGGTTCACGACGAGCAATGCTCTGGGCAACCACCAGCCAGCAAAACCGACAACAATGTGGCTCGTGCTTGACATTTACTTTTACCAACTGATGCCAGTACCTTAGCCGCACACTCATTAATTAGATCGTGAGTAATAGTGTAGCCTTCCTTATAGTTGTAGCCCATGGGTAGCGATTCAGCTACCAAGTCCTTGATGGCGCTAGTTCCGACAATGTTCGAGTCACGTCGGGGGTACCTCAGGGAAGTGTGATCGGGCCGTTGCTTTTCTTGATTTTTGTTAACGATTTGAACCGCGAAGTGAAAAGTAAAATTAGGATGTTCGCGGATGACACGGTGATCTATCGGGAGATATCTGGGGATGAGGATCGTTTTATTCTAGCGCAGGATTTAGATTGCATTACTAAATGGTGTTCTAACAGGGGATTGACACTAAATTATAATAAATGTTCGGTGGTAAATTTCTTTAAAAGATCAACGGGATTTGCTTACAAATTAGCTGGAGGTGACCTAGCAGTAGTTGATACGGTAAAATACCTAGGTGTCACATTCACAAAAGACTTTCCCTTTCCCTTTCAATCCCTCGTCCCTCTCCGCGGGGGGAAATTCCTGCTACCTGCAACGTTGAATCGCATTCCTTGCCTTTTACAGACTCTTTGGGGGTAGAGTGTTTCGTGGTGCATTTTCATGTGGTAGTGATGTTTCAATTTCTTGCTTGTTGTGTCCTGGCTTCCGTGTTGTAGGATGGCTTTCGTGCTGCATCATGGGGTGCATCTTTTTAGTTGTTTTGCGGTATACTACCTTGATCAAAAAGTTCCCGGAATAACCACCGTGTGGCGCTCCCATCGTTCCGATTTGAGTTCTGTTTTTTTTGTTAAATTGGTACATCTGTTGTTGATATTCCCTTTAAATCTTAGTGTCATAACTTGACATTTGCAAAAGTTACGTAGCCAAGAGTACATCTATCTCTGTGTGTGTTGGCGATTTTTTACAATTGCAGAAATGGATTTAAATTTGCAACAACGAACTTGTATTAAATTTTGCGTAAAAAACGGATTTAGTGGCGCACGGACGTTGGAAATGTTGGAAAAGTGTTTCGGCAACGATTCTCTAAAAAAACGGTCGTTTACCAGTGGCACGAGCGGTTCAGAAGTGGTCGTGAGTCAATCGAAGATGATGAACGCAGTGGCAGACCATCGACATCGAAAGTCGGTGAAAAAATTGATAAAGTAAAAGAAATGTTGGTCAATAACCGCAAATTAACCATCAGAGAAATAGCGGAGGACTTGAACATTGCCTATGGATCCGCCCAAGACATTGTGGTTAATGATTTGGGTTTCCGTCGTGTAGCAGCAAAGTTGGTGCCAAAAGACCTCAATTTCATGCAAAAAAGAGACCGTGTTGACGTCGCAAAAGACATGATTTGCGAGGCTGAATCCGATCCCACATTCATCAAAAGGATCATTACTGTAGACGAGACGTGGGTTTATGAGTACGACACGCAATCCAGACATCAGGCAAGTGAATGGCGTTCACCAAATGAGCCGAGACCAAAAAAACCACGTCGTTTTCAGTCAAAAAAGAAGGCAATGCTGACGGTTTTCATGGATTACAACGGTGTAGTGCATCATGAATTTTTGCCAGAAGGCCAGACAGTAAACAAAGAGTATTATTTGGGCGTTATGAGACGTTTGCGTGAAGCAATTCGCCGAAAGAGACCAGAAATGTGGGCAGAAAACTCGTGGATTTTGCCCCATGATAACGCACCGTCGCACAGTGCTATCATTATTCGTAATTTTTTGACGAAAAATGCAACAAATACCATCCAACAGCCACCGAATTCACCTGATTTGGCTCCCTGTGACTTCTTTCTGTTCAATCGAGTTAAAAAACCATTACGGGGAACGCGTTTTAGCAGCCGAGAGGAAGTAATGGAAAAATCGCAGGAAGCACTGATGGACATACCGAAAACCGAATATAAAAAATGTTTCGAGGATTGGATCAAGCGCTGGCATAAGTGCGTTGCAGTCGATGGGGATTACTTTGAAGGGGACAATATAGATTTAGATGAATAAACTTGTATTTTTTATTTTCTGAATAAATTCCGGGAAATTTTTGATCAAGGTAGTATGTGTTTGCATGGGTATTGGATGAAGGGATTTTTGCATGAGTGTGTGCGCTGCTGTGGGTGTAATTTTCCGTGTTGTTTTTTTGCATGTGGTATTTTTCCTTTTTACGGTTGGTGACCTAACACCCCCCGCCACACGCCCTTGCGGCGGCTTGCTGGGTATTATGTAGATGTAGATGTAGATGAAGCTAAAGTAAGTCGATTCGATTCTCAAAGACTTTAAAGGTTATCATATTTGAAAAAGTTTTATATCCGCTTTTTGATGGTGCGCGGCCATGAGAAATAGTGAGTGGATCCTTCACCACAAACTACCCAGCAACAATTGTAAAATGTAGCAGTTTCATCATAAGGCGTGTATAACGTAGATCGAGATGATTGGTCTGGTTTCAAATACCACAGCTGTGAGCGATAGTGAAAGTCATGGAATCGGTCGCAATACCGCCATATGAAAGACAACGGGAAACCAGTTCATTAGTATCGCTAGAAGATGCAGCATTGCATACAAATATGACGTGATGGCATACCTCTAAGTAAAATATTCCGGAGGTAAAATATTACCCCAATCGATGCTCCGGGTGAAGAATACTGAGAGCGGAGCATAATGCAAGTATATAGGTATATAGGCGAGCGTAAGAGGACAAGATCATTTGGGGAACCCTGTGACAAAGAAGAGTTTGGTGAAGTGGAAACACCTCGATAGACAATGGATATTAAGAAACAAGAGATGGGATATTGAAGGGGAGACCCTGTAAGGAGAACCAAGAGGAAAGTACATAGGATAATTAAGAAAAACGTAAATCACAGAAGCTACCAAGGTTTGAGGATTTTAAAACTCAGAAAAGAAGAATTTAAAAGCTGCAGTAAATCAATCTTAGTAGCTAAATGTTGGTATCTATTATTGATCAAAAGTGATTATATTACTTTTCTTTTCTGAAACTTCCCAAAATACTCCCCATGGTTGGTAAATGGCATGATAATATGAAAAATCAACTGTGGGTAATTTCTTAAACAGCTTGATATCAGATATTTTGTAATTTACATGTTTTTCTCAAAAATTTTTATTTTAAGAATATTTTTAAATTCAACAATCCGTCGGATATTGATTCACTGCCATAACCTGTAAAAATAAAAAAACAGCTTGCTTTTATAAACAATTTCTCAAATTTTGATTTTATTTGTTTTTTAAGGAATGTTTTCCTTATAATCGGACACAAAAACCTTTATTTTTCCTTGGAGGAAAATAGAGTCATTTGCATATCCTTTTCTTTCTCGACCCTTAATATATTCGCGAGCACTACTAGAGCTCAGCGGTCGCGACCGCTTGCGTACTCCGGCAAATGCATTTTCACTCTTCATTTCCGAAAAAATTCCAATTTACATATCTCAATATTGAACCATTGTGAGCACGCATTGATGAGTTAGAGAGGCGCAAAAAAGCGTTTGTATGACAACTGAAAGGAGGAAATATTGAATGGCGAGAATTTGATTAAGAAATGATTTATCGAGTGCAAATTTATTTTAAAATAATCCAATTACTTTGTTGTTTAAATAAAAATAGCCAGTTTTTACCTTTTCGGAGAGTACATTAAGGAAAATGGAAGATGAATAGGAAAATAGGGAC
Source organism: Hetaerina americana (assembly GCF_022747635.1). Classification (NCBI taxonomy): domain Eukaryota; kingdom Metazoa; phylum Arthropoda; class Insecta; order Odonata; family Calopterygidae; genus Hetaerina; species Hetaerina americana. The sequence continues at coordinate 25,117,079 of NW_027286292.1, forward strand.
TTATCGTAAGTGCGCCAATATTGTTGTTTGTTATGGGAAGGCATTTGCAAAACCATTTTTTTAAATCAGCATTCTTTCAGAGCAGCACTCTCTTTCCGTTGATTTACACCATTGTGGGCAGCCTAGCACGATGTTTTGAAATTCGTGAATGTAGAAACAACAAAAATTAATTAATATCATACACCATTAAATCACCAGAAAAATCCTCCGTACCCTGGTGTAAACGGAAGAATATTCATTTCAAAGAGGAAAGCTAAATTCACAGCAATGTTTCAGTTTACTCTTGCATAGTACCGTTGGCGTTGGAACTAATATTCATTAGTACAGCGTGGGGCTATAGCAATGCAAAAATTGAAATGTTATCACATCCTATAGTCCAAGCTTGAAACTGAGCTTTACTGAGTAGTGCATATCGTTGCCATTATTCGACTAGCGTTTGAGGTTTGGAAAAAGGAATCCTGTGAAGATATGGAAACTTGTGGTTGTGTGGCAATGAATTCGTATACGCATATTCGCTTGGTACATGTAAGAATGAGTGATTAAAACACCGACAAAAGGCATCAGCATACGCAAAATATTTTCTAATAATTTGCCAGACCAGCACAAATTTGAAACAACCTAGGGTATTCGAGAACATACAGGGTGGCACCCAAAAGTGGTAGGACTGATTTTCTCTGGCGCGAACGGAGCAGTGAAGGGGGTCTGCCTGGTAGGGTAAGGTGGAGGGGGCTCTTAGCAACAGACCGACACCAACCTCAGTTGCCTGCGGGCTGTCATTGAGTGAAGACACCGTTTTTAGTGAAGCAAGTTTTTTGTCCGCGTCGAAAAACAAAATGAATCTGAATTTAGATCCACGTTATTCCGTGAAGTTTTGTGCGAAACTCGGGAAGACGGCCACTGAGACCCTCGATATGATCAAGCAGGCTTATGGGGACACTGCCTTTAGCCGTTCCACAGTATTTGAGTGGCGCAAGTTTTTTAAAGAGGGTAGGGAGCTCGTTGAAGACGACCATCGCTCCGGACGGCCGTCGACGGCAAGAACCGACACGAATGTGGACAGAGTGAGGACACTGCTGAACACAGACCGACGCTTAACCAGTGAAGAAATTGCTGACCAGTTGGGTCTGTCTGCATCCAACGTCCAACGCATTATTTCACAGGATTTGGCCATGCGTAAGGTGTGCGCCAAGATGGTGCCGAAAATTCTGCAATGGCGCGCTCGTCGTCAGACAGCTCCTGGCCAAATGCGGCGTTGCCACGTTGCCGCACCCGCCCTATTCTCCCGATCTGGCATCACCGGACTTTTTCTTCTTCCCCCTGATGAAAAGACAGCTCAAGGGACGACGTTTTGACTCGATAAAGGCCGTTCAAGAGGCTTCGACGAGGGTCATCAACGGCATCCCCAAAGAAAATTTCCAGCCGGCCTATGGGGAATGGGAGCAACGTTATACTAAGTGTGTAGCAGCTCAAGGAGCATAATTTGAAGATTATTAAGTGGATGTAAGTATATCGTCAATAAAATTCTTGTAAAAAAATCAGCCCTACCAGTTTTGGGTGCGACCCTGTACGAGGGAAGTTCAATAAGTACCCGTGTTTGACGACAAAGAGCGTTCCTGAGGGAAGTTTATGTCATCATCGTGTGCTGCCATCTATCAAACGACGGCGAAACAAATTTCAGACTGATTTAAAGGTTAGTTTGGATTTGGCAGCCATTCGAGTAAGACGTGTTTCGTGATTTTCGCTAAGATGGAAAAAGAGCAGTATCGTTCGGTAATTCGCTTTTTGTTTTTGGATGGGAAGAAATGCGAGGAGATAAATGTAAGGTTGGATGCTGTTTATGGGGACACTTCACCATCTATGACCACAGTTAGATATTGGTTCAATGAATTTAAACTTGGGCGAACATCTGTTTTTGATGAGGAGCGACCAGGACGCCCGGCAGACGTGGTTACCTAGGAAATCATTCAAAATGTCCGCGCCATGATTCTCGCTGATCGACGAACGAAAGTGCGCTTAGTAGCAGAGCCCGTTAGTGTGTCGACCGGAACGGCAATTAATATTTTACATGATAAGTTGGCGATGAAAAAATTGTCGGCCCGATGGGTGCCGCGATTGCTCACGGTGGACAACAAGCTGATCCGGCTGTCAACTTCGAAGCAGTGTTTGCAGCAATTTAAGCGAGATCCGAAGGTGTTTTTGCGTCGAGTTATCACTGTTGATGAAACCTGGATTCATCATTACACACCAGAAACCAAACAATAATCAAAACAATGGATTTCTCCCGGTGAATCTGCTCCAAAGAAAGCGAAGATTGTCCGATAGGCCGGAAAGGTCATGGCGACGGTTTTTTGGGATACAAATGGCGTCATCCTCGTGAAATTTTAGAAAAAGGAAGAACGATCACTGGGAAATACTATAGTGAGTTATTGGACCGCTTTGACAAAAAATTGAAGGAGACACGGCCGCATTTGGCGAAAAAGAAGGTGCTGTTTCACCACGATAACGTACCAGCACATTCATCCAGAGTTGTCGCAGCCAAACTGCATGAACTGCGTTATGAATTGCTGCCGCACCCCCCGTATTCACCCGATCTGGTTCCCTGCGACTTTTGCTTATTCGCTAACATGGAGAAATGGCTCGCGGGAAAATTTTTTAGCTCAAACGAGGAAGCTATCGCTGAGACAGAGGCGTATTTTGGAGAGTTCGACAAACCCTATTTTTTGGAGGGGTTAAAAAAAATGGCCGGAACGTTGGGAGAAGTGTAGCTTTCTAAAAGGGAACTATGTTGAAAAATAAATAAAAAATGTTTTTGAAAAAATGATTTCTTCATTTCTTACGGTACTTATTGAACCACCCTCGTACGTACGTAAAACATTCTTTGTGTATATGAAAACGGTATTCTCTGAAGTGATTATCAAAAAGCATATTGTATGTATATCTATTTGAAAAAATAAATTTGAATGGGCTTATAAGATTTGAATGGGAAATATAAGAACTAACGAAGCCCTTATATCGGAAGAAATCCTCTCTGCAATACTGAAGGAACATACTAAAGAAATCGCGGCCAGGTTGAAAACTGTTATTCACTGGTAGATACGTATAAGCTGTCACTAAACTTCAAGCTTGGTGATGGACATCAACTTCATATGCTCTACTTTATCAAATTCTGAGCACAAACACTTCTCACTACTTGTTGGAATATTTCAAAACACACGACCAGTTTCATAAAAAAAATACACGAGGGAATAAAAACCTGGTTATACCGCAGCATCGAACGGTCATCTACAATAAATCATTTACTATTACTGATTGCCGCGAGTGGAACAAACTTAGTCCAGCCTTGAGAGAATCTATTTTAATTGCATCATTTAAAAGAACCTCACATACATGATCTGTGCAAAAAAATACGCGAACTGGTGCAATCTGGCGGCCATGATGCGGACTATAGCCCCGCCCCCTAGCTGCGCTAGTTGCCTGAGACGCAATGAGCCGTCTGTGCTTTGCGGACCGTCGAGCTGTGCGTATGGTGCCAGTTATGTTAGTTTCTCTTGTCCTTGTTTTTCCCTGTTCGTCGGAAATGGAAATTGACTAAATTACAGAGCAACGAATCAACATCAAATATTTGGTGTAGTGCGGTAAAAGTCGCAAAGAAATTATTGAAATGTTGACAGCTGTTTACGGTGATAATGCTCTGGGGAAAAAATCCATTTTCGAGTGGATTAAGTGTTTTAAAGATGACCGACAAGACGCAATGGATGATGCAAGGCCGGGACGGAACTTCAACCACCTGTGTTGAAAAAATTGATCGTGTGCGGTCCCTTGTCCTTACCGATCGTCGAAAAACAATCCATATATAGCGCTTCACTGAATTTAGAAAAATCGACAGTGCATACTATTTCAACCGAACATGAGGATGGACCCTTCACTATGAAAATGCACCTGCGCATTCAGCATTGATTGTTCGCCAGTTTCTGGCAAAAATTTCAATCACCATCCTTGATCATCCTCCTGATTCTCCAGATCTCACCCCCTGCGACTTTTTCTTATTCCCAAAATGCAAAAATGTGATGAGGGGACATCACTGGGAAGATGTGGACACAATAAAACAAGAAACGACGAGAAAACCAGAAAGCCTAACTGTTGAGGACCTCCAAGGGTACTTTAAGCAATCAGAAAAGAAGATGGAATAACGAAACGAATAACGAAATAAAATAATAGCAACGAATGGAGAGTACATTGACGGGGACAAAATCGATGTAGACTAAATTTTTCGAGATAAAATTTTTATTATCTTATTATCATTATTAGCATTATTTATCAGTATTTTTTCGCAAGTTTTCACAATCCTTTTTGTGTGTCGGTGTTTTTCTGCACTAGTTTTTTGCGTCAAGGAGAAAAGCCTTATTCCTCATCCACAATTTTGTGTATCTTTCTACACTCTTTGTACTCATGCATATTCATTGTAAATCGATTGCCATTATGTAGTTATTTTTTATAACATGTAGCAATCAAATGCAATTATATTTCCATTGAATGTATTTCACGATTGGTTAGATGGAAGAAGGGAATGCCATAGTCTCAACCTCGCCCAAATTAACCCGAATTATTATAAGAAGTTGCACTACTTCGCGGCTGAGAGCGGGCTCACACAACCCCGCTCTGCAAAGGCGAGAATAGGGAGAAGATTCTCGGTGATCACAGGTCGATTTTTTTTAACATCGATGCCATACAAGTATTAGAAATATTATTTTTAGTGATTTAATCTGATTCCTCGACAACAAGAAAATGGTAGCAAAACCGCTCTCAGTTTTGTGAAAAGCAGGTTATGAGCAATACAATTGTATTCTTCTTTAAATGTTTTCCTGAAAGCGGGGGAAGGGAGTATGTGAGTAATTTATAGTTTTACATTACAAGGAGTGTTTCGTCAAGTTCCGTCGAAATAAATAGATCCATATATTATGTCACTTTTGAGGACGTGCCAACATTCATTATAAACGTCTTATCTAACACTAAAAAACCGTGTGACTTGATGTGCTGAGTTCATTAGAGGCAAATGAACTTCAAAAATGCCAGCATAGTGTAAGAAGGCCGGTAGTCTTTTTGATTGATTAACTTCCTAAGTTCTAAGGTTAACAGTTTTCTTAGCTTCTCTGCTGAAGGCGTAGTGTTTGCAAACAATTAAGGTCTTAAAGAGATTGCGGGCCACTCTTTATCGTTAAAGACTATATATTGGAGTAGTATAAAGAATCGGGTTTCGACTAAACATATGGGAAAGTACAGTATTGAAGTTTTGGAAAAAGATAAGTAAAAGCGGAAGATGGCATACAATCCAGAAAAGGGGGGCTCCAAGGCTCCAATCAAGCCATTCACAGAAGGGACGCAAAATACTTATACCATACCTTTAATTGGTCGCATGCATCAGAGGCACATAGGAATCAGCATTAAAGAAATTAATTTCAGTTGACGAGTTGTAGGAAAATGTAATCAAAACGCGAGAGAAAGGTGTTAGCTCCCCAAGGCGAAAGATTTTTGCACTCTGAAATCGTTGCATTGTAATGCATCATTCTGAATTTTCATTCATCGCTGAACTGAAATATGTTTCCCCCCTCCCTTAATACTGACTTAACAAATTAAAGCTCGCGGTTTATCTGCGGTGCATGTTGAAAGTAGAGCGGACATGCTTACACAATGCTTGCGCTCTGGTTCCACGCTGCCAGTTGTAAGTCCCCAATAAAAAATCGATTATATCACTTTGGGAAACGATAATTGGCACTGTCACGATGCTAATAAATCGTGGCGAAGTTTTATGTCTTTCACTGGACTCACTCTTATGCGATGAATCGGGGATAGAGGTCACTCGATACTATGCGTAATAGCGTGTAACATTTACAAATAAGGATAGGGGGTCCGGTAAGTTTTCTTGTGCCGATTATGGTTTCCCAGTAAGTTTTGGTACCCGAAAAATCACACAGCATACCTGGAGCTAAGGTTTTCCTGGAAATATCTTGGATTTCATCATCCGGAATCAAGCCCGAGCCCTCCGGTCAGTATCTCAGGGCTCTACCAAGAAGAGTTGCATACAAAGCCCGTAAATTAGTGGAGGTGGAATTCATTGATTTTACGTGCCCTCCTTTTATTTTTGCGGAGTATTTGGAATGTGCCAAAGGGACTGCGACTGTGGTACCGGCACCTATGATTCTATCGTGAAAAATGGTACGAAGGTGTCGATGAATAGCATTTTTGACTATATCAAAGATCCCCTAAATTGAACAATTGTGTCATACCCGGGCTTTCATTTCCAGGACTTACATTTTCGTGACGCGAAATACTTTTTATTTTTCCCTCTCACTCCCTCTTGCTCCTACGAAACCCCTCCGCGGGAAAGCAATGCAAACCCCCAGATTCCTCGGCCTTTAAGACTTTCCCAAGGGGTTTTGTTTCCTCCCTCAAAGGAGGTACCCCAGGGTGTTGCTCCTTTCCCCATTCGAGACGCGTGAATCTCGCCAAAAGCGTAAGAGGCGCAGGAGGTAGGTGGGGAAGCTGTCTCTGCCTCCCCCGGGACCTCTGATCCTCACTCCTGCGAGACCCCAAATCCCTAGGGGAAGGTGAATGACCCTCGCCGCTCCCCCGTCTGTGCCCTAGAGAAGGGCTGCGGGACTTCGAGAGTCCTCTGCGTAATATTGGCCTTCTCCCGACAAATGGTCAACCATTGACTCCCCAGCTACTGTGTATGACTTTCGATTTTTCCCGCCAGCGCTCGTAAATTCATGGAATATCTGACGTTTAAGTATTTTCTTCGGGGGAGGAGAGTTGTGGGGAGTTGGCTGAACGCTTAAACCCATTTAAATTTCACATGAATGACGCGTTCCGCCTGACCGTCGTATTTTCCCGTATCTCTCCTTGCTCGGAGAGATAAAATTGCTTATATTTTTCCCCTTAAATTTAAAAAAGGCATTAAACTTACTCAGCGAGAGACCCGGTAACCTGCCCTAACGAAAGCACGCACGAAGCTTGCCTCCAGCGTGTATTTCACATGGAAGGGTTAGTAAACCTCCTAGGTAATTACTGGCGATACAGAGGCAAAAAGGGTCCTGCCTTGCATTTGATCAGTTAGACAATGACAATATCACCCGTGTGTGGACAAGAATACGTAGAGCATGAATGGAGGAATGGCCTGAAATCCGATGAAAACTCTCACATGCTATCGTGGTTCTCGTTAAAAATGTTTCTGCAGAGGCAGATTATTTTTAATGAAACTTCGAAACTCGAATTGCAAATGCGTTCAAATTGTTTGAAATGAACAAGGCGTGATTTTGAAATCGATGCAAGTGCTCTCTTATAACAAATAAATTGAAATGAAAAAAAACTTAAACTAAATAAATTTTTCCCTACGAAATATTTTGGTAATACTCTTTAATTCCTTATAAACAAAGAAATACTCTTTGTATGTTCTTTGTTTGGGTGTGCCGCTGAATTTACCAGCCGGAATCAAGCGGCAAGGGTAGCACTCTATAAGATGAAACATATTTATCTCAGTGTGAATGTAACCATGATTTCTTTGGCTAAATTATTCATTTAAAGCGCCGCTATTGAACGAAAATATGCTGATAAGCTAACTACCACTAGTGAATGACAATTTCTACCACTATATGAACAGTGTATAATAACACTGTTCTCCAAAAGGAATCTTTAAATGCATGAATCAGCAGTTGTAATGGGTTTGCTCGTTCAAGTTTTTGAGGGAACGATAGACAGCAGGAAATATTCCTTCAATCATGCCCAAGGGTTGGAGGGTTAAGCAACCGTTTATTTTGTTCATCCACGCAATTACACTACTATCCACCAAGAAGCTGTGTGGCAGGGGGTGTAAGTACCAGGTGGAATGGGTAAAAGATAAGGGAGATGGAGGGTGTTTAAAGGGAGAAGGTAAGGGGACAAAATAAACATTTAAAATCCTTGAAAAGCCGTGCAGGTAGTACACATATATGCATATATGCTAGCGGAGAACTTAATGTTAAATATTTTTTGTGTGAAAGAAAAAAATAATGATAACATTTGGAATAATTGTTGAATCGTTAAAAGCTTGTAAAAAGTAAAAAAAATCGGATTTACAGGATGTGTGAATGCGTGGATCTTGGGCGAAAAAATGAAGAAAAATAAATACTTTCCGTTATCAGTAATCGAAATTAAAATGTACGCAAATTACTTGGACATCCACTTTGTGTCAAAAACCTTGCAATAATTGGGTGTGATTGGTCATCATTAGATTTCTCACGGCTTCAAGATTATTGTATTTCCCTAGGTAAAACTTATTTTATTTTAGAAATCACTCCCGAATTGAGGTTAAATAATATTTATGATGTTTAAAAATCCAAGACAAATGCCATTGAGGGAAAAACAACAGTCTGGATCAATTAGTCAACGTGATTCTTATACGAAGCACGTGTCCACTCAGTCACTAATTTATTTCGTGGCTTAATGCAATTATCTTGTGCTCGAATGTAAAAAGGTATTACTTGATACGTAACAAGTTCCAATTTAATGTTCCGAATTCAAGAAGAAAACTGCGGCAATATTGAGGCTCCAGTTTGAATTGGCAAAGCAAAATCACCTGTTAAAACACAGAAAGTGATACGAAACGGAGACATTCCGATATTATTCCTTTCCTCGTACCGTTTACGATCACAACAGGGATAATCTTAATTACCCCAATGTATTTGCTAAAACAAGTAATCGAAATAATAAGTTCTAATCCAAAATACTTAAATACTGAGGATAAAAAAATTTACTTAGTAGAAGCTAACATAGAATAAATATAAGTTTTCCACTCATGGAATATTTTATTTACATGAATGGGAAGTGGGTCTCTAAAACTAAGATATTAAAAGTGTGTTAAAAAAGTTATTAGACCCATCATACTACGAAATGAGCCACACGCCCTTGCGGCGGCTTGCGGGGTATTATGTAGATGTAGATGAGAGATCATGAAAACAAGATTAGAGAGATCAAGTGTAGGACCGACAAGTTTAAGATGTCATTTTTGATGGTTAAGGGTAGAGGATCAGAATAACTGAAAACGACCGCGCTAGAGGGAGGTAAGGGGTTTTTGTGGGAAATCGCCTCCTGCCACACTCTTGTATTGGCTTGTAGGATCCCATGTAGATGTTCACTTTTTTATATTTAAAAAATACCTGGGGAAATGGTATGCTTTCTATCATTTGTTCGGTTAACTTTTCTCAACCTGATTAACTCTCATCAGAGAAATTGGTTCGACTGGGTTTGGGCACGCCAGGATAGAACCTTTGTATTAAATTGAACATCCCGTTGACTACAGTTCCTTTTGCGTGACTAGGTTCACATCAACACTCGTAATATTTGACTCTCCTCTCGCTCCTTGATGAACAAAGCACTGTAAGGCATTACCATGCCCATTGAGGAAACTTGGAAACCTATTTCAGGGCGCAATAACTCACTGCAACTTGAGCAGGTTTTTTCTTTAGGAACCGGAATGCACAGGTGCACGCCCACTTACAACCTGGGCGAGTCCGCCCGGTTGTGAGCTTAAGGGATTAGTTCACCGAGAATAAAGGAGGCCCTTAAAGCTGTCTCGCTCTCGCCTCATCCCGCTATCCCTCGCTTAAAACCAGCTCTCTCTCTCACTCTCACCCTCGCTCTCTTCAGAGGATTTACGTCGTAAATGCCGCTTAATGGGTTTAAACGAGTATGAAGTGTAAACACCTAATGCTCAAATACAGGCATCTCATTTTATTCGAAAAAAAATATGGATTCTTAATGGTATTTTATTACTCTTTTTGATCCTTTCAAAGAGAATAATATCGGCCGTTTTTGAACTTGAGAGTATAATTCATGGCGCCTTTGCGATGAGACATCACCTTCTTGAAACGTCCCTCATTTTCTCTGTTAGTTGAATTTATGAACACGCTTTTATATGACTGATAGCACCCATGCATGAGATAAAATTTTATTTACCATGCTGTAAGCCGAGGAAATTGTTACTTTTCAGCAGGAATTGGCGTATGGGCCCATCACACTCTATGCATACGAAAATCACGTGACAGGAGAGTGGAGCGAAATTTTTATTTTGAGAAGTACTGGCACTGACAGAGCCATAGCGAAATTATGCTGCTGTTGAACTCTCACTAAGCGCATGTTTCGGGAGAATTTAATCAAGTAAATTTTATTTTTTGCCCCTACGTAGAAGGAAGATAAACGGGATTCGCTGGCTATATTATTATGTATTATATCCATCTCGGCCTATCTGTCATTAGTTTGTACCGGTATGACATCTGAACTGTTTTTCTGGATATAATATTTAAACTAATTACCGCATATTCATTTTACTTACTTGAACGTTTGCTTAAAAATGGATTCACTAATTGAACAGGCGTACTTATCTTTTATTGACCAAGGGTTGGCATAAGATTCATCAAGATCTACACAAATGCCCCACGATTCACCAAATAGGTGATTTACAGGGGGTTCAAGCATCAGGTGGAAAGGGTAGGAGGGTATTTCATAGGTGAGGGAAAGGGGAAAAAACATCGAATTAAAATCCCTGAAAATACTAGCAGAGTAGCGCGTACACATCTACATCTACTTAATACCCCGCAAGCCGCCGCAAGGGCATGTGGCGGGGGGTGTTAGGACACCATCCGTAATTTAGAAAGGAAAAAAAACCGCATGCAAGAACCACAAAATCATATATCCACAAAAAAAAACATGCCATTCATTCATGCAAGAACACTTACACCCCACACACATGCAAACACTCAATCTACATCTTACATACACATGCCTCCTGAAGGTATACCTAACAGCTTTGCAGTGTTTAACTTTGCTCCGACTAGTAAATTCAGTGTTTTCAATATTTCTAAAGTTACTTCGGTTTCTTACTATTATGATTTCTGATTGTTCGGGGAAAGAATGAGTATTTGTACCTATCTGTCCTGGAATATATCTCCCTTAGTTTATCTTTGTGGTCTGATCTACCTAAGTAGTGTGGGGCCATTATAATTCCTTCAGTGTCATAGTTAAACTCGTTTGTTCTGAACCTTTCTAAAAGTCTAAGCCTCGCTTGTTCTCTCCGCACTTCAAGTGGTTCCCAGCCTAAATCCCCTTAGAGACCTGTCACACTTGTGTTTTTATCATAACAGTTTTTAACGAATCTAGCAGATTTTCTCTGGACTTTATCTAATTCTTTTTGCCAAATTTTCTCCCACGGATCCCAAATACTTGCGGCATATTCCAAATGAGGTCTAACTAGAGCAAAATAACACCTCTCTTTAACTTTTTCATTACATTTCCCCACCACCCGTTTTATGAAGCCAAGTTTCTTTAAAGCTGATCCGCATATTGTCCTGATATGTGCTCCCCATGAAAGGCGTGGTGTTAGAACAACCCCCAAATATTTAACTTGATTTGCCGTAGTCAATACTGAATCCTCTATTTTGTAGTTTATATCCTGTTCCTCGCTTCCTTTATTCCAAAATTTCAAAACTGCGCATTTATATATATTAAGTGTTAATCCCCATTTATTGCACTATTCCGAGATATTGTCTAAGTCTCTAGAGAGTAGCTCGCGATCTAGTTGGCTCCTTATTTCCCTGTATATCACCGTGTCGTCAGCAAATAACCTTAGATTGCTACTAACGTGTGTGCTTAAGTCATTTATGTATATTAAGAACAGAAGAGGCCCTATTACACTTCCCTGGGGGACGCCCGAAGTTACATCTCTCTCCGTTGAGCACAACCCATCTATGACTACTATTTGTTTGCGGTTTGACAAGAAGTCTCTAATCCAATTAATTATTTTCTCATTGATCCCATAGTATTTAAGTTTATGTAACAATTTATTGTGTGGGACTTTGTCGAAGGCTTTTTTGAAGGTCTACACGCGGCACAATACTACATATACTTAATTTAATTGGGACCTTCAACTCTGCCTCGACTCGTTTCACCTCCGAGTGCATCTCCTTAAAGGAGCGCAGGATCTCTTCAGATCCACGTTCCGAGGCGTCGTTTGTCCCGACATGAGCCACAATGCGTAGCTTGGAGCAGCCCGTATTACTGACGGCCGCCTTCACCGCCAGCGTCGCCTGGGGTACCCCGCCGCCTGGTATCTACATCTACATCTACTTAATACCCCGCAAGCCGCCGCAAGGGCGTGTGGCGGGGGGTGTTAGGACACCATCCGTAATTTAGAAAGGAAAAAAAAACCCCATTTATTGCACCATTCCGAGATATTGTCTAAGTCTCTAGAGAGTAATAGGGTAACTAGGGTATACACCAGGACGACAAGAATCCAACACCTCCCTCCTGTTGGACTCTGCGGCGCAGCGGATTCATTATACGCCGGACATTTGAACTACCTAATATAACGGTTCCCTCCCTCCCCGACCGCTGATGCCTTACCCTAGGCAGTGCCCTCGGAGTAGGGATAGGGGCTGCAGGTACGGTGGTGCTGTCATCCGACAGCACCTGGTACCTGTTGGAGACGGGGATGGTATCTGCCTCCGCAGAGTCCAATCCTCGCCGCAGCGTTACCTTCCCCTTGCCCCGAGAGACGACCCTCCAATCGTCCGACCTACGGACGTGAGACACTCCCTCGTTGAGAGATGGGACACGGGGTAGGTCTCTAATCGCCCAGCCACGTGTTGCATTCGGACGAATCCGTGCACCCCTATGGGCGTGGCGGGTTTTCGTATTCCCACCCTGAGCACCATCTCTCCCGAGGGGAGCCCTCCGGCCGGCGATCTCCGATCGAAGCTCCCGCACCATTCTCTCCAGCATGATGATACGGGCCCTTAAAGCCGCGCATTCGCCAGTGCCTTCGAGCATGGCAACAGGGGACCTGGATGAAGCCATCCTAATTTAACTACCAAGTTCCCAACAAAAGCTAACCTGTATACACTATGCTAAAATTTCTAGAAAGGGTTAGCTAAATTTAGCTCAAACAATAAGTTACGATTTGGAATTGAATATGAAGCCTAAGTGGAAAAAAGGATGCTTGAGTAAGGTCTGGTTTTCAGAGGACCAAAAAAAAGATAGTAAGAAAAAGGAAAGCACTCACCGGTCACCAATCAGAGTTGAAGGACAAAAACCACCACAATCCACTATATAAATTACTACTACCACACACTACGGTTAACAAACCACACACAAAACGAAAACTATATAAACGAAGCAACGTATACGTTGACACTACACTGCACTTCACTAAAACCAAAAGCACCAAGAATCAAGCTGGCAGGCAGGTAGTCTCTGGTGGGTCAAACCGGTTACCAGGAGCGCTCAGTAGGCAGGTCCGCTCAGGTTGAGGGCCAGAGAGAGAATTGGACTTTCTTTGGACTTTATTTAATTCTTTTAGCTAAATTTTCTCCCAAGGATCCCAAATACTTGCAGCATATTCAAAATGAGGTCTAACTAGAGCAAAATAACACTCTCCTTAACCTTTTCATTACATTTCCCCACCACATATGCATATACATATACATAAAACCCCGCAAGCCTCCGCAAGGGCGTTTAGTTCCCACGGACAATACGGGATAGCAACTGTAGGATTATAGATAGTAAAAATTCCACTTGCCACCCTCAGTGTCTAAAAAATAATTAGTTCTACTTAAATGCATGCTCCTCCACTAACCTTATGTGTTTTGTTATAATAACCCATTCTTTCCGCATGACATCATTCGTGTTCTGTTCATCTGTTTTTAAGTTTCCCTTTCAGTCCCTCTTCCCTCCCGGCGGGGGGAAATTCCTGCTACCTGCAACGTTGGGTCGAATTCCCTTCCTTTTACTGTCTCTTTGGGGGGTAGAGTGTTTTGTGGTGCATTTTCATGTGGTAGTGATGTTTCACATTCTTGCTTGTTGTGTCCTGGCTTGCGTGTTTTAGGATGGCTTTGGTGCTGTATCCTGGGGTGCAGTTTTTTGTTGTTTTGCGGTGTATGTGTTTGCATGAGTATTGGATGGAGGGAGTTTTGCATGAGTGTGTGCGCTGCTGGGGTGTAATTTTCCGTGTTGTTTTTTGCATGTGGTATTTTTCGTTTTTACGGTTGGTGACCTAACACCCCCCGCCACACGCCCTTGCGGCGGCTTGCGGGGTATTATGTAGATGTAGATGTAGATGTAGTGGGTGGTGTTAGGTCACCACCCGTAAAAGAGAATAAAACCACATGCAAAATCGACGTATTTATGCAAACCTATACCATTATGGCCGTATATATTCATGCAAAACTTCTCAATCTACACGCATGAAAATGTATATGCCATCAACCAACATACACATGCATATACAAATATAGTAAAACTCTATCCAATTACGTGGAAATTAGAATTGGAAAGCAAGAAGGGGGAACTCTTCTATCACATGGACATTCAACTTATATCCTCCGCCTCCAAAGAGACACAGGTAGGGAATGCGACACACTGCAGAAATTTTCCCAATAGATTTCAAAGTTTACCGACACGATAGAGATACAAGACCCGGAGGAGGGGTTTTCGTGGCAGTTAAAAGTCATTTTGAAAGCAGGCAAGTTTCATTTGAAAATAATAACATAGAAAGTGTTTGGTGCACCTTAATACGGACCAATCAACCCAACATAAATTTATGCTCTTTCTACAGACCTCCAGACTCAGATTTGAAAACACTTCACACCCTCAACGATCAAATTTACAATTTTACACGTAAATATAATAACAGCATAAACATAATTGGTGGCGACTTTAATCTCCCTGGTATAGATTGGGACAACAATATCGTTAAATCTGGGACCCGCGATCGTGAATCTTGCAATTCCATGATAAAATTGGTTCAAAGAAACTCCCTCCATCAAGCAGTACGCATGCCCACCCGTGGAAAGAACATATTGGATCTATTTCTTACAAACACGCCTGAACGTATTATTAGTGTATCAACTGATGAGGGCTTGAGTGACCATAAAGCAATTAATGTCCACTTGGACATAGAAATAAAAATGATTGTTAAACCAAAAAGAAAAATTTATAATTACCATAAAGCAGACTTTGAATCTTTTGCCAATCAATTAAACTCTTCACTACCCGAGTTCAAAACCCGCTTAAGTCATGTCAACGTGGAAGAAACTTGGACAGAATTTGTCAATATCATGCAAAAAGGAATCGTAGATTTCATACCTATAAAATACGTTAAAGCAAATCGCGACCCCAGGTGGTACAATAAAGACGTTAGAAAAGCCCTTCGAAAGCAGAGAATGCTACACTCTAGGGTAAAGAGGGCAGGCGTGAACACATCATCCCCTGAGAATAAACAATTATGGGACACATATAGATCCTCCAAAATTGAAACCAAAACACAATTACGTAGCGCTTTACTGGACTTTAAACGCAAAGTACTTTGCGAGCACTTGGACACTGACCCCAAAGCTTTCTGGTCATATGTTAGGGAAGTAAATGGGAGTAAACAAACCGTGGCTTGCTTAAGGGATTGTAGCAATATAATTCATACAGACAGTGAGGATAAAGCTAACATCTTAAATTCATTCTTCCAAAGCGTTTTCTCGAATGATGTTGCCACCGCATATCTCCAAGAAACAATACATACTCCACCCATGGAAAAAATAACAGTGGACCAACAAGGAATTCTAAAATTGCTTAACGAGATTAAACCCAACAAATCCCCGGGTCCCGAAAATATACCAGCTAGGGTGATAAAACATTTAGCTCCAAACATTGCCCCGTACCTTGAATTTATATTTAACAAATCCCTCACAGAGTGCAAAGTACCTAAGATTTGGAAAACCGCGCAAATAACGCCTATTTTTAAAGGTGGTGACAGGGAGGATCCCAGTAATTACAGACCTATATCTCTCACTTCTATCTGTTGCAAAATCTTAGAGCACATAATTGTCAGTTCAATAATGAGACACCTTGACAATATTAACTTTTTAAGTGACAATCAACACGGATTCAGGAAAACCCGCTCCTGCGAAACCCAATTAGGATTATTTACACATGATTTACTTTTATCGGGTGAGAGAGGTAGGCAAGTGGATGCCATCTTCTTAGATTTTCAAAAGGCATTTGATAAGGTCCCACATGGTAAACTCATTCATAAATTAAAGGTCGCGGGTATAAACAAGGGCGCCATAAGTTGGGTTAAAGATTTTCTTTCAGAGCGGGAACAGAGGGTAGTCCTTGATGGCGCTAGTTCCGACAGCGTTCGAGTCACGTCGGGGGTACCTCAGGGAAGTGTGATCGGGCCGTTGCTTTTCTTGATTTTTGTTAACGATTTGAACCGCGAAGTGAAAAGTAAAATTAGGATGTTCGCGGATGACACGGTGATCTATCGGGAGATATCTGGGGATGAGGATCGTTTTATTCTAGAGCAGGATTTAGGTTGCATTACTAAATGGTGTTCTAACTGGGGATTGACTCTAAATTATAATAAATGTTCAGTGGTAAATTTCTTTAAAAGATCAACGGGATTTGCTTACAAATTAGCTGGAGGTGACCTGGCAGTAGTTGATACGGTAAAATACCTAGGTGTCACATTCACAAAAGACTTAACTTGGGGGACTCACATACGTAAAGTCTGCGGTCAAGCATATAAAAGATTGGGATTCATTAGACGCATTGTCGGCAAAAGTGACTCGAAGGTCAAGGAACGTTGTTACCACGCTCTTGTAAGGCCTCATTTAGAATACGCATGCAGCGTGTGGGATCCGAGTGAAAAAGGCCTCATTCGGGAAATTGAGAAGGTTCAACGCCGGGCAGCCCGTTTTGTAAAAAATTCCTACGATAAAACGCAAAGCGTCACCGAAATGCTCATGGATTTGGGGTGGGAATCATTGGCTGAGAGACGATTCAATGCAAGATTGAAATTATTAAATAAATTTAGATCCGCATGTTTCAGCACCGAGGTCTCGCAAATTATTCGTACTCCTACATACATTGGTCGCTTGGATCATGCATATAAAATTCGGGAAATAGATGCCAGAACTAGCCGACTCAAGGACTCCTTCTTCCCACGGACAATACGGGATAGCAACTGCAGGGTTATAGATAGCAAAAATTCCACTTGCCACCCTCAGCGTCCAAAAAATTATTAGTTGTATTTAAATGCATGCTCTTCCACTAACCTTATGTGTTTTGTTATATTAACACATTCTTCCCGAATGACCTCATTCATGTTCTGTTCATCTGTTTTTAAGTTTCCCTTTCAATCCCTCGTCCCTCTCCGCGGGGGGAAATTCCTGCTACCTGCAACGTTGGGTCGCATTCCCTGCCTTTTAAAGACTCTTTGGGGGCAGAGTGTTTCGTGGTGCATTTTCATGTGGTGTTTCAATTTCTTGCTTGTTGTGTCCTGGCTTC
The DNA here is from genome assembly GCF_022747635.1 of Hetaerina americana. Taxonomy (NCBI): domain Eukaryota; kingdom Metazoa; phylum Arthropoda; class Insecta; order Odonata; family Calopterygidae; genus Hetaerina; species Hetaerina americana. Next base: position 25,134,446 of record NW_027286292.1, read on the forward strand.
CGTGTTGTAGGATGGCTTTCGTGCCGCATCATGGGGTGCAGTTTTTTAGTTGTTTTGCGGTATATGTGTTTGCATGAGTATTGGATGAAGGGATTTTTGCATGAGTGTGTGCGCTGCTGTGGGTGTAATTTTCCGTGTTGTTTTTTTTGCATGTGGTATTTTTCTTTTTTACGGTTGGTGACCTAACACCCCCCGCCACACGCCCTTGCGGCGGCTTGCGGGGTATTATGTAGATGTAGAGATGTAGATGCAGCAGGAGACAGTGGTGTGTCCCCCAAATAGCATGTTAGCGAAAACATCTTAGATTGAAACAAATGTTAATTTTACTCACGAAGTTCCCCGGTATATTAAATAGGAAGGGAATAAAAATAAACCACAACCAATTATACAATAAACCACCACCTTACTAAGACAGTCCAGTAGAACTTGAAAGCAAGAAGGAGAAAGTTCTATTAACTCACCGCGATGCAGTACGTGTGTAACCTCTTACGCTTCAGATAGAAAATATCGCACCCTACTATACGCTTCACCGGCATGGAGTGGCAGAATGACTCAGACGGCCTTCCACCACTTGGAGGTAACGGAAAGAGGGGCACTCAACAGTGTACTTGGGCTTGGCTGGAACTATGCCGCAGAAATTCTCCACGCCTTAACTGAAACTGCGCCCATTGGAGATGTCATCAAGACTCGCGCGACGGCCTTTTACGAGGAGCTTGAAGGCAAAAAAGAAGAGCACTTGCGGTCGATCGGCGGCTTAAAACCTGTCTCCTGGGAAAGGCACAAACGCCCAAGAGCAGCAACGGGACGGGACGACGACCAACCACCATTGAAAAGGAAAAGGAGTTGATTGGACCTTCCTTCATCGACGGGCTAAGAAGCCGCAAACACAGCAGCTGAATGATTAAATCATCGGGCAGCTGCAAGCCAAGCGTCAAGAGGGAACGTTTTGGCAAAAAAGAAGACGAGGACCCTACTATTGACAGCGAACGAAATGAGGCATCACTCCCGCGGAGAGGGACGAGGGATGGCAGGGAGTGGTGCTTAAGGGTTCAATGAAAGACAGATTGTTTTTAAATGTTCTCCGCTAGATGAATCTTCCTCGTTAATGCAGGAAGGGATTTGCCTACAAAATGCACGAGATCAGTGCAAAAAAGTACATACATATGAGTAAAAGTATGTATTTCCTATGCATCACGAATGGCAATAGGCAACATTGTTAGCTCTAACCTTACACTTACTAAACTGTATTGTCCTTGGGCAGGTGTTCTTGAGTCTATTAGTTCTGTCGTATATGTTTCGAAATTTTTTGTTCGTTCTCCAAACGACCAATTATGTTGAAATGCGGATAATTGACGAGACGTTCGTGCTGAAGCAAGTGGCTCTGAATTTATTAAATTAATTAAACCTACATCTAAATAATACCCCGCAAGCCGCCGCAAGGGCGTGTGGTGGGGGGTGTTAGGTCACCAACCGTAAATACGGTACGGGTACCAAGTAAATATACGGGTTAGCTTCCAGTTGGGAGTTACTGAGCCTTCTTCTATCAATTTAAGGAAAATATATTCTAAACACGGAGAAATATCTTCAGCTGATTCCATCCATATTCTAGCAAATATATCTTCCGGACCTGGTACTTTGTTGGTTTTGGTATTACGGAGCTCATATTCTATTCCTTTCTTAGTCAGTGTATAAATGTTGCTCGTGTGTTCCCAGGGTGTTTGTGAAAGCTTGTTTGGAGACGCTTGGAAAAAATTGTTTATAATATTTGCCTTTCACGCTATTTGTAATAAGATAACCGTTTTCCGTCATCAAAGAATGTACATTTGGACGCTTGCGCTGTATTTCTCTAAGGAAGAATCAGAATGATTTTTGATTTTCCCCAAGATATTCGCATAGCATTTTAGATTTGAAGTAGTGAAGTGCTTTGCGCATGATACCTTTTGTTTTACCGCGACATTCATTAAATTTCTGTCTGGGTGTGTTTATATAACCTACGTCACTACTTTTTAAACTCTTTTTAAAATCTGATTTTAGCCTTAATTACTTTCTTAATGCCGATCTGACATCTCTGTCGTACCAATTATGTTCCTTACTGCCGCATTTAAGTTTGCATGGAATGTACGTCTTCATTCATTCGCATATAATATTTAAGAAATGTTTCTAAGTATTCTAGATATCGGTTGTCAGGGTTTTTGTCTTGAATTCTGGTAATTTTTTTTTACAAAAGCTCGTAGTCCGCTGGAATTTGCCTTGTTGAGTAAGTATATTTTACGCTTTTTTTGTTTATTTTCACGAACTTAGTTTTTAATTTATTAAGTATATCGTTATGGCCACTGACCCCATCAACTATTTACATGATTGTAATGATATCGGGCGTAGAAGTTAAGAAGATATCAAGTATGCTGTGGTCCCGTGTTAGTGTTTTCAAAATTTGTTCTAAAGAGTTTTTTTGCGAATATATGGAGTTCTTGTTAAGAATCTTTTTTTGGCTGATTTTCCTACGCAGTACGAGACACAATCAATTGACAGTAGATTAATATCACCTGCAATTTTAATTAAACTGTTTCTATATTTGTTGTTGAGTGTGGATATTAGGTCGTTGAGCTTATGTATAACATTTGTATAGGAATCTGGAGGTCTGTTAAATAAGCACACGAATAGGCTCATGTCGTTGTAGTGCTTAATGTTGCACCAAACGCTTTCAAAGTAATTTTCTTCGCATTCATTACGCTGGCTATTGAGTTGTGAATTTACAGCAATGAATGCCCCCCACCCAATCCATGAGACGTGCTCCTTCAGTAAATCATGAAACCGTTTGGAAAACCTCACTATTTCATATACCTTCCGTGAACCAACTCTCCGTTCCAACCACTATGTCCGCCTTTGTACTGAGAAAAATTTGTTCAATATTCGATCTTTTGTTTCTAATACTACGTAAAGCTGGTGTTATAATTTTATAGGGCCTATAACTTATTGCTTGGGGATTTTCTGGATGCTCACAAAACTGTTTCGCGAAGATACGTCGTTAGCAGTGGCACTGGTTTTATAGTCACTCACATTACCATCTTGACCGTTTTTCGAGACACTAATTTAATTGATTCTACGTGATTAATCCGTCGTTTTAACGCAAGTGTTTATTTGTTTTTTTATTTTTGGGATCTGAGAGTCATGACCTATCCTAAAGTGACAAAAAACGATGGATCTTTCTATCTGTCCCCAAATATATGACTTGCGCTCTTTCCTACCAACTATGCTAAACCCTCGAAACGTGTCCCTGTAACCTACGCGCTGCCAACTGCGATTCCTTGGCAGTGTATTCAATCCCGGAGCGATTAAGGTGTAGCCAACACGATGACAGGACTGGTCTCAGATCAACTAAGTCTGCTTCAATTACTCGACAAAATCCCCACAATATTTGATTTAAACTCTCTAATTGGCCCCAAACGAGCCTTCCGCGGTCCATTACCGTCACAATGGTAGGAATACTTAAGTTTATTGGGACTTCAACTCCGCCTCAACCCGTTTCACCTATGAGTGCATTTCCTAAAATACGAGATCGTAGACGAGGGAACTGCTAATTGAGTTGAGGTTCATGCTGGAAATACAGAGTAAATATGATTTGAAATTTCAAATTGTGAACAGTGTTTATTAACATGATTTTGCAGTGGGACTTCAGAGCCGTTTCAGAAAAAACGTGGGTCGTTCATTCAGTCCTTAGGAAAAAACAGAAAAACAAACTATTTTGGTAGATTTTTTTATTTTTCAACATTCTCTTCTTTCAGCTGGATAAACTTTTTCCAGTGTTTCTCCATTTTTTTAAGCCGTCCAAACAGCAGCATTTCGGAAGGTCTTCAACACAAGCATCTGTTTTGGAGATGACCTCCTCCTTCGACCTGAATCGTTTTCCGTCTGGCCTTTTCTTCAAGTTAGGGTCTTAAAAAATGACTTTTGCGTGGGCCATGATGCCCAAGCACTCCGCCCACCCCTCCCGTATCAATGTTCGGCTCGGGGTTGCCCAGAGCAACGTCACCTTTCCATGATGCTGCATTCCCGGGAGAGTCTAACCACTTGAAGTTATCAATCAACCGTAGTTGCTTATCGGGGATGGCGGGTGCCAGCCATTGCACGGTAAAAGTACTGCAAGTACAAACGCAGACAGAGTAGTTGGAACAGAAAGTTGGCTCACGGGAGATATAGCAAACAATGAGGTTTTTCCAAACGGTTTCACAATTTACAGAAGGGACAGACCAAATAGGTTGGGTGGGTGAGTATTCATTGCAGTAAAGTCACATCTTAGTAGCCAACGATATGAATGCGACGTAGATGACATAGAAAGCGTTTGGTGCAACATTAAAGACTACAACGGCAGAAGCCTATTCGTATGTTCATTTTATAGACCCCCAGATTCTAACACAGATGTCCTACACAAGCTCGACGAACAAATATTCACTATCAGCAGCAGACAAAGCAACAGTATTACTATAATCGCTGGTGACACAAATCTACCGTCAATTGACTGGGACAACTACTGCGTAGGAAAATCTGCCAAAAACAGAGACTCATGCCAAGAACTCCTTCATATATTCACAAAACACTCCTTAGAACAAATAGTTAAATCACCAACACGGGGCCAAAGCATACTAGACATCTTTGCGACTTCTATGCCAGAAATCATTACTAACATTGAAATAATAGACGGAATCAGTGACCATAAGGCTATTCTTGTAGAGTTAAAAACTAGTTGGTCAAAATAAACAAAGAAAAGCGTAAAATATACCTATACAACAAGGCAAATTTTAACGGACTAAGAGAATATTTAAACATAAAAATACCAGAATACAAGACAAAAACACTGACAACAAATACAGAGAACACTTGGAATTATTTCTTAAATATTTTACGCGAAGGAATGAAGACGTACATCCCGTCCAAACTCAAATGCGACAGTAAGGAACCTAGATGGTACAACGGGGAAGTCAGATCGGCATTAAGAAGGCAAAGAATGCTACAGTCAAATTTTAAAAAGAGTTTAAAAAGTGACGATATAATTTATATGAATACAACCAAACAGCAACTAAAAGAATGTTGTAGTAAGACGAAAAGTATTATGCGCACAGCACTACTCTCTTTTAAATCTGAAATGCTAAGCGAATATCTTGAGGAAAATCCAAAGTCATTCTGGTCCTATGTTAGGGAAATACAGGGTAAACGTCCCACTGTTCACTCTTTGTAGACGGAAAATGGAGAAATCATTACAGATAGCGTGAAAAAGGCAAATATGTTAAACCATTTTTTCCAGAGCATCTACAACAAAAACACAAACGCACCAAACGATCCTCCAGACCCACCCGGGGAACACATGAGCGATCTTACACTGACCAAGCAGGGAATAGTACATCTGCTCCGTAGTATCAAAGCACACAAGGCACCTGGTCCGGAAGAAATACCCGCTGGAATATTAAAGGAATTAGCTGAAGACATTGCCCCATTTTTACATATTGTTTTTCTAAAATCGATAGAAGAAGGCTCAGTGCCTCGCGACTGAAAGCTAGCCCATATAACTCCCATCTATAAAGGCGGCGATAGGGATAAACCAACCAATTACCGACCCATTTCCTTAACATCCATCTCTTGTAAAATATTGGAACACATTATTGTCACTAACATTATGAGAATTATTGATAGTAATAAAATACTAATCCACAACCAGCACAGATTTAGGAAAAGCAGATCTTGCGAATCACAACTTGGTCTCTTCATTCACGATATACTTAGATCGGGAGAAAACAACACACAATTCGATGCAGTATTCCTGGATTTCAAAAAAGCCTCCGACAAAGTCCCACACAATAAATTGTTACATAAACTTAAATACTATGGGATCAATGAGAAAATAATTAATTGGATTAGAGACTTCTTGTCAAACCGCAAACAAATAGTAGTCATAGATGGGTTGTGCTCAACGGAGAGAGATGTAACTTCGGGCGTCCCATAGGGAAGTGTAATAGGGCCTCTTCTGTTCTTAATATACAGTAATGACTTAAAGACTCACGTAGGTAGCAATCTGAGGTTATTTGCTGACGACACGGTGGTATACAGGGAAATAAGGAGCAAACTAGATCGCGAGCTACTCTCTAGAGACTTAGACAATGTCTCGGAATGGTGCAATAAATGGGGATTAACACTTAATATAGATAAATGCGCAGTTTTGAAATTTTGGAACAAAGGAAGTGACGAACAGGATATAAACTACAAAATAGAGGGTTCAGTATTGACTACGGCAAATCAAGTTAAATATTTGGGGGTTGTTCTAACACCACGCCTTTCATGGGGAGCACATATCAGGACAATATGCGGATCAGCTTTAAAGAAACTTGGCTTCATAAAACGGTTGGTGGGGAAATGAAATGAAAAAGTTAAATGGAGCTGTTATTTTACTTAACTTAGACCTCATTTGGAATATGCCGCAAATATGTGGGATCATTGGGAGAAAATTTGGCAAAAAGAATTAGATAAAGTCCAGAGAAAATCTGCTAGATTCGTTAAAAATTGTCATGATAAGAACACAAGTGTGACAGGTCTCTTAGGGGATTTAGGCTGGGAACCACTTGAAGTACGGAGAGAACAAGCGAGGCTTAGACTTTTAGAAAGGTTCAGAGCAAACGAGTTTAACTATGACACTGAAGGAATTATAATGGCCCCACACTACTTAGGTAGATCAGACCACAAAGATAAACTAAGGGAGATATATTCCAGGACAGATAGGTACAAATACTCATTCTTTCCCCGAACAATCAGAAATCACAATAGTAAGAAACCGAAGTAACTTTAGAAATATTGAAAACACTGAATTTACTAGTCGGAGCAAAGTTAAACACTGCAAAGCTGTAGGTATACTTTCAGGTGCATGTGCATGTAAGATGTAGATTGAGTGTTTGCATGTGTGTGGGGTGTAAGTGTTCTTGCATGAATGAATGGCATGTTTTTTTTTGTGGATATATGATTTTGTGGTTCTTGCATGCGGTTTTTTTTCCTTTCTAAATTACGGATGGTGTCCTAACACCCCCCGCCACACGCCCTTGCGGCGGATTGCGGGGTATTAAGTTGATGTAGATGTAGATGTAAGAACTGTGGATAACGTCCAGCCATCCCTTAGGATTAGGACTAATCCTAAGGGATAGCTTTGAATTGGCTGAAGGGATTAGGATCTTTCCCCTAGCTTCGCGTTACCCGGCGATGACCGGCGAAGTGATCAGTCAAATCAGAGCCCCACTCCCGCGTCTGACAGCAGGATCTTCCGCTTGTGTACTCCATCAACCTTTAGGCTGACCGTCAAGACTGGGCCCACGCACAGAGTAGGATGCTGGATTTTGTGTTTTGTAAGGAGTCACAAAATATTTATTTAGTAGCTGTGTCCATCTAAAAAGCTACCTTAACCGGTATATTACCTAATAATAATGTTATATATATATACATATATATACATATATATATATATATGTATACATACATATACATATATATATACATATATCTATATATATGTATATGTATATAAAAAAACCATAAACACAGTAATCAACCCGAAGGTCGGTTTGGTAGGTGATGGTAGAGTTCACCCAGTACTAAGCCCTATACGGCGTGGGTGTGAAATTCACACATCAGGGTAGGGGGGGCCAGTTCCTTTCCCTGTGCCGGTTATGGCTTCCCAGGAAGACCTGGTACCCGAAAAATCACTTTAGCTGGGGTGGAGCTGCAGGTGTCCAGAGTGCCTCACCCAGGAATCAAACCCGGGACCCTCCGATCAGCAGTCCAACGCTCTACCCACTGAACTACGACGACCCATATATATATATATATATATATATACATATATACTTATAAATACATATATACTTATATATATATACCTGTATATATATGTGTGTGTATATGTATATATATATATATACATATATATATATATATATATATATATATATATATATATATATATATATATATATATATATATATATGTGTATGTTTTTGTCTGTGTCCACTAGTGCTAAATTTTATATATTATTATTCACGTCATTGAGACTTTCAAAAAGTATTATATGCATATATACAGTTATACAGGTACATACTATATACCACATGGTATATACACACACACGAGATCTGTTCAGAAGGTTTCCAGTCATCCAGTATTTTTAGGATGGTAGCCTCTACCTAGAAAGAGAATGAGGTCTCATTCTCCTTCAAAGTACTTTCACTTTGGACCTTCACACACTTATCTCAGCGTCTCTCACTTTTCATAACAATTGGCAGTTTTTTTCGGAATGGTCATCAGCTGCCTCGTCGCATTCTGCTTTCACTCTTCAGCCGACTGATAGGAAGACTGCGATTTACAGAGCTGGGCAAGCTATTTTTCTCAAAATATTGCATGGCCTGATACTTTCCAGGCAGACCTCGTATAATTGATTATTTGCTTTGAGGCATACCATTGGTTTCTCAAAACTGGAATGATAGCACATCTGTTGAGCTATTCTCGAAAAATATCAGTGATTTCACGAGATAAACGTTTACATGGCAAATGGAATGTTACTGCTCCAACTTTCATTTTAGTTCGTTTAAAAAAGTGTAGCTTATAATGCTCAGATTTAGTCAAATATTTGAAGGCATAACTCAACACTGTTAACTGTTTCAATTTCAGCATGTTCTTCTGTTATAGTATTATAATACACCGCAGTAATGTTAAATATTATCTGAAAATAATTAACTTATGACATGTTCTTCAATGATTTTTTTGCGTAGGCTAATCTTAGGTATTTTTATAATATTGCCATTTTCAACGTGCTCACATGGTGCACAAATTCTAAACTTTTCCGCTGCAAAAACGTTCTATTGTTGTTACCATCAAGCTTTTGCAACAGCTTCACTGAGCTATGTGTCGTAGATAATTATGACATTATAGTAATGATTTTTTTGGTCAGAGGATAGAATCATTTCCTTTAGTTTTTCATTTCATTTAAACTCCTTAATTATCGCTCAAAAATAAGAAACTAACCCAAACCCAGTGAAAAAAGAACCCTCGCCGTTCATGCTTCTGAAATATTTTGGATTACCTTTACGAATGGAGGGCTGAGGTTAAAATGAATAATCGTAAGTGTGACGGCAACGATTATTCTCTCTCGATCGTGGAGAAGCGCGTTGTGGAAGTCAGTGACGTCCGACTCTTTCAAGCTCCATAGTTTCCACATAGAAAATTACAGGGGTGGAAGGTGCATCATCGAGGTATTGTTCCCCCAAAGGTGAATCCCACCGGGAAAAAAAAATTCCAAGAATGTCGCTCCACCCACGCCTCAGAGGAAATGGGTTTCAATCACGGCCCGAAACCTCCCTTCAATATCCCGCCCTTCACCCTTCCCACGAAACCATTCCTCCCTTCCTCTCCTGCCACCCCACCTCCAGCCCCTCACCATCGATCCCGCGATTACCCTATTCCCGAATACAAAGCTTTCGCTCCGCTGCTGGGTAATTCCCCCTCGCGTGCGTGCCCCGTGCCCTCTCCTCCTTCGCACTCCGTTTGGATAGGATTTGCTACCAGCCGAATACGGAGGAGGGGGGAAAAAAATCTTTCTCCCTCCCGCGCACCTATCCCCATACTTAAGGTTAGCCTTGTCGAGCCTCGGTGAAATGTCGCGATTACCGACTTCCCGGAGGGCGGTCGCGTAGGCGTCGGGAATAGGAGCCGAAGTGAGTACCATCGCTGCGCAGGTTGCAGTGAAGGTCGGCTCTCTATCCCCCCCGTTCAAGCGTTTGTATTTAAAATTCCACCCTTAGTCAATTAAGGTCGGATAGGTGACAGAACTTTCCTTCGTAGTACCGGAAGTTAGTTTGATAGGTTTCTACTTCGGTTTAATTGAAAGCTTATGATATTTTCTCCGAGGATGACTTTTATTCCAAGTTGAATTGGTTCGGGTGATCCCTTCTCATCTAAAACTCCAAATTCCATCATTAATCTTCCTCTCTATTCAACTTGTACTCTCCATTTATTTTCCGACCTTCATCTCATAAACCTTCTTTGTACCCCCATCCTTTTGCCTCAAAGATTAGGTTTTGGATCCATACAATGATACACTTCTTGTTTTAGTCTTTACGTATTTACTTAGAGTACGTGTCATGAATTTCCATACTTAGTTTGTCAACAAAACGGTGATACCTTTGCAGCGGTCTTTTATATTCAAGAACAAGGTCAAAGCGGTTAACCGAAGAGCTAAGGAGTTTCAAAAGAGCAACAGTTGGGCGAGGAGAACATTGAGCTCTTCCACTCGAACTCCGGAAGTCTTGATCTAAAATAAAATGGGGAACTTAATACAAATGGGGAACTTAATACAAATGGGGAATGATGGAGAGAGTGTGTTTGGCTCGGCTTCTTTTATAATTATGAAATTAATTCGGAATTCTTTTAGCAGGACGCGATATACTTTTCCTCGTCTTACACTATCTTTCAACGGCGTTCGCCGCTGCATACTTTCCTGTAAGTAGACACGACCGCCCTTGGTAAATAGAGAAAGAAGCAATCTATTGTGAAGCATCAAATTATGTTCACCGAAAGGTTGCTTATGTCATAACCTTTGGGTCCCGTCAACAAAATCGGATACAGTCGTTAGACCACAGGCCAAAGTGACCATATTTATGGTTCAGAATTTCTTATGTTAACCTGTAGTGAAATAAGGTGAAATCTGGGATATTGCATGAAAACTCATTATATATTTTGCTTTTATTTCGATTGCGGGTTGTGTAAGACAAAGTGGTATTGATATCACCCAGGAGTCATATTTCTTAATTTTATTTGGCAGATCCCATCTGCTACATCTATTGAGGAGTTTATTTATTTTGCATTAGTTCGAAAACAGCACTTCGACCTTGACACCGGACTTTGAACATTGATTTAAAAATTTGACAATTAGCCCTTTAGTGTAAAAAGCTAACTTTTTTGACTCATTTTTGTTCAAAAATTAAAACCTCGTGCTCCCATGAATGATATGCAGTTCGAATCTTACAGTTTCTAATATCTATAATCTTCCATTCTTCAAATATTAAAAAGATGCAATTGCGAAAGATCTCCTTTGAAATTGTCCTTAATTATTGTTCTCCATATTTAAAACGGGTCCTTTAAACCTTAAGACATTTTGAAGTATTGCTCAACTAATGATATTCTTTTCTTTTCCATTTCAAATAACGTTCAGTGCGGTTTAATGCAATTCAGGGCAGCATGATTCGCTTTGGCGAGCCCCATTCGGAATTCGCCCACTTTTTTCCCTACGGTCGCAATCGAAATAATGCTATTGAATATCAGTGCACCCCTTTAGTAATTATTTAACCCCAACCCTGGTTCCTTAAAAAATACTGGATTATCAGTCTTGCATTTCGAAGACCGCCCTTTTTGGAAAATATTGGTCAGCGGTCGCTACCAACACTTGCCAAAGTGATCTACGCCTCCTTTATTCCTAGGAAATACTGATGAGTCTCTAAGTCCACTGTTTATTCCATGGTGATAAATGTATGCCCGTCGCCTGCAACGAAAGGATTATCAGAAAAAGTTGCTCGTTAAAATGATTTTCCCAAAATTATGCCTAACTTAATTGGTCCTAATTAGCTTTCGGGAAAGTGAAGGGAATGCTATTTATAAGGGCATATAACAAAATTATCCCTTCCATTTTACGTGCATACTTTAGGGAATAAGTAAGGGGTCTTTCAAGTCAGAAGGCTTGAGCGATTCCCCTCAATAACTTTCTCTAAATAGTTGAAAGGAACCATATCCGAAATGCATGGTGTAACTAAGCCAAAGATTTTCTCCGGTTAGTAATGGGGTCGAGTCTAAAATTTTATCGATTCAGAACCCTAAAATCTATTCGCTTTTTCATCAAATCTTGAATGATAAATATTTTAATGCTAAAATTTTGAATTCTCTATTCTAAGGTATCAATTGACTGCTTGTGTTTAACTCAAATTAAATTCAGTTTCATATTTCATATAACAATTTGAATCTACTGTAAGTTTTATCATATTTTCTCCGTAAAAATTTAAGTTTTCAGTAATTTAAAATTATAATCACTTCTAATTTCAAATATGGATCACTTTTTTCAAATATTTAATGCTACATATCTGGTGAAAGACCACATTTCTTGTCCTATAACATTTAATGACCACGTTTATGGTTTTCTTTCACTTACGTTGCAAAATGGCATCATCCGTGCGCATCCGTTGCTATTCACTCGTCGGGAGAGCCATCATTGAACTTGGAGACGTCTTACAGGGGTGATTTTAATGTCATAAAAGTCCCAAAGTTCCTTCATTTATTTATGAAATGTAATATAACTTTTATAAGAGAGTTTATAGACCATTTTGGAGCATGTAGCACTCGCAGTGAAAATAGGATAATATTCGTTGATCGTTGCGACGTCACTGTCAATATTTTCGGGGGTTATTTTTAAGGCAGAATTTTCCCGAGCGTAAGATTCGTTCAGCCAAGATTGGAAATATATGGTCAAAAAGATTTCATTCGTCAGAAGATGCTTTAAAATTTGTCAATAAATATTTTCACGTTTTCATTAGAGTTCATAAATTGTAAATGTCATTCTCTGGACAGATTCTATAATTTTAAAATAATAATTGACCAAAAATACTTGTTAATTAAAATACGGACGTAATATCGTAAGATCAGGTGCAAAGTTGTCTTACGAGTTAACGAGCTCGCGCTGGACTCATATTGTATGTGTACCTTAATGCATCGGAAATGATACCCACTATTTCTTGCTTTGCAAATAATAACAATGAAGGAATCGTTTAATCGGAAGGAGACGTTTAAGTACATTAATATTTAACTTAAACTTTACGCTTAGATTGAAATTCAGCTCACATATTGATGGTCAATGTTTTGGTGTAATATTATGATATGATAGTAGATCAACAGATTTTTTAGTAGTGAACCGCATACATGCATAAAAAAATTTGTAAACGTTCATTACATTACCGATTTTTAATAGCTTAGAAATAAAGTGTAATAATTGGGATCACGATCGATTCAAGGCAGGCATACTTACTCGAATTCCTGTAGATTTGTTTCGAAATTGATGACATGGGACTCGAGAGAAAATATGGTCAAATGTCGCGACACATTTCTCCAATGGCGCAATCTCAGGGAAATCCGCACGACCGGGATTAAGAGTCAGTTATTTCCTAAAAGGATTCGATTCAAATATCAAACACATAGATTGCATAGGATTCGACCAAATTCTAGTATCCCGACCCATATCCATATCTGATATTTGAAATTATAGTTTGCTTCGCTCTAAATCTTTCGACCGTTGCCATTCACACGTTAGCGGGGAATTGCTAACTCCGTGCAATGGAGGCCAGTGCCTTTCTTTGTGTTTGCCTGGACTATGCCAAGAAGGTATGATGATGTCCACAAAGTCGCAGAGTTTTGATGTTGGACAGATTTGCACAAGACGTCGCGCCGGATATGATACCAGGGCTCTCTGATCAACATACACACTGGGATTATCAAATGACCTGTCCCCCACGAAGTATTATGTTAAGTAAATATTAACTCACTGCTGCTCTTATCATTGCTTAAATTTCTGATCGAATGCAAGGATACTTGACAGCTAACCCCTGCAATGAAAGACGCGTGAGCGTTCGTGAAAAGTGCTATTGCCTTAAAAATTATGTTGAAAACGCAAGAAAATATATTTGGGGCTCTCTGGATACCATGAGAGAAGGATCGAAAGAAAAATGGCCTAGCATTCATTTAAGCGTAATAATGTTTCATTGAAGGGTTAAAAAAAATTAATAAAACGTTTAGTCATACAAATTGAAACTACTTGTGTTGAACAAAGTTTCTTTACATTAAAGAGATTAAATATTTATATCAGGCCTAGGATAGCAGAATATAGAATGGTTGAGAACAAAGGCCACATTGATCTCAGTTACTACTGATTTTACTGTAAGTAAAATTTCACGATGTGGGTGGCCTTCCTGAATATTATTTTAAGATTTAAGGTGACCCACACCATATTATATTTTTTTCTATATTTTCTATAGTTTATAACACTTACCCTTACCAAAACATCCATTATCTTAACTCCTAGAGATAGATTTGTGTGAGAAACTTTAGGAACGATTTTTCAATATCCTGAGTGGTATATTCACAGGCAGTTTTAATCATATTTATTAATATGGTAGCATCTCAATTAAAGCAATATATATCTTTGCGCATATTTTGAAAAAAATAAAACACTCCAATATTTGGTAATGTACGAGGGTCATCCGGAAAGTAGTACCCGTTCGTGAAATAAAGACACAAAAGTAAATATTAACAAACATAAAAAAATTTTATTTGAAAGAGGATACTTTAAACTACTTCTCAACATAATCTCCAAGCAAATTAAGGCATTTGTCATAACGTGTGACAAGTTTCTGTATTCCTGCTGCATAGTCCTTCGCCGCCAGCTCATTGAGATACGCGAGGGACCCATCTTGCACAAATTTTTGCATAATGCAGATGGTGTTTAACAATTTCATGAACAATTGTTCGAGAAACATTGGGAAAATGCTCACAGATGTCATCAATTGTGACGCGCCGATCGTTCCTCACGAATTCGTCAACTGAGCTCACCAGTTGGTCTGTAATGACAGACGGTCTCTCCGAACGCTCATCGTCGTGTGTGTTCCCCCTCCCCATGTTGAAGTTGCGACACCACCGCCGAACAGACGACTCGTCCATTACATTGTCTCCATACACCTCCTTTAATTGGCGATGAATATCACATGGGCGAACGTTTCTTGCATTGAGGAATTTAATCACTGCCCTCACTTCACAACTGGCGGCGTTCTCAATTTTTTTAAACATTGTAAACAATCACAGAAACAACACAGGCAATGCTAGCGTCACGCAACTTGGCTCAGAGAAGGCAGACAAGCCACTGAAGCTATCTGACCTCGTCCAGCGGCTACTCGCGTCGTCAGCACTTCATGCGGCACGAACGGGTACTACTTTCCGGATGACCCTCGTACACTATGATTTGACCGTAGAGATTTCCTCAAATCGCATTAATTTGCAAAATGGGGAAATTTAAGCTGCCATAATTAATAAAAGCGATAAACATTGGCTGCAATGCTAACATACTAGCAAACTTACAAAGACAATCATTTAAATCGCAAAATCGTAGTGACAAAAGTAATTACCAGCATTGTAATTCAAACTCTAGTATTAGAATCATGTGAAATTGGAAATGTGAAGCCCACACCGTAAAAGATACATGTATTTAAATTCAGCCATTAATTTTTAGATTTTCTATGACTTCGTCCGTGCATTCGTCGATTGTGTTAACAGTGTGATATTGCGAGAAGTTGGATATTCAAAAATGAAAGCTACTCACTAAAATCCCGTGAAAGATAGAACACAGTTTCGAAATGACGTGTCCCTGACAAATTTTCTAAGCCAGACGGGTCCCATAGAAATTTGAGCTACGCCTTTACTTTGATGTAGCCCTGAAATATTACAATTATTGAACTAATGCCTATCGGACTTGTTTGAAAATTCATATCAATGCGATTACCATAAAATTGTGCAACTTACGCACCAACCTATAACGTTTGATGTTGAAATTATATCTATTACGAGCTGTTATAAATTAATGCTAGCTTCTAAATGGCGAAATAAAAGTTATCTCGAAGCGAAAACTCAGATGAAAAGCAATCTCTTTTCGAAGAGAAGGTAATCCGAAATCCCTGAATGCTAGTCTCTCCCCAAGCAGAAACATGAGAGATGGGCCAGTGCTCGAGTTTCTTTCAGTAGTGGAGAGTCAATGGAGTGAAAAGAGATGCTTAGTGAATCAAAGGTTTATGCGTAATTGACTCCGGAACGAGCCTGGATCCCTAGGGAGGAAGGAAGTAGGGCAATCTCTGCAGTCATTTGAGGCCGGAAATGGGCTTCTATTGACGAGCGTCCGATCGCGTTGCCAGCAGAAAACTTAAGTAATTTATCCTTGTTTCCATTCTTTGGCGATAATTGGAAAACTTCTGTGGTGTATAACGATGTGACTTGATTGAATTGCTAGGAACACCATTGTTTCAGTCCTTCGAATGGCTTATGTCATATTTAGGTGTGAGGAATTGGCCGTAAACAAATTCTCATTCTAATTATGTCAGGTATCTATCTTCATAACGCTTATGAAACTTGTGTGCCTTAGAAACGTTTAATTCTCTCTGCATATATTGGCACATGATCTTCATTACTTTCACCTGGCATTTAAACCGGTCTATTTTGCCATTTACTCATGTGATTTTCCATATTTACATGCCACCTTTTCGCATACAAAGAAATAGGATTTACAGGTTTATTTAATATGCTGTAATCGGCAAAAGACAAACCAGATTTTGGAGGATCGAATAGTTTAAATTGGGATTGATTAATGGAGCGTAGAAGCAGGGGCATTTGGAGTTCTCTGGTCCTTTAAGCTACATCAATGAAAATAATTACTATATTCTCTGTGTGCAGTGTGAGAGTTAGTAAATCGATCACTCTATTGATGGCAGCAATATTTTGACGTTATTTTTGGAATCATGTTATTAAGTATTTTTTCATGCGGAATGTGAAAAAACTTATCATCAGGAACTTGTTCATTTTTGTTTACCTAATTTTCAGCTATTGCATTTCAGTTCATGTTTTCATTCATCTCGTCATGAATATCACTGAAGCGGCATTGGTGAATGTACAGTAAATTAAGTCATGATTAACAAACAGATTTTTCAGCTCTTTCTGCAAGTTTAATGTCGAGATTTAGGGAAGAATTCATACTCTTCGGAACGAACGCGGAATTTTCAACCTTTTTATATTTAATTCAATATGTTTTATTGGCCAAATTCATTACAATCAAACGTAATATTAAAGATTTAGGACATTTTCACCGAATGTTGCTAAAAATCAACAAAATTAAATTTTAAAATGTTGTGCGAGTAGATTAAACACCAAATTTCTCATCCATTTTTCCTAAAGTTAGGGCAGAATAGAGCGGGTATGTTTTCTAGATGAAATTTGTAACAAATTTTTATAACTCTGTAATCTGTAAATTAATGAAGCAATAGAGAAAGTTAGAAAATTATCCTGATTGGGAATTGAATGTTTGAATGAGTATTTGCTTTTTTCCATTAAAAATACATAAATTCCATATCAACTACTGATTTATTTCCAGCATCAGCGTAGAATTTTACGGATAATTCTCTGTATTTGGCTGGCGGTAGAAAACGATATATTTTTTCACTTCTTACCAGTCTTTTAAATGCATCAAAATGAATAGTGTTGGCAACTATTTCTTTAAGTATTCATCCAAAATTCAATAAAATGAGACAACCTTCTATATCTCATATCCAAAATAATAAGGTACGAGGGGGTATCGTGAACCTTTAACCATTAATAAAAATTATCGAGGTAGATATTAAACTTTTTTTATTATTCTTAAGACTTCTCTAGATTGTCACCATCCAGCGTTATACCTTTCTCCCAGAGTTTATTGACCTTTCGAAGACCGTCATTTTAAAAATCCGTTGCAGGTTACGTCAAAAGCCTTTGTTTCACCTCTTGTATGACGTGATTTGTGTTGTCAAATATCCAACACTGCGATGGTTTCTCGAGTTCTGGGGACAAGAAAAAATCACTTTGGGAGAAAACGGTAGAATAGGGTGAACGTGGCGAAATTTCAAAGCCACATGGCTTTGATTACTCAACCTCACATTGAGATGAGTGAGCAGTTGAATTGACGGCAATAAGACCTTGGTAGTCATACCTCCCCGTTTTCTTTTCAGAGCATCGCGCAATTGGTTCATTAGTGTGTTTGATATTAGGTACCAGTGACGGTCGGACCCTTTTCAAGGTAGTTTAATGAGAGACTCCACGACAGTCTCAAAAAACA
Source organism: Hetaerina americana (assembly GCF_022747635.1). Classification (NCBI taxonomy): domain Eukaryota; kingdom Metazoa; phylum Arthropoda; class Insecta; order Odonata; family Calopterygidae; genus Hetaerina; species Hetaerina americana. The sequence continues at coordinate 25,152,412 of NW_027286292.1, forward strand.
GGCAGCATAGCCTTCCCCGAGGACCTCTACACCATAACGGGGTGAATGGGGAGGAAGGAATTCTCTTGGGCAGAGGTGAATGTGCTTCCAGATATTGCTCATCTCTTTCGCGTCAGGATCATATTTAAGAATCCAAGAACTTCTGAAAATGAGTCAGAAGTCGTGGAACCCAGCGTGCTGACACTTTTAACATGTGCATTAATTCGAGAATAATTTTCTACACACTGCCGTATCTACGGTCAGTTAAAATCATGATCAATTGAATGGGTGCTCTTCGGTCTAATAGGATCAGTTCCTCCACTTTCTTCACTGTGGCAGCATCGTCCGTGAGTGATGGTCTTACACTTCTTGGATTTTCTATGTGGGACGCGTGGATAGGTTGAAAATTTCTTTTCCACCTCACAGCCGTGCCATATGACGAGCTATCATTTCCATAAAGAGTCATCATTTCATCGCAGAGTTGCTAGGCACTCTAACCTTACAAATAAAGGAACTGAATCCCACTGTGAGCCTATATCTTCTCCGTACTATGAGTTACTTAAACCTTCGGCTTACCGAAACGAAAAAATCAAAATTTGTATCTGTAATTTTAAAGTATTTGTATGCAATGATGAAATAATTTGCAGAAAAAATTTAATGTTGATATCCATGTTATTTATTAGGATTAATTACCTAAAAGCGATAACCTCACGCACATGAATTCCCTACGTGATGCTATCATGACAGTAGGAATAGTGATTTCCTTTGGTCCACGTAGCTCACGCGATGTGCCGAAGGTTAGCTTATTTATTGAATAAACTCATGCCGCTTACAGTTTTGAGAGATTTTCCATGATGTGCTCCATATATTTTCCTAAAAGAGTGTAGTTTATGCTTCTATTTGAATAAAATACCGAAGTTCCAAATTAAAGAGATAGCTTAGGGATGAACCAGCAATATTGCTCGTAGTCGTCGCAAATACTGGCGCACAATGGAATAAAAACTTGTCTCCGTGACGGCATGATCTGATGTAAATTTGAGACTTTGAAACCATAAGAATTTTCCGTTAATAAAAAGTTTGTTTGGGCCATTAAAATTAAAGAGATGGAAAATGGGCGCTTCCCTTGGTGACGCTGTTTGCAAACACGAGTAATGTGCTCGTCTTGAGTCATAAAACCGCTTTTAAAGCTACCATTAACGTGATAGCTCGAGTAATATCCAACATAACAGAATTCAGTTGGAGCCACCTTCTAGTTTCGTCCTTCTCTGATTTCATCAAACGTTATTATTCAGTCTATCCAAAAATATGCACCAGTGGCGGCGCTCCATTCTCATCTCGGGAATGTTTCTTGAAACTATCCCTGCACGGTTGTTCCTTAGATGTCAACTTATTATATTGGTTTTAGTTACACCCACCATAAATGTAATTTCCGCTCAAATCATGTCACGAAATGATAGAACTAATACCATGTTGTAATTTATTATATCCAACTGGAATATATTTGTTGTATTTTTGATGTCATATCATCCTTTTCATTTTATTCCTAGACTAAATCATTGATAGACAATCCTAAAAAGAAACGGAGAAACAGCAGCAACCTGAGATATATTGAAGAGCAGAGCAGTTCACATTGAAGCACTATAAATGTTTCTATATTATTAGTTTACATTGAATTTGCGGGATCTACTAGCTCAAATAGTATTGCGCAAAATCAATCAAGGAGATAAACCTTAGACAAAAATCACTTCCAACTCAGAGACGAGATTTGAACCCATCAAGATGCCTGATAATGGTACATCGCCATTTTATTACCGTTGCTTGCATGAGATTCGTGAAAATCTTATCCAAGTCTAGGAATTTTTCTTAAAACAAAGTGATACTAGAAGCTTAAATTGCAATAAGAATAAAATTGGGAAATGCATTTTATGACTGAAATTTCCTTAAAAATCTGCTGCTGTTACTCCTTGGGTGTTCATTTACTAAACCATGTCATTCAGTTTTCATATAAAGGTATAATTATGTGTCTTTGATACTTCTTATTTTGCAAAAATGTTGGTAGTTGAAGTAAAGTATTAGTGAAAAATAGTTGAAAACAATGTGAAGATATTAGTTTAAATATTCAGTCAGTCTTGGTTAACTCTGTCTGAAAATATCAATGATTAAGATAAACTTTCAATGTCTACATTTGGACGAGTCCATAATGGCGTTGACTCCATTGTAATTCTATGCTAATGCTAACATTTCAAAGGTCGTCATAGATGTATTGAAAAAATCACACTAAAACGAAGAATCGTCCATTCGCTTGAAGCTGTTCATAGTTCATCTACATAGATCAGTCTGAATTCATTTTTCCATTTCGTATAGCACACGAAATTTATAGAAAACTCCTTTTAAAAACTATTTATATATTTAGGACAGAAATGAACAGAGAAGAGAGCCAAGGTCATTACGTTTAATAAACGTCTGCACATTTGTGTGGGTTCTCCATCCGAAAACCGCTTTGCAGGTTCTTTTCAGGGATTTTGAGTGAAATTTTTTCCCTTTCGTTAACTCCTCAAACACCCTTCCTCTCCCTCATCTCTTATACTTCCCACCTAGTGATGATACCCCCTGCCACACGCCTTTTAATGTTGATTGCGGGGTATTTTGTAGATGTTGACTCGATAAAAATGTTCATTCCTATTCATGAAATTCAATTCATATGTGGAAGCAATACTTCGGTTTATTTAACTCGATTTAGTAGTTTGGTTGGTAAGGTGCCAAAATGATCTGGGGCTCAAATACCAATACTCTCATAAATGTCTCAATAACTGGATCATAAAAAACCAAAACCTATTTTTTGAAGTAATCTACCGGTTAAAATAGCTTTTTAGATGGACACAGCTACTAAATAAATATTTTGTGACTCCTAACAAAACACAATCCAGCAACCTACTCTACATCAGGTCCCTCTTCATCTCTGAGTACTTCCATCCTCCCTTCATTACGTCCAACATCCCTATCCTTTTTCTGCCCTTTCCTCGTTTGTTTAGCATTCTCCCATATATTAAATTCTTCAATATCCCACTGCCGATCAATACACCCTTTATCCATTTTTCCTTCCTCCTTAGGATTTCTCTCAACGACACCCTCTCCTCGCCCACCGTACCTAGCACGTCCACATATGTTTTCCTTTCCGTCCATTTCACCTTCTCCATCCTTCTCCACACCCCCATTTTGAAAGCCTCCAGCTTTAGTGACTTTTTTTTCCGCGCAATGCAAAACTACGCTTCATTTCAAAGTTTTAACAAGTCTTTTCTTAACATCCTTACTCAACATCCCAGTCATCAACTCCCTCCTCCTTGTGAAAGATTCTTTGCTGAGTGCGATTCTTTTCCTTACATCCCCATTACTTGGACCATTTTGATTCAAAACGCTTCCGAGATACGTTAACTGTTCCACCTGTTCCAGTTTTTGACCTTCTTTCTTAATGTTAACCTTGGCCTTTCTCTTTCTGGAAAATAGCATAACCTTTGTTTTATCAATATTGATTCTCACCCCATACCTGTCGCACTGAATTTCCAATTCACTCAGCAATGCTTCTGCATCTACATCAATATCCTGCGAGCCACCAAAAAGGTGTGTGGCAGGGGGTGTTACACCAGGAGGAAAGGGTAGGGGATGAGGGGGTTAGGGTTTTTCAATGCTTGCAACCCCTTGGCTGACTGACGCACTAGGGCAAGGGCATCAGCAAATCTAACTGATTTTTTAAATTCCCCTCCTACTTTCATTCCTACCTCCAGTTCTTCCCATACCTCTTTAAACATTTCCTCCACATATACGTTGAACAGCACCAGTGATAACGGGCACGCTGTTTTACATCTCTTCCTAACAATTCCCATCCGGACTCCCCGTTCCCCACTCGCACCTGAGCAGAGTGAGGCATGTACAGGTTGCGGATTAGCCTCATGTCCCTTCATTCAATTCCTATTTTCTGCAATTTACTCATTAGTTTTTCCCAATTCACTCCATCAAACGTCTTTTCACAATCTACGAAACAGGCAAATACGCCCGGATTGTATCGTATATTCCTCTCGATTAGTGATCTTACTATTTGAATGGCATCACGCATGCCTCTCCCATTCCTGAACCCAAACTGATAATTCCCTAAGTAATCATTTTCCATACTCTCTACCCTTTTACTGATGATCCTGAGAACAACTTTAGCCGAGTGGGACATCCAACTTATTGTTTTGTATAAAACCAATTACTAAATGTTAAATTTTTACGAACATTTTCGCGAAATATTTAAAGAAGACAAGAAATTTCTTTATTAATTTGAAGAAATAATAACCTTAGAATAATTTCAATATCTTAATTTTAATTAAAGATATTAACAAAGTTTAAGTGCCGTAGTACCTTTTCATTAAATCTGACGATATGAGGTATGCCAAATTTAATTTTCACGCATTTTTCTCATTTAAATATTGATAAAATCTACTTTTCTAAGGAACTGAATAGGAATTTCACACTTTATCATAGATATGATCAAGTGTGACTGCCACAAAATTAGAAAAACATGATCGTTACTTATTTTTTGCTAAAAATCTTGAAAAATGAAGCTTTACGCTTCACCGCTAGGCGGAACTGTAGAGGTCGTTGCTTCTCAAAATTATTTCGAGTTTACCGCTGATTTAATGAGGATATGAGAAATTTTACTAATGTATTCCTTAGCAAAATAGTAGTTTCTATTATTGCGTCCTCATCCCAGTCTTAAAATTACAGCGAGTCTTTATCTTGATGTGAGTTGTAACAGTAAAATCGTTTCACTGGCACGCTGAAATTTTCATTCCCTTTTGAGTTCATTTAGAGTGTACTATATTCAAGTTCTAGTCATGTCTTAGTAGAGTGCATCAAACAATGTCTAAGAAAACTGTACTTACCGGGGTTGTATTCCGTTCGCCAACACTCTCAACACACACACACGCATAAAGGGGAAAGGAAAATAAGCCCGTGTCCGTAAAAAGAGAGCACTGATATTATCCCAGTTAAAATTATGTTCAGAAAAAGCACTATTCTTCATATTTATTTCAAACGGCTAACACAAATATATTTACTCAAGGTTGACACTTTATTTTGTTCCAGTTTATCTTTTTATTGCGTGGGAGTCATTATCAACGAAGGAGTCGCAACTCAAAAGGGTTGCATGCAAGCACGCATATTTGCATGTGGCTTCGAATGTTTCTCACGGAACGGAAAGTGGCTTCGGGCTAAGAACTGCTTGTTACGGCGGACGCTTCCAAGTTTTTCATCGACTTTCCATTCTTCCTGTAGGTATGACGAAAAGAGAATGCTCTCTCTGTCTGTTTTTACATACTGAAGCTGGGAGTTGGTCGCTGCGAATCCTTAGCAAAGTGAAATTACAAATTTACTATCCAAAGTCAGAGGTTTTTATTAGAGAGCCATTTCACATTCATAAATGGCCCGTACAATACCATTCACAGTGTAAATTCCCATAAGTGTTTGATTAAAATTAAGACCTCAGCGTTTTGTAAAGAATGATCAAGAATATATTTGAAAGGTTCACCATATACCATTTTCATCGTGGCAGAAACATCGCAACACCTACTCATTTCAGTGGTTATCGTTGAGAACTATTCGATTCTTCTTTTGAATATCAAGCACAATCTTTTCATTTTAGGTACGTGCACATTGATTAGTCCCGGCTTATGACACAGCCTAGGGAATTTAAGTGATTTTTTTACAGCATTCAAGACAATTACATTGACCCAGAATCACATATTGTATTCCATTCATATGCAGTATTCTTATGATTTTATTTACTGTTACACATGAAAAGGAATTAATCCTTAAGTTAATAATTTATTGTTGGATGGTTACTTGTATTTTTTAATATGACACTTATTAACATTAAAACTATTCACATTTATGTCATTTAAATGAATATGAGAATCATGAGGAACTGATTAAACAATTTTAAAAGTTTGCATTCTTTCACCAAGAAATTAATATAAAAAATATTCTTCAAATAATTAAAGAATCTCATAGCAAAGTTAACCATAAATGAACATTTCTAAAGAAGAAACGAACAAAGCACAAGTTGTGGCCACATTAAGAGATAATTTTACTCAGAATTCTGAAAGCTCGTTAAATTGATATTGTACATCTCTATATCCTAGATAATTCAATATTACCTTTAAGTAGCCAGATCTGAGTCTAAGAAGATATATGCTTCAATAACAGTACATTCTCAAATTGGCATGTCATATCATCGGAATAGTATTTCAGACGGAGAAAGAGTTTTGGACATTAAATACATTTAATTCTTCATTCAAAACTCAGAAATTCGAATTTCGAATAACTCACTTTTTCATGGTTTAAATTTTAAGCAGAGTTTGCTTCTGAATTGTACCAAATTGGGTGGTGTCCTTAATGCGATAACGGAGGAATTTGATCACCGAAATCATTGGCATTTGATCAACACTGTATACCTTTAGCATTAAGACACTTTATAAACACTTGCGAAGAGCTACAGATTATTATATGATGGATTGCCGCATTCTTGAAGCACAACTGGACGAAACATCTGTCACGCACAAGCCGCTGCGTTTGGTATGCATAGCTATCCTAAATATTATCTGGGAGTTAATTAGTTTATTTCCTCCTCGTGCGCACATGAAAGTGAAGTGGGATGGGGAGGGTATGAGAACGAATGTCCTGTGAATATGCTCTCAGACGAAGTCAATTTTTTGGCACTCGTGCTGCGGCCTCAGCTTGTGGTGCGCCGGCCCCGTTCATCAATGTGGTCAGGGTGCATTCATCCACGCGCTTCAGCGTACTGTTAAAGTGTGCCAGGGAATGCGAAGAGTCCCACAGACTTTTGGTCGTCGTCCTGTCACGCGTCAGATTGAACTGTCGCTTGCCGAGAGCCCGGCGGCAGTGCCTCCGCCTCCGGCCTCCACTGCGGCTGAGCCAGCAGAAGAGATACTGGTTGAAGTGCTTCCGGAATACACCACTGATACAGTAAAGGGCTATTGGATTGATGCAGGAGTTGATGAAAGCCAAGCAGAATCCAATGATGCGGAAGGAGTGCCAGTAGGCGTTATATTTGCTTTGAGCATTTTCGTCGTAGTAAAACCAAAGCATGAAGATGTGCTGCGGGAGGAAGCAAAGGGCAAAGATGAGCACAAAGGCCAGGAGCATCCGAGCCACCTTCTTTCGTGCTCGCGCCTGCCTTGCCTGCTGGTGTATGCCACGCACCACGCAGCCCTCGCCCGGAATGTTCCGCGTGCTGAGCATCAAATGCCGGGCCATCAGCAGGTAGAAGAAGGCGATGATGGTGAGAGGGCCAGCGTAGTACACGAAGAACTTCGTGAGGACGATGGCCCGCGGGTAGGAGGCGTCCCAATCTTTGGGGAACGGATAGCATACCAGGAGCTCTTGATGCTCGGTGATCTGGAAGTGGCGGATATGCGAGGCGATCGCGGCGGGGAGGGCGCAAATGATCGCCAGTACCCAGACGAGGATGGCCGTCGCCACGGTACGCCACGTCACGCTCCGGCCACCCCGCTGCGTCCTCATGGGGTCCACGATGCCGAAGAACCGATCGGCGGAAAGTGCCGTGAGAGTGAACACGGACACGCCGATCGACACATCCTTGCCGAACTCGGAGAGCTTACAGATGTGTTCCCCGTACGGCCATGACTCAACGGTGTACACGGTGGATGTAAAGGGGACGCAGGTGATGATGACCAGCAAGTCACCCAGGGCCAAGCTGAAGATGTACATGCTTGGAACATTTCGCATGTTCCTGTTCCGAAGGAAAATGAGGACGAGGGTTCCATTTCCGAGGACCCCCACCACAAAGATGGCCGCGAACACAATGGGTACGATGTAAGTCTCTAATCTCTGGGTGTATGGGACGTAATCGATTGCCGGCTCAGTGGAATTGATAGAATAGTTCGCGAGTATTGATACATTACTCTCTTGATCACCAAGTAGGCTGAATTCCGTCGTTTCAATACTATCCATCGTGGCATATGTCCACTGTCACTCTAAATTAGTCAATGAAACAAGAAAATGGAAGCATTTTACGTGCACCTAAGTCATTAACTTCTTTTCCGTATCTCTCCACCTCTCCTCCCTGGAAGCTGTCAGCGAAGTCTCCATTTTCAGAAGCACTATGTAGTTCCCAGTTCGACTTTGAAATCTATGTGGTCTCAGATTAGTGGAACTGATAACTGCAAGAGAAGATAGAGAGAATGTTACCTTAAAACCTTAATTTCACATAAATACATTCTATATAGACTTCTTTTAATGCATGTGAAATTCTAAATTTACTTTTGTCAATGCATCATATGAAGTTTTATTTTGGACAAACATCAATTTTTCAGTGTGTTTGTTAGATCCTAACTTTTGATTGCTCGGATCTACACATTGCACCAAAGGAGTGGCTGAGAAATATTAAATGATATGGGTTCATTCATACTGTCAACACTTCTCGACTCGAATTACCGTCTTTAAATTGTCATTAAATATTTGTAGGAATCCTTCATCTACTTGGGCAGTAGTATAACTTGGGATGGAAGAAGCTCGGCTGACATCAAGCAAAGAATAGCCCAAGCAAAAAAGGCGTTCATTGAGAAGAGGCAACCACTATTCAAAGAACATGAGATTGCAAGCAAGGAAGCAGTTCGTCAAAACGTTTGTGTGGAGCACGGGACCCTACGGATCGGAGACATGGAATATTGGAAAAGTGAATCAGCGAAGAAGAGAAGCATTTGGAACAGTGATTGAGGAGAATACTGAAGATTAAAAGGACAGACAAAGTGCAGAACGATTAAGTACATGTATGTAAGAGAAGAAGAGGAAAAGACCATATGGAGAGCTCTACGGCAAAGAAGAACTAGATGGATTGGATTTACCTTCAGGCAATATGGATTCGTTAGAAACATAATAGAAGGAAAAATTGAAGGAAAGATCCCGCGAGGAAGGCCGAGAGACAAGAAAATAGGGAAAATTAAAAAGGACGTAAATCAGGGAAACTATCGGAGGGTGAGGGAATTAACATTAAATAGGGAAGAATGGAGGGCAGCAGTACACCAACCTTAGGATTGAAATACTGATGATGATGATTTGTATTTGACCACAAGAAGAGAGGCATGCATTTGATATCCTATATCCTCTTTTATTATCTTTTTTTATTTTTCAATATACTACCTTGAACAAAAAGTTCCCGGAATAACCACCGTGTGGCGCTCCCATCGTTCCGATTTGAGTTCTGTTTTTTTTGTTAAATTGGTACATCTGTTGTTGATATTCCCTTTAAATCTTAGTGTCATAACTTGACATTTGCAAAAGTTACGTAGCCAAGAGTACATCTATCTCTCTGTGTGTTGGCGATTTTTTACAATTGCAGAAATGGATTTAAATTTGCAACAACGAACTTGTATTAAATTTTGCGTAAAAAACGGATTTAGTGGCGCACGGAAGTTGGAAATGTTGGAAAATTGTTTCGGCAACGATTCTCTAAAAAAAACGGTCGTTTACCAGTGGCACGAGCGGTTCAGAAGTGGTCGTGAGTCAATCGAAGATGATGAACGCAGTGGCAGACCATCGACATCGAAAGTCGGTGAAAAAATTGATAAAGTAAAAGAAATGTTGGTCAATAACCGCAAATTAACCATCAGAGAAATAGCGGAGGACTTGAACATTGCCTATGGATCCGCCCAAGACATTGTGGTTAATGATTTGGGTTTCCGTCGTGTAGCAGCAAAGTTGGTGCCGAAAGACCTCAATTTCATGCAAAAAAGAGACCGTGTTGACGTCGCAAAAGACATGATTTGCTAGGCTGAATCCGATCCCACATTCATCAAAAGGATCATTACTGGAGACGAGACGTGGGTTTATGAGTACGACACGCAATCCAGACATCAGGCAAGTGAATGGCGTTCACCAAATGAGCCGAGACCAAAAAAAACCACGTCGTCTTCAGTCAAAAAACAAGGCAATGCTGACGGTTTTCATGGATTACAACGGTGTAGTGCATCATGAATTTTTGCCAGAAGGCCAGACAGTAAACAAAGAGTATTATTTGGGCGTTATGAGACGTTTGCGTGAAGCAATTCGCCGAAAGAGACCAGAAATGTGGGCAGAAAACTCGTGGATTTTGCACCATGATAACGCACCGTCGCACAGTGCTATCATTATTCGTAATTTTTTGACGAAAAATGCAACAAATACCATCCAACAGCCACCGAATTCACCTGATTTGGCTCCCTGTGACTTCTTTCTGTTCAATCGAGTTAAAAAACCATTACGGGGAACGCGTTTTAGCAGCCGAGAGGAAGTAATGGAAAAATCGCAGGAAGCACTGATGGACATACCGAAAACCGACCGTAACTTTTGCAAATGTCAAGTTATGACACTAAGATTTAAAGGGAATATCAACAACAGATGTACCAATTTAACAAAAAAAACAGAACTCACATCGGAACGATGGGAGCGCCACACGGTGGTTATTCCGGGAACTTTTTGATCAAGGTAGTATGCAGAGTTTAATTTTGAGTTGGATAAATCTAAATCTCTTGCCAGACACGGCCTTAGCTGTTAAATATGTTGCTACGTTATCGTAATAACAAAATTATTCCCGTAGAGAAGGTAACTGCCAAAAAGAGAGGGTTTTCTTGCTATACCTTTACTATCATAAGTGGTAATTTTCCCTAGATTCCCGTTCACTGAATTAATACTACTTTAAAAATTATAATAAAGAAATAAAATAGAGTTTTAATTTTCACATACAAGATTTTGGCTTTAGAAAAACTCTTGTATTTAATAAAATAGACACTTGAAAATTTGTTCTGTGCCGTTATACCATTGGAATGTTATGATAAGGACAAGTTTGTGAGTAAAGCAGCCAGACAATTTAGAACAACTGGTACTTACGCATCATCAACTTAAATATGGCCTTCTGTAAGCCACAACTAGGGTGTATGGAAGAGTATGATTCAACACCAGCCATGCAGTACCAAAAATGAAGTTTTTATTAATTTTTAGTTACAATAAATTTTCAAAAAATATCAATCAATGCAGGAACTGTAAACGTTATCTAAGTGTGATATTCTTCTCTACGCGTAGGAGATGAGGTGTTTGTAAAATGAAGACCAATAAACTAAGGTTAGATTGAATAATGGCAACATTTACACTGTACATGTTAGCAAAGGTTCGGCTGTGTTCATCGGAAAAAAATGTTATTTGTTTAGAGGAACTCAATCAGGGTGTAGGAATTAGGTACGATACTCGTACATCTCTCTGGTTCCTGAATGTGTGCTAGTGGAAGTGCTGGCATAGGATGGTATAACTTTGGTTAGTTTAGGAAGGCGGAGTAGTGACAGCCGTCCATGCGAAACGGAGGCCGTTAAACCTAAGGTAAACGTTCCCCCGGCCACTTCCTCGGCCCCCATATGACGCGTTCGCTTTTCTCTGCCTCAAGCGCTGAGGATCGTCCACCTTTGGGCCTTACACTCCCCGAGCCAATATCATCCAATTTCCCGCATGGCACTTATGTAATACGTATCTGTGCGAGGGTGAACCCCTGGGGTGGCAATAGCATGTGAAGAACACATCCACTTTTAGATGTGATCGAATCCCTCGCATAATTTCACACCCGCATCTGGTTTGACTTTCAGACGCAGCTCATCCAATACCGTAGGTTGGGCTATACATTTTTAAATTAACACAACTTAGCGCGTTATAAGAATTAATGAGAGCACGAAAAATTCGGTACGATAGATATTGGTTGAGAATAAATGTAAAAAAGACGAAGTTAATCCGGTTTTCGAGAAAGAGAAAGGTTAATTTAAATATTGAAATATATTTCACAAGCTCTGGTTTATGAACTCATATGTAGTTTGCCCAACTAACTCGGAAGTTTTTTGGACCGTAATGGTCAAAGTAGTAGGGATGAGAATTGTGCTAGGCAAATATTTCACAAGGAGAAGGGGATTGATAACAGGGACGTTGAGTAAGCATGTTTAGAAAAGGCTCATTAAAACTTTGATCTAGAGCATTGTTTTATTCGAAGTGGAAACATGGTCAATGAAGCAGGATGATAGATATAGATTGGAGGCTTTTGAAATGTGAGCGTGAAGAAGGATAGCAAAGGTGAAGTGGACTGGAAGGAAAACGAGGAAGCGGAAGATTGAGGGAGGGAGGGAGGTTGTTGGACGAAATCAAATAGAAGCAGGGAAATTGGATGCAGAGGAATTTATTTGGCAATGGGATGTTGACGACTGTGATAGAGGCTAGAATTCTAGGAAAACGAGGAAGGGGCAGGAATAGGATAAGAATGTTGGACGGAATGATGGAATGAAAGAATTATTGAGAGAATGGAAGAATTGAGAAATAATTGAAGAGGGGTCATTGTAATGTTTAATGTGTGGTTGTGTTTTTGGCTGACTGTATTGAATAATATTTTCTTAAGCCGTAAAAGGTTTTTTACGCCGCTGTAAAAGGAAAAAAAGGAGGGGAATATTGAGATTTGTGTGGCGATTGGGTCCCCCACGCAGTGTGAATGTGAACGAATTAATATTTTGAATGTGTCTCTGATCACTGGTGAGGGATTAACTTTCCCCGTAAACCACCAAACCAATCTCAAGATTCCCTTTTACAGCGGCGTAAAAAACCCTTTACGGCTTAAGAAAATATTATTTAATATAGTCGGTCTAAAAAGAGGCCGTAAGATGTTAATTAATTTTTTCCAGTTGTGTTTTGGTTGGAGAGGCAAGGGAATTTTCGTTGTACTGTTGGGTAGCTTGTGTTCATTCAATTCCTACCTTAACCGGTAGATTATATATATTAATAATAATATAATTTGGTTGATCTTGGATTCGTTGAAGCTGAATATCATCAGGTTAAATATTTTAGAGACATACCATTTTTTATATGGTGCCTCTTGGAGGAAGGAAAAATCGTCGGTTAGTGGTGAAGTCGTTAGAGGGAGGCGTTGAGATTATTTGGGGTGGAGTGGGAAGCCGTCACATGGGAGTTGTATGGAAGAGAAGAAGGTGGAGGCGCCGCCACGGTTGGTTGGCTGGGGTTTGGAAGACTCACGCATTGGTGGTGATTGGAAGGTGGATGGCAGAAGGGTGCCGTCTCGGGTCGTGGGTCCAAATATTTTCCCGAGGTGGGGGGGGGGAGAGTAGGAGGAATACAAATCCTCGTTAAGCACGAAATAATTCTCCGCCATGTTTTTTTAAGATTCCACATTTCCCCAGACAATCAAGCTTGGGTCCCTTATTTGGTAACTTGCTTTTTCTTCAATCAGCGTTTTTTGAAATGGACCCCATATGCTCACCGCATACTCCGTGCGGGGTCTTATTAAAGAAAAGTGGCACGGCTCCTTCAATTTCCCATCGCTAGATTTTCCAACTACGGGTTAGATGAATGCCGGCTTCTTTAGGGACCCTCCGAAAATGGTACGTGTGTTTTTCCCATGTAAGATCGTGTGCTATGGTGACACCAAAGTATTTCACGGGGCCTGAAATATTCTTCCGTTGATTAAGTCAGATGGTGATTTTCATTTTTAATGCAGTGCACAACTATTCACGATTTAGCATTTAATTCCAAACTCCATTCCGTGCATCATTTTTTCATACAGTTCAAGTCATTATTTAATATTTGACAGTCGCTTTTTTCCCTGTAAGCGGCTGTTTCGTCGGTAGGCAGGAACATTCTGCTTTTAATTTTTGAGATGACATCATTAATTAAAATAATAAAGACTTAATGGCATCAGACGCTGCCCTGAATGAGGCCGGATATTACTTGCATATATTTATAGCTTGAGCTATCTGTTACTACTTGTTGTTTGCGGTTGGCAAGGAAGTCAAGAATCATCTTTTGATAGTCTGCTTGTGATTTATATTTTTTTACGGAAAGAGTAACCTGCAATTCCTAATATTTAGTTCCAAACTCCATTCCGTAAAATAATTTTGGATGACAAGTTAATGTTTAGTTTATGTCAATCTGTCCGCCACTCATCCAAGATTACAGTGTTGTTGGCAAAAGGTTTTATGTTGCTTTTTATCTTTTTGGTGATTCCATTTATGGTAAGTAAGAAAGAGTGAAGGGCATAGGACTCTACCTTCTGAGACGTCTGATCTTACTTGCACATTATTAGAATCAAGCCATTACCACTTCTGGTATTCAATTATTAGGAAGTTCTTAATTCACTTGATTACATTATCGCTTCGTCTGTGCCCTTACAACTTGTGTATCAATTTGAAGCGTGGGATTTTATCAAAGGCTTTTTTTTATATCCAAGAAATTTCATCTGCTTGTTTGTTTCTTTCTCCGTTTGAAGGATATTGTAAATGAAAAGCTCCAGTAGCGTTTCACTAGACCAACAACAACATGATTTAACCACCAACTGGACAACTTTACTCTTCACATTTGAACAACTACTGTTGAATATTTTTCATTTATCCGATTGAGGTGGTCAATAATGTTTCGGTAATCTAAAGAGGCTGTAAATTAATTATCATGTATTCATGATGAGAGAGTTATTTACGTGAATTCTACGGTGACCTTAAATGACTATCCCGTTCTTTGAGGTTTCACTTTCACCGCTGCCGTAATTTACATTTTCTGACGAAGACGCTTTGAGTAACTGAACTCTCTGTATCTTTATTTAATATAAATAATGTACACTACCTAAGGGAACAGCAGAGTAAACACTAATACTCCATGGAATTACAATGCTCGGAATGAGTTCCAGGTTCTTATTCCTGAAGCTTTAAAGAGATTCTCTCTTCTGTATCGCATTCATAAGTTTCAAGATCTGTAATACTAATTTGGTGGACAAAATCAATATCTGACTGCTCTTTTGGCATTTCTTCCATTCATTACGTGCTTGTGTGAACGATATGATAAGTATTAATAAAATAACGTGAAATATAGTGGTGAATATTCACATGTGATGGGCACAGAAAATAGTTAACTTCATTTATTTTAAAACTCTGCCATTGTTTTAGGAAAAGTGCCAAGTTTATCCGCGCTTTCGGTCAAAATAGTAAAATTTTAGTATAACTGTGGATAACAATTACTCGACACCTTTCAGCCATGACTCTTTCCACTGCTCAGCACCAGAATATACGTATTAGAAATGACTTACATCTGCCTTATTGAAATTTTGCTATGTTTTAAATTTTATCTTTCACATTATATACGATTTACTCCTTCAAGCAAATCGAGTCATCATGATAACAGAAATAATATTCCATTTTGATTTCCTAGGATTCAAGAATTTCGAGGTTAATTTAGCGGAAATTTTGCAGATCAAATTATATCAATCAATTGCTCCTTTAGATAAACGAAAGTTTTCTTTAACACCAGCAATCTGTAGGAAGAAATCATTAAGACTCAACCCTTTTGCCAGTATTCTTCCTTTGTTTGGAATTCGGTTGCTTTCGGCTCCTTTCGCAATTACTATGCTGCGATAATCGTAAGGGAAAGATTCACGATCGATGTTAAAACTTTTTGAACGCCACAAACACCGTATACATTACTTAACACCACGCCAGCAGTCGTCTGAGCGGGACCAAATTTCAGTCGTACACAAGGAATTTAAAGAGTAGTCTGTCATGCATCCAATCCTCATTAGAGTTTGAGTAGACCTGAGGAGAAAATTTGGCTTGAGCATTTTGTGCACGCGTTAGCACATTTTTTTCCCTTAGCGTTTTTTGAACCATCCATCATTCCTTTCAAATTCCTAGTGATCCCCTACCAACTCACATTTGGATGGCTCCGTCGTCCCACGACAGGGGAATGCGAGTTCAGCGGTCGAGGCCGAGGGAGAAGTGAAGCGCGTGGATCAGGCGTGTAAGTCGTCCAGAGATGTTAAGGAACAATCGGTGAGTGCTTTCTCTTCCATCTCCACTACTTCTTCTCCCGACGTTTCCGGAAACCACTCATTCTTCGATCCACGTCGAATGCTATGCCTCACTGTCTACTTATGCTAAATGGCAACGTGTGCATAAACATAGGCTATATTTGTTATTAGGGACTCAGTGGCCACCTAAGAGGATCCTATTGATTCAATTACCCCCAAAACCGCACGTGATGATTTTTTTCTAAATAATCGGAACATAGATGTAGAAAACAGATGGATGTATGGGGCAGGGAATTCCCCTATTTTTCCATTCACATTTTTTGTATTATTATGCTTGTATTTCTCCCTGGTGTGAATGATTTAAAAGTTAAATTAGTGAACTAATTGCAGATCAATTAAATTAGAGAAGGAAGGTAAAGACTTGAAAGTACGAAACAGTGAGATGACCACGATGCTACGAGCGATAGTTTGTACTCGTTCACTAGACGAAAAACTGCCTCTCCCAGTTATCCAATTGCATCTGGAGAGTGAGAGACTAAATTCGGCGATTTAATGGTATTTAGGCTGACAGGCAATTTGAAAACCATAAATTTTGATGTTATCTAATGAAATTACTCATTTTTTAAATGTTTACATACACATTCAATATCAGAGTTTTACATGTGCTGTAGGCTGCCAAATCCATACTGAAAGGCATTCCTTTTATTCCGGCGTGCAAAGACGGTGATTCAATATGTGGATGACAAAATTCAATTGGTTATACAAACTAGTATAAGCTGGGCATTGCTTTGGAACGGAATAAGTAAGAAAATATAAAGAAAACTTCTTTTTAGAGTTGGAAAGTAGATATTCATGTCTCCCAAAAGAAAAGTGACTTCTCTCCCTTGCCAAGGTAATAAAAAGTGAAACGTATAATGGTATTTATAAGTGAGGGTAGTGTTACCGTTTCCCATTCCCCATAGAAAAATCTCAAATGTTGGGCAGGGGAGCCAGTTCCCATCCCTGTACCAATATTCGGTTTTCCACGTATACCTTTGCTAACCAGAAAATCACACCACTTCGATTTGTGAAAATCTTGTTAGAAGGATCAGGAATGTGAACACTGGGGCCACGGGTCAGTAGCCTTAAAGATCTACCTATGTGGTCGCGTAAAACTGGAAGAGAATTTAGACCAATGGCAAGGCCTTTAACAATCTGCGTAATAAATTCCAAAGAAACTGCGGGAGATGCCGCAACAGTAACTTTTAACGGAGTCATCCGCTAATGTGCATTTCAATGCAACAATTTCATTGTTTCAATTGTTGCATTGAATCTGCGTAATATTATTATAACCACCAAAGTCCACCTAAATGCTTATCTAACGTCGATTATCAGGGCCTCGATTGGTATCAATATGCTAGAACATATTAGTAGGTATGAGGTTTGGTACTTATT
This sequence comes from Hetaerina americana, assembly GCF_022747635.1. Taxonomy (NCBI): domain Eukaryota; kingdom Metazoa; phylum Arthropoda; class Insecta; order Odonata; family Calopterygidae; genus Hetaerina; species Hetaerina americana. Next base: position 25,169,711 of record NW_027286292.1, read on the forward strand.
TTGAATACATAATAATAATCAAAATTATGTTTTGAAGTTCTTGACTATTTCATCTAGAAAATCAACAGAAACTGGAAGCAACTTTTAAAATTTAGTGGACAAAACTTTAGGCAATATCTTTTGCAGCTATGTTTTTTCTTTGCAACAAGTGATATTGATGAGCATAATCTCGTAAAGGGAAAATATTATGTGGGATTATTTAATTATTACTTTTTGTTCATTAAATAATTAGGTTGCAAACAACAAACTTCGACGAAAAAGAGTAGATTTCACAAGAGGTGGTCTCAATTTCATGCGGAGAGAATAGTTAATATATGATCTTGGATGTAAATAACATTCAATTAGGCAAAGAAAAGCGAATAGAGAATAGATAATATTCAACGACATATAAATTCGACAGTCTTCCAATTTCATTCACCACGCTAATGGATGTAATTGAATACCTTCAAACTATCTAAAAAGAGAAAAAGAAATGGAAGATGTGGAGCTATTGGCTGTTAAAGAAATAATCTCAAGGAAGAAGATCCTAAGGCCAATAAAAATAATTACGAAGAACTCCTATACCGGTATTTCGGTCACACAGGTGACCATCAACGGGGAGAAAATCAAATAGGGCACTTGAACTAAGAAGAGGAATGTGCACAGGCACCGTCCAAAGTCAAGTGGGTGTTCAGGTCGGGGGGTGACGTATATATACCTGGAGGGGCAAGGGGGGAGGGGTTAAGTGATGGTCCGTAGGTGGGGGGGAGTTTGTTGAGGTCACGTGGGAAGGAGTGGGGGAAGAGTGGTGGCTATTAGGAGGGGGCTGTCTGTTTCTGAAATGACTAACAAAATTAAAAAGTGAACTGTTGATGATGCCTGGTTCATTGTTCATAAGTTTATTCTTGTTTAAGTGTATGTGTAAGCTCTCACAGGCATCGAGTTTATAGTGTTGTATCGGTTTTCATAATGTTAAGTCGTTGGGAGTGATAGAGTGTTCCGTTTCAAAAATGTGTTTGGCGACCGCTGATCTATCGAAACGTCCGTTCTTAAAGTGTCCTATGTGTTCCTTGAATCTGATTTTGGGATTACGTTACGTTTGGTCTGTCCAATGTAGGAGAGTTGGCAGTGTGAGCAAGTAATTTCGTAAATACCTGATTTGTCTAACTGTGGTGTTATGTCTTTCGGGTTCCCTAAACACGTAAGAAGAGTGTTACGGTTCGCGTAAGTGACATTGGTACCAATTTGTTTAAAGACCTTATCAAGGCCTCGGGTTAATGTGGGGAAGAAAGGTAATGCGATACATTTATTATTGTTGTCTTTCCGTTGTGGTAGAAGTGTAGTATGTTTATTGGCAAGTTTTCTTTTTTTGTTTCTAACTAATTTGTCTATAATTTGGGGTGTGTATCCGTTGTTAATGGCTATTTGTTTGATGTTTTCCAACTCTTTGAAATAGCGTTGTTTGTTGAGTGGTGTCGTCAGTAGTCTGTGTATAAGAAAATTAAAAGCTGCCATTTTTTGTTGAAAGGGGTGGTGTGAATCTGCTTTGATGTAGTTGTCGGTGTGGGTCTGTTTTCTAAAAATGTCAAACTCTAAGCCCTCATGGTTTTTAATTACTAGTATGTCCAAGAAAGGCAGTGAGTTATGTTGTTCGACTTCAAAGGTGAATTTTATGGAATTGTGTTTTTTGTTCAGCCGGTCCAAAAAGTCATTTATGTCACACTTGCTGGTGTCAAAAATGGCAAAAATGTCGTCTACGTATCTAAGCCAAGTGTTGGGGAAATAGTCAAACGTGTGTTTACAGTCTATTTCAAAGTAATGTAGGAAGATGTTAGCGACAAAGCAGGAAAGAGGATTTCCCATAGCTGTGCCTTGCGTTTGTTTGTAAAATTTTTGGTTGAATTGAAAGTATGTTATGTCCATGCAAGTTTTAGTAAGAGTAACGTATTCTTTAATTTCAATGGGTGTTATGTCTTTTGTGTGTAGCCAATCTGCGATGTTTTCAAGGGCAATATCAATGGGTACGCTCGGGAATAGTTGTTCCACGTCAAAAGAGACAAGAATCTCATGGGGCTGGATGCGTAGGTGTTTTATGGTGTCGATGAAATTTTTGCTATTCTTGACTCCGAAGGTTTCTTCGGACCCTAATTGTTTGTACTGTTTGGTGAGCCATTTAGCCAATTTGTAGGTGGGGGAATTCAAAGCTGAAATGATAGGTCTCATTTTCTTACCGGCTTTGTGTATTATGACCCATTCGACCTGAACACCCACTTGACTTTGGACGGTGCCTGTGCACATTCCTCTTCTTAGTTCAAGTGCCCTATTTGATTTTCTCCCCGTTGATGGTCACCTGTGTGACCGAAATACCGGTATAGGAGTTCTTCGTAATTATTTTTATTGGCCTTAGGATCTTCTTCCTTGAGATTAAGAGAAAAAGAGACTGATTTCTTTGATTGCATTCCATTTTTCAATTACTCACTTCGGGATAATATTGTTCCTCTCCATAATCACTACCGAATATGAAAGTACCTATTTGAGATACTTTTGAAAAGTAATCCTTTGATGGCTCATTCAAATGAACTTAACCTTTTTTACACGAATTGGTGTCGATAACATTGCCATTAATATTATGAGAAGAAAGAATAACCAAGCTTTAATCCCGGTTAGATGTCATTAAAAATAGGAACAGCTCTGTCATTGTACGGTTGTAAACGCTATTTTGATTTTATATTTTTAACCGGCTAGGTAAAAAGTGCAGCTTACCAACGTTTTATCATCCAGAAATCAACTAAATACATCCTCAGAGTAGAAAAATGGGAATTCTGGAATTATGCGTCCAAACCAGGACTCGCAAATTGAATTACCTCATAGATTATTTTGGTTGGTTTTTAAAATTGCGGGAATTCTTTACCACTACAGAAAATTTCATTTTGATTCCAAATTCCCATGCCATGAAATCTTAAAAGAACGAAAATGGAAACCCAGAGGCGATATTTGATATGTTCTGTCGGTTTGCTAACAGCCTGCGAAAATCATAAAATCTCTCCGTCGTACATAAGGTCCAAAGCCTAAATTAGAATAAATATCGCGATGCAATCAGTCATTGTCGCAAAATTCTAGTGAACTAAATGTTTCCGTCATGCACTCAGATGTTGGATGCGAGGCCCATTTGTCTCGTGTCACCGTGGTATTAGTACCTCTTGCACGACGAAGACGCAAGTATCGTCGCAACCAACAGCGGCGTTGTGAACATCCAGTCCCCAGCGACTGACTATATAGTATGTGCTGCTTTAAAGAATTCCTTATACTGGGAGTGAAGAAGAATATCTCCCCTCCCCTTTTCTCTCCGAGTGATAAGATCTTATGGCGTTTTTCGGAGTCCCTTAGGCAAACAAGCAGTCGGCCGCGTGTACGAGTAGAGTCGTTTTTTTGCTGTGGCTTGTGCGTGGCAGCGCCTGTGGACGGGTGCCAGCACATGCCACGAGCCGGCGTCAACCGCATCCACGCTCACATGTATGGATAGATTCATCTTCGTCCGAGGAGTTTGGGAAAAGTCGTATGACACCCAAGGTACATATCGCAGGAAACTTGTGGACCTTGTTTTGGATCTGACGCCTCCTATCTATCAATTTTGATGGCCCCGGTAACTTCGGGGCAACGTTTTCTCCTGCCAACCCAGAGGTTGCGGGTTTGATTCCCGCCTTGGCGGGTTTTCCTCAACCTAGGCCTTGGGTGTTTTTAATTATCTTCAGTGAAATATTTAGAAGTTAGAAGTAAAAGAAGAGACTATTAAGTCTATATTGCTCCAAAGCAAGGCATTAAGTAAATGATGCACAAAGCTCATTATCTGGTAAAAGACAAGGTATCAAAATTCTTCATGAAGCGATGTGGTTCTTGCTATGGATTCAACTTCACCGCTTTTCATGAGTAATTTTTCTTATTCTTGTCATCAACATTTTCGTTGGACAAGCGAATATTATTAATTATAGTTACGAAAGTTGACGGAAAGTTTTTAACTAATATGCCTAATTTTATTTCGATATGTTCACCCTGCTCCAAATTATATTATCATAAATAATAATTGTAGATTTTTGCACCTTGTTCAACATAGCAAAAGATTAGTGACTTTCGGGGATCACAGATGAGATTAGGACTTGGTAGCTTATAATTGTGATGAGGATGTGGAAGTTAGAAAACATCAACCTAGAGGTAGAGGAAAGATATGTAGGCAGGGAAGATAGGAAGAGGAGGTTAGGAAGTGAGATCCACCACACAGAGCTTGAGAGACTATTGGATAGAATACACTGATGTTTTTAATTCAACTAAAGTAAGGTGTTATGGCATTACGCTTTTGATGAAAAATATCATTGAATCGTAGTGATAGTTTGCCGCTTTGCTTAATGTGATGCAATGGTAATTTTTTCAGCGATTTTAATTTTACTACACATACTACGTAGCATAAACAAAGAATTTTTTAAAATTAATTTGCAAAAATAGTCTCTAATTCTCTTAAGAATAGAAAAGTTTTATATTAATAAAAAATACCTTTGTGAGCTCATCGTAGGCCAGTAAAATTGCGGAAATTTCCCAACAGGTTCAGGTTATTCTTTTCGCACAGCCCTAACCAAGCTTGGAGGATGTAAGAAGGGTATCCCTAGCATTACTGATGCATATTTTTGCTCAAAAAATCGCACAGGCAAATCTCTATCTGAGAAGTTGCTCACCCCGGGAAAGTTTCACCTCTTCATTAGATGGTGATTCTATTCAGGGTTGGGTGTGGGTTAATTACTCTTCGTCTCAAAAGAAAATGTTGGGAGGGAATCTGATATCCTATAGTGGGAGTAAATCTTGCGGACTCATCAGCCCAAGTTGGACGATAAGTCTTTAATGAAAGGGCTAATCCAAAGAAGAACAATAGCATTTCTTATTTTTTCTCAAATGTCATTTCTCGAGGTTACCGTTATGGATGTTTTCATAAGAATAAAGCACCTTAGAAAAAATCCATCTGAGTGATTTTAAGAAATGTCGAAGAAATTGCCTTGAAATAAAAATTCCTTTTCACGGCAACGAAACAATTTATCTGTACCTAATATCGAATTAGAATTAACGCATAGTTAAAGCAATTTGTTTTAATGGCTTTTATTCAAGGCAAAAATTTATGTACAAACAAGTACAAATGTGTATTTGAGGTTATTATTGCCAGTTATATATCAACTAAAGGAAATGTAATCGAAAGAACAAAGGTCATGACGCTTCAAATTCAAGTTTAGCCAATAATTTAAGTTATTTACCACTACAATGAGTTCTTTTATTTTGCATTTACAATTCACATTATTGAGTACTCTACAGCAAAGAAGGAAAATATGAATTGGACAAACCTTGTGGCTCAAGGAGTTAGTTAGAAACGTAATAGATGGGAACATTTAAAAGAATATCCCACGGAGAATTCCAAGAGACAGGTACATAGAACAAATTAAGGACGTAAAACAGAAAAGCTATGAGGGCTGAGGAAATTACACTGAATAGACAAGAATGGAGGGCTGCAGTTAACGAATATTAGGGTTGAAATTTTAAAATTGATAAGGATATAGAAAAATGTTGCAGATTTCACAAAACGTTATCACGGTAATATGTGTAGTATATAATTCAAATTTGATGAAATCTAGAAAGTTTTTCTTACTTCTCATGATGCAATTTCAGACGGTTTAGCCTAATAACATTGTAATTACTGATAATGATAACGACTGCGTTAACAGATCGCCATCCGCATTGTTTGACGATACTTCTTTGCCTTGTTTAAAATTCATCAAAGGGAGCGTTAATTATATTTCGTGAATTCATCTATTTAGGTCTCACAAACACTGGACAATTTTAAGGACAGGGTAGACACTCAGATGGATTTCCATGTGATCCAAAGGCCTTGTATGTATCGACCTGTAAATAAATCAAGTTTGAGAGCCTCTGGTTCCGAACTGAAAACATGCCAGTTCGCTGCACACTCATTTCTCCCTAAACAAAAGCTCCCCTTTCTGATATTGACAGTTTTCAAATGAAGAATGAGGATTCTCACTTTTTATTCAAGGAAACAAATGTATTCAGTGATTGGAGTATAAAACAAATTCGATGTAGAAAAACGCAGTTATTTCATGAAACGGTATGAAAATACTTGACACGTTGCAGTCAAAAAATTAATAAGTAAAGATTTGCATAGTATATTATTTATAAAATATCTTAAATATCATTAGTGCCGTAAGGTAATTTAATTGTTATAAAATTTTTAAGTTATGTCGTAAAGAGAGAGGTAATGAAGGTACTTAGAAGAAATAATCGTATCAGCTTCGATGAAAGTGTAAAACTTTCTTTTGTGGCAAATATTTTCGTGTCTCCAACAAAAAGCAGTTCACGGGAAACTATTCGTTGATTAAAAATGTGTAACTAGCAAAATTTTCCCCTAGTGTGTATGTATTATCTGTGTGTGTGTTACCAACACTTGCTTTATACACCACGAAAGGCATAGGTATACATGCGAAATGCCAGTTGACTCGGAAAGGTATCAGTTAGATTATATTATGGTTAGGCATAGATTTAGGAATAGCGAGATCAATTCGCTCAGTTTCCCGGGAGCGGATGCAAACTATGATAACAATTTGGTACTCATGAAGTGTATCGTCCAGTTCAAAAACCTAAGGCATGGGCGGTGGATTGGGAAATGGAATTTAGAAGCATTAACTGGAATGATAAGGAAGGAGAGTCAGCAGGCTGTAAAGAAAATCATTAGTGAGGGATAGGAGCTAAGTACTATCGATGAAAAATGGAAATATGTCAAAAAAGGGATATCGAAAATCGCAAAAGAAACTATTGAAACTGTTAATAGGAAAAGGACAAGGAGGCCATGGATCACGGATGAGAAGATTAGAAAGTGATGACAGAAGGAAATGAAAAAATGTAAACACGGAGTTAAGCAAAAGGAAATACAAAGAGTTAAATTATAAGTTGAGACGGGTAACAAATAGAGAAAAAGAAGTGTGGTGGAGGACGCAGTGCGTGGATATAATACGTTTTCAGAGTAAGGGTGAAATTGGTGCTATCGGGAAGTAAGAAGGGAAAATCTGTGCTAACAGATAGAGATAAGTCGGGTAAGATAATACTTGAACCAGGTATGTGAGAGATGGAAGGTATGTATAAAATAACTGTAACGTAAAGAATTTTGACCAGCAAGGTTAAATATAGAAAGAGTATATGACAATATCAAGATAGCTTAGGTCCAGTCTTGCTTGACGGTAAGATGGAAAGGGCATAGGGTAGATAAAATTCCCGCGGAACTACTTAAACGTTTAAGAAAGTTTGGGAAGAAGATTCTACATGGACTGATTCGTAGTATCTATGAGGAAGGAATCTGGCCGGAAGACTTCGTCATATCAGTATAGAGTCTTATTCCGAAAAAGGTAAAAGGCTACATCATTTGAGGACTATAGAACAATAAGTTTGTAATCCCGCGCAGCTAAAGTTGTCCTCAGGATCATAAACAAAAGGACAGAGAGTAGGACAAATGATTACTTAGGGGATGATCAGATTCGGTTTAGGAAGGGGAGAGGTACGCGTGATGCCATAGCAGTAATGAGATCTCTAATCGGGAGGAATATAAAATACAATTAGGACGTATTTGCCTGTTTCGTAGATTTCGAAAAAGTATTTGATAGAGTGAATTGGGAAAAACTAAAGACTATATTGCGCAAAATAGGAATAGATTGTGACTAATCAGCAACCTGTACATGATCAGACTACTCCTGTGCAGTTGAAAATTTGGATGACATCATCGATATATTATATATATATATATATATATATATATATATATATATATATATATATATACAAACATACATGGAAATTTCCCAAGCTAATCATTTTTTGTGTGTATTTTAGCTCATGGCCAAATAAGCGCTATATTAAATGGCAATGCTATCAGCCAGAATTGTATGTTTACTATGGTATTGAGAACAAAGGGTAAATCATGTGAAAATAATAAAAATATTTCTTTCATAATAGTTAATTTGGCTATGCGTGAGAAAATATCCAGTTAACCAAATTTGTGAAACTTTTAGAAATCACCTTGTGGCATTTATGTCAGCTTTATTTGAGCTACTCATTCTTCGAAATATGTGGAATATGTTAACTTTTTTTAACATTAGGGAACATTTTTCTTTTGAAAGACTTCCTAAAAATGAACCTATCAATGAAATTAACTCAATATTAGCTCACAGTTTTTTAAAATTAGATTGATTGTAAAGTTATGGGCTGTTAGCTGGGGGTGAAAATGAGTAATTATTGTGCTAAAATCAACATCAACCAGATTTTAGAAGGTTTGCTATTGATTTTACCGCCTTAAAATATCTGTTTCCGTGTATGCGAGGCGGATGAGCCCGTGAACGCAACTTTAGTATATACAAATTCATTTGTGTATAAAGATAATTTATTCTATAGGGATAATTTATTTGAGCAAGTTAAGTCTTTCATAAGCGAAATTATTCAATGTACAGCCATTTCCTTTAGCGCCAGAGTAAAAAATCTCTAAAAATATTCCCTAATAAAACTACTGCATGTGATATAGCAGCTAATGGTTTGAATCGAGTTACAATTCTCGAAGGAAATAAATGCCTATCTCTAATTTGAATCAATGAAAACATTATAAATGGGGTGGTAACATAGGTGGCGGTGGCCACCAATCTGTTGAGTAATTTGGCAACATGTAATTGATCTATAGGCGCATTTTAGAAATTGCCTGATTGCGAGTTTGATTGAGGCTAATTTTCTGTATTTTTTTTTACCATCGCTAAAGCAGAATAGGTTTTATAAGACCATCTTGAATTACTATTTCCTAATTCATACTTTCAAGTTTTCTTGAATTTTTCTTCAAATAACCTTTCAATTTCATCCCGACATTATTAAAATAATTGGGGTTTTCCCAAAGATTCCAATCGATTGGGGTCATTATCGAAAGATTATACGAGCAGCTCGTAGCAGCACATTTATATTAATGCAGGATCCCTCTCATTTTTCACATTGATTATCAACCTGATTCTCGCATGAATGAAGCAGCATTGGTTTAATTGGAGGAAGGTAATTTACAAAATAATGAGAAATTTCACTTGCCGGTAACGTAAATGGCGATGGCCACCAACCCGCTAACGTAATTGACCCATTAGAGAATTTTAGAAATACCTAATTGCGAGTTTGCTTGAGGCTTCTTGTCAGTATTTCTTTTATCATTGCTAAAACATGAAGGGTTATATAACGTCATTTGAAAAGATTCTATGCAGGCTAAAATACTTTATAAACACTTTCAAGTTTCCTTGAATCCTTTATTTCCACGAACATGATGCCTCAGTGCAACATGAAACCATATTCGCTTCTCTTTCAAAATTTGCACGAACCCATGAATATACGTGACTTACATGAAATCCTCAAAATTGCCTTAACGTTAAAATTTTAGCTAATTTCCTATTCAGTTTAATCTAAGGAGAAATGAAACCTTAGTGAAATATTTTACGTTTAATGCCATTTGAGCTCCATTTATGCACCATCATTTAGCTTTAGATTACTCTTGCTTGAATAAAACCTTTATATATTGCGGTTCACAATGGTATGAGGGCGCATTAGCATATAGCGGGGGGTGCCTGACCCCAGCGATTGATGCGTTCCCTCTATTTAATTCGCAATAATTTCCTGGATAGCAAAAATGGATAGCTGGTTTTTTTATTTATTTTAGATTCTACGGAAGAGATTCTCCTTTGGCTTCGCAAAGAACGACAATATTTTCCAGCAGCCCTTCAACAGAATTATATTTTATTGCAGCATCCTAACACAAATAAACCTATAGCACATAGAAATATCCGCTACTCAGAATAACCCAGATATTTTGAACTAATGTCAGGAAAGGTCCCCTCCGCTTGGATCTGTGACTAATGAGTAGGGTAAAAGTTTCCTGGCTCAGAGCTAAGGGGTGAACAGCCCTACCTGCATTATATTTTTCGAACTTCCCACGCTTCTGACAGGAAGCATAGAATTTAGGATATATCGCTCCTGAACTAAGTTTGAAGTACTTTCAAGAAACCTTCCGGGACTGTGTTAACCGTAAAAATGAGTCGATCTTCCGGTACCATTGCTCCCATTTTCAAATCGTTTATTTCGACACAATTGCATATTTCAGGATCTAATAAATTGCTCAAAGTTGTCGGAAACTCCATTTAAGTTTCAACATTAGTGAACAACTATTTTGCCATGCATTCTGCTATATGTACTCTATGAAAGGTTGAAGATGAAGGATTTCATATAAAAATATCAGGAAGTTATTTTCCATTCAGTAGTTATTAACTCGAAATGAAGCTAAGCATGCGATTTTTAAGGAGATATACCTGTATATTAACTCATTTCAGCACAACAATCTTGTTTTGTTACTGTGCAATATAAGTGCAGATGGTTATGAGGGCTTAAACCATTGAGGTCAAGGATCTTCAGCTAAAAGGGAGGGATAATTCAGAAGTAGTGAAATACTAAATTGCATGGTTTAGGGGGATCAGGTTTGTGCAGTGGTTGGCGAAGTGGCTCCCCCCCCCAAGAGGTCCCGAGTTTGAACCTTAGGGAAGGCAGATCTTTTTCAGTGGTGTACTGATCCCCACTTTGATGCTGAGATACTTTGTGGAGAGCACTTCAAGTGATTACGCCGTCCGTCAGATGAGACGTTAAACTGTGATCCCCTTGGCGCCTTCCGTTAAGAGAAGGCAAATGCCAATGCTGTGTTTCTCTCCACCCTTCCTCCATTCCCATCCGTCCCTAATGGCGCAAATGACCTCAGCTTTCGACCACCTCCACAAAAGCTACTACCACTACTTTCCGTGGTTGAGGTAAGTATCTTGGGAGCGTGAAAAAGAGGAGGGATGAAAAAGTCTGATAAAAGAAAGTTTAGGCAGGGAAGCACTCAAAAGCATATTGAGATGTGCAATACGCGGACGGTAAAATGAACCGTATGCATAGAAAAACCTAGTCACTCCTAATCGGGGGATTACGTCTGATTATGTCATCAAAAACATCCATTTCCCTTGAGATAATATCTTCCAACTGTTAAAGTAGTGAGCCGATCTCATTAAGGCCTGGGTTTCGGAATTGATAGCAGTTCAGCTATTTTGATTGAATGAAAATCTACCGTCATTTGAAGACTCATTAATTTCTCATTCATGTTCAACTCAATATGTTCCGATGCCGATTTACCACGGAATTTTGAAATCATATTGAAAAAACTCCTCTTAATATTTTATCATTTAAATTTGTATTATTAGGAGCGTAGTAGCCTATTGAGTAGAGCATTCAACTAGTAACCGAAGGGTACCAGGTCGAAATCCCTAGAGTAATTTTACGACGACATCACCTCAAATCCAAGAGGCACAAATGCTAGAACTTTGGGGGGGAAATGAATGGGTGTACCCACGGTTAGTTTTTGTGATGAATGTCTATGGGTAATTAATCATGTTTTTTAATATCCATAAATTAATATTTAAAAATATTTGAAAATTAATTTACCTTGTATTGTTTCGGGATATTTGATAGATTTGTTTTGATTTTAGATTCATTTTTCTAACTCGCTGACATCTCAAAATAGTACATAAAGGTTACCTTCTGTTCTATTACATATTTTGTGCGATGGTACGATAGTTAGAAACAAATTACAAACTGCAGGCTTTAAGAAAAAGAAGACTGCTAATTTTAAATTCTGTTAAATCTAGAATTGTAATAGTTTCCCTTGATTCAAGTCACCAGGAGTAGATGTGGCGCAAATGTAGTTCTACGCCTTGACTTACAAGGTGGCTCCCAAAAGTAATGCAATTAAATTTCTCGCGCCGCTCCTATTGGCCGGAGTGGAATTAAACCGCTTGAAGTAGGTGAGGGAAACTAACCTTTGCCGCAAAATCGGTTTCAGTGCTCCCCAGGCTGTTAAAGCGGCAGGACGTCAGTTATTGTAAACCTCTGCGCGCCGACCATGTCACGATAAAAATGGAATCGACGATCGAGTGGAAATTTCGAGTGAACTTCTGCAACATATTGAAAATGAACCTGATTATTTGGGCAACGTCATCACTGGTGATGAAACATGGGTTTTAGAATACGACCCAGAAACAAAACGCCAAAGCTCTGAGTGGCACACCGACCAGTACCCCAAGCCCAAAAAGGCACAAATGAGTAAATAAAAAGTGAAAACAATGCTCATTGTCTTTGTCGACCGTGAAGGAGTGGTCCATAAGAAGTTTTTTTCGTCAAGGACAGACTCCCCAAGGACAGACAGTTAACGCTGTCTACTACGTGGGTGTGCTCGAAAGACTAAAAGGGTCATCATGACGAGAAAAGACATCTCTGCTACCTGGCAAATCCATCACGACAACGCGCTACGAGTCCGCGAGTTCCTTGCCAAACATCAGGTGCCAACGCTGCCCCATCGCCCCTTTAGTCCGGAAGTCGCCCAAACAGACCTCTTTTTGTTCCCTCAGATCCAATCAGCCGTGACGAAGACCTTGCGAGAGGTCCCCGAAGACGCCTTCCAGGGCGCGTACCGTTCATGGCAGAGTCGCTGGAAAAAATGTGTAGAGGCCCAAGGACAATACTTTGAATAATTGTAAGTGTTTGTGCAAACTTGGTCAATAAATTACTTTAAATAATAAAAGCATTACTTTTGGTACTGAGGATTGGTCTAAGGAATGGGCTTGCGCAATATATTTAAGCCAACAATTTCAAGCATTAATTTTCAAGAAGTGTGCGAACAATATTCATCACCCTGTGCCCTCAGTTTACGTATTGTAAATTTTATTCATAGCACTACCATAGAACAAAATACGTACCACAGTACGACTGATAAAAATTAAAACTCATCATCATATTTATTTATAAGAGTTATATTATGTTAAATTAGAATAGGGAACAAATATTCCAGACCCTTTAGCCTACTATGGGCACAGTGCGGTTTTTTCATCGATAGGGTACATGTTATTTTGCAATTACCACGGTTTACCAAAGCTAGATAATTGGAAATGTGTAGAATTCAGTGAGAGGAAGTAGGTTAGAGAGAAATGCGACGTCGGCGTTAACCTACTTTTAGTGAAATTCATTAAGACTCCCAAAGTTTATACCCCTGTCTGACGAAGGGCGTCCTTCATTTGAAGCGTTTTCCACACGGCGCCAATTACAGACCCGGACACCATTGAAAGTTCTCTCCATTTCCAGTAATCGATCCCCGACCCTATGCGCAGGGAGTAAGTACACCAGGCACCTCATCAATCCCATCCCGCACAATGGAACTGTACATGCACGCGCATGCAAATATGCGAATCGAGTTGACAATTATGGTATGGCCAGCGGGAACGCAGATTGTTATTTTCTTCTTTCCGACGTCTACGGTGGTTGAGGTCATTTCCCATCGTAAATATTCTTTGACGTGAGACCGGAAAATTACAATGAAACGGGCATGCATATGGTTGGGTAAATGAACGCAACCTTAAGGCTAGCCGGAGACAAGGCCGAAATATTACACAACAGGAAACGAACCCCGCTGAACCTTAAATCCCGCGGCGGAAATTTAAAGAGGTGATCGTTTGAACGAATACAGTCCTAAATTTCCTGTGTGAAATATTATTTTTAATAGCTGTAGATATTATTTTTCAAGCATGGCGTTCATATATTTACCGACTTAAACAAATGACCTTACAATATCCTGTTGGGATTTTTACCTGGTATCCCTTTCTAAATGTGTTTTCACATTTTGTTTTTGAAAAAGGAAATGAAAATGTCATAGTTGGCTTAACCTATGGAGAACCTAGGCCTAAGTCTTAAATTTTGGAGAGTAACATGTTTGTAAGCGTTTTTCCAGTCCCAATTCAAATTTTTGTGAAAGCTACTTCAATTTCAGGTTATCGCCTTCCGCTTGGCACTGTAGACCAATCAACCGTTTTCAATGAGGATGTTTACGTTCTAGTACCTGAATTCTTTTCACTTCCGCGACAATCTCTTGCTACACCTGGCTAAAGTCTAGTTTGAATTGGCATAAATTATCTCATCAGGCAATCTCTTAATGAAAATGAGATTTGCGAAATTTGCCTATTTGTTCAGAAACGGCTTAACATACTTTGTAGGTAATAACTGTCGCTACTTCTTGAGTTTACAGCAAAAAAAGGGTTCTTATTTATTCACTGTCAGTTTCACATGTCCTTTAAGTTAACTGCGACTAAATTTCGAAGTTTTCATACATTTTACAGAAAGGAGTGAACCCATGAAATTAACTTACTATGTTTCATAATTTTTCCGGGAAGGTGGGAAGCACGCCGATCTTGGCACCCAACGTCTTTGTAAAAGACTAATCTCGTTCATATAAGCGTATGCGTTTCCCCAGGAAATTTTTTTTCAGTAACTGAGATTTTAACTTTATTAAAATATGCGGATCAAATAAATTGTAGATTAAGTAAAATGGCCCTCTAGTAATTGTATTTTTTTGCCTGGAACTTTTCCACCAATTGTTGACTTTTCTGCCTGCCCTGAAATTTAGATATTCCATTGCCATTCCGTTATTTCTGTTTTATACTCGTTATATATTTTATATTCCGTTATTATTAACGCGAAATAAATTAACGCGTTATATATTAACGCGAAAAGTCTTGAGGCAGTTTGTTTTTCATTACTCTCTTGCTTTACATACTTGCAGAAATAAAGCATTTTTAGCCACCGTTTTAATCAGGTTTTTAGTATTTCGGTAAAAGGTCATAGGTTTTACTATTCAATATCAATCGTTCACCTTAGAATATATACTTGCAGCGCAATTTCATGTATTTATCAGTAATTACAGTGCTAAGGACGATTAAAATGGCATGCATATTTTTCCCGAGTCGATATGAAAAAGTCCGCATTTCTCATTTTGAGTTAGTAGAAGGTATACCATTGCTTAAACTTAAAATTTAGAGACGCTATACACAGATTATTTTAGGTGTATTTTCAGCGTCATATTTTAGCGAATGAAATGCGAAAAATATATATACGAGGGTCATCCGGAAAGTAGTACCCGTTCGTGCCGCATGAAGTGCTGACGACGCGAGTAGCCGCTGGACGAGGTCAGATAGCTTCAGTGGCTTGTCTGCCTTCTCTGAGCCAAGTTGCGTGACGCTAGCATTGCCTGTGTTGTTTCTGTGATTGTTTACAATGTTTAAAAAAATTGAGAACGCCGCCAGTTGTGAAGTGAGGGCAGTGATTAAATTCCTCAATGCAAGAAACGTTCGCCCATGTGATATTCATCGCCAATTAAAGGAGGTGTATGGAGACAATGTAATGGACGAGTCGTCTGTTCGGCGGTGGTGTCGCAACTTCAACATGGGGAGGGGGAACACACACGACGATGAGCGTTCGGAGAGACCGTCTGTCATTACAGACCAACTGGTGAGCTCAGTTGACGAATTCGTGAGGAACGATCGGCGCGTCACAATTGATGACATCTGTGAGCATTTTCCCAATGTTTCTCGAACAATTGTTCATGAAATTGTTAAACACCATCTGCATTATGCAAAAATTTGTGCAAGATGGGTCCCTCGCGTATCTCAATGAGCTGGCGGCGAAGGACTATGCAGCAGGAATACAGAAACTTGTCACACGTTATGACAAATGCCTTAATTTGCTTGGAGATTATGTTGAGAAGTATTTTAAAGTATCCTCTTTCAAATAAAATTTTTTATGTTTGTTAATATTTACTTTTGTGTCTTTATTTCACGAACGGGTACTACTTTCCGGATGACCCTCGTATAATGCCCTGTGGAATAAATAGGGTCGCTCACAGTAGATGGCAGTTATTTGGTATTCGATTTTCACGATTATGTTACGAGCCTTAGGATTTGCGGAAAACTAAATTTTAACGTCAATTGAATAGTTTTAATTATTTAATTACCTCCAATGAATCATAATATTTTAAGAATCTTTTATAAGTCTAAGGTCACCATTTGCACCTTTATGATTTTCCTTTCATTTGCAGGGAATGCTATGATCCCTCGATAGGACATATATCATGACAAAATTTACTTAGTGAATGGTAAAAAGTGGTAGTGAACCCCAAATGAATTTAGGCCTTAAAATAATTGTATTTCATATTATCACAATTGATCAGGGTCATTTATCCTTAGAAAAAGCTTTCAGAGTTGATTAGAAAAATTTGTAACCGGTAGCTAAAGGCAAATTTTAAAGATATAATGGATACAGATATGGAAAACATGCACAATTACATAAGTGATTATAGTAAAACCTTATATGGAATAACGTATAGAAACGGACTATTTGGACTGGAAATATCCTGAAATGTAGAAGATTTCCAAATACCGTTAAGAAAAAGAATATAAAATGCAAGACTTGACTCGGGGAGCAGGAGGAATTGATAAGAGTACGGAGGAAGAGTTTTATGTATTTACAGAATCTAAACTGGAACGGGAGAAAACCTATTTGAAACTTGACGACTCGGGCTGCACAAGTAAGGGTATTGAATGAGATTCGTGACAGAGGGTTATGGACAGGTTTAAGTAGGATAACAGTACCCTACCTATAGCTTAACAAACCATACAATGTTTATTGTTTTTTTCATGTGCGCTTACTACAACGCCAAAAGTAACAAAATATGAATTTCTTCCTAAAATCAACGAAAATAAAAGTGTTGAATTTTCATCTATGCCTGAAAATTTAGGAGGCTCTTGAAAATGTTAGAAAAACTTACTTCGACTGCACTGACAACAAACTGTATATTTAAACATACGAAAAGCATATGGAATTCGATATTTTGAGTCCAGCGGCCGACAGATATTGGAAATCAATTGCACTCTAGTCCATCATACTGATATAGAAGCTTGGGTCCTCCCGAAATCTCCCCAGCCACATTTTGGTGCTCATCTCGTTTGACGGAGTCCCGAATTAAGTTTCGGATAATCCAATATCAGCGCTCTCGAGGCCACCATCCTCTCCATTCGACGGAGAAATAGATAATATCTTTGATTCCTAAAAAGCAACTTGTATTAAGTGTTAATCTACAATCGTGTTTAGGAAATTTTTCCATGGGAATAAAAAATATTTTAACATCTTGAGAGTGATCTTTTATTTACATCAGCGTTTGGAAAGTTTCATGCCCATGGTATTAGGGTTTTCGACATATCTGGGGTATGCTTATAAAAGTTAGGAAATTAAATTTTATTCCGGCTAGAGTAAAGCAAACTCGATAAACCCTCTGTTGAAGTTGATTTGTAAATGAAATGAGTCAATAGGTGCTCAGTTGCCTACGCTACATATGCTATTCATACATAAATGCCCTTTGTGTTTGAATCTCCTTTCTCTTTTAATATGTTTGCATTTAAAAGAATTTGATGAAAAAATTGAAGTATAATTCACCTGTGGTTGGACATGTCGTATATCATAAATATATCATATGGAAGGACCACAGTACGATTATTTCAATTTCAAAAATTATACTGCCTTGCTTTTCATCTTTTGACGAACTTCTGACTAAACTAATTACTTGTGTTCTACATTGTTCATGATGAAATATATTCAACAAATCGTTAAAATGTTCTCATGTTTTAATGAAAATTGCTGAAAGTCATCAATGCTCTCTATTCATTTGATAATTTCAAAAAAATTCCATAGAGATCTCATATGTATATAATGATTTGTTTATTTATTCTTTACTGGTTCACTAAAGGTATGAATACCATGAAGTTGTATCTATCCGCTCATTTCAATAAGAAAATATATTCCATTGTGCCAATGAATTCTGACTTTTAATGAATAAATTATGCTGTAGAGTATTCCATAATAGCAAAAGTGTATGTTGTAAGATTTTAAAGCAGTGAATCCTAAGCTATGCGTTTATTATGAGAGGAACTTAATTATTTCGCAAAAAAGCGTAAATCCAACTGTCGAGAAAATTCTGCCACAATATTAAACACACACATAATATTTACTTCGGGTTGTGTCTTCCCATGTTTAGCTCAAAGTCCGGCATATTATGCCCGGAATTAGGTAATGGATAATGATGGAATTCCTCATTATGGAGGATTTATTGATATAGTGTTTCACCTGGCTGTTTAAATTTATCTCAAACCTAGGGCCTTTGAAAATTAAATAATTTTTAAGGATATTAAATATGCTAGAAACTCCTCCGTGCATGGATTAACTAGATCTCACTACCCACATCCCCATGCGGGTAGCCTACATCCCCATGGCTATGCAACCCAGGTCTGGAGAACTGAAAGTGGTCAAGGGTGTGGAAACGTAAATTGAATGACAAGGGATACTCCACATCCCAGCTTTAGATGTGCCAAAATATCGTTGACCAAACAAAATCACTTCAGTTTCCTAAATTTAGTAATAGTATTATCTTGTTCAAGAGCCTTAAATAACTATTCACTAAGTATAGCATTTAGTTCAAGAAATTACTTTGATTCTCACGTGATCAAAGTTCTATGACAAGATTGTACGACATTGCCGAACACGCTTCCATTGTTCCGCTTACATTTTCTTCTAGAAGTAGACATGTGAAAAGAATACATTTAGCAGGAACAAATATAATATATTATACTACGAGAATACTGTGCAACATATTTACATTTTTTTCTTTTCTGAAAAAAGGTTTATCATACCATTGTTTTTCCAAGCAACACCGTTTCATTATAGAGGTTTATCAACTATAATTCTCATTTTTTTTCGACATTGTGTTCACCATAAAAGTCGCTGGGGTTAAGTTTACAGTATTTGTAGTATTGGTGTAGTTGTGCAGTGATGAGCGCAGTCCAATAAACGAGTAATCGTATTTGTTTATTCACATATTTAAAAGAGAAATTTATTCCTACGGTATTTTTAGGTCAACGCATACATAGTAAATGTTTCATTTACTTGAGTATATTATTTCACTAGCGGAAGCTGTTGAAATTTGAAACATCCTCAGGTCACTTTAGCACAACTGGAAGTGACATACGACTAGAAAATACACTGCATTGAAATTTTACTCTCGCCTGAAGAAAAAACCATGTGAAGCCAATTATAATACTGCAGGATACTATCGGGGAATCTATTCTCGACTCTGTTACAGGTATAGGATGGTTTAAAATGCTTATGATGGAGAGACACTGCACTTCAAAGAAAGGTTTGGCCTGATCTCATGACACTGCATTTACTGAAGTAAATATTAGTGCCAATTCTGTCATTATGAGAGAAAATCACTCATAGTCGTTAAGAGAACTATCATCAATATGCGAAGTTTCAGCGGGTGCCATGATTGTTACAGAAAAATGGTAGATGAGACGTGTCTTGTGAGTGGTTCTTTCTGTGAATATTAATACCCAAACAGATCATACGCGTGCAGGTTTGCTCGCAGTTGAACTTGATGTTACAGGAAAACTAAGAGTTTCTTTCGAAGGTTATCACTGCAGATGAAATGTTGTTGCATTATTTTGTGATATTTCTGAGATTGCAGATACCTGAGAGCAAATAGCAAAGCTCTAAGTGGATATCTCCGGCATCACCAACGCAAGAAAAAACCTTAACATACTTGTGGAAATGTTATGACCAATTCATTTGTTTTCGGCATTTAGGTACCAGCATGCCGCAGCAATACTCACGACTGTAAATTATGAATTCTGTAGGAATTGACAGGAATTTCTCCATTGAAAAACAGCATTTCAAAGCAACAGGATGAATCCTAAGTCATGATGATGTACGGTCAGGCATCGTAAATATTGTTGCTGGAAATCAATGTAAGGTGTGTTATCATTCTCTCTTTAGCCAATACATTGCGTCATGCGACTTTGTTCTCTTTCCCAACAATAAGATGTACCTTTGTGGAGATCTTTTTTCATTCTAACGTTAGATGAAACTTATACAACGACCTCAAAGAAGCTCTAGTGAGCCCATCAAAAATGGCATTCATGTCTTTGAAGAATACAAATAAGGTGGAATAACTACATTGCATCAAACGAGGACTGTTTTGAGAAGGAATATCACATTTTGAAGTATAAATTATGTTGCTATAAAAATATGATTATATTTTATTGACAAACATTGAAGGAATGCATGTACTGAATATAAATGTTAGGGAACTGACGCATCACTGGTAAAGATATATTCTACTAATTAATTTGACACTAATTTTACTTTTTGCCCGAAACCTTTTCGTAATACCCACGAAGAGAGTTTAAATAAACATTTGAGATATATTTATTGTTTGTGCGAGGATGTCATGTGGCGACGACCGTGGAGGTGCGACATAAACGAGGTGATGGCAGCAGAAAAGAAGACGCAGAAGAGACACATTGCCGTGAGTATAGGAACTTAACGTGTAGGACAACTCTGCGGAGAAAAAAGTTGGAAAAAATCAAGGCAGAGATGAAGTTATGCAAAATATACATGCTAGGCCTGTGCGGATTGAAATTGAAAGTTATTGTGTCCTATTGGTGTGATACGTACAAAGAATTACACAGGCGAGGTACGGAAAGTCAACGTGAAGTTTCCATAGTACTGACTAAAAAAAGGGCAGAATTCTTAAACTACTTTGTAAAATACCATTATAAACAGTCAATCCTTAATTTATTCTAAATTTTTTCATAAAAATATTTCTAATGACTTCGAGAGGAAAGAGGTTTTCGCCCTTACCCTCGGGCACTTATCTATTGTCCTCTAAGGTTAAGGATGCATTGAATATTTTTTAAATAAATCAATTCATGCCTTAATACCCTAAATAAATTTGGTGGATGCTCATGACTCACTGGTTTAATTCCATAGCGGGAATTTAAAGCAGTCAAGCGTCTAAATGTAACTAATCCTGCCTTGATCCCAAACATTTCCCTCAAACAATTGGAACGTCTTTCCACTTAAAGACGTAATCGCTTAATCTCGCCTTCTGCTTTCAAAACCTCACCATCTTCTCAAATATCATTACTTTTTCTCCAGCTCCACTCACTCCAAACAAACGGCGTGCCAGAGAAAGGCTCAGGACGGAATTTAAATAAACAGTCGGAATGGGATCATCCACGCTTTCAATAGCTTCGGCTCAGCTGCGGAGAAGCGCCTCCCTCGTTCCTTATCCAAATGAATCTTCAAATCGACTTGGCAGTTTCAGTAACGGTGAAGATATATTACAACTGACGTCGACAAACCTACAGCTGTATAATCAGCTATGTGCTCTAATTTTGGCTTTAATATAAGGCATGCAAATAATCATGTTTGCATGCTTAGGCTGTGGAAACAATATGAAAACACATATTCCTGATAAATGAAGTAAAAATAATTGTGAGTCATCGATGAAAGAATAAAGGAGAATGAGGTTATTTCGATAATCGAGGAAAGAGTAACAAAAAAAACTTAACATCAAAAACTGATTTGTTACTGACTGTTGTTTGTTGTCTGAAAAACTTATCATCAAAACTTTGGCCTTGATTGGCGAGGCCAAAGTTAACCTCACATTACCTCTAAAGCTTGCGGCTATTTGGACGAGAAAATTTGCTTTAATATTCAACTGGAATTTAAACCCAGGCCCCATAGATCAGTAGCAGAATTGATATTGCATGCAATAAAAATAGTGTCAGTAGAAAATTAATGGAAAAGGGGGGAAGTGGAAATGAAATAAATATGTGGCTTCAAGGAAGGAAATAAATTTTTTCCTCAGTTAACACCCGAATAAAATGTGGTAAAAATATTTGGGGTCCTGAAATTTTAACGTAAGAAAGCATTTAAATATGCCATATATGAAACAAGGTGAAAAATTTCCGAGTTTTCCCAATCAACATCCTCTATTCTATCGCTCTCTTCGAAACCTCCTTGTTTGTTTATCTCTCTGTCCAATTCTATTTCTCCATTCTTCGTCACACGCACCTCTAAAAAGCTTCAAATATTCTCTCATAAACTTGCCTCAAAGACAATTTCACATCCATGAAACCCAAC
Organism: Hetaerina americana; assembly: GCF_022747635.1. Taxonomy (NCBI): domain Eukaryota; kingdom Metazoa; phylum Arthropoda; class Insecta; order Odonata; family Calopterygidae; genus Hetaerina; species Hetaerina americana. The sequence goes on from NW_027286292.1 coordinate 25,191,680, forward strand.
ACTTCATATTATAGTCTTTAATAATATTTTATTCATATCTGTACTTTGTCTACCATGTAATCAGTTGCCGTTCATTTTCGTTTAAAATGCCGTCCAATAGCATAAACTGCTGCACTTTCTCTAGTTTATACTCATCCACTTTGATTTCATACTTCTGGAGAATCTCATTGCTTTTACTTCCTTTTGGTTAATCTCCATCCAATGCCTCTGGCCTTGTTCTTACAGTATAATGTATTTAATAATCAATGTAATGCCTTGGCTGTCTGACTCACTACTGCTTGATAATCCGCAAAACTGTCTTAATCATCCCGCCTCCACTTTTATTCCCGGGCCTTCCCATGCTACCATTGATATATCCTCAGTATTCATGTTGAAAAGAAAGGCAATTCTGTCTTGCTCCCTTGCAAATCACTACTAATACTGATTCTTCCTCTGCTACCTTTTATTATGCCATCTGATTCATGCACGAGGTACGAATAAGTCACCTAACCCTCCAATATGCTCTCACATTCCGCAATATCGCCTTTTAACTTTGCTCACTCTCCACGGTCGAATGCATTCTCAAAATCCACGAAGTATATAAAAAATCTTGATCATTTTAACTGCTCGTTTCTACTAATATTCTCATAACCGTAATGGTGCCACGTATTCCTTTTCCATTTGTGAACACGAACTGAGCTTCCCTTATTTAGTTTTTTACACTCTTTCGTAAACTTGTACGGATGATTCTTAGAACTACCTATTGTGTCAGTGTAAGGGGAAGTTGAACATATCGAATTATATTCCTCACATCCTGTAGCTTTACGCTATTTCAAAATTGGGTCATAAATTACCTGAAGAAATCTTCCCCAGTCTATTACTCATAGACTTGGGAAGTCTATGTAAATAAATACTATTATTTACTTCAAAAAATACCTTTCTTCTATTTCTTATTACACTTTTTGGTAGTTCCAACCATAAGAAAGTTAGGGAGCCAGAGAAGAGACATGAGGTGCAAAATTGCTTGAGTAAAAAAAAGTTTTACAAGGAAGAGAGATATGATGCATACTATAGATTGGAGGAATTTGAGATATTGTCTAGAGAAGAATGGAAACGCTCAAAATAACTAAAAAGAAAACAAACGAGGAAATAAGACCAAGGAGAGCGTTACTGGAATAAATTCAAGAAGTTAAGGAAATTGGAAGCAGAATATTTTCAAAGGCGATGAAATGTCGACGACTGTGAGACTGGGAAGGCCGTTAGGTTCACGAGGAATGTTCGACAGAATAGAATGCTAGACATGCTAGCATTTATTATGCTATATACGAGAATGACCGTAGGCATAAGATAAGCAGAATTGAAAAATGATAACTATAGTGTAGTTTATTACACTGTCTTGAGTTATACGAGGCTAAGAAATGTAGTCTGGTTAGTGTGTGTGTTCATTCAAGGCCTACTCTAACCATTGATCAACCATCAACAATTTTATTATACGAGTTTCATTTCATCACGTTCCAATCAAATATTTATATTGATTTATTAATTTTACTTGTAACTTTCATAGTTTTTTAGTTAAAACGGTGATTTTACTGCCCCCATTTAGAGACCAGCGGCTCTATAATCAGAGTAGTCTGAAGCCATTGATTTAAGCTCAGCCTGAGTGCCCGTTACATGGTTTTCTTTAATTGTTTTGAACGCTGATCAATCTGATCTAAAACATTTAATCGCCAATTAAATGGCTACACGTTGCCTCTGTATTAAAGATCCGATTAATTCATGAAAAAATGTCATGGAAAGAAAACTTCAGTGACAGTTTTACTGGAAAAAATATAACTCTCTCTCCACAGAGAAGGGAAGTAACATTATGGATATATATAAGTGAGAGTACACGAGTTTTCTTGTAACACTTTCTTGTGAGAAAATTCTAAGGGCCCCATATTATATCGGATACGAAACCATTATGATTAAAAATTAGCGATAGATTCCTTGCATAGCCTCGCGTAAATAACCATCCTTCCCTCTTGATCACAAGACTAAGGTAAAGTAGCTCCTATCCTAGCTCAATCCTAATCTGCCATTCAAATTACGAGCTATCATTATTACCTACAATTATACCATAGACTGGTGTCCTTACGCACCCCAGCGCAATCCCCATGGTTCGATCCGCGGACTATAACGTGAATATATCGGAGAATCTCGAAGGCCCGCCCGTCAGCCCTCCTATTTGCCCCCCTTCCCGACCGAATGGCCCTCGATCCACCCCGGCCTCAATCTCAAAGGTAAGCAGGTCTCCGGGACCATGTGGGCTCGTGGCATGTGACCCTGGACCCCCACGGCTGACTTAATCGTGTATGGATCCTGCCCGGGTAGGGAGGGAAGAATGGCGGTAGAAGGGACTGCGAAACCCCACAGCTCCCCACCACGCGTGGTGGCTGCGATGGAGAAGCAAGTGGATGCACGTGCCGCAATCCCCCCTTCCCCGTAGGAGTTCACGTCCCGGCGCGCAGAGCGGCCCGAAGCAATTCCCGGGAACGTCCGAATACTTCCGCCCATGCTCAACCCCTTGATTCTAATCTCGGAAATGTATCGCCCTCGCATCTTTCTCCCGTCCACCGAGCGTGGTTGCAACTTCCCTCTGGAGGCCACTGATACAGGAGCGCCCAAGGCGCCCACAATAACTATTAACATGCCTTTTGAGTGGGTATCAAAGCGTAAACATTCTGTCTCTAGAGCAAACATGCAGTTTTAATTGAGAAACATTTCATCCTGGCAAGTTAAGCTGTGGACATCGATTAAATGATAAACAATAAATTATAAATATTAATAATAAATCTTAAATTTTAATGCGAACATGGTACAAATATCCCTGCAGTAGCTCACGAGTGGTAACATTTCTTAACGCGGTTGCAGAAGCATGATGCATAACCCTCCCAAGGCAGTTTCTACTAGTTATTCATTTTCTGTATTGTAGAGAATCGAGGATTACTAACAGCTTATGGACAAAAAATAATGCAATGATTTGATATCAGCTACTTAACACGAAATGGGAATTAAAATTCATATTAATGGAAATAATTGGAAAATGATGATCCAAACAATACACATGTATTCCATTTGTGATGCATAAAAAAGCTGGCTTCGTAAGCTCGTGCGTCATATTTAATTCAATTGAATGAGAATCTAATCGCTAATACAACTGTCTTTCAATATGCGGTTTTAGTAAACCAGGGATGAAAGTGAGTGGCTTTCTATTAATAGCGAAATTGTCGCGCATCATATAAAAAACATAAGTTGCATATTTATGTCTTAATTAAAATCACTATGTTTACTGCAAACATCGTATAGCTTCCATATAGCATCGCTTGAGGCTTTGAGAAACAGTTAATGCTTATTTCCGACGTATTCCTGAAAGGTGACTAATCTTTTGCAGAGAAAGTGATTCATTCAATTATTGTCACAGAAACACATTTTTGTCAATGTTTCCAGGTATTGAAAAAATATTAAGGTAAAATAATAAGAATTGAAGTTCCTAGAAGTAAGTATTATTTCAGTGAAATAATTCCAAATCACAGGTTGTAATGTTGAACGCATATAACCTATTTTAAATTAGTCACCGCTCAGGAGAAGCTCCTAGGTTACTTCGATTTTCGGAAGAAATTGGGAGGAAAACGTTCCCTTTATGCAGTGGTTTATTGTCTTATTGTGTAAACGCCCATGACCAGGTTTATTCATTATTGTCTAAAATAGACCATTGACCTCTTATGACATTGGACACTAGTTATATTATGACATTAGGATTTCAAGTAATTTGGGACAAGCTATAGAGGGATAGCAAAATCCAGGTTCCAAATAGATTTTCAACCATTCCTTTCCACAATTTTGAGCGCATGTGATCACCACACGAATCAGTATCCATAGACTAGCTAGAATTTTTAGTCTATGTAATCTATAAATAATCAAATATAAATAATAACCTATAAAATGTACGCATCACAGATTATTACTGTGATCCGTATATTTTATTTACTCAGTGGATTTCAATAAAAATTTTTCATGAATAGGGAGGAGTTTTGAATCAAAGGAAAATGAAATCTTTTAGTATATTTGATTAAAAATATCGCATTCGATCAGAACCCTAGATGCTCTTGACCAATTAAAAAGACGCTCACATTCAATAGAAGATAAATTTAAGGAATGGAAATCAATGTATGTTCAGAAATCTAAACTATATGACGCGTAGAAAATGCTGGTGCGAAGTACATTCACTGCATTTAATATATTATACCCAGGAGCACAATGATAAAAAGTTAAAGAAAATTGATTTCAATTGATTGGTACAAAATATGTTTAATACCTTGTGTTAGTGCAGCATCGTATGTGACTACATATTCTCAGGGAGATGGAATAATGGAGGTAAATTCAATACTTAAGCTTTATGAATGAGGGACATGGACATTTGTGAGTAGCGTCGGGCAGCAAAATAAAATTTCCAAGTGGCATTATAAATACATCTCCAATGAGGAAGAGTATGTTTCAGCATTGCATCTTCAATCGGCAGGGATTATTAGTTTTACTCAAATGTTCAAAAATATCGTCACTGTTCGTCGTCCCCCCGGCGGCGGCCTTCCAACCCAGAGGTCGCGGGTTCGATTCCCGCCTAGGTGGATTTTCCTCCATATAGGGCTTGGTTGTATGTGATTGTCTTCAATGTAATGTCTGTAATTTAATGTTAATTAATTGTAATGTAATGTAAGTGTTAGGTGGAAGGTCTCAACTTCGCCCAATTAAGTCGATAAATAAATATATTCATGAGTGTATATTAATGCGGAAACACACGTTTAAATATTGTATTGGAAAATATACACATAATTAAACCTTTTTACCTGGCTTCCTTCAGCAATACTCTACTTCTTCACTAAGCGTGTTTTGGAAATCATGGCGCATTCAGTGAAATGTAGAATCAAGGTCCCATCCAAGTTACTTTTGACATTTCACCTGAAGTTAATTATATTTTTTCTCAAGAGCACCAGAGCCGTATTTCTGACGTTAAGCCTTTTTTCAGGTGGAAAAAAATTCGCTGAGAATCTTTTGCATTTGTTATGCAGAGCCTCCTTCTCAGGATGATAATTAAAGTTAACTTGTTGGTGGATAGTACTTTGAAGGTCAGGAGTTTGAATCTCTACATGTTTTCCTAAAGCTACAGGGTGTTTAGTACTAAACGGTGAACACTGGGATGCTATACACACTAATGTTCAGAGCATCCCAGTATTCGTTCTTTCCCTCTCAAACATTTTCGCGCAAAATAAACCAGCAGGATTATTGATTTACCATAAATTTGCCATGGCTGTAAATAGAATGAATAAAATAAAAATTTTCAGGGACTTGTAATATCACTCAACTCAAAAATTGCTGTTTTTGTGTTTCAGTAACTGCCAAAATATTATATAATTGGCGGCATATCTTAACACTCCAAATCTTAAATTTATTCGAAATGAAAGTAATGAATCAAATACCAATGGTCATGCCACCAATACTCTTAAAATATATGCCTTGCCAATCTCAAGCAGTTGCGTCTTTGGTTAATTTTTTTTTACGGAACCATTCACGCCAGTTCATGTACCCATGTTACTAGATGGACACACATCCGTTCGCAATTGCTACACCAACTTGCCTCGGCTTGAATCCAAGAAGGAATTCCAAGCAAGAAGATGTAAAATATTTTAAAATTTGCCCAAATGATAAATTATTTATGCAGACAGGAGATTAAATTCGTTCGCAGCCTCTTCCTCTTGGTGCGTCCTTGGTAGTGATACGCAGCTGCGCTAACATTGCAGACATTTTGCTGATTGGTGCTCCTCACCCACGGCCTTGACTGGTTAGCATATCTGTTACGCCTAATGACTTTAAGAACGTAGCGAGACGCAATGTGACAAACGGCGTGATTGATTATACAACATCACATCAGAATAACGTGAGGAATGGTGAATTTTGACATTTTCAACCCCTTCCACAAGCTTCCCCTTACCACTTCGGCCAACGTTTAGCATTTCCATTTGGTTCAATGACCTCCAGAACCCATTTGGGCATGACCTATACTATTTTATCTGAAAAAAAACCTCGAAAACAAGGCCACCTTAAAAATATATTGCTAATTTATCTCAAAATATCTCAAATTGTGGCGAGATGAGGAGCATAACATTTTAACTAAGGGTATATTTAAGACCGTTACCAACAAACCCAGAATAGATATTTTTATTTGTGGAGACATTTTAAGTTTAAAAAAAATAATTTTCGACTCACCCTTCTGGACAATAGGTGAGTGTCACGATGTAGTGATTAAAATATTGCTTCGCAATCTCGATGGATCCTGTGTCATTGTTGCACGGGTAAGCCTTTTCCTTTTCTTCCTGATAGTATTGATTCTTCTTCATCTACGTCAATAATATAACTGAGATATGCCTGACGAGGAATGGAAAATGATAAAGGGATAGAATGAAATTATGGAAAAAAATAATCCTTCCTGAAACACCAGAGCCACTTCTTTTGCAATGTGGGAAAATGTGCACAAATTTATAATGTCAACCGGATATGCTCCTTCGAGTCCTTTATTTTTATATTACCGTATGCATTCAAAGACATTTTCGGAAATTTTACACTGCGATTTCTCTCTCCTCATTATTGTACGACTAGATGGTGGACATGCATATTTTTAACGTAACTGAGACTTGAGTCGACCATAAGTGTTCAGAAAATCATTTGTGGATTCAAGAAAGTTGCTTTCATTCCACGTGCTTCATTTTGATTAGCCTTCTGTTTCCTAAACGATAAAAACATTATGAGGCAATACGCTGAATAACATTATCAGCAAAACCAGTAATCATTTATTTCAGATTGATAAAAAGTAAGTCAATCAATGAAGATTTTTTTCTCTCAAATAACATTTTCATCATTTTTAATCCTACCTCGTAAAATCCATTCCCATTAAAATTGCATTTGTGATTAAACCTTATGCAATGCCTCATTTGGTTGCAATTAGAGTTTACGTATGGGTGTAGAAGAATGAAGCCACGGAAAAAAATATATCAGAGTTGCTAAAAAGAACGATTAAAATAATCGTACTCTAAAATATTTAATTCATACCTGGTATCCCATGTTAAGAACTAATTTTAATTATCAATCCACATTAAACTATCACTAACATGAGCATACATTAATATCTCATTGAAAAAAATTGCATTGAATCGGGTAATTAGTTTTCCTAATGCTCCTGACATTTTGCTTATTTCAAGAAGAATTGCCACATAGTCCTTCATATCATTTCTTCACGATATCAAACCAATGTTGTAATTCTCCACAGGAATTTTTTTTAAGTATATCAAGAAAAAATGGATATTCATGCCTGAATTAACTCTTACAATTATAGATCATACAAAATTATTATAAATTTGTTTGGAAGATCTACTTCTGCTGGAAAAATATGACAACCACTTTGCATAGATATTTATTGCATTCATACTAACAGTGATTTTATTTTCTCACTTATTTATACATAGGGAACTAATAAAATTAGATAATTTCTGCCAATGTCAAAACATAAATATTTGTAAAAATGTATTTTTTCTTATGTGATTTAAAACTACAAGTACGCGTTTATGCTTTATTTTGCATTGTTAAACATGCAAGTGTAAATTTTCAGCAAATGTATCTGTTTATGTCAGTTATGTGTAATTACCCATAGTTAGTGTACGAGTAGTCCTCCATAAATTGAAATATCTTTGAAATTATATGATTATGGAGTTTTTCTGGATTATAAGGTGACGGGAATTGTATTCTCTTAAAACCTGCAATCCACAAACATACACAATGGAGGCGTGTGCAGCATAAGATGGCTTAGTGTTTCTAAAGATGGGCAAAGAATGACGGATGAAACGAGGAATGGAAGTGGCAATGAGAGATTTCGGGCCCTGTAGACATTAACGATGCCACGTTGAGCAAACATCTAACTTGCACGAGCCCTTCTAAGCAAAATGCCTCATTCCCTACAGATCTTTTGAGAACCGAGAGATAAGATGCTTCTGAAGAGGGAAATGGATGCGTGCAGTTCTTCTTTAATATTCCCTGCATCTTCTATGCCAGGACCTTCGCACAATTTCCTTGGCCCAGGTCAGCCGGTTGCTTTCATTTCTGAACAGTAAGACTTTGACCTACGAGTGTACCTATCTAGATGAACTTTTTTTGTGCTTGAGTAAAAATATGAAATGGATTTCGTAGGTTAATTAAAAATTGGTAATTTTCTACTAAATAAAATTTATTAATGTGATCGGTATCAATGTAACTACATTATCGTCAGGCAACAGTCATCACTCCGAGCCCAGTATATATGCTGAAAAACAACCACTACCCTCCCCTTAATTGCGTTTCAGCATATATACTAGACTCAAGAGTGTTGATTGTTACCTGACGATGATAAAGTTACATTAAAACCGGTCGCATTAATAAATTTGATTTTGTGGAAAATTGCCAATTTTTAATTAATTATGACGTTCCACCATATCATGCCTGAAACGTCTTTTTTATGGATTTCGTAGGGTGTGTAAATTCTTCGGGCGTTTAATTCATTTTCACAGATGCATATGCTGTGCAGTATTTTTAACAAAACTTCTTAAAAATATTATCAAAGGACGATGAAACTTGTACGGGTATTTTACTGCCTTCCTTCGGCCCCAAATGTTCATTGACTACCCAAGCGGGCAAGTATATTTATCACGTTTACTCACACTCATACCACACCTTTTCCACCTTTTCCTTGAATACCCTGCCACACATTTTTTAGGTGGATCGTAGGGTATTTGTATGGAAGTACGTGTTACTAATGAATCTTCCTGCAGTACCTAAACATTGTTTTGAAAACAAGGTAATGGATGTCTGAAAGTAGTGATATTCTCTGGAATTTGAACGCTATGCTCTTCAGGGAAGAAAAAATCCGAAATCGCTATTGTATCAGCGACTTGAAAGGGGAGGAAAGCATTCTAGTATGAGTTCACCTCAAAATATATAATCTTGAGCTGTGATACCCGGGATACATTCACGGTTCTAAACAGCAAGGATGTTGCGGTATACCTGACATCCGATCAGACCAAATGGCTTCCTATATCCTTTTCATAAAGACCAGAGAAATCGTACACTTGTCAGGAATTCTATAACAATCGATAAGACAGTGAGATCCTCTTTTTTAGGAGGAGAGGCTTAGTTTTGGAACTAGATTGAGCTCCACGTACAGCAGCTAGGTTTGTGAAAGTTGAACTGAACACGTTAGCAGTGTGATGACACTATTAGAAGAATTGGGATAGGAGACACAAGTTGACCTTAGGCTGAAGTGCAGGTTAAATTTACTGGGTATATTTGAGGCAGATTACTTGTTTAAGGATTTTAAATACATATTATAGGCCCCACAGGCTATGGTAGATCAGACCACGATATCTAACATAAATTAGAGAGATAGACAGTGAAACGAATATATTTAAATGTCGTTTTTTTCCTCGTAACATTAGAAATGAAAATCGATTTGGCCGCAGGCGTGAAGGGGATAATTAATATTGGTAGTTTATATATATTGGCGATATGCTACATTGATTTATAATAGACCCATCTTTGTAACACTCCTCCAGCGTGATTTGAACATGTCGTGTTATTGAATATTCTTGCTTGTAAGTATATTTTTTCGTGTGATTAACTTTGCTTGCGTGCATGATCTAACTGATAATTTATGTAGGGTTGTCATGATTATGATTACGCATGAATGGTTGCCGAACTAAACCCACCCCCATCACACGCCCTTGCTGCGGCGCTTGGGGTATTGTGTGGACGTATATAGGAGAGAAGAATTATGCTATCTTGCCTCAAAATGCAAGAAACGTTTTCACAATGGGAAAAATGTTTCGGTTGGTGACAGATACTGTACTTTAGTGAATAACTCTACTCTAATCTGAGTTTCCGAAACCATCGCCAAATCTAACCACTCCTAAACTATTGCTCGAGTTTCAAAAATGCCCTCTTCCCAGGATAAAAATAAACCCGATCCGTGGACGCCTGTCATATTAATCATCCTACCCCGCTCATTTATTTTCTTCACAACAATGTAAGAGTTGAAGGCGCAATCCAGAATATATATCTCAATTTTCAGACCAAATGAAGCAACCCTAATCTCATCAACTGCGCAATGTACTTATTTATTAAGCTTAAGCTCAGCCTGGCTCTCGGCTGAGCAGTGTCCTATACTCAACGAGGTTAGAGGCCGTCCAGCGCTCGCTATATTCTGGGTTGCTGATTCTAACTTGTGGAGGAGACCACACGGCTGAATTATATTTTTTACTAATATTTACATCAAACTTTACTGAATCCAAAATAAAATGTACAAATTTCGTCACAGAAACCGCTACTCACGCGAACCACTTAGCGGGGCATAAATAAAACTCCTCAATGGGGAGAAATGTGGGATAATTCACAAAGGATCATCGTATTTGTGCTAAATGGCACGTTCTCCAAAAAACTGTTGCTTATCTCTTAACTTTTAAATGTGTAAGTTCACTTCCATATGACCTCACAATGAAGTAAATGTCTTGCGAGGTATTATTTGCACCATTATTGGAAATATGACTGAATAACCGTTAACACTCCTCTAACTTCCAGTATTATTAACCAAAATGAAATAAAAACATCTTTTATTTGGATCCATGCGTCAAAAATCTTTTCTAAAAATATTGATTTCTGATTTTTTTTAAAGGAAACGGATGAACCTGAATGAACTGACATTCATAAATTAATGCCCTCTCTATTGTGCTGTTTCTTTTTTGTAAAAAGGGAAAAAAACTCTGATTGAAGATTAAAATAAATTTGAATGCCTATTGATTACATTGAATCAAAAGTTAGAATTTTAAATACTATGTATATCTCTTAAATGAATATCACAATTTCAGCGAGATAAAGTGATCAAGCATGCAGTTTCCAGCGTTACTTTGCGGAAGCGATCCATGACTCCAAGAATACACTTTGTAATTCCAAGTAAAATATTTATTCAAATGACCCAGGTTTCAACGCGTAGCGTCATCATCAGGTGCACATACAGGAATTGTCCTTCACATTTTCTGTGTATGCACCTGATGATGACGCTACGTGTTGAAACCTGGGCCGTCTGATAAATATTATATGTGGAAATAAAAAGTTTATTCTTATGAGTCCGGATGATAAAGCGTAAAGAAAGCATTGCTTCGGGACAAATTGGTGTCTCGGAGTGATTACATTATATTCTATCAATTTTAAATATGTAGTTATGCATTAGAATCTGTTTGAATAATAGAAAAATGCTCGAAATTTTTAACGTTAGAAACTCCTTCGTGAACGGCCACGTATTAACTTGAACAAATTCACACATAGTTTTCAGAAAAATGAAAAACTAACTAATAATAATTTAATGCTCTAGTATTGCATGTAATTTAATCCTGATTCAAAATAAAGAGAATTATCTTGTATGCACAGACTAGTGATGGTTTAATGCCTACTGGTTTACATAAAGTTTGTATCATATACCATGGAGAAGTTAAATGATGGTGCTATTTCATAAAGTCGCTTGTGATAAGCAAATCCTTTCCCACTCACTAACCCGCTATATTTGAGTTAAAAGTCAGTACTCACCTATGTAGTATTATATATAATATATATATATATATATATATATATATATATATATATATATATATATATATATGTATGTATATATGCATATATATGTATATATATATATATATATATATATATATATATATATATATGTATATATATGTGTATATATATACCTATGTAGTACAATAAATAGTATGGTCTTCTACTTGTAAATAAAAATCCGATTATGTATGGAGGAGGGGCGCAACAGACGCGGAAACACGCTCCCCTGAACTGCAAAATTAATGGGAGCAGTTGGTGTTTCACATGTTTTGGAGCGGTGGTCCCTCCATAGAGGGCATGCCACTAAATCGTATTCGCGAAAGAAAACATTGACGTGGCACATGCCACAGCCAACAGTCGGAAGAGGCACAGGAACATGACTGCTTCCGTGCGAGACTGGACTACTGAAATGTAGTCTTTTAAAAATGGACACGATACGATTAACTGCTTCAAATCAGCAGAATACATAACTTAGCCGGCCGTATTTTAGGGGTATCGATCATTTAAGTACCAATATTAAACCCATTATCTTACTCGTTAAATTAAATTTTTATTTATGTGCATCGCCATCACTATCCTTCTAACTAACGCGGAAGGGCTATAACTGGATGTACACATAACTATATTGCGCAGGTGTCTCGCTCAAACATTGAGTCGAATTCACCGTTTCCACATTGAATGAGTTATGAAATTAATGCAAAGGCGCTTTGGATAAAGGATCTTTTTATTTAATGGGTGATGAAAACGTCATATTTCAAATGAAGTGTTAATATGTATACATTTTTTAGTCTGAAAATGATAAAACTAAATTTATAGGCCGTAAATTTTTCATTAAAATTTCTTTTCATTGGCGTGTTTAGGTATTACTCGAATTCACCGCTTCAAGCACTTCCATTTTTTGGATGATAAGAAAATATTGAAGACTTCCCCAGAAATTATTTCGAGAGGCGCACTATTCTCAGCTGTCTCTCCAGCAGGTTTGTCCGCCCGCTGCCCTGCTTGTCCGTGTTAATGGTGAGTCTCGCCTTCTTGGTGGGTCAATAAGATAATTTGGTGCCAAAATAACAAGAAACTCAGTGCTTATAAAGTTATTTCCTTTTAATTTTCGTCGCATGCATAAAGCCATTCATTGGAACAATTGAAAATCTTCAGGACTGAGTTCGTCAATGAATCTCAGAGCTCTATGATCGGGTCATCATGTCATTAGGTTCAAATTATTGTTGAGAAGGAGTACTAGCTTCGTACAAGAATGATGGGTAGAGCACCGGAATAAAAACAAAACAAAAAATGAGCACATACAAGGCATGTTCGGATAATGGGAAATACGTTGGCTAGCATGCAATGTTTTATCTGTATCCCGGGGATATAACGAAACAACAGAGGTTTCCAGTGACATTCAATCAAAATATAAACTGTTTTACCACATCACCGATAAAAATGAGCATAGGGAAAAATAGTGATATTAAATTAATTCTTTTTTGTTTTGATTCAATGCTAGGATTTTATGGCAAGAACTCTGATTAAGTTGTAAAGAAAGATGAAATAAAAGATCATAGATTTCACGAAAATTAAATCTTTTACTCTATCATCACTGTTATATTTAACGAATTGAAGATCATACACATTAAATAAAACATTTATGAAGACTACTGTTTCACACAGAATGCAGTATGATTCCGAAAATTCAACTTTGAGGAAGACATTTGAGCGTCAGCTCGAGATGTTTACAAGGTAATAGTGGGTAAAATAATCTCGCAAGAGAGGAAAACAAAGGAAAAACATAAAAAGAATCAGAAGTGTGGAAATTTGAAACTAAATTGTAGTAGGGATATTAAGGGAATATTGAAGATTTAGGAAAGTAGTGGGATATTGAAAGCTGGGATGGAAGGAAAAAAAATTCGACAACCAAGTAAGATGTGAGAACAGAATGGGTAATGTGGAGCACCATTTGAGTAGAAAATATGAAGTAGAAGCGGAAGTATTTTTAGCATAAACGAATTTAGGATTTAGATTAATATTCATACAATACAAGAATTCTAAATTTAAAAAATAATAGTATAAAATTATTAAGTCTTGTTGAAGCCTTTATTATATATATTTCCTTTTTGCTTTCTTATCCATTACAGACACTTGGTACCTCCATTTCTCCTTTAACTACTTCAGCTTAGTTCGTTGTTACGTTTAACATTGCAAATTTCTATCTCAACTCAACTATTTCAATTACCAAATTATTCTTTAAGTCTCGTGCATTGTTGATGTAAATCACTTCACAATGGCTCTGGACCTCAATTGATATACATTCTCAATACGAGGGTGGTCCCATAAGTATCCGGCCTGACTCATGCTTTCGTCGGAGGAACACGGGAGTGTTGAATAGCAACAAACAATATATGAACACAAAAAGAACACTCAAACTATGTTTCAGCATCATAGCCACCCATCACCCCAGACTCATCTTCCGTTATGACCTATTTTAGAAAACGTGCGCCATCTTTTGCAGCTTGGAGCAAGCCCCTTCGCAACTGTGGCACGAAATCATTGACGTTGACGAGATAAAAGAGAATGCGACGAAGCAGCTGATGACCCCCCCGAAAAAGGACAGCCGGTTATATTGGAAAGTGAAAGAGACGGGTCATGAGATGCATGAAGGTGCGCGATCGGCGAAAATGGGGAGAACAAAAGGAGACCAGGTATGAGGGAAGAATCGAAGGGTTCTTCATTCTTCGGCCCCGGAGGAGGTGGGAAGTTTAAAATGAATTGAGAGCGTTATAAGGTGAAAGTCTAGATAATTTCAGGAGGTAGATAAATGAGAGGGAGAATGTGATGAGATGATTGGAGTGTTCTATGATCATGTATCCCTTACCGTGAGATGTTAAAGCATGGTTGGTTGAAGAAATTAAGAGATGAGGAGGCGGCGAGCCCCACGGATCGGATCTCGATCGGTGGAGCATTCAGTATTAGGGAGAGTATTTTTAGGACTGTGAAGCGGAAGATAGAATTCCTTCCACATGCTCGTGAGTGGAAAGCAATGGAGAGCTTGGAGAGGCTGTGAACACTGGTTTCCAGGGAGTTATGTAGTTTATGTAAATATGTATTCAGTTTGTCTCACGGTTGTCTCACTGTTGTAGGACAACTGAAGTTGTCTATTGGTTGGCTAAATGTGAGGGAGGTTTCGAAGGTTTTGTTGTTTTTCATGTCAAAGAACGTGATACATGGCAATGCGATTGTAAACGTGAAGCGTATAGAGGAGAAAGTTTTGAGTGCATTGGGAAAACTCGAAGAAATTTCTCGCCTACGGCTCTGATGAAGAAAATGTCACCAATAAATTTGACCCTGATTTTGAGATTAATGACCGGCGACCCTTTCATCATGCCCATTAAGAGTTTGGCATAAGATGGTGTCATTTTTGTTCCCATTGCGGTACCTTTCGTTTGCAAGAAGAAATTATTGATGAAGGAGAAGGCGCTGTGTTTCGAAATGAATTCCACTGTTTTAATTAGAAAGTTAGATGACGTTTATGCGCGTAATGCAGTTGGATATAAAATGTGATAAAGCACACATTACTAATTTGTGGGAGATAAATTTTTAGAGGGAAGTTAACGCCCGCCATCAATTTGCCCTTTAACTGCCGTAATATTAATTTCTTCAAGGATTTCCAGGAATTGAATGAATAGTATATAAAAGAAGGGACTTTGATACAAGAGTTCTTTGAAGTAGTAGTCTACGAAGGCAGACATGCGTTCGTAGGTAAAATTCTTATTTGAGATTATTGAGTGACCAGGGATCCCGGGTATGTATATTTTTGGAGGAAGGAAAAAATTGTAGCTTTCGGATTGACGGATGTGGGTAATCAATCATTCAGCAAGGTCTGTTTCGTTCATAAAATCAAGGTTCGAACTATGGACCCTGCAAATTTATGGTTCCTTCGATAAAATAGATCTTAATATCTTACGATAACTGTGAAGGAAACGTATGAACGCCTCTAGGGTCCGTCACACTTCTGAGACTATTCACTAGATAGGCGGACCCTGTAGACCTGCTATTTGGTGAATAAAAAACTGTCGCGGGCAGAAATTTCGCAAGAAATTTTGGACTGCGTCCAGGAGGATGAAGATTTTTTCGGCAACGTTATTACCTTAAAGTATAGCTCAAAAGGAGCTCAAAGGATATCGGTTCAACTCAATCGAGGTGGTTCAAGCGGCGACGACAAAGGCTCTCAACAGTATTCGGGAAACCGACTTCCAGCGGGCTTTTGACGAGTGGTAGACGCGCTGAACTACAGGTGTATCGATACAGGAGGAATGCATTTTGAAGATTTTTAAGTAATTGTAAAGAAAACTGCAAGAAATTTTGATTTTTGGAACCAGTTCCGATACTTATATCAGAGCACAGTAGGGCACTTAGAGTAGAGTGTAGGTCAGTATTTAGTCAAGCAGTGGGTCTTTAAAAGTCTACTGCCAAAAAATAGACCTTAAAATGAATTATTTGTTGTCAGTGGTAGAGAGTTATAATATGCAAAAGAATTATCTTAGTCAGATGGGAAGGATCTGAAAAAACTTGATAATAATAAGAAAAGGTCCCCCGTCAAATATTTAAGCCCAATATCAGGAATTAACTTCTGGGCTAGTATTCATTAAATTAAAAAGTTTTTAAAATGTATCGGTGAATCTTTACGGCTTATCCAAAGCACAAATTAAGAAATAACCACTGAAAGTCACAACAAATAATCACTGCAAATCACAGTACTAAGGTAGATAAGGCCACAATTATACAAGTGAGGTTTATTCCTGTTCAGATGGATACAAATACTCTTATACACATTCTTTCCCCGAACAATCAGAAATCATAATAGTAGTAAGGAACCGAAGTCACCTTAGAAATATTAAAAACATTTAATTTACAAGTCGGAACAAAATTAAATATTGCAAAGATATTAGGTATGTTTGTAGGTGCATGTGCATGTTAGTTGGTAGTTTGGGTGTTTGCATGTGTGTGGAGTGTAAGTGTTCTTGCATGAATGCGCGCCATGTTTTGCTTGTGGATGGTATAAATTTGTGGATTTTGCATGCGGTTTTTTTTTCTTTCTTAATTACGGGTGGTGTTCAAAGACCCCCGCCACACACCCTTGCGGTGACTTGCGCGGTATTTAGTAGATGTAGAAAGTGAAGGCTCGCAGTCCACTGAAATCGATGACAGAGAAATCTTCTCCTTTTCATTTTCGATTCATAGAAACCAAATAGTATGAAATTAGATGCGGTTTTTCTATTAAAGTTAAGAGTAGAGATGAGATAATTGTAGATAATCGTTTATAAATGCTTGGTTTTCAACTAAGAGTCCTCAATTTCTACATCTACAAAACATCCCGCAAGCCGCCGTAAGGGCGTGTGGCGGAGGGTTTCAGGTCACCACCCGTAAAAGAGAATAAAGCAACATGCAAAATCAACATACGAGTATTTATACAAACATACACCCATAGTGGTATGTACATTCACGCAAAAACTATTCTAACTTAAAAAATGCAAATACACATACTATCTTACATGCGATTTTTCTTTTGAATATATCGGTGGTAAAACTACCTTTTTCCCTGGAAGGATAAATGCTGACTACGCAGGTGAAAGATGGGAAGGGAAGGCAGATGTAGCAAAAGGGGAGGAGAGAAGGGGGGGGGGGTTTCGAGGGGGTAGTGATGGGGGGAGATTGGACGGGAAGTGGGAGGGTACCTCCTGGTGAGTAAGTTTCAAGGCCGGGTCCGAACAATCTCATAGGAGTCAAATGTTTGCCACCTCGAGGGCTTTGAGCTGTAACGGTGTGTCTGAGAGGGGAAGAGAGGCAATAAATGAGACGTTAATGAAGCAATCAAGGTATATTGTTCTGGGAGGCACTCCAGGGAAGTGGTGGAGAGGCTATTGCGGAAGAAGAGTTGCTGAGGCTGGGTGATTGTTTATACGCATTTTGAGGGGTGTGGTGTACTTCCCAAAAGAAGAGGAATATAGCTTGCAAATAAGTTGGTAAATTAATTTGCGGGACGAAGGAGAGTAGAATGGGATTAAATTGTAGTTTAGAAATGGGGGCTGGAGTGGTAAAGATGACAAATGTTTAAAATTTTGGCCGTATGTAAGGTATCCAATGAGATATGCGGGTAGTAGAGAATTTAGGTAATAAGGTTTTAGTGGATTTCAATGCGTCAGATGGATTGGGGAGTCGTTTAAAAGGGACGGAGAGGCATTTAAGAAATATGTTAGCCTTTTTTTTGTTTGGTCAGATTGGGAAAACGTTTTTGACAATGTTTGATGGAGAATATCATGGACATAAAGTTCTACAAATGGAGAAGGTGAGAAAACTTTTGGAAGGTTTGGGTACGTGAAAGTTTCTGATGATATTTTTAAAGGAACTCTTGGTATTCGCGGTTTAGGAGAAAGTTATACGTGTTCAAACTGGCAAGAAACTTTTCAAGCGGTAGGAATTGGTACAGATTCGGTGGTCGCGATGAAGAGTGTGTAAAGGAAGCGTTTAATGTGTGGTGGGTAAGAGATTCGCATATCAGAGACACTGTTTTCTATAAATGTGTTGGAATCTTTGATTGCTGGGAGATTTTTTGAAGTCGAGGAAAATGTTCTCAGAGGAAGACTTGGTGGATATGGAAGAGGGAGGGTTCAGGGATGGAAGAATTTTTTAGGTAAATAATGACTAGAGAAGAAACATGTCATCAATGTATCCTGCACAAAAGGGCGCATTCACGGGCTAGCAGGAAAAAAATGTTTCTCTAGTAGGTTGCGGTTGAGATATGCGTATGAAGGGATGGATCTACATCACATCGCACAGTCTTCGATGTATAGGTAATGTTTATCACGGAAGGAGAAGGAATTATGGGCCAGGTTACGGTGTGAAAAATTCAAAACAAAGTCAGTACTGGGAATATATAGAGTGGGGCGTTTGGATATATGCGAGGACCTTAAGAGTGAGAGATTGAGTTATAAAAGGATAAATTTATTGTGGGTATGAGGATTTGGGTGCCGTGAGGTAAAGAGAATACGTGAGAGTGGAGAATGTAGACCACATGGAAAGTGTCTTTAAAATGGGATGAAAGAGAGTAAACCGGGGACTAGATAAGTTTGGAGATGCTCTCTGCCGCCTGAAACACACTTAAAACCCCTTCATTTCTCAGCCTAGTCCAAAAGACAATTTGAACCTACATTACGGTTAATCCTTCATTAATTCCGCAGAAGTTCTACCTGTTTTCATTCTGTCCAGCATAAATATGCTTTTCCTACTCCTACCCTGCTTCGCAAAACGTTCTCTTCTCCTATCAGTCTTCAAAATTCTATTCCCAGTTAAAAAGGTGTGCATTCACATTTCCTGCCTCCTTTGAATTTCCCCCCAAAATCCTCTCTCCTCCCCCATCATGTTTGGCATATTTTCCTTTGTTTTACTATTTGTTGATTTTGTTTATTTCATAATTCTCCATACACATATTTCACAATTGTTCAGTGTACACCAATCACCTTTTTTCAATAGCCAAGATTTGGCACCATACAAAACTATGCTCGGCATCAACGTATTCATTAATCGTGTCTTAATACCCTTATCCAGCAACGCTCTCATCAACTTCCATGCTGTTCTATTTTTTGCCCTCCTATTTTAATATTTAACTTAGCCATCCTCCTTCCCATCAAGTTCAAGCTTTGTTTTGTTTACGTTGACTCTCACAGTGATTTTCCAAGTTGCCCTGCAATTCTTGCAACACATTGGTTGACTGACAAGCTAAAATTTGGTTATTATAAATTTTAACTGATTTTATGAATTCCGCACCGAATTTATTCCTATCACCAGATCTTCCCACCCCCCTTTGAATAATTCATCCGCATATGCTGAACATCGCAGGTGATAATGGATAACCTTATTATACTCTTCTTCCTACCACTGACCATCCGGAATCTCCATTCGCCACTCGCGTATAAGCAGTCTGAGACATGTACAGGTTGCGAATGAGTCTCCTATCTCTTCATTCTACTCCTATTTCCTGCAGTGTATTCATTAATTCTATCCAATTCATTCTAACTAACGCCTTCTGAAATCTACGAAAATATATGTCTGTTTTTAAAAACTCTTTTTCCCACCTTTTTCCAAATCATGAAGTAATTCCGCGGGGATGGTGTCGACCTTTACGGCCTTATTTGATTTAAATCCCGTAATATCCCTCTACCTCGCCATAGGATAAGCCTTGACCTATCCGCATTCACGTCGTATTCTCTGTATCTAAGCTTGCTGGCCTAACGTCTTTACCGTATATCTACTCTATATACTATTCCTTCCATTTCTCTATGATATAGCCAGGTTCAATTAAAAATATTCCTGAGTTATCTTAAATTTTTTTTTCCCGGATTATCCTTATGTTGTCCTGAAATTTCTGTCATCTTCCTGATTAGACACTAATTTCACCATTCCTTTTTAAACTTTCCATAACCTCGCACTTCGTTTTCCTCGCTTATTTCGCGTCGCTCGTTTCCCACCTCGTTCTTGCTTAGGTAATTTTCGAGTTACATGCACATTATTTTCCCAGCTGCGACCTCTAAAAGAGATCGTTATCACTTTTAACCCATTGTCTCTGAAATAGTTCATTTTATGCTGTCCAATATGCATACCCTTTATCCCTTGATCCTCCTTCTCATCCTTACAACTATTCATCGTCACTCCTCGTTTTTCCTCTGTTCCCTTCGGTCAGCATCAAAAATCCCCCCCCGTAGGGAGGTTATAGAAGAGCTCATCTGCCATTCCTTATCTCCCATTCCTTCACCTGGTTACCTTCCCTCATTGTATTTTAGCGATCGTCTCCCTCCTTTTTCTCCGGTGGTTTTCCGGAATGTGTGATATATCTCAGGGAATGGGGAATTTTAAAAAATAATAAATTCTTTGAAAAATACATGAAGCGCTTCGTAACTGAATTATGTCTTGTCATATGAGCCTTAGAATTTTAATGAAATTGTAGGGGATGCAAGGTATCTTAACCCTTGAGGTTATCCTTCAGGGAGCCATGCCAACTTTTTCCCCTACTCTCAACTGATTCCTGGCTTCCCCATTGTTCTTAGTCTACGTGTTTTAGCACTTAGACTACGTGCTTTAGCACTTGGTAGGCATGGGTAAGAAATACAAGCAAAGATTCTAAACCCTTTGTGTTCAGTTGCCCGTATGAAAGGTTACTGATAGATGCAATCAATCTTAGATGCCTTACACCTTATTCCAGTTACCAGTAAGAGGCATAGAGGGAGTCACGGAAAACCTCTCTTCCTTCCTATTGCAGTCACTTTGAGCGTCATAAAAACTAATGATCAATCGGTTGAAATTATATTTTTAAACTTACCTCTGCGCAGTGTTGAGGCAAACTTCGAAATGATCTATTGAGTTTTCATCCTATTATATTATCATATAATCAACATCCGCACTCATTTAAACTTCACATTATGAGGGCTTAGGCAGTTGCGATCTTTAATGACTTTTTAAATATTGATTTTATTAATATTTGCAAACGTTGGATTACAAGATGTTACTTTTAGGAGCTTAATGCTTAATTAGCATTCGGGAATGTATACTATATGTATTCATTATTCGCTTCTCCGTATCTCTATCAAGATTTCAAGCTCGTATATGTTTTTTAATTCAACAAGAGTTATGACCCCATATGGCATTTGACGTACAGTGTTTTTGATAATTTAAAAATTTAGCGGTATTTGTTAGGCACAATTAGGCAACATGATTAATAGTAGATTTATCCGTATTGTATTGTAAGTTATAATATGTGGTATTTTATTGAATAGTCAGTGAATTATTTAATCGTTATTTGCATCTAAACAAAGGTCGACTGTAACCCTCTTTTAATTATGGGTCTGTTTTCTGTTTTTTCTATATAGCATGCTAGGTTCACGTGAATTGATGGTTCATTCGGCTATTGCTGCAATTCATTCCTCAATAATTTCAATTCCACAATTCCAAAACCTTCTCTAATTATACGAATTCTTCTTACAACGGTTACTTTGAAATGCTTATATTTCTTATCTCTCCCCCTAATCCGGGTATAGCTTCATGAATGAGAACTGAATTTCCGACCCTTCATCTCCAACTTCCTTTTTCTTTTGGCCGATTGTTCGTGTGGGTAATTTGGACACGTGAAACCAGACCCAGCCTTCTGTTTTCTCTCAGCGCCCGTCTCGTATTCTTCGGGATGGCACTCGATATATTCAGCTGTCTTCCACTTTCGTTTCAATCTTTGATTAATCCTAACTGGATGTGCATCGTTTCCTTTGACCCCTTATCCTTGAATCAGTTTAGGTCGCCTTGTTCTTTCCTGGCCTTCCATTGCACACTCGAATTAATTCGCAGCAATGATGTTTGTAGATAGTTAAAACTGGACATTTTAATGCAAGATAGACAACCGTAGATAATTCTTATTAGTCTACATCCCTGTGGAAAATCATAGCATGCACTTATGTTGAGTACATTATGCACAGATTACCATGTGTAAAAGCGTCCAGTCTATCACAGACCTGCGGAATTCCCGGACAAAATGTTCTAATAGATCCGAAAACTCTCCAAAATTAACATGAATATTGGAGCACTCTTCAACAAATGTTGGAGATTGTATTGAAAGTGTGCGTTGAAAGGTACTCACCAAAATTTCAGCTATTTAGGTCAGTAAGTTGTTTGGCAATCATTTGAGTGAGTCATTGCGAGGGTTTGTGTGAATATGGAAAAAAATGAACATCGAGTGGCCATTGAATATTTATTTTTGAAAGATAATACGCCTGTTCAAATTAAAGATGAGTTTTTACGGGGACTCTGCAGCATCATTTACGACCATTAAATATTGAGCAGCTGTATTTAAATCTGGCCGAACCAGACCTGCTGATTATGAGCATTCGGGGCGGCCAGAAATCACGACAACCACCGATTACGCGGAAAAAGTTCACCAATTGGGACTGGATGGCCTCCGAATTAAGGTTTAAGATAAGCTATCCATGCGTTTGATGTCGCGTTTGCCCACTTTGGATCAAAAACGCATTTGAGTGAACATTTACAAGGCCATATCGGAGACGTCTAAGAGAAGCGAGTCAAATTTTTTATATCAATTTGGGTTTACCACTACATTTCAGAGACGATAGAACAGAAAAAACAGTGGGCTGCAAGGAGTGAACTAGCATCGAAAGAGGCGAAGACGGTTCCATCGGCCGGGAGGGTGACGGTGACTGAATCTTGGGTTAGCTACGGAATTGTGTTCTTCGATTATCTTCAAAAAAGGTAAATTAACACAGAGGGAGTATGACGCACCCCTACTTGACAACCTGAAGGCAGAATTAGAAGAAAAACGACGGTATATGAAATAGGAGAAAGTTTTTCCCAATCAGGAATAGGCATCTACTCACATTTCGGCGGTCACCATGCCTAAAATTCACAAATTACCCTTCTAATTGGTTAATCACTCACCGTATTCACCAGATCTGACCTTCAGAAACTTTTTTCTGATTCCTAACCTTAAAGGTTTGCTTGGAGGACAGAGATTTTCATCGGACGAGGAGGCTATCGCATGTGCAAGCGCCTACTATATTTCGTGGATGAAGACGTCAATTACTAGTTTGGAAGTTTAAAAAAATTTAGATTGCTGAAAACAATTGTATCAATTTTAAAGAAGGGTGTCGAAAAATAAAAATAAAATTTCAAGAAATAATGCCTCGATATTTGTTAGGTCGGAAACTTTTCAGACTACCCACGTATCTCACCCTCCGCGGGTGGACACTCTGAGATAGTAGAATGACGAAATGCAAAGGGTGTGCCCTCTTCAGTTACTCGGGGCCAATTATTCGGGACGTAATGAAACAGAAATTTAAGTAAATTTAGCTGCATGATTTTTTTCTAATATTTAGAAAATAAACACAATTGGGACTGAGCCGCAGCAATGTTATCCTCAATATTTTGTAATTCAAATGATTATATTTTGACCACCATCCGATTGTTTAATGAGATACATGGATGTTATCAGATGCGACTACGCGAAGGTGCAACCGTCCGTTCCAGAAAAAGAAAATATATATGTTTAGTAAAAATTCTGAAACCAATTTAAAGTATATATGTATAATTAAAGAGCTAAGAACATTCCATTAGCATGCATAACTGATCACGATAACGTGAAGATAAAATTTGTAATAAATATATTTGTACCACAATTTTTTATTCTTTATTTGAATACATTAACGAAAACAAACCAACAAATGTATGCATATTCAAAGGCGAGTTTTTAGCGTGAAAATAAAATATGCATGAAAGGTTATCCCATGTATTATTTTCATTGGTATTCTACCGGTTAAGGTAGGTTTTAGATGGATTTAGCATACATGAATACAGCGGTACAATGATACATTTATTTGCCACTTTTAAAAAACGAAACCTGACATCCGACCTCTAAAACAAACCCCTCTTCAAGTTCGCATATTTCCTTCCTGCCTTCATAACTTCCAACATTCCTGTTCTATTTTTGCCCCTTTTTCGGTTGCCTAACGTTCTCCTCTCACAGTCTTCAACATCCCATTTTGTCATTAAAAATCCTCTGCCTTCATCTTTCCTGCCTCCTTTGTATTTTTCCAACAATCTGCTCACCTTTCCAACCATGCCCAGCACTTCCTTGTTTGTTTACCGTTCCATCCATTTCACCTTTACATCCACATTTTTCTTCCAGGAATCTTTACTATAGTGTTGAAGATATTTACGAAAATAAACCTACACATGGAATTACCCAAACTAGACATTCAAGATATCTTAATGCTTGAAAGCGGGGACAAATAATATCTAACGTCAGGATACAATTAACAGCGAAGTCACATGAGAAGGATACGCTAAGGTATAAACGGAGGTTTTGACACTCCAAACTCCTCAAACAGCGGAAGTTGAATGAAAAAAATATAATTGTATCATAAATTATCATTAATTATATTGAATAAACGAAAAAATTGAGTTAAAATTCTAAGAGAGTTCATAAAAAAATAATATAGTCTGTTAGTTCTATCGTAAGTAATAAGTCGGTACTATTGCAATGCCTTATGATTATTTGAAAAATTATGCAGTTAATTCAGTATAGCCCTTGTTTTACTCCAGCAGACCGGCGAAAATCATTTGGCGCCGAGTTTTCTGTTTGCTGTGCGCTGTTTCTCTGTTAATGAAGTGCCTGTCGTCGGAGTCAACGCGCGAAAGACAAAATGCGTAAATCACGGCATTTCATCCGCGTTCTGCTCGACGAGGCTCCACCCACTTTCCTCTGTTTTATGATTAGCTGAATGTTCCTCTGCAATCCGTTTTCTGCATCGCTCCGCTTGTATTAGAACCCAGCTTCAGCCATTAAGTTATCCTAACGTAACTCCCGATTGCAGGAACCGTTTCAGAGGCAGCAAAATTCAGATAGGTCAAGTGAATATTTTGCATGAATAAATGGAATAATGAATATTTTGTGCAAAGGAGAAAAGTAAGGCTTTCCTTCGACACTTGAAATAGAATTCCTTCCTACATTCAATTCCATTAATACTGAGCTTTCGAATGTTATGCAGTTATCAAGTAATGAGCATTAATATGTCGGCTTATTTACGGTATTATTTTCCCTTGAATTTCAAATCAGGCCATGCACTTTAATATTCACCGTATTTCTGTCACAGAAAATCGTTGGAACGCTCCAATATTTGCACATCCCTCTTTAATTAAATCTCATGAAGCAAGAACTGGCGAGACTGCAAAAAAATTGGGATGGTAAAAACTTTCAGGTCTAAGGCTTAAACATAGACAGACAATTACATTAATGTTTAAAGGAACTCTTTGAATCTAATTGAAAATCCATTCCAAAACTGATCAAAATACAGTAGATTTGATCAGAAATATACCCTGAATTGGAATGACTCTGGAAAAAATTTAAGCTGATTAATTGAATTTAATTATATTGCCACCTTGTTTACATCCATTAGTTTATTAACTTTATATTAGCAATATAGGTTATTTATAATGTGCAGTCAAGTTTCAATTCCTCTCGAAGAAAAACTCCTGTACCGAGTTTAATACTTTAAAATCGGTTCAATATAGTATCAACGGTGGGTCGAGGTAGTCTAGAGGTAGAGCGTTGGACTACTGACCGGAGGGCCCGGGTTTGATTCCCGGGAAAGCCTCTCTGGGCACCTACAGCACTTGCAGTGTGTGATTTTTTCGGGTATCAGATCTTTCTTGGAAACCACAACCGGCACAAGGAAAGGGACTGGCCCCTTTACCCTGATGTGTGAATTTCACACGCCGTCGGGCTTAGTACTGAATGAACTTTATCATCGCCTACCAAACCAACCTTCGGGTTGATTACTGGGTTTATGATGATAATATCAACGTTTACCTAGTTTTTTTACGTTTGATAGTCTCAAAGAAAATTTAAATGTGATTCCTTTAGTTTGGGCTAATACCGAGTGGATAAAACAAGTGCCCAATTTTTCACTTCTACTAGCCGTGCTGATTATTTTAGGTTATTTCACGCCTTGTTCGTACATTAAAAGAGAGCATTGCAACAGAAGAACACAAAACTCATCCACCGGAGGTGGGGTCAAACGTGTCACCTTGGGATTTGCTGAAAGGATACGACGATAAAACGAGGGCGGTTCAATAAGTACCCGTGTTTGACGACAAATGGCGTTTCTGAGGGAAGTTTATGTTATCATCGTGCGCTGCCATCTATCCAACGACGGTGAAATAAATTTCAGACTGATTTAAAGGTTAGTTTTGATTTGGCAGCCATTCGAGTAAGGCGTGTTTCGTGATTTTCGCTAAGATGTAAAAAGAGCAGTATCGTTCGGTAATTCGCTTTTTGTTTTTGGATGGGAAGAAATGCGAGGAGATAACAGCAGAGTTGGATGCTGTTTATGGGGACACTTCGCCATCTATGACCACAGTTAGATATTGGTCCAACGAATTTAAACGTGGGCGAACATCTGTTTTTGATGAGGAGCGACCAGGACGCCCGGCAGACGTAGTTACCGAGGATATCATTCAAAAAGTCCACGCCATGATTCTCGCTGATCGACGAACGAAAGTGCGCGAAGTAGCAGAGGCCGTGGGTGTGTCGACCGGAACGGCAATAAATATTTTACATGGTAAGTTGGCGATGAAAAAATTGTCGGCCCGATGGGTGCCGCGATTGCTCACGGTGGACAACAAGCTGATTCGGAGTTGTCGACGTCAAACTACATGAACTACGTTATGAATTGCTGCCGCATCCCCCCTATTCACCCGATCTGGCTCCTTGCGACTTTTTCTTATTCCCTAACATGAAAAAATGGCCCGCGGGAAAAAAATTTAGCTCAAACAAGGAAGCTATCGCCGAGACAGAGGCGTATTTTGGAGAGTTCGACAAATCCTATTTTTTGGAGGGGTTAAAAAAATTGCCGGAACTTTGGGAAAGTGTATCTTTCTAAAAGGGGACTATGTTGAAAAATAAAAATAATATTTTTGAAAAAATGGTTTCTTCATTTCTAACACGGGTACTTATTGAACCGCCCTCGTATGCGCTACCATAAATATATAAGATGACAAAATATATTCTTTTTCGCTCGTCCTCGCGGGTATACTAATGCAGTGTTACTAGCGACGGAAACGTGTTTCGAATCTTTTTCGTGAAATGCGCATGAGAGAAAAACGCGCCCAATAAATCTCGTGCTTCAAAGAGAATTAACGGCACGTTGAGGAGGTTTTCGCACGGGAGCTCATTTCTCCAATATCATTCTTCGAGGATTGCCGAGATTTTACCGTCGTCGGCCACCGTCGACGCATCAATCCACTCCCTCGCCGTGAGTCTTCAAAGATGACTCAAGGGCCCCTCGAAGGAGGGACCTCGCCGTCTCATCTCCCCCTCTCCTACGCCCTCAACTCCCTCCCTCTCCCCTAGCTCTCCCCGTCCATTCCTCCTTCCCTTCTTTTCGGAGTGGAGATATGTGGCAGAGACGTGATGGCCGCCGTCCCAATCCGTAAATTCTTCCTTCCCTTCGTACGAACCTCCGTCTACGTTCGGCCCCACAATGGGCGCCGCACACCCACCGCGGCCTCCTTTTGCCGGCCACGAAGCGTGAAAACCCGAAGACTCCCGGACTTGATTTAGCTTCGGGCGGGTACGGTGTCCGGAGCAGCAGCATTCGGCCCGGAGTTTCAGCGGCAGTTTTCTAAGGGAGGCTTCCCTTCGTCGATCCAAGGTCACGGGTGAGGATTTAAAAGCGTCTGCCGACTAAGGACCGGCGTGACTGGAGTTGTGATCTGGGTACAATGCAGGCGTGCGACTACGCACATCAATTCGCCTTGAGTGACCAATGTCAACATTTTGCCACCGGTGAATTTAACTTCATTTCAAGCGGTAGCGTTATATTTCCGAGAATCCTCTTATCTTACGTCACCATTATGTATTTTCCCATATCAACTTGAAAGTCGTGTTGAAAAAATGGGTAATAATTATTATCGTATGCGTACATTGAACACATGATATGAGTACTAATGTTTTTCTTTTTTGCCGGTGCTCGTTTTTCATGAACAATAATTGTGAGTGCATAGGCAATGGCTCATCCTCTGGCAATGCTAAAACTTTTGAAACGTTATACCACCGTGTATCTCTCTCAAAAGTCATTGTTACAGCTTACAAAGGCGCGGAGTTTTCTAAAGGGTTTACTCTCCAGCGAGCGACGGCATTCCTATTCCCACTTGAAATTAATAAGGTCACGTAGATTATTATCTTAGGGACACGCTTTCTTTGCATACCAAACGAACTGACTGATAAGGTGTAGGCCGTGCCTCGAAGAGTGTATGTAGATAATGCTTCTTTACACACAGAACAAAAAAGCGACCCAAAGGCTACCAAATAATTATCCAAAACAGGACTTATCCCTCTTGCACCCGCGACGAATTCGAAAGGGTTCTCTCCCAAAGGAGTCTGCACTTGCCTTCCCCACGTGCTCGTGTACTCCTTTGAAACGCTTAACACGGCACAATGTTTGGAGTGATGCAGCTTAATTTTAAGCTGATTAGAGCTACTTGTCTGCCGAAAATGTTCTCCGGATTTTGTTACGTAATCCATATCATTCCATTAATATTCGGTATTAATTCGAGAAGTTAGTTGAGTATAGATAATACCCGTGCAAGCTATCGCGTTGGCGAGTGATAGGTATAATACGCCACTAGCCATCAGAATAGAGAGAATAGAGTAATGCCGTTTCGTTCTATGAGACATTGAGAGCTTGAAGGAGTGATGTGAGGGGAGCGCGAGGAGTAAACTGTGAAACGGACCTCTATATGAAAGTTGCAAAAGTAAATCTGGGGAGGAAGGAGGATTAGTGTGATGAAAGCGGATAGAGTCATTGATAGTCGAAAAGCCGCTGGCCAAAAACAGAATCACGGTATAAATACGTGCTTGATGATAAGTTGAATTCGAAACAGATGGAGTGGGAGAAATTTATCGCGAACGATATTGTGTGCGACGCTTAAGGAGGGATTTTTGAAAGCACTGAAAGTACTTGTGGAAATGGTGGGGACGGGGGAATGAATAGTGGCATCTGGTGGAATGAAGAAGAAACAATACTGTGACTGCGAATGAAAGAGACGCATGTTTGTAGCTAAAGGAGAGAAGGGTGGTAAGAGAGAAACAAAATCAATAGAGGCTTTCATGGAAGTTATTAATTAGAGTATACGGATAGAGGAAGCATAAAACATTCAGAGTGAATTAGAGGAAATTAGAGAGCTGTTTAGGGAATATTCAAAAGGAAAACAACCTGTGTAGGGCACCGGATCAATCAAATAATCAATTAAAAATTTAATATTTTTCAGGTTGTTTTGCGAAGTTAGAGATTAGAGGGAGTTTTTTGATGACTTTTTCACCATAGTGTTGAGGAGAACGAAAGTGAGCCATGTTCAACAGATGGTGAAAATAAAATCAGGGAAGTTGACATGTGTAAGAAAGAGTCTAAAACAACAGTGAGAGTTATGAAAAATTTCAAAGCTACACCTGTAGACGGGAAAATATAATTATTAAACTCCAGTTTAATTTATGACTGAAAAAGTTTGCTTTATTAGAAGTTTGGAAGTACCAAATATATCGTATTAAGAAAAAGGAGATAGAATGTAAATACTTGCAAAGTATTTTGAGTTCACCAGGAATAGTTTTCGGTAAAACTTCGTTTGAATGAATACGGAAAATAATATCCAATAAAGTTTAAGGAGCTCAGGGTGGTTTTATACCTGGTCTGGGATCCACTGACATTTTTTCTACATTTTATCAAATTTTGAAGATCATGAGATTGTGAAGAGAGATTTCAAAAATATATTTGTCAAGATAACAGGATAATATTTCTAGAAAGTTTTGAAGTATATAGCAGGGAATGTGCACTTAATGAATGATTAATAATTCGTCCTTGAAAACATTTCTTTCTCTTCGATTATGTTCCTTACTAAACCGTAGTATCTTCAGATGGTTCCCATCCATCGGAATCTTCTCTTCCTTGTCGTATTTCATACAGTTTTTCTTCCTCTAGTCTTCTGTATACTTTTCTTATTCCTAATATATACTCCATCTTTATCTTCACATCCACTTTCAGCCTCAGATTGCCGATCCGAGGGTGCCTATTCTTCTCTAGGCTGCCTTTCCAATGGTGCGTGTAACTAATCCTTAGAATACCACGTTTTCACATATTGCTTTGCTGTGTCTAGACTAATTTTTGTTGACCGTGTTAGTTTCTTCTTTTTTGAAAGTGTGTTGCATTTTCTTAGCTTAAGCCATTCTTAGGGTGATATACAAAGCTTTACCCAAAGGTAGTAGGACTGAGTCAATTAGAAAAAAATGTATTCCCTGAGTTGATTCATTCACCCAAAAGACCTCGAAGTTCCACCCTCATGCGTCCACACGCTGGTGCCAGCGGGAATTTTACGCCTCGCACGTCTACTGGAAGGCGGCGTCTGGACGGCGTTGTAACGCTTCCACCGAGCCGTGGTGATGTCCTTTTAGGACGTATTTGAAGCGGGAAAATGGAAGGAGTCTGGTGGAGCAACGTCAAGTCTGTATGGCGGCTGAGGCAGGGTTGCCACGTTATGCCGGGCCAGGTAGTCCGTAACGCGGAACGCCGTGTGGTAGAGAGCATTGTCACGATGAAACTTCCACGACCGTGCGATGGCTCGGCGGACTCGGACGATGCGTTTTCTCAGTCGTTGAAGAACCTTCACGAAAAAAGCTGAATTGACGGTTTGTCCAGGTGATACAGAATCCCTGTGCATCCCTCCTTTGGGATCTAAAACGCAAATGAGCATGCCCTTTGGCTTCGATTTGGACATGCGAGCCTTTTTGGGTTGTGGGGACGAGGTCATGTGCCATTTCTCGCTTTGTCTCTTGGGCTGAGGGTCGTACTTGAGCGTTCGAGTCTTGTCCCGAGTTACGACATTGTCTAAAAATTTGGATCCTCCTTCACATGAGGATCCAAATCCTCGAGAAGCTCTTCTTAGATCCAAGTGCGAGTTTCCTATTGTTCGTCCGAGAGCACTCGCGGCACCAACTTCGCGCACACATTTTTCACGTCCATGTTTTCGGTCACGAGTCGATGCACATCACTTTTAGGGATGCTAAGTTCATCAGTGATCATGCGAACACATTATTTGCGATCCCTGTCTAGCAAAACCTTCACTCTTGAAAGATTTTCGTTACTTTTTGAGGTCAAAGGGAGTCTTGAATGTTCGGCGTCTGCAACATCTTCTCTACCTTCCCGAAACAACTTGTGCCACTCAAAAACACCCAATTTTCGCCTTGGCGTTATAACCATAAGCTGCCTTGAGCATGTCATGAGTCTCTTATCCGGTTTTGAGCAGTTTCGCGAAACATTTAATGGCGTATCGCTGCTCCAATAACCGGTTTATGACGGAGCGTAAAGAGGTCCGATATGAAGGTTTCGCAAATAAACGATCCGCACTTCGCAAAGGCTGGGAGCCAACTGCCACCGGCCTATAACCTTTCCTGAGATTCCCCTCTCTTGATCCCACCCAGAGGAACCGCCGCCCGTCCGTCCGTCTATCCGGGAAAAAATAAGTCCTACTATTTTTGGGACAGACCTTGAATGTCGAAACACTTCCACTTTTTTTAATACTTTTTTCCAAAAAGATGGAAAATTGCACTTTCTCTCCTCTATGAATACAAAATCTGCTGGCATATTTTCTATTTCTCATACTAAAATTCTAATATACTTTTTGTCTACTTTCATATAATATCTGTGAAGTACTTGGTCCATCGCCTACTATGCTTTTTAAAGGTCTTCTAGATTCTCTGCGGTTACTGCTTTGTCATTTGCGAAACGGAACAAGTGACTTTCTACCGCGCTTCCTTTGATTTCTTTGTTATATCTACCCTGGGGCTTCCTCTGTCATAGATATAATGATCCATGCAAACGTTATAATATTTTTGCTTCTTTTATTCTTTCAAATTGTAATCAAACCGTCATGACTTGAACGGTGTGTAGTTGTTAGATTAGTCACCTATCGCTGTAATCCATGGCAAGTTTTTCCAACGAATTTTAACTACTTCTTCCTATTGATATTGCCAAAGCTCTTGTCCAAGTCCAAGGAGGATGCGTACTTCTTTTCTTTTCCTATTACCCCATATTAAGTTATGTCGTGCTTTAAAAATATGAGTCGCAATAATGCGGATGTGAGGACCAAAGTCAGTATTGAGCGCTCATACAAAGCTGTATGAGAGTTTTTGAGTTTGATTAAGTATCATTTCTTTCCAAATGAGACAGCCAAAAGGCTCCTTGCCTCGATTATAGGAAAACTTTAGTACAAATGATTGCATTTTGAATGGTACTTATGTCGTATTGTTTAACCTGTATTTATTTAACCTTCTTCGAGTTTTATTGAAATCATAAAAAAAAATGATCATGCTTTTTATGCCATTCACTCTTGAAGTTATTCAGAAATTATTTCTGGAGAACAGTAAAAATAAACATTTATTATATAATATGATAGTGATTACAATTGATTATTCATAGCTTTATCAGAATGACGTAGAAGATACTTTAAAGAAAAATAATTAGGTTTTTTAAATTAACCCTATGTGACAAATAATTTCAAGGAGCTATTCACCTTCTAAATAGTTCAGCAACATTTTAAGATTATTACATATCACACCGAATAGAATTTGCACTTACACATCTGAGTTAGGGCGATCGATTTGAACTTTTTACTTTCTTCTCCCCTTCATGCAGGGCAAAATGTTTTAATTTTTTATTCTCCCTCTGCCACTCCTGCCAAACGCGGTCCTTGCTTTCAAAGCAACAGAAACATTTTAGCTTTCTCACTTTCTCCTCCATTCCCCTTTTCCCGTTTCTGCCCCCGTCCGACAACTTCCTTTCCTCCCCAAAACGTTAATCCTTTTTCGAATTTGTGGACAATAGTCATCCTTTGTCGAACTAATTTGTTGACATTTTCTTCACACCTGCGAGATAACAGCCCTTTTGGGTGCACTTAGATTTCACCAGATTTCAGAGATATGCAACACTATGCTCCACCACAAACCATTTACTAATTCTTTCTGAATTTTAAGGATTTTTTCAAGAGTTTTTACTTTACTGATTATTTTTTGTTCACGATTCTCATCCCCTTCATCACAACCCTATTCTAATGTTGTCCTTACTTTACGTGGAATTCTCATTCTCTTACACTGATTCAATCAATTTGCGTGCAGTATTGCAAAACTGCATTAATTGTTTATCTTCTCTAATCCATGATGCACATTTTCCCTAATATAGGCTTATTCCTATTTCTATTGAATCTTTCTACCAATATTTATTATGATTTATTTTAATTCCTTACTGACTTTTGAATGCGCACAAAAATGACTGCAGTTCCTTGAATGAATACCTACCTATTGATTTATGATTCGTAAATCTGACTTAATCAGCTTAACCTGTTCTCGTTTTTAAATTCTTCTTATACTTTTCTTGCCATTTCCTCGGCGCATAAGTTAAATTTTATTGGCAGTAACCTGGAAACATATCCTACTTACCAATAGATCACTGTCGATTCTGGCTCTCCATCCGCTACCATTTCATGCAAGATCAGATGCATTTGCATATAAGTTTCGAAAGAGTCACCTTCCCATTTATTCTAATATTCTATATTTCTTCCATTAACTTGCCCCACTTTTTTGTAGAATACCGGCTCAAAACTCACGTAGCACGTGGAGATATTCTAGCTGCGTTTTTTATCTTTTTCGATTTATACTCTCTTTTTTTCTCCGGCGCGTATTTCCCCTCCCGCATCTTAATCTGTATCCGATTGTAGCTTAGCCGATCTTCTCTACTATACAGAGATGATTGGACATTCAAATTTATCAAATGCAATATGGAGAGGCAAATAAAAATCCTAGCTCTATGAAAAGTATTGATCAATCATTGGTAATGGTAGCAATTATAATTTGAAACTATACGAGTACGTTTATTCTGAGGATCTTATTGATTCATATGGAATCTGTTTTCCAAGTACCAACGTACATACATGTTCACAATAGAACTTCTATTTTTCATACATTTATATTGGCCTTTTGACCTTTTACCTTTAAATATAAAAATGGCAAAATTTATGCACCATAACCATTTACGATATGGCACGAGTTTCATTGCCTCCATTTGGTATAGGGTTGTCTATATCATCTTACCTGTAAAACGTTTTTAATAGTTCATGAAAATGTGGCAGCACCTTAACGGTAGGTAATGCAATTTGAAAACTGATATTTTGTTTAAATCCTCCATGCATATAAATGCAATACCTTGTTATAGCATTGTTTTTGTTATCATTCTCTGTAATTTATTGGTTCAAAATGCCAACTTTATAATCAATGCAATGTTCTGCGGTATAAACTGTTGAGGACGACTAATGTATCAATTGCATAACGCTTTGCCATAACTGTGAGTTTTGTAAGCTTGTAGCTTAAGTTTGAATATACAACCAAGTTTTGTGTACACAAATGGAGTGTATGTCTCTTAAACCTTTAATGCTTTTGAGGATAATGTGCGTGAAATTGAGGCCTAAACTTAAACTTTTATTTAATGTCGCTAAATGCTTAATGTTATCCCAAAGTAATTACTCTCGTTTATTCCACTCACTCTAAATATTTCTGACGCAAAGGAGTTTCGGGCAACTGCGTTGGATTTAATCATGTAAGAAAATTAGCCTTCCCGTATCTTCCCAGCATGCAATAAGTAAAGCATAGCAAATTTGTTAGAATTAAATTATGGAAATGATAAATTCTTTCGTTTACAATATATTCAAGGAATTACCATCCAGCCTCAACTCACAGTAAAATATTTAAAATAGTATTTAAATAAATACAAAATTTCCATACAACTGTAAGGATACCGGAGATCTGGGTGTCTTTTAGTAGTAATTCATTAATTGGGGCGCAGTAGATCAAAGTATTTTTTTAATGATTCCGGGGCCATTGTTCATTCCAGATGGCATTAGAGCTTACCGCGGTGCTTTGAAGGGCCCTTTGATGCTCTTCAAAGTAACAAAGCTCCCCGTGGTCCCCCAAGTATCCCCAGTGACGAGGACTAAGCAGTCCGCGAGAGTGGAAGCACAAGAGCTACCCTCCTCTACCCGGGATATGATATTATTCAGTCAAATCAACGAAGACTTTACCCTCTTCTCATCAACAGTAATCAGTATGATGGACTTCCTCAAGTAATTACGCAATAATTGACATGGTCTAATGCAAAAGTCCATACAATTAATAACAATGATAAACTGTGGATGTCACATAGATTATCTCTAATAAAAGTTATTTTTTATTCAACACGGATGAGTTTGCGATTTTTTCATAAAATTTACCTGAGTAAGTTAAATGAACAGTGAGAGTACCCAAATCAAATCATCATATCCTTTTGAACACGTGAATTATAGTAATGTGCAATATTGTTGCATTACCTGAGCTCTATGCATGGTAGCTTTATGGTATTTTCTCTTGGATTTTGGATAGCACAAAACAAATAAGTATGTAACAAACTTTTTATTTAAAGACAATGATCACTCTAAAATGGAATATAAGTAAAAGCAAATGTTGACGTTTCGACTACTCTGTGAGCATATGCTTACTTAACTCTGCTTAACTGACTTCTCTATCTCTCTCTATTTTGTTCTGTGTTAGTTACCTCCTACCCCGCATAGTTAATGTGCCAATGCAATAGTTTAATTGTTCCATGATTGAAGATCAATTTGAGGTCATAATGTGCTGTTCTAAGTGGCAAAGTGACATGTTCTAGCTAAGAGGTATCTCCGTGTTTCTAAATTAAACAACTCCGTAAACCACAGTATTCTTTCCCCAGTTAAAAGCACGGATTTAAGAATGTCCCTGCAGCTGACTAGGAGCCAGATTACCGGAGCCGGGTTAAATTATTTGGAAACTTGTCTATAATGGTTTTTCATTCGCGAATTAAAAGTGCCATTCCACTAATTTTCAAACCGTTCCAAGTCTTCTGTAGTGGTGATTTACATTTGCGTCCGTAATCTGCCGTTCATGTTTTTTAAATATCTATTTAAGAATTTATATGCTTTGAATAATTTTTTTATTCCCCCTCCACTTTTTCCCCTTCATTCGTAAGCAGTATATGTTCAGACACCGCTCATTTGCGTTTGCTTCCATCCTATTTGGCCGGCCCCGGTGGCGGCGGGATAACGTCCTCGCCTACCAACCGACCTCGCCCAGGTGGATTTTCTTCCATCTATGGCTTGGTTGTATGTGATTGTTTTCAATGTAATGTCTGTAATGTTAGATTAAGGTGGAAGAAGGTACTATAGTTCTCAACCTCGCCCAATTAAGTCGGTAAATAAATTAAATAAATAAATAAATATTTGACCCACTAATACGACGTTTTTGTCTTGTAGCCATTCGTCAGTAATATGAAAAAGTGCATTTCCTCATAATGATGACTGCGAAATTAATTAATCAACAAAAAATATTAAGCACAATTGCTTCAAGTTTACGCACCGGTGAAGAAAACACACTATTAAATGCAGTATTGCATTCTTCATGGGAAAATACCACGTTTTCCGATTCACTTTTACCTGAATGTAATGTGTCAGATGTTTCATTCATATTACATTCAGGTGTCAGCAAAGTGGCCATTAATTCACATAAGACAGCACTAAAATGTGATTCTTGTTACAGCTTAATTTGTCTTGCGAGAATACGAATGCATGTTGGCATAAAGTTTATAATTTAAACTTTTTAAATCATTTGAAATTTCATCTCAAAGGTGGACATATACTTAGTAGAACTTCACGTTCATTGAACATAATAAGTGTAAAACATTTTAAACCAATGACATTGACCTTTTGATGTGTGGTTCGATCAACGCTAAAGTGACTGTATTATTTACTTTCCTAAATTGTATGCTGTCGCACTACAAATATGCTTGTATAATGACATATTCTGCAATAAATTGGGCCGAAATTTCCATCAGGTATTTCATCAATATAGCTCACGATTGCTCGCCAAGGAAATGGTACTATAGCCATAATACCTTCAACAGTACAATTTTAAAATTTTTATCAACGCAAATTACTACCGGAGAGCATGCTTACATTTATAAAAAAGCATAAAATGAAAGTGATAATATGGAGCAGTGTCTTCGTAATTACTAATGATTTTAGTATATTTAATGAAAATGGCAATTAAAGATTACGTTTTAGTTTGACGAAAGCGTAAAGCTGAGGTAAATTTCACGGCGTAGAAGCAGAAACATTTTCATATTTAAGGTGAGAAAGAGTGGAAGATAGTATACAGCATATCCGGAGAACTAGGTCTCATTTGTGAGAAATGTTGATACTTGCGATGTCTTCTCGTTTTCGTCATCGTGGAGTTATTTTTATGCATACTCCACCCAATAAATTTCTACATTGCAAGCAGTTCCATAAAATTCAAACGATGCCCTTTCTTGTGGGTATATTAGGAAAACTATTTC
Source organism: Hetaerina americana (assembly GCF_022747635.1). Lineage (NCBI taxonomy): Eukaryota > Metazoa > Arthropoda > Insecta > Odonata > Calopterygidae > Hetaerina > Hetaerina americana. Next base: position 25,229,416 of record NW_027286292.1, read on the forward strand.
AGATTCCCGACTGAGGTGCCTCATTCTATCACTAGCAAATCCTTCCTTCACCACATTAACCATTAGTTGCCCACAAGGAATTCTCCATTGCCGTCACACCGTCGGGTGTATTAATCTCTTCCCACTTCAAAAACCGACACTTAGCTCGTAAAGGCATCAGGTATGAACGCCTCATATTTCGATTGACATGCCATCATCGGCTATGGCAGAGGACGCTCGAAACTTTATCGGCTGTCAGGGCCACTGAGGGTGTATGCTTCGACAGGAGAATATGCTTGAGGCAGAATATGGGAAGAAAATTACACTTTGGTGTTATTCTTCCTTAGGAAACAGTTTCTCAAGTGTGAAGTGACATATCACCTTTATGTGGAAGGCATGCGGGATAATCGATCTGGGTACCAGATTACAAGTTACAAAATTATTATCCAATGATCTTTTTAGTTTCTGGAATCTGCACCCTGGGATTCGATACAAGGAGCCAGAATTGTGACACAGAATTACAAAGGTTGTATTCAGTAAGCTCAAACTATAGTGGCATGAAATCAATTCATTCTTTTCTTCTAAGGCCACTAATATTGGCATATGTCTCTACTAAAATAATATACAGTTTCCAATGCATATGATCATCATTATCAGTATTTCAATCCTAAGATTGGTTTACTACAGCCCTCTATTCTTCCCTATTTATTGCTAATTCCCTCACCCTCTGATAGGTTCCCTGTTTTACGTCCTTCTTAATTTGTCCTATGTACTTATCTCTTGGCCTTCCTGGCGGGATCTTTCCTTCAATTTTTCCTTCCATTATGATAATAATTAATCCATTGTGCCTCAAGGTTTGTCCTTGTCCAATGGCGAAACCCAATCCATATATCAAGGATAAATATCTTCAGATTTCAGATATTTTTAGACAAACCATAGAAACTGATATTATAAATATCGATATTGTGTTTACTGCAGGACATTTTAATTTCTCACTTTAATAAAAGAATTTGGAATACAATAAGGAAGATGACAACCCGACCAATGGTGCACATCTTGTAGCAGAATGAATTTATCAGGTTAGTGTACCTAATAGGCAGAAAAACAGAATGAAAGGCGCCAAGAGAAGACCGAGGGAGAAATGCGTTGATCAAGTTAAGGAAGATGCTTAGGGGATGGGAGTTACGTAGCACTAGAAAGGAAAAGTGGATGGCCGTGGTCAACCGATTTTTGAACTGAAATAATGTAAGCTACGATGATGAGATATTAAAGTTGACAAGCAGTTTTTGTTGACATGATTTTGGAGGACTAAAGCAAATGACAATAACAAGTGTACCTGTGTTACTCATAAGGAGTTTGGGACTTTAAAGATCACAGATGGAGAGCAACGCTCATGCGAAAAAAGTGTTCAATATAATTTCATGGCAAACAAATGTTTCATGTTGTTGAATTTATGCTAATTAATATGAGCTTGTACGAGGGTATGCTAATAGATAACTCTTAAAACTGGAAATAGACAGAGGTAATAATAATCAAAGTAACTTCCTGGAATTATTTCACTTTTCAAAATATTCAATTCGTACATTCAAACACTTATCGCATCTATTTGCAAGTCCTTGATAGCTGGTAGCAAAGAAGCCTTTTGTTTGCTGTCGCAGCCAACGAGTAAACTCTATGGCCCACGGCCACCCTAATAAACTTTTAGAGACCCGAAGAGATGACAATTACTAAGGACTAAGACGGAACTATGCGTTAGATGCTCCAAGCGTTCCCAATGAAATGTTTCTTTTTCTCGTATACACTTGTGCATACTCCTCTTCTCATGTACACTCATGCAACCCAGCCGTCATCTTGCACTGGCTGCTGACTGATTGACTCTCTCCGACATGTCTCACAGCTTCTACAACAAGCATATATATACTGCTATGATAATATACGAGCGCAAATTAAACGTGGTATAAAGTAATCTGACGTTTGCTACTTATTTATTGATTAACCCTCGTAGTTTACCCCACATTGAATTGTGCAATAATGGCCTACATGAGGTACTATCATATCGATAACTTTCATACCAAGGTCAATTCCCAAAATGATCTTTAACTAATTAATTTTTACACCTTTTTTGGAAGTTATTTATACCACGTATCATTCGAAGTTTTGAATTGCGTTGATTCCCTTCGCTCAAAATTAAGACCGATTAGCAGCTTCACAGCTCCGCCTTGTAGTCAATACCCGTTACTTGGGGCAAGCTGGTTGGCTGCTTTCTTCTTACTTATTAAAAGATTCCTTTGACGTGAGACCACCTTCCAGGTCCACGGCTTATTTTGGTATTACCTTTTATTTTTAAGACGCCTCTGCAAAAGATAAAGACTCTCTAGGGATACGTCAATCTAATGTCACTGATTGAAAAGCTTTATGCTGGAAATAGATGGAGCGAGCTGTCGTTTTTCGTCCCACCCTCTTTGTGCTCCGCGTTGCCCTAAGGGCTGGACCATAATGGAAGGATAAAAAACTAGAGAATGAAAACGGGGCCGTCTCCTCAAAATCGAGCCCCTTTTTTCACTTTAGACGAAATTCAAAGGAGATTGAAGCGCACCTTGATCCGAGTGGGAGTTGGCTGAATGAAACATCACAACGCCCTGTAGCCTCTTCATAACCACATACCTACACCCACGGCCTCACCATGAAGGCAGAGATTCTGTTTCATCTGCAAAATGATCAACCACAATCTTGAGTTCGACTTGAACCGTTTATTCGAGCACCAAGGGAGCGCTACTAATTATCTCGTCGGATTTTAATAATAATAGGTTTCCGTGTACCTTAAGGGGGTTTTCAATTTTCTTCCCTCGCTTTTATTTTAATTAAATGTTGAAACCTCTGGTTGATTCATTAAAAGGAGGTGTACATTTGGTTACTCGGCTCATTATATTGAGATGTAAATTTAAATGCAGTCAGAAAAATGTGACATCCGGGCCTTCAACTCTGGGTCTTTCTTAAGGGAAGTGGCAGTGCATATTACACTACAGATGAAAAATCATTCAATACCTATTGGAAAAATATTTGCTTTGGTTTGATTCAAAATCAACTCTCCTAGATACTTCAAACTCATCATTCTGGAACTTGGAAATGGTGTTTATAGTTCTCAACTCTTCCTTTCTCTCATTGAGCCTAGTATGGGGCGTTACTTATATTTCCCTTTTCTTTTAAGTGCCCTAACTTTAATCACTCGCTTCATTACTGCTTCAAATTATCTTAACATTTGGTGGTCTTTTACCCCACCCAAACAATTGGCCGCTTTCGCATCATAAACAGAGGCTAATTTTTTCATAGTTGAACTTAATCAAATGGGGCAATAAATTATTTTGTGACCTCATCAAATTTTTCTGCTTCCCTCTAACAATACATGGAGTACCAATTCTAGTATTTCCGTTGAAAAGAGTTCCCATTTTAAAAGTTTTGCTTTCCTTCGAACATCTTCAATGTCAATATGGTTTTTTTTAAATAGAGTTAGGTTTTAGCACGTATCAAAATATTCAGGGCGAAATCATTGTTTAAATTTACTTTTTTGATTGAAGTTCTAGTTCAAAACGGGGTCTAGTTTACGTTGCTGAGGCTAAGTGCTTATAATTATTTTTAGAGCGGCACAATAGAAGGTAGGAAAGAGTGTGCGTTAGTATGCAAACTAAAATTGCCACCGTTTTTACGTAGTTATGCAGCAAGAAGGAAACATTTGTAAATTGACTTGTTTGTTAGCCGAATCATGATTTCTTGGAAATTTCTAGAGAGGTTTAATTTTTTGTTTTCCGATAACATATAGGGGTTCTTTTAATATATCTGTTAGTGCGATGGGCCACTAACATGTGAACTCCGTTTCCGAATAATTCCTCTGGATACCCTAAGTATCACCCAAGCTGAGTGATTTTTCAGGTACCAGATTCTATGGGAATCTGCAGGCGGAAGACGAAAAGGAACCCGCCCCCTTACCTCGAAGTGTGAATTTCAAATGCCGTAAAGGGTTTAGTACAAGGGGATTAATACCCTCGCCTATCAAACCAAACTTCGAATTGATTACCGTGGCAATGGAATGTCTTAATATGAGAAGCTGTAGCTTGTACATCAATGAACAATGAAATATAGCAAAACCTATGAGTTTACTATGGCTAAAAACGCCTGAGCTAAGAAATCGCAACAACATGGACAACATACCATTAAGATGGACTCGAGGTATTTCCAACCGACATATATTCACATTTTTAACCATCAATTTTAAGCATACAAATAATTTTTTGCTTTAAAAATGTTTTATCCATTGAAAAAAAACTATTTCTCAGCATACGATACGTGGGTCTCGGATTCAGTGAGATTTCTTCATGCAGTTTCATATCGATGAAAGTTCACTTAGCGCAAGTGATGTTTAAACGATAATATTTGTAGAAATGATTCCTACGCTATTTCAAATCTTATAGTTTTCAAAGTGAAAGTGATCACTAGGAAAACAGTTAAATATAGAGGGAATTTGGAGAAGGGAAAATTAACGTTGTCCACTTAGTACTTTATTTGCCGGGGGGTGAATGGGAAGACAAACAAGACATAAATTATAAAAATGATGGGATCGAGTTTATAATTCAGAGCAGATCAAATATTTGGGTGTAACACTGATATCAAATCTTTAAACGGATACCCACATTAGAGGAATATCTTTTAGCTTTTAGGTTTAGCTTTAAAAAAAACTAGGTTTCATTAGACGGATCGTAAAAAATGCAACGGAAGCGTAAGGGAGGTGTTACTTCGCTTTAGTTACATCACATTTATAATCCGCGGCAAATGTCTAGGACTCATAGGAGAAAACGTTAATTTTAGAATAAGGTTCTGGGAAAATCCGCTGAGCATGCTAAAAGTTACTGCGAGAAGCGAGTAAATATCACGAGTGTTTTGGAGGAATAATACCCGGTGCCTCTTTGCTTCTCGTTAGGATCAGGTGAGACTTCGACTTTTGGAATGTTACAAGACAACCGCGTTTTCATGTGACATAGGGGACATTAGTATGACACCAAATTGTGTTTGTAGATTCGATCACCGTGATAAATAAAGCGAGACTCCGTCTCAGTCAGAGTCAATTACTCGTTCCTCCCTCGCACGATACGGAAACATAGATTGAAATCCTGGAACCCGAAAAAAGTAAAAGACCATACAAGAATTTGATGAGTTTTTCAAACTCAGAAATTATTGTTTGATGTACATAGGCGCGTATGTGCACGAGAGTTGAGTATGAAGCACGAGGGTGGTTAGAAAGGTTCTCGGAATCACCACCAGATGTCAGCACTAACGAAACGAGTTTCCCGCGTAGTAATAGGTAACCCTTTATGATTACATTGAAAAATATAAAAAAGTTTTACTTAAGTAAGTCTTCTATTTCCATTCCATTCCGAGAACTGTTCTAAATACCCTCTTAATATGGATCAAAGCTTATGGATGAACTAATATTGTCTCGTGTATAGCTGGTCCCATTACATGCCCTGCCACACGCCCTTGCGGAGGCATGCAGAGTATTTTGAAGATACAGATGTAGATGAGCATGAAAAATCGAAGCTGTAAATTCGCTCGTAATTTCCCAATCGGCTGTTGCGACGATGGAAGACATTTTCGGCGTCGCTCACGGGAAACCTCCGCATGTTGTTTGACGTGCCGCGCGCATAAAATTTTCCATCCGCTTGAAATTTTTCCGCGGCAGTCATTTTGCGAAGACGAAAAGAGATTGAGGCACAGAGAGTGATTTTGTCACTTCCACAGAACGCGATAGAAAAGTTGGCCCGAAGACAAGACCTTAAGCTTTCTCGAAACCGTTTTTACTTACACTAGGATCGGTGAAATGCACTGAAATTTACTTAACACTGGGATCCAACCTTCGGCGAATAATTTGCATTCCATTGCGTGTTCTAAGCCGACATACTCTATATTGTTCGAAAAGCAAGTTTCTCGCAAGGTATGGTGAAATGCGAGATCGCAATATGACGATCTGCATTTACTTTAGAGGCTTTAGGAGAAAATGATAGGTTCCATAGCATGCGCTCTAAAGTACGTCATGAATGATGAAAATTTAGAGCGCTCTAAGCAAAATCTCCTCTATTACCTTGAAAAGAAACTTCTCGATCGAGTTTCAGTGCTTTTCCATAATCCTGAAACACGAGTCACAGTAATGTAAAATTTAACCTATATTCATTCTGCAGTCTGAATTTCATAACGAAAAGAGACTGTTCCACTCTCCATCACATATAGAGTTTATTTATATGTTACTTGTTTTATCTTGTTGAAGGGACGTAATAAACCATTGCGTGAGGTATTGGGCTAATAACCGTAGGGTCCAGGCTCCATGATGCTTGACGCATAACCCGTAAAGCGTCATGAAGGCCCAGGACATCCATTGAATCCGTCGAACAATGTAATTTTTCGGAAACTATTATTTGCTAAACTCCATATGGAACAAGGCCCCCTTATCTCGATTTATGTATTTCACCAATCGTTGGTGTTGGTTAGTTTGATAGATGAGTTATATACTGAACTTCGGTTTGATTACTCTGTTTTCAGTGACAGCGTGTTGATCTGGTTTATTCTAATAAAAGCATAAATTATATTTAATGTGAAAAGTTATATTCATGAAAATGCTCTTCACAGAAATTTTCACAGGTATTCAATCATGTTGACAACTTGTCCTGGCAGAAAAACATGCCAATTGGCTATGGCAATTCTTTACCATTTATCACTTTATCACGAACAAAAATGGGCATTCCCTCATTATTGTTATTGTATGGATCATTTTACCCGCTTGATTTCTGTCATTATTCTGAGCACGTTCCATTATCTACTACAATTTGCAATGCAAATTCAATTCCCAATTTGGTCACTTGAATTCATTCGCCTTTATTTGCCAAGCGGGTACGTTGAAGATAGACATTGAAAGGCCGCCACGGCGCTCCAAGAGATTACTACGGGCATTCACCTAAAAAATTTTCGTGCATCCCATGGCTATTGTCCTTAAAAACACGATAAATACCGATTGTCGCGGACAAACAAGTTAAAGAGCATCAATATGGGCGAGAATTTAGCACGATGCCATTTCAGTCCTGGTATCACACACGCCACTCAATCTTATTGTATTTTACAACTGACAAAATGCACCGATAAAATCTTCGTCTTCTCTCTCCGTCTCCTAATCAACTGAGCCAAAGTTGCTCTTCATTAATTCATTGATATATTGGAATTCATTACTTTCCCGTATATTACATTCGGTTTCGTACTCTCATGGTGTTTCACAGCGGCGTAGGAACTACCCTTGCAAATGATTTCAATACCAACCTTCCTTTCACCTTTGACATTACGGTGGCGTGATCTCAAATACGAGAAGTAGGCTCCCCAGCCATTAAATTAGCAAGTCAGTCTTTTCCTTGGCAGTCGTTACTGGGGTGAACTTTCTTTTATTCTGGGAAGCTTGAAAGCTACTGAGGAGACATCTCGAGTTCATTCTTCGGACCTGCAGAGACGTTGGAGGGACAGTAACTGGCCCGTCTTCATTTGGCCCGCAGTACGAGGAAGTGAAGTCTTGTGACAAGGGCGTTGGATATACGATGAGAAAAGACTTTTGGCTCTATATAATGACGATATATCTGCAGTGTCGTTAATTCATTAATAAAATTTATAATTTGAGGTCCGATAAATTTCACTGAAAAATGAGTACATTGTTAAATACTCTTAACGACCGGGTGAACATCCTTCCTTTTTTATCCGGGAGTGACCGTATTTTTTGTTTAAAATTTCTGTTGAGATGTCTGGATACCCTGAGACACTTTAAGTAATGCCAGTAAATCAAAGACATCTCCACTCCGTCACATGATTTCCCTTGCGGGCGTTGAGGATTGGTCCATTCAATTATTTTGCTGGAGCTAATTAGTAGTGGAGGATATTTAAGACGCCTAGTGTACTAAATAAAAACATTTAATGATTCTTAATTCATTTTTATTCCAGAAGTCGAACGTAAAAGTATCATATAATTGGAGAACCAATAATACATTTAGAACCAAAGTAAAGAAAACTTAATAAATTAAGTTCGAATATTTGTACAATACGTTTACCTCGGTGCTACGGGTTTCGAGGCATAGGCAAAATAATCAGTTTAAAATAGAAAAAACATATAAATAAATATTTACATAAAACGTACATTTACATAAATTGTCTATATCACATTCTATCATTAGTTCACTAATTGATATTTATACGCGTATTGTGATCTTATAATACGCAGTATTTTTGTTTAGATTGCATATAGACGTAATAACACATAAAAGAAAATATGGCTTTATTACTTCTAGGATTTACTATTCTCATGCATATATTTTCATGCTTAGAGACTATATCCCAGTCCCTTGAAATACTTTCCATTGTGACTAAAACTTTCTTTTGCAAATGAATTCAGTGAGATTTAATTTTGGCTCGTGAAATTACTAAAATTACTAATTGCAAAAATTACATGGGAACACCTTGCCAAAGACAAGTGGGAGCACTTTAAATATTGTATATTTATTGAATGTCTAAAAAGTGAAGGAACTGCCATCCACCAAGAGGATATGAAGGTTTTATGATTAAGAGTTAAAAACAATCGACACATATGACGAATTTAGGTGTTGGCCAAATGAAAACTTTACAATAATGTTTGCCCATGCCCAAGAGTGGGCCTATTAGCAGGAATTAAAAGTGGGTATGTAGCAGTTCAATTTATAATATTTTCTACTTAAATTATTTCAAAAATCTCCGTGTTTCTTTTAAATGCCGTCTAGCCGTGCAAACCTTTGGAGAGAAGTCTCAAAGTTGGTGGAAAAAATATAAATAATTGTTTTTTTTCAAACTCTTTGCGTAGTATTATTATCTAGACTTTTCCACCACAGTGCCAAATATGTTATTTGATGATTTCTACACATAATAGAGAGCCTATTGAATTCCTTTAGAAGAGATCCATGCTAACTATTAGCCGCGGTATTAAGGTTAATACCTTCCGATAGAAAAGAGAGAAGTGTTGCAGGAGAGATGATATTATATATATATATATATAAAATATATATTTAATTAATATACATAATATATATGTATATAAACTATATATATATATATATATATATATATATATATATATATATATATATATATATATGTCCTCATTTTTATAACAACTCATACATCAACGCGTCATTTATTATGTTTATTGGCTACCAAATATATTTCATAGTTTGAAATGGAATACACAGACTTACTGGCAGCATCAGGGCGGTAAAACTTGCGTTTAAACCGCATATTGACACATAGGCTTATATCAATAGTTGAAATATTTCCTTTGCCCTCCCCGATGTCTTGTGAAAGCGCTATAAATTAAATATTACATGCCCTCATTTTAATACATTAATCTTTTTTCCTAAGTTACTAGAAAAAAAGCCTATCTGAAACATTATATACTTATTATTTTATGTGATACATTGGGCTATACATATCACGTTCCTCAATTAACGCCAAATATATTATTTCTCTCGCAATAAATTAACAGATATTTTTAAATACCAGCCAAATATCAACTTTAACCGGTAGAATATCTAGTAATAATTTTACTTATCCCCTGTTCTTTTGCAAATGTGTAGTAGAAACTTATGTTTGAATATTTATGGTAATGTAAAGGATGACGTGGTTCACTAATACCCGTAGCGTGAAATGCAGGTACTTAACCTGATTATTTACATTTTAATAAAAATTGTAATTTTTTATTTTATTATTATTTCCCAGAATAAAATTCCACCACGTACCTTAGATCCAAATGTAATTATTATTTAGGTACTCCAATTTTAGCGGAAATTTGTTTAATTTGTTAAATTATTCTGAAAAACTTCCGATTTAAAAATGATTGCTGATGTTCTATGCCAAAATATGGCAAAATATATGAGGATATTAACATAATTTTGTGGTGAAAGGGCTCATACCTGGAGGTCTCCAGGACAGCCACTTCCCTCCGAGCAGTTTGGAGGAAAAATGGAAGCAGAAACCATGTGGAAGGGGGTTCGGAGAGGGGGTTGAGGGGGAATTCAGCGGAGAGAAGACATCCGATGCCAGCAATAACCCACTCTTTAATAAATTACGTCGGAGGGCCGCAACGTTTAACGTCCCTCCATGCTAGCCCCTCGTTGTGTTATTGATGCCTTCTCCTTTAAAGGCCCTTCCAGAGGTTGGAAATCCCCGAAATAACATTAAAACCGAGAGAGATAAACCCAGGACCTCACAGCGTGAGGCTTATACCGATCCATGCTTTGATCACTTCGCTTGCAAGAATAATAAATATAGGATGGGAACACTGAACTTGCTGTTCCAATTTAAAAAATAGCCTGTGGTCATTATTCGTATATTTAACGAGTAAACCTTTGCGTCAGCATAATGGGCTGCATTGAGAAAAACATTCGTGACTGGTCTGAATTGAATTTGTTTTTTGATGTGCCGTAGACTTCTCCGGAAATGATACGAACGACCTTGCGCGTGGAGCATCTTGGATTTAGAAAATCTCTGGATCATTGGGGAGAGTCCCTTAAGAAATAGATTCGCTCTGAAGAATAATTCATATAAAGCAAATACAATGAGTGCTAACATAGACAAGGAACTTGCGATATAAGCTTGATTTTTTTAGTTCCACTCGAAATCGTCTTTCAATCCAAGTAAGGAGCCTAATCGATTGATTTCCCTCGAGAGCCGAAAAAAACTCGAAACCGAATCCGGTATCTGTTGATTTTCTTCCTTTGAATTTTTTTAAATGTAATGTATCCTTTGTTTCCATTATCACAATTGAGTCGCGGAATTTTCCTATAATGAATATTTGTCTGCATTTATTTTATGTCGATGCGAATTTTGAAATTGCGTGTATCAAAAATACCGTGATAGAATTTACGTTTTAGTAGCCTTTAATTCATGATTAATGGAGAAAAATTCAATTTGTTCAATTCAAATGGTTTAAAAAATTATCGAGGGATTTTACAAATTATTTCTATGAGTGAAAATAGTTCATAAAAATAACAGTTCTCAGTTCATTTTAAAAATTCTCAAGTGGAAAACGCCAGAGTATCAAGTTTAGTATATGGAATTTTGCGACTTCTGGGGCATTGAAAAATAAGACATTTTTAAAATCCTTAAAATTGCTTGGGACTTATTGGAGTTGCGGTCTTCGCGGGTACTGGAAGTTTAGCATTGAGAACCAAAATGGCGATTAAAGGAAAGATCTAATTTCATACTATTTCTAGGCATCCAAAATATGTTATAATTATGGGAGCAAATGTTTAATCCTCACATCACCAATAGGTTCCTCGTTCTAATTCCACATAAGTGTATTTTATTTCAATTTTTTCGGTCAGTTCAATTCTTTGACGCACATTATAAACCAGAATTATGCCTAATTTGGAATCCTGTAATGGCCGTTAAAGTAAATCACCCAGGTCATGTGTGATCAAAGCATACAACCTTATTTCCGATGAAAAATCTGGGCAAATAAAAAAGGACTTGAAGTGTTATGTGTGAGGAAGTGCTTGCTTTGAGTTGGGCGGAATAGCTCGGTCCAAATTTAAAGGAAATGTCTACCATATCCCTTGGCCGACGTTCATGCTGTCATAGGTCTTTAATTTAGAAAAATAAGACTCTCTCTTTCATACAAGGTCTGTCCCAAAAGTAGTAGGAATGAGTCGATGAAAAAATATTTATTGCCAGATACATGCTATTCAGTATACATACTATTGCCAGATGCAAGACACATTCACTCAAATTTCTTTCAAGTAGTACCCTTATGTGGCCAAACACCGCTGCCTGCGAGTTTCCCATTCCGAAGTGTCTGACCTGACCCAAAGAAGCCGTCAGAGAAGGTCGAATCCTCAAACTTTCCTTTTGAGTGTCCTTTTACGCGTTATCTGTTTTATTTTTGTGTTCTGTTGTTCCGTTCAAGTGCACTTGGAACACAAATACATATATAACAATACATATATATATATATAACAATACATATATATATATACACACACACATATATTGAAGTTATATTGAAAAAATGAAATCGCTAAACAGTTGCATGATCAAGAAACGGGGCAAATTTAAAGGAGAAAATGTTTAAAAAGACACTTTTGGGAGCAAGATTATGGTCCTAGGATCGGAGGACCATACAGGACATAGTTTATAAATATAATGATGGAGAAATAAGAATGGAAAGACGTGGTTTTGTGAAAGTAACCATACCACAGAATCCGCCGCCCGTCCGTCCCTCTATCCGGGAAAAAAAGGTCCTACTACTTTTGGGACAGGCATTGTATCCATTAGCCCTTAGAGGTATAAAAACATAGAGCCTGGGGAAAGACCATGTAATTAGTAAGGTGTTCCATTGCAATGGCGTCTAGGTCTTACAAATTAAAACGCATTTTATTGGAATATAAAGGTGATGTTTCTCTGATAATGAAGTTCTACTAAGTAGATTAATTTCTTAGAATTAAAACGTACTGATAGCATACGGAGCCGTAACCGAAGACCATCTTTTTTTCGTTAAGGGACATCCACATGCTAATGAAAAAATCAAATTCCCTATTGGTAAGTTCGGAGTCAATTAGGTGTTAATTTAATGGCATGCTACTGTTTTATCTTTTCTCGTACATACTTTTTCCTACTGACCGCTACATAGTGCACAATACACGCCGAATTGTACCTTCATTACGTGTATTATAATCCAGCCGGTGAGACGATAAAATAGGCAAATTCTAAAAATGTTGCCCTAGTATATTTTTAATACATCCTGGATGCATATAGAGGTATCACATACCTCTAATCTTCCTTTAAAAAGTGCCATTGAAAAAGTTAAAAACAATTAAAATTATTTTATTCAATTTTGGATACCTGGCCTGGATGCTTTTCGATAACTCAGCCAAGAGTCTTTGTCTAAACCGGCGATTAAAATATCTACAAAATGAGATTATATTTGTTTTTTTAACAATTAATTTTTTTAACTGCAATGGTGCGCATAATTTGCTTATTTATCAGGCTTACTGTAACTTTAAACCATAAACCCTATCCCCTTTTCCTTGATAATATTAATTTATGTCCCGTATCTGCCACAATGATTTTATTAATTATACATCAATACTTTCAACCTCTTGGCTGACTGGCTAGCTAAAGCTTGATCACTCGCAAGCCTATCTGATTATATCAATAGTACACCGCCTTAAATTCCTATCTCCAGTCCTTCCCGTATCACTTTTTTTACATAACCTCTGCTGTAACTTGGAAAGCTATGGGTGATTATAGATCCCTTTGTCTTATTTCTCTTTTTAACACTTTCCATTCCGCCTCTCCATCTGCCACAAGCACGCCACAGCAGTCTGAGACATGTACAGGTTACGGATAATTCACCTATCCGTCGGTTCCGCTCATATCTCCTCTAGATTTATTAATTTTAATCAATCCACTAAAAGGAACGCTTTCTACAAATCCACGATGCAAAAAATGACATCCTGACTGTATTCAATGTTATTTTTTATGATTGGCTTCATTACTGTTAAAATTTATATCAAATTAATTTATATTTATATTCGTAAATAATGGAATCGTCATTATTTAAAGTATTAGGTTATTCTCTAAGTATTCTTCTAGTCTATAAGGCTTATTAAACATAATATTGTCTGGGGTGATACATTAAATATTTAATGACACTCTAGTGACGGTCAATGCTCCTAAATATTTTAATTATTGGAAATGAAATGTAGTTTATAGCTTCCAACATGAAGGGATACCTTCAACTCAGCGGAAAAGTTTAATCTCCAACCCCTAAGAATCTATTTCTGGGCCTATCCTTCTCTTTGATTCATTTATTTATATCTTTGTAAATGTTATGACCTTGGACTCTACTCTGTGCTTAATCTTTCTCTTAGTAAATAAACCGTGAAAGAATGGTTTTATTGGAAATTTCAAGGCTGTCGAATTTTTGGGTAGTTTTCAAAGCTGTCTTGCCGATCATCCGAAGTTGTACTTTTATTTTTTAATTAACAAAACCCAGAATCCATTTTATGTTATCTGATCGTTCAAAGAATACAAATCTATATATATATATATATATATATATATACGTACACAAATTTATATCTATGCACACATATATACATAGATATGTACGAGGGTCATCCGGAAAGTAGTACCCGTTCGTGAAATAAAGACACAAAAGTAAATATTAACAAACATAAAAAATTTTATTTGAAAGAGGATACTTTAAACTACTTCTCAACATAATCTCCAAGCAAATTAAGGCATTTGTCATAACGTGTGACAAGTTTCTGTATTCCTGCTGCATAGTCCTTCGCCGCCAGCTCATTGAGATACGCGAGGGACCCATCTTGCACAAATTTTTGCATAATGCAGATGGTGTTTAACAATTTCATGAACAATTGTTCGAGAAACATTGGGAAAATGCTCACAGATGTCATCAATTGTGACGCGCCGATCGTTCCTCACGAATTCGTCAACTGAGCTCACCAGTTGGTCTGTAATGACAGACGGTCTCCCCGAACGCTCATCGTCGTGTGTGTTCCCCCTCCCCATGTTGAAGTTGCGACACCACCGCCGAACAGACGACTCGTCCATTACATTGTCTCCATACACCTCCTTTAATTGGCGATGAATATCACATGGGCGAACGTTTCTTGCATTGAGGAATTTAATCACTGCCCTCACTTCACAACTGGCGGCGTTCTCAATTTTTTTAAACATTGTAAACAATCACAGAAACAACACAGGCAATGCTAGCGTCACGCAACTTGGCTCAGAGAAGGCAGACAAGCCACTGAAGCTATCTGACCTCGTCCAGCGGCTACTCGCGTCGTCAGCACTTCATGCGGCACGAACGGGTACTACTTTCCGGATGACCCTCGTATATATATATAGATACTTGTCTCTTATGATGCATTTAAATTGGAAATATATGTACGAAGAAAATACGGCAGAGAGTGTGCTCATATTCATTTATTTATCATAAATTGATAGATTTTCTCGACATTGTCTCGCGTTAGCCAAAAAGAAACCTAAAACATTTGAAAAGACATTCCAATCATGTCTTGAAAGCGTAAAACATGAAGGGAAAAGAATATTATTTCTACCTGCGTTGCTGAATCCTGGACACGCATCAACAACTCTGTCCGTATTCTTGATTGATGAAGATTATCTCAAAAGTTATACTTTTTTGTAAGACTCTCCACTTGAGAAATGATGAAACTCCCCTCCTGATAAAAAAATTCTCTAGCGATACTTCAGTGAAGATTTTTTTGAGAATTGATTTCATTGTAGAATTCATGCTGCTTCCAAAGAAACTGCGGGAGATGCCGCAACAGTAACTTTTAACGGAGTCATCCGCTAATGTGCATTTCAATGCAACAATTTCAGAGTGTAAAAATCATTCACCCCAGTCAAGGCGAATGATTTTTACACTCTGAAATTGTTGCATTGAATTCATGCTGCTTGGAGTCATAAAAAACATTTATGGATAACCAGAGAAGTGTTAAACTGAATCGTTGGTTTTGCTGGCTGAAACAATACAGCCCATTCTATAACAATGGTGGGGCACATTTTGACGTCATAATTTTGTATATATCGTGCACCTCCCTAACATGAGCTGAGGGCTGTATATATCTTAATGGGATCAAATAATTACGTTTCGCCAACAACCATTTTATGACACAGTCGGGCAGTAGGAATGCGAATCAAAACCAAAGCGATCGGGTTGGGAAATCCCGTTTGGGATTGGGTCCCGCGTGATCTCTTGGACGCTACCCGAGCTACCCTACTGCCCTAATGTGGCAACTATGGACTTCTTTCTGTTCCCAATATTGAAAATAAGCTTTATAGGCAACTATTTTGGAGCGCAGGGTGACTCCAAAAAGGGCCGTGGTGAGGTGCGTGAACGAAAAGTCCCCGTCGACACCGCACCATGAATGTCTGAGGCGGTGGCCTGCGTGTGTCGATGCACAAGGATGCTATTTTGAAGACTTTAGTAATTTATACTTTATTCTTTAACAACACGTTTCCCAGATTTATTCTACTTACTTTTGGGAACGACTCCGTTTATTTCATTAGACATTTTTTGGCGAAATTACAAGCCAGTATATGCTCAAAATTAATGTACTCGAGAAAATGAATGAACGCTGGCAAGAAAAGCATACAGATATAGTTTCAAGTATCTTTTTGTCTCGTGAGCATAGACTGAGGGAAAATCATCACTTGACACAATTTCTTGACTAAAATTTGTCTATCAAGCACGAAATGAGGTTGATTTCTTGTATAGCAACCCGTCCGTAGTTACCAAATTTCCATTTTCTCACTGCACGCCCCTGAAACCAGGGCAAATTTAAATTGGCCTTTAGGGATCCCCCGAAGGCGTGATGCGAAATTCAGTTCTTGCCAGCGACTTAAAAGAGGAATGAATTCAGATTTCCCGATGCACACCCGACTTGTTGTGGGCTAGTATTATCTCCACTTATTTGAGCCGCTTTGCGTATGCGTAGCTGCGGATCCGCAGAACGTTTATCTCCAAGTGTCAAATATGAAAACGCTTTTCCCACAGAGGTACAGCGAGCTTTGGAGAGATCTGCCTCCTGCTCGGGTTTCCGCCCCCCCTCTTTAACTGTCTTCTATTTTGATACTTCTTTATGAATGGATAATTCGTTTCCAGGAAGATGTCTAGGCAAGGTGGATGGGGAAAAGGAATTCAATCGCGGAGCACCGTAATTCTCCAGCCATTTATGGCTGCACGTCCTTGCTGGCAGAGGCATTTCCATTGCTCTCCATAGGCATAGTCTCGCTGGGAAATATTCACCTCGGGCTAAAGCTCGAAGTGAAGAGCTCCCCGAGTCACTCTCCGCCAACTCATTCTAATAACAAAGACGTGATGCTCCTTTTTTCGCAAAACTTGTTATTTTCAAGGGGATAATAACCGTGAAGATTCATCCACGTGAGAATTTAATTAATACTGACCCATTTCACTCTTTCTTCAGCGGCATGAAGCGGTGTAGGCATTTAATTGTTCCACTCAGTGCGTGGTTTTGTAAGTCTTGAGCATAATATTGAATAGTTTTAGGCACAATATATCTGATAGAACTTATATAGTTGTACATTATCCATAGCTATGTGCCGAGTAGTACAGAATATATGACCTCGGCACCAAATTACTGCTAAAATGATATCTGCGAAGCACAGGATAATATGTAGCATGTACTAGGCACGGGATGTTTTATTTCAAAGAAGAAATCTTTCAATCGCTATAAACAGTTACTAAGGTTAATCCAACTCCGCAATGGTAGTTCCAATTCATCATATCCGATAATTTTAGTATCGCAAATCTGTGAGGAAGAGCCTTCCCAATTGAATTTGTGTGATTCTCAATCCCTTAATTGATTAAAAAACTTAGGAACCTCAAACCATTCCGTAGACCTAAGTAAAAAAAGTAAAATATTTTTACCGACGACGTAATTCTTATTGATGCGCTTTCCTTTCACGAATAACCGAACATGAATGATCTCCTACATGGCACTCAATCATTAGCGACTGCGGTCGCTGTAGCGAATGTTTATACTCACGCTCCAGAATTCGCAAAATAAATTATTTAGAAGCATTCGTAATTAAACCTGGGCACAAAAATTGAACTCACCTATGAATTTGGTCAAAAGCCTAACAGGAGCAAAATGTCGTTACCACGTTTCGAGACAACTGCATTAAAACTTTATTTTGTATTACTAATCTGCGACAGACAGAAAACATACATATATATACCATAGACCAACACAGTTAGACATAGAAAAGGAACATAACGTAGAGGAAGATAGCTTAGGTCCCGGCATACTCGACGATGAGATAGAAAGGGCATTAAGGGAGATGAAGCTAAATAAGGCCGTGGAGGTGGATAACATTCCTGCGGAACTACTGAAATGTTTAGGAAAATGTGGGAGGAAGAGGCTATATGGGCTGATTCGTAGTATCTATGAGAAAGGAATCTGGCCGGAAGACTTTGTGAGATAAGTTTTTGTGCCTATTCCGAAAAAGGTAAAGGCTACGTCATGTGAGGACTACAGGACAATTAGTTTGATATCCCACGCACACCACACACTCTTGCGCTGGCTTGTAGGATGCCATGTAGAAATCGTGGAACAGTTTTAATCGATCCTCATCCAAAAATATTTCCCAGTAAATTCATGTTTCATCCGTGAACATCCCAATCTTATTATATACATCGTGGTTCAGTCGTTCAAAAAAATCCAGATAAGCAGGCGCCCGATAACACTTCCTTAATGATTCGCCAGAGTATGGAATGAGCCTTCGCAAACATCTGAATGCCATTATCTTAGCTTGCGATACATATGGTAAATGCGTTTCTGATAGGTAATCTAAAACTTTAGTCCCCACGATGGCTTCATTCATTGCAAATAAATAGCCTCTTGGTTTCCTCCATGAGGCTACACAATTTTCTTTACTTGCCACCCATTCAGTACTAAAGTGAATAAAATGAATGCAGCAAGAGAAAGTTGACGAAAGAATGTAGACAAAATTGCTTGGCTCTCCGGGAAATTCTGTCAAAGTTCCCTGTTTTTGCTAGAACCTGGCATTCTTGAAGCCTCCCCATGTACATTATGCAGGATATATTGACCCGGGACGGTCGTTTGAAGGGAAATAGTCCCCCAAACTTGGCCAATAAAGAGATTTGAAGTGAGTCAGGTCATTTCGTATAAAACTTTCTTGTTTTTGGGGTGTCTCAAAGAGGATTCTATAAATGGAAAACGATGAAACTTCATTCCAAGGTTACCCGTGGCGTAGCGGCGAAAATCCTTCGGATGAGTCACTTGATCTCCACGCATTTACGACTCCCATGTTTTATTCTTTCCGAAATATGACAAGTGAAGGGGACAATGATCCCTTGCACTGAGTGCTATCCTTACCGTCCTCCAAATGAGCTCATAAATGAAATAAAAATTTGCTTCTCCTGATGTGCGATTATTGTTTTATTCATGCCTTGTCAAGTTTGGCTCACGTCCTCGGCCATGATCGGCTATTTCTGGCGCTCAGCATTCACATTGGAGGCCGTTTCCCCCGGCAAAACATGGCTTTTAGCGCCATTTCCAATCATCTCTAAGAAAATATACAACACAGGTTTTCTTTGCTGAGTGAGAAAAGGGATGATGACAGAGAAATAGAGAGAGAACACATTCTCTGACGGAATGCTGGGACCACGGATACATTAGGGATCATAAAACGCCGGAAGACTTTTAAGAAGTGTTTCGAAGACGATATTTTTCCCATTTTTTTCCTCGTGGAAAGGGCATCGAGTTTGGATTCTGAGAGATAGTTTGATGTCAGATTTCAAGTGCTAAATAGTACGCGGTGATGTTATATCCCATGCGATTCCAGATTGTTTGCATACAGCATCAATTCAAGAGCACCAATGTGTAATGGCTATTTGATTGTTTTGGTTGCATTAAGTTTTTTCATAACTGAAAGGGTAAGCAGGCGTTTTAGGTAAGATTAATAATATCATTACCCTTAATTAGCTTCACAATTCCTTTTGTAAGCTCGGTAAAAAAAGTTCTTCAGCGTTAATTTAAGCCAAGAAAGACTGATAGAGTCCAAGAAACTGCGGGAGATGCCGCGACAGTAACGTTTTGACAGTAGCTTTTTGAAATGTTTGCATTGCAAGGCATATTAGCGGATAAATCCGTCAAAAAGTTACTGTAGCGGTATCTCCCGTAATTTCTTGTAATTTTTCAAAGGTGAAACACCCTTAGTGTTTAAAGTTGACTTTAACCTCGTAGAGTGTAGCGCATCGCGCACGTCTACGAATGCCTATGGCATTGTATGTACGGTATTTCGTCACGAAATCTTGTTCCTTTAAAGCCCCCAAATTTTCTGAATGCAATAGAACGCCTCTATAGCTTAACTGGCGGAAGCAACCGGAGATGGAAGGATGCGGGTTCGAATCCCGGCGAAGGTAAATGATTCTTAAATTGTTGCTCTGTCAGTCTGATAGAGCCTGCCAAAATACGTTTAGGCATTTCAAAGGAAGATATCTCAGTATTTCTATTAGTTTCATTTTAATGTTTTTATTAGCTCTTGAAAAAAAAGTAAACATTGATTTTTCCAACTTATTATTTTTTTTCTTATAGGCACTCTTTCATTCCATTTGACCCTTTCGCGTTTTCATCACCCTTTCACACAGTCACTGGTAATACGATTGAATATAAATATAATTTTTAGGTTTAAAATATCAACTAATTCTTATAAGATTTACCTGTGGTCTTGAAAATATTTTCTTGTTACTCAAATACAGCTGTCATGACGTAGTTTGTCCATGGGAGAGATCTCAAATATCACATTAAGCCTTGTGCCTAGAAGGAGGTACTTGGTGACTACTTTATATTGAACCGCTCCACTTCAAACATAATAATTAAAGCCCGGGCTCAAATCCCATTGGTAGCAGGGATTTTGTTGATATCCGAGGTAAGCGGTTCAAATGGAGTACGCCGTCCGTCCAATGGGACTCTAAACTATGGACCCCTTGGTACCTTTCGTTAAGAGTATGCTAATACCGACCCCAGGTTTCTACGCGCCCATCCCTCATTTCCAGAACATCTAACCCCTACAAATTTATTATACATACAGGGTGCGTTCCAAAAGTAATGCTTTTATTTTTTAAGCAATTTATTGAATAGATTTTCACAAACACTTAAAATTCTTCAAATTACTCTCCTGGGGCCTCTACGCATTTTTTTCAAGCGACTCAGCCATGACCGGTACGCGCCCTGGAAGGCGTCTTCGGGTACCTTTAGCAAGGTCTTCGTCACGGCTAATTGGATCTCTTTTATGGACGGTAAACAGGTTCCTTTCAGGGCTGCCTTAATCCGAGGGAACAAAAAGGGGTCTGCTGGGGTGACTTCCTTAAGGCAATGGTGCAGCGTTGGCACCAGATGTTTGGTCAGGAACTCGCGGACTCGTATCGCGTTGATGCAAGACGCGTGGTCGTAATGGAATTGCCAGGTAGCGGACCTGTCTTTCTCGTCATGATGACCCTTTGACAGAGTCTTTCGAGCACATCCACGTAGTAGACATGGATAACTGTCTGTCCTTGAGGAAAAAACTTCTTATGGACCACTCCTTCACGGTCGACAAAGACAATGAGCATTGTTTTCACTTTTGATTTACTCATTCTTGCCTTTTTGGGCTTGGGGTACTGGTCGGTGTGCCACTCAGAGCTTTGGCGTTTTGTTTCTAAGTCGCATTCAAAAACCCAGGTTTCATCACAAGTGATGACGTCCAAATAATCAGGTTATTTTCAATACGTTGCAAAAGTTCACTTGAAATTTCCGCTCGGTTGGTATTTCGAGACACGGTTGGCGCGCAGAGGTTTACAATAACTGACGTCCTGCCGCTTCCCCAGCTTGGGGAGCACTAAAATTGATTTTGAGGCAAAGATTAGCTTCCCACCCACCAACTCCAAGTGGTTTGACCCCACTTTGACCAATAGGAGCGGCGCGGGAAACTTAATTGCATTGCATTTGGAATACACCCTGTATTGCTAATGGTCTAATGGTGCAAACGACGAGCTGTCGGTCACCTCCCGTGAGGTAGAGGCGACTATTGCTACTGCTGTTAGGAGATTTTTTGTACCCCCCACGCTTCAGTCTCCCACCGCACCAATGGACCGCCGATGACGTAATTAGATAAGCGTCACCCGCTTGACTTGTGCAGACCATGCATCTCGAAAAAAGCTCTCCCATCCGGATCCCCAACCTTAATTACGTGTACTTTCCACTTCCATTTTCAATTTTAATCATTTCTACAGTTCTCTCATCTGAGCCCAAAATCCCCGTGATCAACGGCCTACCAAAATCTTGTAACTTTTATGAGCAAACACTATTAAGGCACATTTCAAATTTCATCAAGCCAATTCCAATGTTCCGCCTACACTTTTGAAATTTGGACAGGCTAGGTAAAAAGCCTGGACTGTCCCGTTTCATCCTTTGGCAAAGAGTGATGGATACCTTAAAATAGTTTGGAACATACAAGTAACATTCCTCCTCGACTCACTTCATGGCCGATTTCCTAACGCTCACGGCCACGCGCCATAGACCAGGTGGCGGGATGTCGTGAAAATAGAGTTTTAGGGCTAATTTATTTGTGATTTGCCTGCCCTGCATGTGTAGAGTGCTGTCATATAATTGGTGATTTTGTTGCATGTGAGTCTGCCCTTTTTATAGGTTTATTGCTATGCACAAATATTTCCGTAGTATTCGTAAATATCAGATTAATCTTTCGGTGCCCTGTCATGTTAGTCAAGTATTGAAAAAAGTTTGCATGTAGTAACTGTGAAACTGATTCTGAGAGAGTAATATAATTGGCACATTTTTCAGTAGCTATCAATTTAAGCAAAGAGGATACTACCGGAATACATTGCCTGGGTTGTGGCTGATGGTACTTCAAATACTTCTAATTCTATGTAGTTCTGCAAGATTTTCCTAGTTCTAACATTGTGTTTTGTACGTGCTTCAATAACTTGCCCTTCGTTAAAAAACAATGAATGCATAATCGCAATCTGATTAGTATGGTTTCAAAATCAATGCGGTCTATATTAAAGATAATCTTCGCCAAAATTAATCGAAGAGTTCGCCTCTTGAATTGGACATAATCGGCGACGAGCAGGGAGCAGTTAAATTTTTGTTATTAACGTTTCAATGGCAAAGGGACTGTATTTTAGTGTCTGTTTTCTTTAAAGGTTTAACCATTATGGTTTCATTGAAGGCAAATGACCAACATAAATTAACACCAAATATGACAATGTTAAAATCTTTGCATGTTGAGTGGGGTAACAATGGATGGAGCGATTAAGGCTTGGATGGGTCTTCATTTCGTCAATGGGTTTATTTTATTGACCACACTCGTTCAGAAATTACAAGACCTACAATGAATTCCACTTCATTTTGGGTCTCTTGGAGAAATAAGACGTCCTTCGCTGGAATTCAAACGTATCCCAAGATTTATGGCTAGCGGCTTGTTGTTACACGAAGATGCCGTTATTTATTGATACGAGAAAATGGTGATTCAAAACTACCTCAAAGTTTCCAGTTCACCTGAGAGATTCATGAGTTGGAGCGGCTTATGATTTCGAATCATAAGAAGGCGTCTCCATTTCCCAGAGCTGCGATCGCCTCAGCTGTTTCCCATCGGATTTCCCTCTCCTCCCACGCACCTCCACATCCCTCCCGGTCCTTGTGTTTCCCTTCTCGAGCATTTCCAGTTGTTTACCAGCCACGTAGCCAAGAAGGGTTTTCCCATGCGATAAATCACTATGGTGTATCGAATAGAGTTTGACCTCGACTATTCTTCCTCGTTTCGCCTACGCCTCCTGATTTTGAGCGCCATGCGCGATTCAATGGACCAAAATAGACCAAACACAAGATTTGAGTTCAATCATGGAAATGAAATGAATTGAAGGATATAAGGAAGGATTAAAGGAAGCACTGAAGGAAATAAAGAAGAACTGAAGATACTAATCGGGTATATTTCCGTGGAATACATCCTGCCCCTCTCTTGCGAATGTCTTCGACTATGTGTTGACCATATGGATTTCGCTTGAGGCTTGGTGGTCTGCATGTAGAATGCTGTTGACCACCATTTAAGGATGTCACCATCAGTGTGTTATATTATTGAAGAGTCACGACTTGTGTTATGCAATTGAAGATTAAAAGATAAAATTTGCCGACCGTCATCACAGAAACACTGAATAAAATTCAACTGTCGCAATTATTTACTAATTTTCACCGTGGGTCTCTCGAGATACAAGAAAATTCTATTTTGTTGCGAGGCACTTCTGCATTATTAAGCATTAATTTGGAGAAAGTGGACAACTAGTGGGTGCAATGATACTGAAACTTATGAAAGTTATAAAAGTGAAGTCACCAAAATCCGAAGGGGAGGAAACGGCTGCTGAATGCATTGAACATTCTAAACTTCACGGGTAACGTGAACCATATCCCCAAAGCAATATAGATTTCCGTGAAAGAAAATACATGCAGGTAAATATTATGGGAACGGACCAAATAGTGCCCTAAGCAAGTTAATGATGAACGATCATTTTTGTTTCATTTTTTCCGTTTTAAATGTTTCTTGCAATAGTGTAATCGTCCGTGTATTTTTAAGCCACATATTTTATCCCCAAAGTTTCCACAATCACCCACACCGCGGCCTCATCCTTCGATCCAGGGTACCATGTCTGCCATTGGACGTTCCTCTTTCCGACTCATCGCGCGGCGCCGAGTGCTCGTGGTTTCAGGCAAAGGAGGGTAGGGTAGGGGAAATGTTCGAAGAGCTGGCGCTCCCCCGATATGACATCCACCGCGTGGTCGGGCCGCTCTGCCCCGGAGCGAAGCCTTCTCCGAGTCGGGCGAGCGAGCGACGGAAGGCGCCGTCTTTACAGAGCGAGACCCTCGATTGCAGTTTTGGCAGCACCCTATTATGCAAGGCAATGATGTTGGTGCGTGTTGATGGCTGCGGTCAACCTTACACTCATTTTGGGGAAGGCCATCATTGCCTTCTTCTCCATCCTAGGAAGAACTCGTTAATTAGTCCACAAGGAAGGAGCTGGTTAAGAGGAGTTGAAAATCAAAAGGAATTAGACGCATGAATTAACTAATTTGTCATATCATGCATGGTTGGATGAATGGTACGCTTTAATGCAGTGAAAGTTATGTTGGAGCATTTTCTCTTAGGTCCGATATATTTTTTCATTTCCAATACTGTTTTTCTCCGCAGCTAATTATGGCAGGTATTCTGGTAGTGCATTATTGATTGTTGATCTCCTGTAGGCAGGTTCAGTGAAAGAGATTACGTTCAATTTTCACCACATTCATTTCCAATACTTATGCTTCGGAAGTGTATTGAATTAAATCCAACTTAAGGCCATAGCATCGCAGTCAGATAAATATTTGATAAGGAAATATTTGAGTAAAATTTGGGCAATATATTCATTGAAAAATAAAAGCATGTCCATTGCTGATATAGGATTATTTTACTCAAGTAAAATATTGGATTGAATCTTTTTGACGATTGTTTTAACTGCATGAGATGATGGAACTCTTCTGTATACTTCCGCGTTTCTCATTTTATTTGCCTATTTGATTCCCCAGAATCCGCAGATTTCTATAAATATTATTCTATCTTGGTTCAATATGTTAATAGCCAATTGCCCTAATTCAAATATTGGGTTCATAAATTCTAGTCGAATGTTAGCGCACGGAATAAAAATGGAGCCTTCCGGAGTACATCTTTTGCTCTTTAATGGACAAGCCATTTAACATTTTTCGTTTCCGCTCCACGGATTCCCTTGGATTATAGCCGTAGCCACCTTCCCCTACAGTTAAATGTAATCCTTATGACCATCAAAGGACATCACCGTTTATAAGCTCACACTTAGTATTTTAATTTGAATATACCTGAATAAGTTCTATGGCATGGTCACGATCAATCTGCTGGATGTTGGCATTTCAGTGGTACATCCTTCAAGACGATAATCTCTATGGTATAAAAATTCATCATTATCTTTCTAATGGACGTACATTTATTGGTGGAAAGAGCCCTATCATCGGGATAATCTCTTCGCCATGCTCTTTGCCATCAACTCAAATTTGACCCTGAGAAAGCCCAAGGTGTAATTTGGTTCATCACTCAAGTCTCGCCATGCCATCTGTAAAGGCCCAAACCATCTTCTTAACAACGCATAAATAATAACGGGTGCTATCATCCCTAGACGCTAATTTCCTCGACACAGGCTTACGTCGTTACCCATTCCTCCAGCAGCATGAAATTCGAGATGAATGTGTAGCTGAAACACTAGTCCCTTTAAGCGAGTGTCATGGTCATTGATCCACGCAACGTTTCAATGTATGTAGAAAGTATGTAGAAACGTACGTAAATGTATGTTTGTAAAGGTCATGCCAGACCTTTCTTTGAAAGTAATGCATGCACTGTTATTATAGTGTGTTGCCAACGTACTTTTCCTTCCTAGAACCTGGCACTTCATGAGTTTATTTGATTTATTCTCACTTCTTCAATTGAGGTTTCGATTGTCTTTTTAAAGTGAATGCCTCTTCAACTGGCGATCTCATTTTTTAAGAAAGAGGTAAGAAATTAAGATGTGGGCATCGGTTAATTCTAAATCAGGTAGTCTAATACTTAAAATGATTTAAATGATGACTTCTTTCGCTCTCCACTCTTCACTCGGCATCTTTAAATGCCACCACAACGTTGTCAATATTATCTCAGGTGGACGATGTGGGAAAATATTGCGCAGAGGGTTCAGTTCGACCCACTAACTCAGCTGTCAATTCAAGTTAAAATCTAGGGTAGTACTCTTGGAAAACTGTATTTGGAATTGATTTCATAATATTTTCCAATTACTGACACATTACGACATTTTTAGTTGTACCACTGGGAAAATAAATACCCTCCCCCTTCATAAACATGTAAATATTACAAACCTTAAGACTTAATTTGGGGTGAGCTCCAAAAGACACATGAAAACCGCAATACGAGTAGGGCATTAAGGCAAAGAAAGCATAATCTAGTTAGGGTCATCTCAAAGCCTTACCCCAAGCGGTATTTGTTTATATACATATAAGACTAAGATAAAAAATAATGGCATAAAGGTACCACAAAAGACAAATTTCTATAAACGACATTAATAAATGGATGCGTATAAACGTGAAATAAAAACGATAAATATCACAGAGGGTGTCTTTATGGTTCTCTAAAAATCAATATCTCAGGTTATGGCCTCAAGGTGTTTTAAAGTTTCGCTCTAAAAATCTCGTAATTCAGTGTGTGCGCTGGTTTGTTCTGGTGACTAAAACAAACCACTGGGCATTCTTTGATAATTTTCCTCGTGAAATATCGTATGATTTTTAAATATTTAATTTCATACTCATCTCTTAGTCTATTCAAATCACTTTGTCTATTTTCTCCGATCTTTGTGTTCAAAATAACATTGCCTATGATAAATTCAGAGTGATATGCCATAGTGCTTGTCATTTTGTATTTCTATCCTCTCCAGGATCACTTCCGAAGAAACGAAAATTTACTAGTGCCCTACTCAATTTCAGATGCCCGAAAAGATAGTAAAAAACTTCTAAATCTTCTGTGCAATTCTCGGTAGCCAGCTTCAAAACTCTTATCTCAATAAGGCATTTGTTGTGCATTGAATCAATTTAAGTGGTACAGATATGATCAATGAATATTCATAATGAAATGGTTTTCCATAGGTGCATATTCAAAAACATGATTCAGTTCTTCTAAATGAGCCATTTGATGGATTTCTGACGTAATTTTTACACTTCGTTCATGATTGATAATTGTTTCCGACGTTACTACATCGAATTTTGTTGGGAGGGTCCACTTCAAATAGCAGATCACTGATTCATGGAAGTTATGGAAGATGGGATCTCCATTTGACACACGCTCAAGCTCAATAGATCCGGAAACGTGAGGACCTCGAATTAGTACTGGACGAAGGCATTAAGTTTCAGTGCAGTGGAAGAATTATGTCCTTCCTGTTTTGCATAAAGGCACACATTTGGAATAATTTCTTGAGGATAACGTTTTTATTTTAAAAGACTAAGTTCAAATGAAGTTGAGGTTACAGAGAAAAAACCTAATGAACTTAATACTTAATAGTTTCTATGTGTACGATCAAAAACGATGGAGAATACGGTGCCAGCACATACCTTTACACATTGCATAATAAACTGTGAGCTACTAAGATGCCTAACCATATTTTTGGAGATCAATCAACAATCATATCGATGGCGTGGGAAACTGAAGATACGGGCAGGATGCAAACGGAAAATATTCCTCATCTTTTTTAAATTTGCATGAGATAAGGGCTGGGAATTACAATAGAAACGCAAAATGTACCATAAATATTAAGTATACTAACAGGGATTTCGTACAAGTATTCTAGACGGGAAATTATGCTAAACGCTTTTTTTTAATTCGTGTTAAGAAGTTCCCTGACATAAGAGCGTTGTAATTTATCATTAATAATATGATACCCTCACAAAACTAATAATACAAATATTCTATAATAAATTACAGATTCAGCTATGATGTTGTGGAACTGTTCCATAATAACAGAGTTGAAGACTACTACAATTTTCCACTGAATAAAAATTTGTATCCACGACCAGTTTCGATGCACTACATCATTTTCAAGTCACTTGATTCACTTTCAATTTTTGCTCACTCGAAAATGATGTTGTGCATCGAAACCTTGTCGTGAATTAATTTTTATTTAGTGGAAAATTGTAGAAGTCTTCATCTCTGCTACAAATATTCTAGATCACTCCTGCTCGCAGTGATAAAAGTGATTAAACAAAATAGCATTATTTGTAGTTATTTGAATAACTTAATTTCGAAATATCTTCTTAGATTTATACCCACAACAATGTTAACATTTAGATATTACAAGGGTAAATTTCAAAAGAAACTTTCCGTTTATGAATTGTTGTAATCATTTTCGAAGGTCGGTCCATAAGGTTGAAAAATTATGTTAATATCATTGTGCAATTCAAGCAGAGTGCAATTTGAGATTGTGCAATACAAGATACGCGTAAGGAACAGGGACAGTATTCGGATTGATGGATACTACAAAGTATATTTCTGAAAGTACATTTCAAAGTATATTTCCTATTTTGGTGTACATTATATTTCATGTGCATCGTAGGGTAGTAGTTGGTAGATCGTCTGAAAAATGGCTCTCATTGGGCGGTTAAACGGCTCTTTCAGCCGCCCCAGTAGACAAAGTCTCATAGCATGAAAATATAAGCTATGAAAAATGAAGTACGTTGCGCCATAACATGTTTGTACGAGACGAGACTTGATACCGAAGTCTTTGATCAATTTAGCCTACGATTATGTGACTCATAAACTATCGAGTAATTAAATTAATTTTACAGTATCTTTCATAGCAGCTGTAGATGCATGCAAGTCATTCAACGTTTTATGATTTTCAAATAGTACAATGTTAACATGCAATATCATAAGTAATTATTATTAGCAGATATCTTACAAGTATATGCATTAACAAAGGTACGGTACACATGCATTATCTGGATTTTTTAATTGAAGCACGTTCAAGTCTTGACGTTAAATTTATTTTTTATGATTTATATGATTCGTTTTATTTAATAACAATGAAACAGAAGGAATTCACAGTGGCAAAGTTTACATGGGCCCAGAAATATATCCCATCCATATGTAATGTTACCAATCATCAAGATCTATTCTTAACTACTTCTTTAAGAGCGCACTGCATTATTATTCTGAATTAGATATTATCATAATCTTTTAGAGATAATTTGAAATCCGATATTATTAGCTTTTATGAGAAAGTCAGAGCCCTCACGAAAATTCCTGTCACTTAATATCTTTTAGATTTTGCACGGCGCCCTTTCACTTTTTTTCAGCCAAGTGTGTAATGTTCAATATCGCCAGGAATTTGTCCCCTCCCGAGAACGCAGAACCACTGCGATACTATTTAATTATTCAAAAATGTTTTCACTAGTCTATGGCCACATCGAAATTATATAAAATTACACCTGTGCCATGGTTTTAGCTCGATTATCGGTTACCTGCCTGTCCCAGATCCTCCAGAATTAAACCAGCATTCCCTCGTATGTTTTTCTTGTTATTTCCACCTAAGAGAATGATTATATACACTTTTGTAGGCAGTATCATCATTTTCTCTTGAGTGCTCGAGGGTATAATTTACGGTTAACCTGCCCCTTTCATTGCAGTCTTATCCATACGCCTCGCTAGGAAACCTTATGCACGATTCCTTCCCTCATTTCTACGCGCATTTTTTTGCGGCCATAACGAGGATAAAATATTTATTCTACGTCCTCGATCCTTTATCTCTCCTTCTTTTTGCTTTCCAAAGCTTCCGGCATTTAATTATTATAAGTAACAGGTCAACATGCGCCAGATCTCGGATCTGATTAGTCAAGCAAGAATGCTTCTGCAGGGGCTAAACGAATTTTATGAGAACTTGGGCATCTATCATTTTTTTCTGAATTAAATCGCATACTCGTAATTTATTTACCATGCCCCTTTGACAACTTGGCTCCTTCATTTTATGAACAACATAAAAAAAACTCTGGACATTAAGGATAATACCGAGAGTTTTATATTTCCATCCGTTCATCTACCACCATGCTCATTTCATGGGTCATTTGCCTTTAAGGAATTAAATGGATTTATTTTTCCTTTTAATTTTTTCACCCGTATGTTTTGGTGCAGAGGGGAAATTTTCTTGACATCTGCATTAAAAGTTACCAGAGTAATCCAATATTAAGCAGACAAATAATAAATAACATAAAATACCTCCTCCTAAAAATCTCTTCCTACGCATCGCCCTCACTAAGCAATTTCCACATCAGCTGTCTTCAGGTATTTATCATTGCGTACATTATATTTGAGTAATTTCCGATCAAATAAAATCTAGGAGATTTATTTTGATTAATAAATTGTAAATGTCATAGGTATAAATTGTCCTTCATTATCGAAAGTGAAAAGATATTTCCGAGTGTCACTTATTATTGCAAGCTTTGCATCTTTAAAAAGACATCAATTGGAAATATCATTATTGTTTCATAAATCACCTCTCACTATTACTCTTATGCTATTTGCAATAGTGCAGGGACACCTATTAGAAGAGCTAAATTACTTGATAACCAATATTTTACAATGCATGTAATATGCATATTGAGGACATAAAAACTCAAGTATTCATTTACAATCTTGATTGCTCATTAAAATATTTTTCATGCTTAATTTCGTAAATTACTCTGCCCTAACCGTACTATTTTCAAAAACCATTTGCGCGGATCTGAAAAATCCCTGCAAATACTCATCCCATGTTTCTAGCCACCTTTTTTTTGAACTACTTCAATTTTTTTCCCGGTATAGCGTATAACAATTCACATATTTAATTATACCCCTCGGCTAAATTATTAATTATTATTGTAAATTCATTCTTATTTTTACCTAAGTTTTTAAGACTCGATTTTTCAACTTTATTTTCATTCATTTTATGGTTTGTAATTTAGCTTCTCATGCTCATTAATCTTCCGTGTCTTTGTTTTTAATGTTTGAATCGCAGACTTCAAATAGTACAGCTATAGTTTGAAAAACTTACGATAATATTATGCGAAAATATTTTGGTCAGCTAAAACATTTTCCATGCACTCTTATGCGTTGAATATACAGGGTTCGTCCGGAAAATAAGTGTACTGATTTTTTCCCGCCGCTCCAGGTGCACCCAGCACCGCTCTGACGGGCTGCGATTGGAGGGGGGTATGTTGGCAAGCGACGCTGAAAAAGGCAGTCGGCTCTGAGCTGTGGTGTAGTGAGGAGCTCTGTTAACGCGAACCTCCACGCTCTACCCACGTCACGGAACGCGATGCCGAAGTTTTTGGAGCAGCGTTATTCCATCAAATTTGCGGTAAAGCTTGGGAAATCGTCTACCGAAACTGTCGGTATGATAAACCAGGCTTACATGGAGTCAGCCATGTCCAGAAACATGATATTTCGGTGGCACAAGATGTTCGTGGAGGGCAGAAAAGAGGTCGACGACGAACCACGGCCTGGACGCCCATCAACGACACTCACCAACGAAAATGTGCGAAAAGTTCGCGATGTACTGAACTCTGATCGTCGTCTTAGTGTTCGGATGATAGCAGAGCAGTGTAATGTGCCAAAAACAATAGTGCACGAGATTATTAGGGAGCAATTACAGATGCGAAAAATTTGTGCAAAGTTGGTGCCGAAAGTGCTGAGTGATGATCAAAGACTCAATCGTTTGGAAATCGCGACACAACTTGCGGATCACTGCAAAAATGATCCACATTTTTTAGAGAACGTTGTTTCGGGTGACGAGACGTGGATCTTTGAGTACGACCCGGAGTCGAAGAGACAAAGTGCGGAGTGGCACACCCCATCATCACCCCGTCAAAAGAAAGCTCGCATGAGCAAATCTCGGATCAAGGCGATGCTCATTGTCTTTTTTGACAAAAGGGGAGTCGTCCACTACGAATTTGTACCTGAACGACAAACTGTAAATGCTGCATTTTACGTCCAAGTGCTCGACAGGCTTCGAAAACGAGTCGCCCGCGTCCGGCCAGCGATCAAAAACATCTGGCGGCTGCATCACGACAATGCGCCGTCTCACACCTCGCTTGTCGTGTCGGACTTCTTGGCCAAGCACGGCGTGGCAACGCTGCCGCATCCGCCCTACAGCCCGGACTTGGCACCACCGGACTTCTTTCTGTTCCCGAAGATAAAGAGGAGTTTGAAAGGAACGCGATACGGGACTTTGGACGCCGTCAAAGAGGCCGTGACGACGTGTCTTCGAGAGGTTCCCGATGATGCCTTCGCGGGAGCGTTCCAGGAATGGGAACGCCGCTGGAACAAGTGTATCGACTCACAAGGGTCCTATTTTGAGGAATATTAGCATAAGATATGTAAAAGTGTAATAAATTTTTTTTCCTGAGCTCAGTACACTTATTTTCCGGACGAACCCTGTACTTAAAGCATGAAATGTAAAATAAATTTACAAGTCTGGAATTGACTGCATCTTTTCTAAAATATTTTGTAAGCGTTTGAAAGAAAGGGGTTCAATTTGACGATACATGTAAAAGGTTGACGTGGAAGGTGGATGCTCCGCGGCAAACTCAATTTCAAGAGGGTAAACCAGAGGTATTTATTGAGCGTGTATTAAGGAATTCCATTGGACAAATTTCAGTGGAATTTTGACTAATAGGATGTTTGAGTTCAAGGTTATTTTTGTGACCTCAATAACAAATTTTCAGTTTACTCTAAAATTCATGATAATGGAAACATTTGATCTATAAGCCTACCACTGAATTTTTACGAATTGCCGCCCACAAATTTTTACGAATTGGTGCCCAAAAGTTGTCTCTTTGGGGTCAGAACGATGATGCTCATCAATATGGTGCCCGTAAAAAATTAGAGTAGAGAGTTTTTTCGAAACTCTATTTCTCTGAAATTGCTGGAGATAATATACTCTTACCTTGGTATCTCTTTATTATTAACACTTAGATCAAAACTGCGATATTATTTTATTCTCCATGGTTTCAATAGCAGATGGCAGTTTTATTTTGTTAACATAATATGAAATGAATTTGTGGAAAATGTTCCATTTGACTCGAATGCTGCGCCATCGACAGATGTTGTAGTTTAAACAACTCAGTTTGGCTTCGCCTGTTCGTAATGATGATAGGCGTTATCCACGAAGGTGTTCCTTCACATTGGGAAGCAGGAAAAGTCACATAGAGCTACCTTCAGACTGCAACATAAATAAAGGACACATTGCGCGTTTATTTCTCGCAAAAACATTGGCGATTAGCGGCCGTACATTTATGAGGTGCAGCGTTCAGCTTATTCTTTCGAAATATAGCTTTTGCGATTGATATGCCCATGTATATTTTTAGTACACGCTTTATTATCATTTATTTAGAGTCGTGAATAAAGGTACGATATTCTGAGTCACAATACCCTGATTATTGAATGATGACGTGCGACCATAAATTTTGAGAAAAAGCCACCACTACGGGACACCTTCACATCTCCCTGATGCATCCATTTCAACCGCGAACAAAGCTTCACGCGACATCCTGTTGTTCGGCTACGGGCCCTCTCAGAACCAGCGCAGCAAAATCCCATTTCGTGTGCAATTTTTATATTAACTTGTGGGTAGCACCCAATAGAATTTTCCATGTTTCACTTAGTGCTCTTGACGTTATTCGACCATCTTTCATCACAAAGACAGCATCGGTGTCAATGTTTACTTCCGTAAAAATAATGACTGCAGCTCTGGGTCCACCTTCCCTCGATATTGGTTGCCCCCTCCGAACATTTTAAACCATATTTTAGCTCTGATATGGAGAAAAACAGATCTCCATAATACTTCTGTAGCATTATATATAAAAATCTGTATAAATGTTTGGAATTGCAATGCCTACGACTTTCGTAGTATTGTGCTCAAATTAATTGAACTTGTGCTAAGCATGCATTACACATTAAACTATCAAATCATATAGCTAAGCAAGCAAGCTATGATGAGCTAAATAACATACATTTTTTGTTTTTTGCACAAAATATTATACGAATATAAACTTTTTCACTTTTTATTTAACAATTCTTGACACATGATGAGACATTTCAAAATTGACTCGCCGATTAGCCTTCTTGACCCTTGAATTTTTATTTTTGGGCCACCTTATTGCGCTTTCAGACTCTAAATCTGTCATTTATTTAATCTATTAGTACGGTTAATTACAAATATTTGGAAGACGTTCTAAATAAAATCATGCTATTGTCCTCCGCAATCGACCATAAACACTATACCCGCTGGTAGACTACTTACCTTAGAGATGTGGAGAACTTACAGCCTGAATGTTAAAGTGCAAAAAATGTATCATAAGGGAAACCTTGTTTCCAGAAAGACAAGGAAACCTTTTTAAGGTTCGGCTGTAAACTAAGAACATGGCCAAAATTATCGTACTGTGAGCATTGGAAGTAAAATAATGTGACTGCAAGATCCCGCATCAGTGAGGCGTTGGTTGTCGTTAGGTCCCAAGGTTTGCATGTTCATAAATGGCCTTCATCCTGACAGTACTTCTCCCAATCTATTGTATTATTAACCTTATCATGGCTTTCAAGATTTCATTTATTTCGTTTTATTTTTCTAATACTGCTGATGTATTTTATTTAGCATTTCATTCAGTATTCTTGAGATGATTTTGTTTAAATTAATGCCTGCCCATATTTTTCTCATACTGAGAAAAGATAAAGGGGGAACGGATTCCTTTCTAAAGCCATTTTTCATGAGAATAGACCTACCTGTATGGCTCTTTCATTTCAAAGATACTTCTGCCAACAAATGAGACAACGTTCGAACGAATTAAGAAATAGAAGACAAAAAATTTATTTATCTCTAAGAAACAGCTCCAACAACCAAGTTCCTCTTTGATGGAATTAAAATGTCTCGACGCTTATCTCTTTTCTCAGCTCTTTGTGTCAGTCCTCAACCTAGATGATCTCCTGAGTACGAGAACGGGGCTCTCCGCCATCGATTTCGATTCGTAATAAATGCATCTTAAAAGAAGGGAAGATATTGTTGCCATTTTCAAAAAAATTAACTGAAACCCACGAATCCCCTGTTGTATGCGATGGGATTATCTATGATGGCTCTACTTTGATACACTAATTGACTCGCCGCGCTTCCAGGACCTCAGATCAATAATGCCAAAGCGAGTCAAATTGCACTTAAAGAGAGTAACCGAAAAACTCTGTGCAAGAAGAATAGATACTGGGCGGGATAACTATTTAAAAGGTGAGCACTACTTCCTTTTTTCACATGTATATTAGTATTTGCTTATTTCTTAAAATCTACTTCTTTCTTTCTTTACATTTAGAATCGTAAATTAACATTCGGTCTGACAAATTATCACGTTTGATTTCCCTTCTTATTTAATTCCTTAGTCTTCTTGGTCTGAGCTTATCGTGTACCTGGAAATGCATTAATCTCTTCAGATGGGATTGAATCAACCACTGACCAATAGAAATATGAAGAAGCACGTAGAAAACAGCAGAATTTGCCAAGACTACCGCACAAGTGGCCCAATTTTTCACGCAATTGCAACAAGGAAATGTAATCCTCAGTTCCTTGCCAAGTTTTCTGTCGAACGTGTAGGCAACTTTCATGTAGCTACTTAGGTTGGAAGTTACGTACTTAGGTAGTTATTCAAGTTGTCCGTCTTCCACATGAAGATATTATATCTTCGAAGAGTAAGAGAAAGCTGATGGCTGATGATTCTCTCTCTTCAAGCCATGTTAGAGCATGGCACTCGAGCAGTGGTGACATTAAACAGCAGATTCTTATGTTCTCGTTATTTTACCGTCGTATTTCTACTGCATAAAAAATAAGGGACTCGATGAACTTGGCGAGGATTTGGAATAGGAATGAACCATAAAGTTCAGTCAGGACCTAGATTCGCTTATTATCTAAATGAGAGAGAATGAAGAAAATGGCACTCAATCAGGCACTCCGAGGCTTCCATTCATATACTGGGCGTGACACAGTCTGGATTCGCAAAAAAGAAGCAGTCGTATCGGGTCTCATGAAAGACATTTGATAAAGTTAAATATGCCTTTTTTGACGTTTCCCCTGCAGCAAGAAACATTTCTTAAACCTTTTATCGTGAACATCATAAATTAGTTGTTTTTACGTAACATAAAACTGACAGAACTTGGGTGTTAGTCAATGGAACGCGAAAAGTACTGTTCACGAGTATAGGGAGACATATATATATATATATATATGTATTTGTTTATATCTCTATATCGCTATATATATATATATATATATATATATACTACCTTGATCAAAAGTTTCCCGGAATTTATTCAGAAAATTAAAAATACAAGTTTATTCATCTAAATCTATATTGTCCCCTTCAAAGTAATCCCCATCGACTGCAACACACTTATGCCAGCGCTTGATACAATCCTCGAAACATTTTTTATATTCGGTTTTCGGTATGTCCATCAGTGCTTCCTGCGATTTTTCCATTACTTCCTCTCGGCTGCTAAAACGCGTTCCCCGTAATGGTTTTTTAACTCGATTGAACAGAAAGAAGTCACAGGGAGCCAAATCAGGTGAATTCGGTGGCTGTTGGATGGTATTTGTTGCATTTTTCGTCAAAAAATTACGAATAATGATAGCACTGTGCGACGGTGCGTTATCATGGTGCAAAATCCACGAGTTTTCTGCCCACATTTCTGGTCTCTTTCGGCGAATTGCTTCACGCAAACGTCTCATAACGCCCAAATAATACTCTTTGTTTACTGTCTGGCCTTCTGGCAAAAATTCATGATGCACTACACCGTTGTAATCCATGAAAACCGTCAGCATTGCCTTCTTTTTTGACTGAAGACGACGTGGTTTTTTTGGTCTCGGCTCATTTGGTGAACGCCATTCACTTGCCTGATGTCTGGATTGCGTGTCGTACTCATAAACCCACGTCTCGTCTCCAGTAATGATCCTTTTGATGAATGTGGGATCGGATTCAGCCTCGCAAATCATGTCTTTTGCGACGTCAACACGGTCTCTTTTGTGCATGAAATTGAGGTCTTTTGGCACCAACTTTGCTGCTACACGACGGAAACCCAAATCATTAACCACAATGTCTTGGGCGGATCCATAGGCAATGTTCAAGTCCTCCGCTATTTCTCTGATGGTTAATTTGCGGTTATTGACCAACATTTCTTTTACTTTATCAATTTTTTCACCGACTTTCGATGTCGATGGTCTACCACTGCGTTCATCATCTTCGATTGACTCACGACCACTTCTGGACCGCTCGTGCCACTGGTAAACGACCGTTTTTTTTAGAGATTCGTTGCCGAAACAATTTTCCAACATTTCCAACGTCCGTGCGCCACTAAATCCGTTTTTTACGCAAAATTTAATACAAGTTCGTTGTTGCAAATTTAAATCCATTTCTGCAATTGTAAAAAATCGCCAACACACACAGAGATAGATGTACTCTTGGCTACGTAACTTTTGCAAATGTCAAGTTATGACACTAAGATTTAAAGGGAATATCAACAACAGATGTACCAATTTAACAAAAAAAACAGAACTCAAATCGGAACGATGGGAGCGGCACACGGTGGTTATTCCGGGAACTTTTTGATCAAGGTAGTATATATATATATATATATATGTCGGCGGTAGTCCAGTGGGTAGAGCCTTGGACTGCTGACCGGAGGGTCCCGGGTTCGATTCCCGGGCAAGGCACTCTGGGCACCTGCTGCTCCACCCAAGCCCCAAGCTATGTGATTTTTCGGGTACCAGGTCTTCCTGGGAAACCATAACCGGCGCAGGGAAATGCACTGGCCCCCCTACCCTGATGTGTGAATTTCACACGCAGTATAGGGCTTAGTACTGGGTGAACTCCACCATCACCTACTAAAAAACGACCTTCGGGTTGATTACTGTGTTTATGGTTATGGTTTATGTATATGTATATATATATATACATAAACCATATTGCCATAGTTATATATATAAAGATATATCTATATATATATATATATATATATATATATATATATATATATATATATATATATATATATATATATATATATATATATATATATATATATATATACATATACATCTTTTGCCTACCTTCTGATATATTGCGGCAACATAATAAACAAACAATCCCACTATTTGGACAAATATGGGGCCAGGACTTACTTACTTACCCCATTAACCACATTTTAAAGATGGGATTGTTGCGTAAAAGAGGGTCATGGAAAAATTTCGTATATGATAGAAATGTCGGAAGTTATAATTATGTAATTTCCCAAAGAACGACATTTCTAGAGTCTAATCCTGGAAATCTAAATTTTGCACTATCTTTATGTTCTATAAATTACAAGTGAATTCATTCAGGTACCAGGTGCTGTCGGATGACAGCACCACCGTACCTGCAGCCCCTATCCCTACTCCGAGGGCACTGCCTAGGGTAAGGCATCAGCGGTCGGGGAGGGAGGGAACCGTTATATTAGGTAGTTCAAATGTCCGGCGTATAATGAACCCGCTGCGCCGCAGAGTCCAACAGGAGGGAGGTGTTGGATTCTTGTCGTCCTGGTGTATACCGGGCGGCGGGGTACCCCAGGCGACGCTGGCAGTGAAGGCGGCCGTCAGTAATACGGGCTGCTCCAAGCTACGCATTGTGGCTCATGTCGGGACAAACGACGCCTCGGAACGTGGATCTGAAGAGATCCTGCGCTTCTTTAAGGAGATGCACTCGGAGGTGAAACGAGTCGAGGCAGAGTTGAAGGTCCCAATTAAATTAAGTATATGTAGTATTGTGCCGCGTGTAGACCGCGGAAGGCTCGTTTGGAGCCGCATTGAGGGTTTAAATCAGAGATTGCTGGGATTTTGCCGGGGAATCGGAGCGGACTTCGTTGATCTGAGGCCCGTCCTCTCATCGTGTCGGGTACCCCTTAATCGCTCCGGGGTCCATTATACTGCCGAGGCATCGCAGTTGGTAGCGCGTAGGTTACACGAACACGTTTCGAGGGTTTAGCA
This sequence comes from Hetaerina americana, assembly GCF_022747635.1. Classification (NCBI taxonomy): domain Eukaryota; kingdom Metazoa; phylum Arthropoda; class Insecta; order Odonata; family Calopterygidae; genus Hetaerina; species Hetaerina americana. The sequence goes on from NW_027286292.1 coordinate 25,268,705, forward strand.
TAGCTGGTAGGCAAGAGCGTAGGTCATATATTGGGAAAAATAAAGTAGAATCCAGCGCTTTTTGTCAATTCAGTTCAGGTAATGCCTCTCATATCCCTAAAAAAATTGAACAAACAAATACTTGCGTTAAAACAACATATAACCCACGTAAATTTAATAAAATTGGTGCCTCTACATACATAACAGATAGCAATGCAAGTGAATGTAATTCTCTTGTCTCTGTTCACCACGAATCGTCTCAAAACAGTTTTGTTAGCGTACATAAAACCGAAAAACAAGAAGTTATTAGCCATATTAAAATTATAACATTAAACTGCCGTAGCATTAGAAACAAAATATCGGATATTGAACATATTTTTGTCAGTACAAACGCAGACATAGTAGTTGGAACAGAAAGTTGGCTCACGGGAGATATAGCAAACAATGAGGTTTTTCCAAACGGTTTCACAATTTACAGAAAGGACAGACCAAATAGGTTGGGTGGGGGAGTATTCATTGCAGTAAAGTCACATCTTAGTAGCCAACAATATGAATGCGGCGTAGATGACATAGAAAGCGTTTGGTGCAACATTAAGGACTACAACGGCAGAAGCCTATACGTGTGTTCATTTTATAGACCCCCAGATTCTAACACAGATGTCCTACACAAGCTCGACGAACAAATATCCACTATCAGCAGCAGACAAAGCAACAGTATTACTATAATCGCTGGTGACACAAATCTACCGTCAATTGACTGGGACAACTACTGCGTAGGAAAATCTGCCAAAAACAGAGATTCATGCCAAGAACTCCTTCATATATTCACAAAACACTCCTTAGAACAAATAGTTAAATCACCAACACTGGGCCAAAGCATACTAGACATCTTTGCGACTTCTATGCCCGAAATCATTACTAACATTGAAATAATAGACGGAATCAGTGACCATAAGGCTATTCTTGTGGAGTTAAAAACTAAGTTCGTCAAAATAAACAAAGAAAAGCGTAAAATATACCTATACAACAAGGCAAATTTTAACGGACTAAGAGAATATTTAAAGATAAAATTACCAGAATATAAGACAAAAACACTGACAACAAATACAGAGAACACTTGGAATTATTTCTTAAATATTTTACGCGAAGGAATGAAGGCGTACATCCCGTCCAAACTCAAATGCGACAGTAAGGAACCTAGATGGTACAACGGGGAAGTCAGATCGGCATTAAGAAGGCAAAGAAAGCTACAGTCAAATTTCAAAAAGAGTTTAAAAAGTGACGATATAATTTATGTGAATACAACCAAACAGCTATTAAAAGAATGTCGTAGTAAGACGAAAAGTATTATGCGCACAGCACTACACTCTTTTAAATCTAAAATGCTAAGCGAATATCTTGAGGAAAATCCAAAGTCATTCTGGTCCTATGTTAGGGAAATACAGGGTAAACGTCCCACTGTTCACTCTTTGAAGACGGAAAATGGAGAAATCATTACAGATAGCGTGAAAAAGGCAAATATTTTAAACCATTTTTTCCAGAGCGTCTACAACAAAAACACAAAAGCACCAAACGATCCTCCACACCCACCCGGGGAACACATGACCGATATTACATTGACCAAGCAGGGAATAGTACATCTGCTCCGTAGTATCAAAGCACACAAGGCACCTGGTCCGGAAGAAATACCTGCTAGAATATTAAAGGAATTAGCTGACGACATTGCCCCATTTTTACATATTGTTTTTCTAAAATCGATAGAAGAAGGCTCAGTGCCTCGCGACTGGAAGCTAGCCCATATAACTCCCATCTATAAAGGCGGCGATAGGGATAAACCAACCAATTACCGAACCATTTCTTTAACATCGATCTCTTGTAAAATATTGGAACACATTATTGTCACTAACATTATGAAATTTCTTGATAGTAGGAAAATACTAATCCACAACCAGCACGGATTTAGGAAAAGCAGATCTTGCGAAACACAACTTGGTCTCTTCATTCACGATATACTTAGATCGGGAGAAAACAACACACAATTCGATGCAGTATTCCTGGATTTCAAAAAAGCCTTCGACAAAGTCCCACACAATAAATTGTTACATAAACTTAAATACTATGGGATCAATGAGAAAATAATTGATTGGATTAGAGACTTCTTGTCAAACCGCAAACAAATAGTAGTCATAGATGGGTTGTGCTCAACAGAGAGAGATGTAACTTCGGGCGTCCCCCAGGGAAGTGTAATAGGGCCTCTTCTGTTCTTAATATACATAAATGACTTAAGCACACACGTTAGTAGCAATCTAAGGTTATTTGCCGACGACACGGTGATATACAGGGAAATAATGAGCCAACTAGATCGCGAGCTACTCTCTAGAGACCTAGACAATATCTCGGAATGGTGCAATAAATGGGGATTAACACTTAATATAGATAAATGCGCAGTTTTGAAATTTTGGAATAAAGGAAGCGAGGAACAGGATATAAACTACAAAATAGAGGGTTCAGTATTGACAACGGCAAATCAAGTTAAATATTTGGGGGTTGTTCTAACACCTCGCCTTTCATGGGGAGCACATATCAGGACAATATGCGGATCAGCTTTAAAGAAACTTGGCTTCATTAAACGGGTGGTGGGGAAATGTAATGAAAAAGTTAAAGAGAGGTGTTATTTTGCTCTAGTTAGACCTCATTTGGAATATGCCGCAAGTATTTGGGATCCGTGGGAGAAAATTTGGCAAAAAGAATTAGATAAAGTCCAGAGAAAATCCGCTAGATTCGTTAAAAATTATTATGATAAAAACACAAGTGTGACAGGTCTCTTAGGGGATTTAGGCTGGGAACCACTTGAAGTGCGGAGAGAACAAGCGAGGCTTAGACTTTTAAAAAGGTTCAGAACAAACGAGTTTAAATATGACACTGAAGGAATTATAATGGCCCCACACTACTTAGGTAGATCAGACCACAAAGATAAACTAAGGGAGATAGATTCCAAGACAGATAGGTACAAATACTCATTCTTTCCCCGAACAATCAGAAATCATTATAGCAAGAAACCGAAGTCACTTTAGAAATATTAAAAACGTTGAATTTACAAGTCGGAACAAAATTAAACACTATAGAGATGTTAGGTATACTTTCAGGTGCATGTGTATGTTAGTTGGTAGTTTGAGTGTTTGCATGTGTGTGGGGTGTAAGTGTTCATGCATGAATGTATGCCATGTTTTTTTTATATGATTTTGTTGTTATTGCATGCGGTTTTTTTTTCTTTTTCTTTTCTAAATTATGGGTGGTGTCCTAGCACCCCCCGCCACACGCCCTTGCGGCGGCTTGCGGGGTATTAAGTAGATTTAGATGTAGATGTAATGAGTTCGCGTTTGAAATTATACGAATTATTTTTATATTAAGTTTCAACGACCTGAGCAGTAGTTTTTTTAAGTTAATTGGAAAATGAAATATCTTGAATTTCCTATTCACCTCTCATTGGGAACCTAAACCCTTTTCAATGAGCAATCCTTATCAATGGGTAATCCTTCTAATTGGAACATGGAAGAAAATATGGCCTAATCTTTAGAAGAACTCACTGCCATTGTGATCAAAATCTTTTCCCTTTGGAAAGAGAATTATCTTCCTTATTCCCATGCATTTATAGCTTTTTATCAGCCATATATCAAAGTAATGAAATAAGGACAATTTGCACTTTTCCACAGTTTATTTAACGTACGACGCGTTTCAACTCACAGAGTCATCATCAATCAGAGTCATCTTCCCCCCCCCTGTCAGGGTCTCTCACTGCCCACTACCACCGGTCATCATATTTTCCAAGAATTAACTAGTGCACTCCCCCCCCTTCCCCCCCTCGCAGCACGTGGCTCATCCCTTCCACTAAAACCAGCAGTGGGCTCTGCTTCCTAGAAAGTTACCTGTTTAACCCATCTTCCCCCCCCCCCACTATCTCCTACTGATAATTCCTTCCCTATGTCCTTAAGCCTTTAACCCCCTGCTATACAACAACCCGCTCCCGATACTCCAGCCCCTCGTCCCCCACTTTGCGGTTTTTCCTGTCATTAACCCCTCATTTTTCGCTCTTTATAACCTCTCCGCCTCTCCTCCCCCCCCTCCTCCTCTCCCCTACTCGACTCTCCCTCCCCAACCACATCTGCTGTACATATAAATAAGGTCTCCTTACTATTTAGTTTGTCTTGTACCTGATGATGACTCTGTGAGTTGAAACGCGTCGTACGTTAAATAAACTGTGGAAAAGTGCAAATTGTCCTTATTTCATTATGATGAACTTCCACGACCTCAAGCCTGAATCTGTTGAACATATTTCAAAGCTTATAATATTGTAGTAACGGTCCAATTAATGTAATCAAGCATACAATATTAAATACGTAATATTAAACTATTATAATAAATTAAGCCTAATGTTTACTATTTAAGACGTAATACCATTGCGTGTATATCCCACGCCCACTTATCTGAACGCCAGTGGCTCTCGACGTAAATTTACCAATATGCTATATTACCTTGGCTTATCTTTTTAAGCATCTAAATCTAATGAAAGTATTGCCATAGTTAGAGAAATAAAGGGAACATTATGGGAAAATAAATTTGTATTACAGCATTGATTAGAGGGTTCTTAATAACGATTCACCAAAATATCGGACAGATCTTCGATATTCTTGGAGAAATTGAACCTGGAGATAATATTGTCAGGTTTTCCCGGCTGCCATATTGAGAACTTCATCGTTCGAGATTCCAGGTGTCATTTCTGGGCACCACTTCTTAGGACAATGTGATTGGTTCATGGAGCATGTGTGCCAGGGGAAAACCTATGCTCATCACATTCAAAATGTTTGCCTGTAAAATTAAGGCTATACTATACCTAGGGGTGTATGGATTTTCCACTTCAAAAAGTAATTGATGTGTACCTAAATATACAATAAAATATTTATTGTGCAATTTCTGATTTTGAAAAGGTATATTTCAGGATAAAGAGAAGAAATATATGGAGGATTTTGGATTATTTTGGGAGAACGAGTAGACATGGAGTGCAAAAACAGTGATGTTCATCGAATATAAGAGAATATTAGGTAGATATGCAGTGAATATTACGCGTGAGTTAGGTCAATGGCAAGTGAATACAGAAAACGTAGTGGCGAATGGCATCTTGATTTACTGATTACAAATGATTCATATTTTTACTCATGGATACGTAATGCCATCTTGAACGCTTAAGTCATTTATCATTAAAAGTCTCATAAATTGATACGTGTTCAATGCATGTGCAAGTATTATACGAGGGTCATCCGGAAAGTAGTACCCGTGCGTGAAATAAAGACACAAAAGTAAATATTAACAAACATAAAAAATTTTATTTGAAAGAGGATACTTTAAACTACTTCTCAACATAATCTCCAAGCAAATTAAGGCATTTGTCATAACGTGTGACAAGTTTCTGTATTCCTGCTGCATAGTCCTTCGCCGCCAGCTCATTGAGATACGCGAGGGACCCATCTTGCACAAATTTTTGCATAATGCAGATGGTGTTTAATAATTTCATGAACAATTGTTCGAGAAACATTGGGAAAATGCTCACAGATGTCATCAATTGTGACGCACCGATCGTTCCTCACGAATTCGTCAACTGAGCTCACCAGTTGGTCTGTAATGACAGACGGTCTCTCCGAACGCTCATCGTCGTGTGTGTTCCCCCTCCCCATGTTGAAGTTGCGACACCACCGCCGAACAGACGACTCGTCCATTACATTGTCTCCATACACCTCCTTTAATTGGCGATGAATATCACATGGGCGAACGTTTCTTGCATTGAGGAATTTAATCACTGCCCTCACTTCACAACTGGCGGCGTTCTCAATTTTTTTAAACATTGTAAACAATCACAGAAACAACACAGGCAATGCTATCGTCACGCAACTTGGCTCAGAGAAGGCAGACAAGCCACTGAAGCTATCTGACCTCGTCCAGCGGCTACTCGCGTCGTCAGCACTTCATGCGGCACGAACGGGTACTACTTTCCGGATGACCCTCGTAGATATGAATGCACTTGTCCTCAAAGAGGACGATAATGAAGTTTATTTGGTTGAAACTCAGATATGCTGGGAAGTAGGGAAACTGTCATGGGTTCAGTGAGGTAATATAGGGAAGATAATTGAGGATAAATGCTTTAGAAGGGAAATCAGACGTACCTGATAGGGAGACTGGGAAGATTGATTGCATATTCAGTAGATAATGGACAGGGAAATAATTGAATAAGTCGATCATTTTGTGAATCTTAGCAACTGGTTGCGATGGATGAAAAGACTAAAAGGCGATTGAGTGAGCGGTTAAAGATGTGGAATGGCGCGTCAATGTTTAATGTTTGTGTGTCAATTAATATTTGACGAAGGCTTCAATTACGAAAGTTTATAAAAGTATATTCCCATCCCAATTATCTAATCAAAAGAAGTATCATGTTATGCATAACTCTAGCTCTAAGCCCAAGGACATCGATTTGTGATGACTTTTTATCTACGGGGCACAGTTCAGCAGGAATGATTATTGTATGAATAAAAATGGTTTTAATTATTTGTTTTGAAAATTATGCTACATAATATCGCATTAAAAATATATTTGCGTTAATATATTATGCTAAAATAATATAGTAGCCAATGCGCCAACGATCCGGTACGCAAGGATAGCTGATTATTCCAATGCTTGAGGCCAGGCAGGAAAAGTTTGTATTTATATGAGTGTCTCTTACATATTAATTTCATGTAAAAACTGGTTCTTTCGATCAACGTTTTTTCTGATATCTAATTTTCATGGAATAATTACCTGAATCATACTAAAAAAATGTATTTTTAAGCTCAAATGACTATTCCTGGTCATTCTTCGTTCTTAGATACGAGAAGCAATCTTTCCCCTAGCGTTAAATGGAAAACAGCCTGCAGGAAAATGAATCTACTCGCCCTTGGACATCTGCTATGAGTACGAATTGCATATTTTATTTTCAATTAATCCAGAAAAATAGATAAATTAGTGATTGCTGAGAAGTTTCATTTTGAAGTTTAATAAACATGTATGCACCACGTAGTGTTATGTTTAGTTTCGTCGTGGAAAAGAATAAATTCATTAGGTTCACGGCCACCAGTGCTTACCATATAAGTAAGTAACAAAAAGACAGAGGATACGCAGATTTTGCGTATCCTCTGTCTTTTTGTCAATAAGTCTATCCCTAAATTTCAATTTTGTGACATCAACCCTAAATGTCCGAGGTGTTTCCTCTTATTGCTTTTTTTTGCCTGCATGTTTGAAAATTAGAAATAAAAGTTCACTCTCCCTTTTTCCTATTCATAGAAAACTTGGACGTAAAAGCATACCACGCCATACAATTATTTCACCTCGATATTGAAAACTGTTTGTGCCTTATGCATTGCATTTCGTTTGTAAATGATATTTAAGCGTTAAGGTATTGCAACTTCTCGTTAAATTAATATCAATTCCTTTAATTTTATGATGTCTAATACAATTCAGAGATTATTTTATAAAAGGAAATTATATTTTCCGCACAATTCAATTTTATTTCCACTGCAAACATTGTGTGAAAGAACTCAGAATTCATATTAGTGAAGTAATGAACTAATCATAAAGTGCCTTGCTGATTATTTAAGTATTTTAACCGGAAGTATTTTAAGAACAGTCAACAAAAATATTTCTAAATGTCGGAATATATTCAGTTTGATTTTGAATCCCTCCCACAGAGAACGCGGGCATTGCTGTACTCTGAAATCTCTATGAAACTTTAATTGTCCACTTTAGATGCCTGAGCTCGACTCGGGAGTTCAAATGAAAAAAGAATTAATCCGCAGGACCTTTTTCCATGACGCCGTGTTACTTTATCACACTTAAGAAAAAAAATCAAAAGTTCTTCAAAGCTCTTATTCCAGGCAATCTCAAGTATCATTCAAAGGTTTTTTTTTGGCAAGAAAGCCGCATGCTGCCCGAGGTTTCCATGCACACCGTTCCAGAGAGCCTGCCTAATTAGGGCACAATTTCAAAACACTTGTACCCGGTTTAACACTACCCCAAACGCAGAGAAATGTCTAAATTTAAGGAGGCTTATTTTAATGCTAGTTGAAGATCATAGCCTGTTCACTTTAGAAATTCAAGCATTTAGACGTATATTTTAGCTACTGCAGACGCTAGCGTGCAGACCCCGAGTCTCTATCTTCAAAACCTGGAATAGTAAATCAAGATAGATGCCAGTAGGTTCTGGCCCCTTTTACCATATCATAGAATATCTAAGTGGCCATTTAGTTTAGTATTAAGATATTCTGCTCTCTCATATTCGATATATTCCAATTTTATTGTTGATAATTTGTCACATTTGTGGTTACTTGTGTTTAAGTACTTATCATCTACATGAAATGAATAATACAGGCATTAATTATAACATCATCGATTATTTACCTAAGAGATATGGTGTATCAGAAATCGGACGAAAATACAATAAATAAATAAATTTTCATGGTTGTGGATAAATAATTGTTTTATTTCGTATATATTTTCTCGGATATATAGTATGTATATATATATATATATATATATATATATATATATATATATATATATATATATATATATATATATATATATATATATATATATATATTATATATATATATATATATAAACACCGATGTAGATTTTTAAACCATAGAGACACAAAGAAAGGACACTCCCAATATGTTGTTTTGACGTTTCGACGGCTCGGCCGTCGTCTTCAGAACGGGTAACCATTATGTGTATATACGTATACAGAACGGGTAATCATTATGTGTATGTGTTTATACGAACGGCCAATGGTTACCCAGGAAGTTCCTGGTACCAAATAAACAATACCATTCGGGTGAAACTGAGGCACGACTGAAATCGAATCCGAATTGAATGTCGAATATTGACCGGATCCTCCGGTCAATATTCAACATTCTCCCCTATATATATATATATATATATATATATATATATATATATATATATATATATTATTAGGTAATCTACCGGTTAAGGTAGGTTTTTGGATGGACCTAATTACTAATTAAATAATTTGTGACCCCTAGCAAAACACAACATCCTACTCTACATCAGACCCCTCTTCATCTCTGGGTACTTTCTTCCTCCCTTCATCCCGTCCAATATCTCTATCCTGTTCCTTCCCTTTCCTCGTTTGCCCAACATTCTCCCCTCAAATATAGTCTTCAACATCCCACTGCCGGTCAATAGCCCCTTCATCCACATCTCCTGCCTCCATAGGATTTCTCCCAACAAACCCCTCTCTTCGCCCACCATACCCAGTACTTCCTCATTAGTTTTCTTCTCTGTCCATTTCACCTTCTCCATTCTTCTCCACACCAACATTTCGAAAGCCTCCAATCTACGTTTATCCTCCTGCTTCAATGGCCACGTTTCCGCGCCGTACATAGCTACGCTCCATATCAAAGTTTTTACGAGTCTTTTCTTAATATCCATACTCAACGTCCCGGTCATCAACTCCCTCCTCCTTGTGAAAGCCTCTTTGCCTAATGCCATTCTTCTCCTTACGTCCCTACTACTTTGACCGCGTTGGTCCAAAACACAACCGAGGTACGTAAACTGTTCTACCTGCTCTAGTTTTTGCCCTCCTATTTTAATGTTAAGCTTAGCCTTTTTCTTTCTAGAAAATCGCAAAACCTTTGTCTTATTAATATTGATTCTCATCCCATACCTGTCGCACTGAATTTCCAATTCACTCAGCAATGCTTGCAACCCCTTGGCTGACTGACAAACTAAAGCTCGGTCATCAGCAAACCTAACTGATTTAACGAATTCCCCGCCCACTTTCATTCCTACCTCCAGTTCTTCCAATGCCTCTTTCATCATTTCCTCTGCATACAGGTTGAACAGCAACGGTGATAATGGGCAACCCTGCCTTACACCTCTTCCTAACACTGCCCATCCGGACTCCCCTTTTCCCACCCGCACCTGAGCAGTCTGAGAAATGTACAGGTTGCGGATAAGCCTCCTTTCCCTCCAATCTATTCCTATTTTCTGCAATACACTCATTATTTTTTCCCAATTCACTCTATCAAACGCTTTTTCGAAATCTACGAAACAGGGAAATACTTCCTGGTTGTGTTCTATATTCCTCTCGATTAATAATCACATTACTGCAATGGCATCACGCGTACCTCTCCCCTTCCTAAACCCAAACTGATCATCCCCTAAGTAATCATTTGCCCTACTCTCTATCCTTTTGTTTATGATCCTGAGAACAACTTTAGCTGCGTGAGATATCAAACTTATTGTCCTGTAGTCCTCACATGATGTAGTCTTTACCTTTTTCGGAATAGGAACTAAAACTGATCTCACAAATTCTTCCGGCCAGATTCCTTCCTCATAAATACTACGGATCAGCCCATATAGCCTCTTCCTCCCACATTTTCTTAAACATTTCAATAGTTCCGCGGGAATGTTATCCACCCCCACGGCCTTATTTAGTTTCATCTCCCTGAATGCCCTTTCCACCTCATCGTCGAGTATGCCTGGGCCTAAGCTATCTTCCTCCACGTCATGCTCTTTTTCTATGTCTAACTTTGTTGGCCGAAGTTCTTTACCATACAGTTCTATATATTCCTTCCATCTCTCTTGGATCTTTCCTGCGTCAACTATTACCTTACCCATATTATCTCTAACTGTTAGCATAGATCTTCCTTTCTTATTTCCCGATAAAGATTTAACTTTGCTGCACAGCGCACCGATTTCACCCTTCCTCTGCAGACTTTCCATACCCTGCACTGCGTCTTCCATCATGCTTCTTTTGCTTTATTTGTTGCCTGCCTCAATTGATTGTTTAATTCTTTGTATTCATTTTGCCTAACTCTGTATTTACATTCTTCCATTTTCGCCGCTCATCCATCTTTTTAATCATCTCATCCGTGATCCATGGTTTCCTAGTCCTTTTAGCGTTAACGGTTCCAATAGTGTCTTTTACGGCTTTAGACAACCCTTTCTTGATACTTTCCCATTTTTCTTCGATAGTACTTAGCTCTTTACCATCCTCCATGATTTCCTCTACCGCTTGTTTGTATTCCTTCCTTTTCAAACCATTTAATGCTTCTACATTCCATTTTCTAACTCGCCGCCCCTGCCTTATCTTTTGGAACGGACGCTACATTTCATAACAACTAAATTGTGGTCCGAGTCCGCATCCCCTCCCGGGAAGCTTTGCGAATTTATTACACTGTTCCTAAACCTGTGTCTAACCAGGATATAATCTAGCTGATATCTTCCTGAGTCACCTGGCATTTTCCATGTATACCTGCGTCTTTTGTGGTGTCTAAACCAAGTGTTGGTGATGTCTAACCCCTGTCTCCTGCAGAACTCAACTGCTTTCTCACCGCGGTCATTCCTCGTGCCTAAACCGTAGTCCCTACCCCGCTTACCGTCGAATTCCTATCTCCCACCACCATTAAATGCTTCCCTGCAGGAACACACGCGATTATGTCCTCTAATTGATCGTATATCCTATCGACCTCTTCCTCCGTATGGTTGCTCGGTGGCATGTATACCTGAATAATAACCAAGTTCGTCGGTTCTGCTTTTATCTCTACTAGTAATAATCTATCCGTTATCTGCTCTATGTTGACTACGCTTCTTCCTACCTCTTCATTCAATACTATGGCAACCCCTCGTTGGCTCTCGTCCCCGCCGCTGTATATTATTCTATACTTATCACTCCAGTAATCCCCGCTATCCTTCCATCTCACCTCGCATAGACCTATAATATCTTTATTTCCCCTTCCCATCTCTCGCTTAACATTCTCCAATTTCCCTGTCCTCATCATTGTCATAACATTCCACGTTCCTATTCTAACTAATTTGGTCTTCTTCTCCTGCGTCTTCTGTCCTGCTGCTGCTGGTTTTCCCTTGTAAGGGTCTCGTGGGATGCCTTGCCTCCCCCACTGCCGGGCACGACACACGGCCGATTGGGCCGAGCGCCGTAGTTGCCAGGGCTCAATTTCTCTGTGTTGTCCATCATTTAAATCTTGGGAATGATAATTGAGGTGGTTTCCCGTTACCTTCCTCAATAGTGTTGTTAACGTGACACCATCACTTATTGGCCGCCCAACTGGGGTCAGACGCCATTGCAGCCGCCTCACTGAGGAAGAGACGCTGCGTGGACTACCTTTCGTCTGGCTCCTAACCTTCGACCTATCTGGCATGGGTGACCCTACCAGGAGCAATTTCTATTACTCCCGCCAGCACAACTCTAGGGGTCATCGGAACGCACAAGCCCTTCCACCACGTCAAGGTTGTAGTCCGGGGAGGGAAATATATATATATATATATATATATATATATATATATATATATATATATATATATATATATATATATATATATATATATATATATATATATATATATCCCTCCCCGGATTTATACATATATATTTCCCTTCCCATATATATATATATATATATATATCCCTCCCCGGATATATACATATATATTTCCCTTCCCATATATATATATATATATATATATATATATATATATATATATATATATATATATATGTATACAGGGTTCGTCCGGAAAATAAGTGTACTGAGCTCAGGAAAAAAAATGTATTACACTTTTACATATCTTATGCTAATATTCCTCAAAATAGGACCCTTGTGAGTCGATACACTTGTTCCAGCGGCGTTCCCATTCCTGGAACGCTCCCGCGAAGGCATCATCGGGAACCTCTCGAAGACACGTCGTCACGGCCTCTTTGACGGCGTCCAAAGTCCCGTATCGCGTTCCTTTCAAACTCCTCTTTATCTTCGGGAACAGAAAGAAGTCCGGTGGTGCCAAGTCCGGGCTGTAGGGCGGGTGCGGCAGCGTTGCCACGCCGTGCTTGGCCAAGAAGTCCGACACGACAAGCACGGTGTGAGACGGCGCATTGTCGTGATGCAGCCGCCAGATGTTTTTGATCGCTGGCCAGACGCGGGCGACTCGTTTTCGAAGCCTGTCGAGCACTTGGACGTGAAATGCAGCATTTACAGTTTGTCGTTCAGGTACAAATTCGTAGTGGACGTCTCCCCTTTTGTCAAAAAAGACAATGAGCATCGCCTTGATCCGAGATTTGCTCATGCGAGCTTTCTTTTGACGGGGTGATGATGGGGTGTGCCACTCCGCACTTTGTCTCTTCGACTCCGGGTCGTACTCAAAGATCCACGTCTCGTCACCCGAAACAACGTTCTCTAAAAAATGTGGATCATTTTTGCAGTGATCCGCAAGTTGTGTCGCGATTTCCAAACGATTGAGTCTTTGATCATCACTCAGCACTTTCGGCACCAACTTTGCACAAATTTTTCGCATCTGTAATTGCTCCCTAATAATCTCGTGCACTATTGTTTTTGGCACATTACACTGCTCTGCTATCATCCGAACACTAAGACGACGATCAGAGTTCAGTACATCGCGAACTTTTCGCACATTTTCGTCGGTGAGTGTCGTTGATGGGCGTCCAGGCCGTGGTTCGTCGTCGACCTCTTCTCTGTCCTCCACGAACATCTTGTGCCACCGAAATATCATGTTTCTGGACATGGCTGACTCCATGTAAGCCTGGTTTATCATACCGACAGTTTCGGTAGACGATTTCCCAAGCTTTACCGCAAATTTGATGGAATAACGCTGCTCCAAAAACTTCGGCATCGCGTTCCGTGACGTGGGTCGAGCGTGGAGGTTCGCGTTAACAGAGCTCCTCACTACACCACAGCTCAGAGCCGACTGCCTTTTTCAGCGTCGCTTGCCAACATACCCCCCTCCAATCGCAGCCCGTCAGAGCGGTGCTGGGCGCACCTGGAGCGGCGGGAAAAAATCAGTACACTTATTTTCCGGACGAACCCTGTATATATATATATATATATATATATATATATATATATATATATATATATATATATATGATAAAGGTATCAGTTAGACTAGATTTAGGCACAGCGTGGTCATTTCCCTCAGTTTCCCGGGACCGGATGCTGGCTTTGATTACAATTTAGTTGTTATGAATCATAGTGTCAAACACAAAAGGATAAGGCAGGAGAGACGGGTTAGGAAATGTGATGCCATTAACTGGATTGACAAGGAAGGAATATCAGTAGGCTGTAGAAAAAATCATGATTGGGGGGGAAAGGAGCAGATTATTATTTAGGAATAATGGCAATGCATCAAAAAAGTGATATTGAGCACTACAAAAAATTTAAGAGAATATGACGTAGGTGAAGATAGCTTATGTTCAGGCATACTCGACGGTGGGATATAAAGGGGACTAAGGGAATTGAGAATCTAATTAGGCCGTTGGGGTGGACAGCATTCCTGAGGAACTACTTAGAGGTTCAGGAAAATGTAAGAGGAGGAGTCTTTATGGGTTATTTGGTAGAATTTATGAGACAGGAATTTTACCGGAGGACTTTGTCAGATCATTGTTAGTTCCTATTCCAAAAAAAGCTGAAAAGGTGTTTTCGCACGCAGCTAAAGTGGTTTTCAGGATCATCAATAAAAGGAAGAAGAGCAGGGCAAATGATTGCTTAGGGGATGATCAATTTGGGTTCAGGAAGGGGAGAGGCACGCGTAATATCATTTTAGTAGTGAGATCACTCATAGAAAGGAACATAGAATAAAATTTACACATTTTTGCCTCTTTCGTAGAATTCGTAAAGGCGATTCATATAGTGAATTGGAAAGACACTAATGAGTATATCACAGAAAATAGGAATAGATTAAAGGGATATGAGACTAATGATCAACCTGTATATGCCTTACCCTGATTATGTGCGAGGTGGGGACGGAAAGTCTAGATGAGTAGTGTGAGGAAGTGGAGTAAGGGAGGGTTGTCCATTATCACCGGTGCTGTTCAATGTACATGTAAAGGAAATGATGAAAGAGGCATGGGAAGAACAGGCTATAGGAATGCAAGTCAGCGGGGAATACATAAAAACAGGTTTGCTGATGACCAAGCTTTAGTTTCCTAGTCCACCAAGGGGTGGCAAGGATTGCTAAGTGTATTAATAATTCAGTGCTTTAGTTATGAGATGATAATAAATGTAAATGATACAAGTTAAGGATAAGTTAAACGTTATAATATAAGGGCAAAAACTAGAGCAGATGGAACAGCTCATGGAAGTGTTTTTGACCAAAATGGTCAAGGTAGTGGGGATATAAGTAAAATAATTATTTGGGCAAAGAAGCTTTCATAAGGAGGAGGCAATTGATGACAGGAAATTTGAGTAAGGGTGTTAATAAAAGACTCGTCAACATTTTAATAACCTTAAGTGTAGCTATGTACGTGCATGGAACCATGGATATTGGAGGATAGGTGTAGAGTTGGAGGTTTCGATATGTGGGTGAGGAGAAGTTTTGAGTTGGTTAATAGGCTGTAAAGGAAAACAAAAGAGGAAGTGCAACCTAGGGTATGGATGGAGAGGGGGTTGATGGAAGAAATCATAAGGAGACAGTAAAAATGAATGGAGGGCGTATTGAGCGGTCGTGGGATGTTGAAGACTGTGATAAAGGGGAGGATGTTGGGCAAATGAGGAAAGGGTATGAACAGGATAGGGATATTGGACGAAATGAATGGAGAAAGTATATGTAGATGAAGCAAACCATTGATCTTCGACTTGCCGAACCGATGCTGTAGCCATTGAGCTATCGAGGATACGTAAATTTCTCTGAAATATACTGGGGATTTATGCAACGTCTCCCCCACCAGATCCTGTGTTCGTCTTTTATATGTATTCCTATTCCTTTTCCTTATATTTGCTTCCATGTGAATGAATATGTGTTCGCCATGTGAAGGGTTTTCGTGTTTGAATGCGCGTTTGACCATTGTGGCTTGTTTCCTACTTCTGGCAACGCATGCTACGAAGGGCAATGTTCCTATCGTTTATGACACTGAAACGCATGATTGCTTTTCCTACTATTCCCGCGTGTACTTTCCTTGCGTGGTACCTTTCCTCTTATGTATCCGTCAGTCTCTTCTTTGGTGGGCGAAACAACTCCCCAATGCCATCCTCAGGCCAAAGAATCATATGGCAAGTGGCTGCATGAAACACCCCCAGATTTCTTTGTAATGTACGTTTCTTCGATTGCTCAATAGCTAGAGTGTTGGCCCGGCAAGTTAAAAGAACCGTGGTTCGAATGCAAGGAAACTCTTTTACGATTGTGATATGCTAGATTCCACCTTTCTCACCATTCCTGTGTTCGTCTTTATGATGTATTCCCCTACCTTTCCCTAATGTCTGTATCGATGTGAACGAAAAAAAAAATATATATACATATATATATATATATACTCGTGGTTGTATATATATATATATATATATGCATTTATTATTATTAGTTATAGCATTAACTATATAGTATAATGGAATTACTTTTAAAGCTGTACGTATTGATAACAGCATCACATTACTAATTAGCACATTTAGCGAGTAGTTAAAATAATTTTTTTACAGAAGAAAACCACTGCCCATAAAATATAAAGGATTCCTATATTTCTGCATTGCTTTGAATTTTCTGTGTGCAGTAGTAATGAGATTGGTGTTAAATAAATCAATATATTCTATTGAAAAAACACTGAACCAGAGTTTTGGCGTGTGCAATTTTCCTATTCATTCCGGCGGTTACTGGGGTGGCGGCCATGACCTCGAAATGAATATTTGGCGTACTAATGCGAAATGCATAATTTGGCAAACACTCCAGCAGATAAATTCTCTAGACTTTTATTTTGGTATACTTTTACCTTAGTATGATTTAGAAATATGACCAATATTTGCAATAAATATGCAACACAAATACAATTTATTTCTATTAAGACTTTTTGCGTGCATTTAAATATTTTGATAAACCCCGGATATACTTGTACATTGACGAAACCGACAAGAAAATTTTTAGAAGTAGTCAATGGAAGAATTTCAGAGTTTTAAAATAATTTGCCTTGACCGGGATTTACGAACATTTTTACACTCTGAATGATTTTTACGCTCTTGAATTCTCTGCGGAACTCCGCTAAAACTCCGCGAGTGATTTTACACTCTGAAATTCTTGTATTGTAGTGCACATTTAGCGGATGACTCCGTTAAAAGTTACTGTCTCGGTATCTCCCACAGGTTCTTAAAACTTCATATGCATGTGTCTTTTAGGCATCAGTACTTATAGTAATGTAGTAATTGAAGGCGTGGTAACCTACGGAGTAGAGAGATTAACTTTTGCCCACAGGGAGCGTGTTCGATACACAGTGACTTTGAACACCCTCAGATTCACAAAAGCGTGTTATTTTGCGGAATCAGGTCTTCTGGAAAGTCGTAGGAGGCACAGGGAAAAAACTGGAATCCTTACCATGCTGTGTATTACACCCCGTTGGGCTCAGTATTAGGATAGCTTCATCCTTACCTATCAAACGAGCCTGCAGAATGGGTACAATGGATTAATGCGTATTGTCTTTTTCGTACATGCCCGCTGATGCGTGTTTCTGAGTCATGCCAGTCAGATGAAATGAAATGTATGCTTCTAAAAATAGTTTTCCCCCGAAATTTCGACGCATTTACCGAAGGAATGTGGCTCTTCAAACATATCCTACGCGATATATACCCCATCAGTACACTTAACAATGAATCAACATCACTTCTATTTACACATTGTCCATCTCTCTCATTTAAACGGTCATGACAAACGGTCAAACTGTCACGACATTTTCACACATACTAGTCCACCTGAGCGCCTCAGCGTCACTTCTCCGGGATGTGTCGGAGGACCGCGAACCCTATTGCCGCCAACGCTGCAAACGCTGCAATTTTTTTCGACCCACTAACTCTGACTCAAGAATCCTAACTGCACGCCGACAAGCGTCATCCACCGCATCTCCTGTTACTTCTATTCTACCTTCTACTTGAGTGAATGCACTTCCACCCTTTCCCCTCCCTATGTAAAACAACCGCTTCATTTGACAATTATTTCACTGTTTTGGTGATTTAAACCATCCCCGAATCCATAAGCAGCATAGAGGTGAGAGAATACGAGAGGGACCACGAATTGGTGGTTAAATCTTTTAAAACCTCCTGGGATAATATTGGCCCTAAAACCTACACATGGCCGCCATCCTCTCACGCCCTTGCCCCTTCACCAGCCCCCTTACCTCCTTCCCCTCACATATTCTCTTCGCTCTTCCTCAGAGTAACGCTCGCCATTCTACTGATACCGGTGTAAGTCGTCAACCATAATTTTGAGTGTCCTTTATGGTTTCAATATTTAATTAATTTTTAATTAGACTTAGGTATACTAAATACCATGTATACAAGTAAATTATGAGAATCGGGATATTTCATCATTGATCTTATGATTAATTACTATAAAATTTTCAATGAGATGGGTAGGTCATTTCTCGGATCTTCTTGTCACTTTTTTTAAATGTGGCATTGACATTGGCTATTTACCAGTCTTTGGGTACTTCGCGATCATTTCGGGATTTAATAAATATTATTTCCAAGAGGGAAGCTATTTCTAAGGCCATCGTTTTGTATAGGCGAGCAGGGGTTTCATCAGGGCCTAGCGATTTGTTAAGTTGGCGTTCAATTCCAAGAGAAGACATTACAATTTCAGACATGGATTCATGGGAGTGTTGGGAGTACATATGATCAAAACGCTTTTGGGTTATCGTCCAAATATTAACCTAATCTTTTATTTTTTAATTCTATTGACGCCTGACGACTTTTTCTTGCTTAAGCTTAAGCTGTTTTATAATAATGTAACATTGTCATGAATGTGTTGGTTTTACATCTGTTTCCATTCTGTTTTTGGGTAGCGACCTAATACACCCACCACACGCCTTTACGGTGGCTTGCGGGGTACTACGCAGATGCAGGTGATAAAAACACTTTCGGATATTTATATTTTTTATACCAACTGAACCTTGGTTATATATGCGAAATGACGACCAATGATATGCGAAAATGCGATGCATCATTCTTTCGTTATATGATCACATGAAAATTAGTAATATCGGAAAATGAATATCACGATTAATATTAACTGTCCACTAGCATTCATTCATGGTCAATTAAATCTTTTTCATTTCTTATTGGATTCCTTTGTTAAAAATCGATATAATTTTGAAAATTTAAATTTCGTCAAGTAACAATTCAAAGGAAATGGCTTAAAAAATCACGGCTATGTGTAAACATTTCCAGGATATATCAATCGTGTATTAGAGTGCTTGCAGTACTGAGACATTTTGTTTCGTTCATTTCCTCACTTTTCTAGCTCTCGTGTTGTGACAACATTTGCGGCCTGATTGTCTTAATTCAGGAACGATAGAGAAACTGTGGTAGCCTCAATCCACGGATCGAGGTGCGAACCGGAACGATAAAGAGATCATTATATCGAAAGCTACAAGCTAATATTTCAACTTGTCTACCTCATCACATATTGGTTTCGTTTGTTTGGTTTTCACTACCTTATTCCAATTACGTTACGACATTGTCTTTTACGCCCAATATTTTGGCTAACTTCAACCATAAATCTGTGTGTTAATAAAAAAAGACTACATCCCATAGAATGGAAATAATTTTGTTCGAATTACCAAAAATTAATGGGCACAATTATGCTTGTCATATATTTTGTATAATTATGTTATAAATTTAAATTAATTTAATGAAAAGCTTGTTATAAATTTTGTCTAAAGAAAACATTTACATTTTAATGATATTTCATTTAACATGTACTATTCTCTTCATTAATACAGCTGGTATTGATATTAACTGCATTCGAAATGGCATTATAATGGCGAATGTTTTTTCATAATTTGTGATCAATATATCATGTAGGTTATTACTGAAATACTTTCATGTCACGCATCGATATAGGGAAATTTGTGCCTAGTCACATGAAATGTCTTCTGCTTTTATGAGAGAAAACGCCATATTTTGCCTTAACCGTTCATATAATGAAAACTAGACCAAACATCGGTTTTAAAACCCCATAAACACAGTAGTTTACATAATAATCATTTATCATTTTTCGATTTGAAATATGCCCCAAACTGTGCAAGTTGAAATTCAAGACGCCATCATTTTATAAAATCGTTCATTTACATTCCTAACTTCATTCCATTTTAACGAATGTGATATGAAAATCATCGTAACATATTTTTAACTTGCGTCAAGAAATCTTACGATTGTAAAACATGTGGCGATGTAAAGTAACCTTTTCGAGAGGTGCGGCCACCCCTTTTCCCAAGGTGGTGTTTTACGAAAGAATTGCAATGCCATTTCACTGAGGGGGATGATTTCCGCGTCATCACTTCGGAATGACTGCCTGGGCGCCCAAAATACAATGGCTGCTATTGGATATGCGTCAATCCTATTGGCTCACATCCCATGAGAAGAACCTTCCTTTTTAATGACACACAAATATTTTCTCCTTCGCGACTGAGCGAGATTCACTGTTATTCTTTCGGCTTGGACGGCGTCCGATTCTGCGTCTCACGTTGCGGCCAGGGGGATATGAGAAGGCGGGACGCCTTCCACTTCACCAACCACCAACGTGCTAAGTTCCGGGAAAGGTCGACCCCCCTCCCCCGCAGAATGAACTGGAGACGGGGCGACCTCCAAGTTCACAGAGTCATTAGTATCGATAAAGTGACCATTTGGCTCTGGCCAGTGCCCTTTAAGGTAACGGAGTGCCCGGAGACGACGGCGATTACGACCTCCTCTCGTGTAACGTTGTTCACCGCCGCCCAGGAGCACTTTTTGTGAAACTTTAATTATGCTTTTAATCAAGCTCCCTCGCCAGCTTCGACGGCTCACAGAGGAGGATGTGGATCGTTGAACCATTTTGGCTACTCGCGCATTTGGATTCACGTGACTGTGTACATTAAGTTCGAATTGGATCTTTGACAAGAGAGGAGAGAGTAAGTGATTGGGCTAGGCGGGTATAGCAGCGTCAAGTGAATCTTTTAGTCCAATGATAAAGTAAAGTATTCTGATTTCCATCATAATGAGCTCGTCCTATTTGGTTGAGAAATTTGAGAAAGAACCTTCCGTAAATTTAAGTCTCACTTAAGAATTCCGCAAGCAAAGTTTTTTCACATGGGAAATATAATCCTTTGATTTAATTGTTTCGGAAAAACTTTTAATTTATATAGAAGTATCGGTTTTTTATCATACAAAAACGCTACTTACATAAAAATCGCAATATTTCACTCTTTCACCATCAATATTCAATATCCATACATATTGGCGTTGAATACGAGTAAACATTTCAACAAGTCACCTCACATACTGTTATATGTTTGCATTCGATGTAACATTTCGCAAACGAATAACTTTGGGCGGGGACGTTATTCATGTCAAATTTGGAACAAGATAAACGTTTTACGTATCAGTTTCACGCCAGGATTTCGAGTCATCAAAGGCCTTTGAGATTTAGCTTCTTCTAACGGAGGTCGTTAGGACGAGTTCCATTGGTAGTAGAGAAAGAATTGAGTATCTAGTCGCCGGTGGAGTCAAAAATAGCGGACGCCTTCGTTAAAAATGTATTCTGTGTGTAAGAGTTAAATATTTGAAGTCCCTTGGCATTGGAGCGACAGTCGAAAACAATTGTGAGTGGAACTGCCAACGAACTGTAAGCTGCCGGTATAGGAAAATACTTTTCGACGGCTACCAAAATCCTCTGACTTTCCCGGATTTTCTTTGTTCTTTTGATTTCGTAAGCCTACGGAATAATTAATGTTTACTTTAGATCATTCGTTCCGTTAATAATTTGATTTCTTCTAAGAACTTTGTTTTTACAAAAATTTTCCTTAAAGTCTAATGCTAGACAGTACAACACCCACATGTAATTGCGTGAGTATGTGCATGTATAAATTTTTTTTTAAATCTTCTAAAATCATATTTCTATTAAATATTATGCAAATACTTAATTATCCATTTCCCGAAGAAAGCTGTGACTAAAACATATTAAATATATTTTTCCATGAAATCGTCGTACTTATGTATCAACTGTGTGAAGTGAAATCTCACGATGATATCAGTTATGCTTAGCTCTCTTCGTTGTCGATATGCATGGGAATTGTTGCAATTTACTGAAATTAAGGCTAAACTAGAATATTTTGACTGATTCCACCAGTTTGTTAATATGAAATTTCTATTTATTTTTTAAAAAATTATTAGAGAAAATTTGATGAATATGGTCATCATATTTTCATCTGAATGCAATCATTTGGTTTCCCTGGTATTTTTCCCAATGGACACTGTCGTGCTATTTGTGCAACAATCTTTTTATAAAAATACATCATTACGAGCAAATATTTTCTACCAATGGAAGCTACAGTTATTATAGACAAGTTGATATTTTCAAAGATGTGAATTTGCGACGTTTGAATCTATTTCACGAATTTTAATGAAAATTATATTTGATAATTGCTGAAATTAAATCCCAACTAAGTCTGAAGAATGCTTTTTGGGAAATATATGCTCAGGAATGTCCATACAAGGGCCAGTTTTTATAAATAGCTTAATTAGAGTACCATCACGCTAGTTTAAACTCTCCGTTTCACAATTTCTACCCTTCTCTCTTCAACATGTACTTTACCTTTATCATTTAATGTAGCTCCAAGACCGTCCCTTTGTATTCGTGAAGCTTCCGTGGAAATCATTTTGAGTGAAATTAGATTCAAACCGATGAGTACCTCAAATTTTCTCAATAACCTTGAATTTCAAGGGTTTTGATCCAATTGACATTAGTATTGAGGCCTAAAGATATTTGTGTTCAGTTGAATTGATTTTTAGTTTCTCATTTCCGGAACTCGGTGAATCAAAAACACCTGACACCTCGACCACCTTCGTCACCTATTGGAATGCCATCATAAAAAAACGTTTTACTTGGCCTCGATGCGAAACCAGGACTCAAAGTTTCCGATAAGATGTTTTGGCCAGTTTCACCCCCAAACCGAGCAATTTGTATAAGCTTCAGCAGTATCGATTTCTCATGAAATATTTTCTGTTTTATATTTTTTATTGCCTAAAGTGACTAAAATCTTGACTCAAAATACGAGTATCGTAGTATAAATCCCAATGTAATCCCCCAGCCATAATCACCTAACAAAGACGCGTTAACATACAAGAGTTCATATGTGTCGAATTTTATGCATGGATATTTAACAAACTCCCATTTGTTAGTCATGTTGTGTGAAGAATATTGGTGCCCAAAATGAGGTCATACCCTATGTACATACGTACTCAATATGCTTTATTATCGGCGGCGTCGTAGAGTAGTGAATTTATAAGGACGGCTACTGTGCTGAGGGCCACAGGTTTTGAATCGCATACTGAGCCCTAGAACTTTAATGGAAACTGCAGGCAAACTGGGCCCCATGTCCTGAGATCCCTGAGCCCAAGGTTAAGTTCGTGAGAACACTGCCCTAAATCCATCAAAACTGCCTTCGTGTTGAGGACCGTGTTCGTTTTACTTGATTCTAAGATTTTTAATTCCATAAACTTCCAACGTAAACCAACACCCTCAGTGGCCAAACAATAGATTCAATTATAGTTATATGCATTATGTAATAATAGTTCAACACACACGGTGTGGTGAAATATGCCACCACACAAGCTACTAGAAGCTATGTCACAACATATGCCACCTCACAGCTTCTTCTACTCATGGTTCCTAAAAATGTGCATTCAAAGCTTTTTTTGCATTCTCCTATTATACGACTGTCCACGCGGCCTCCATGAGTTGCATAAATCTTTTAAATTAACCTTCGCGTCTTTCTATATATAATGAAATGTGTGAAATCGTTGTGGATTCTTTCGTATATTCGATGTCATAACATTCTTTCGTAAAAGCCATTTCAACAAATGACCCCGTAAAAATTACCTTACGGACGTAATCACACGCTCGCATGGCTATGAGAGAACCGACCGACTCATTCAAGCCCTCCATTTGAGCTCGCAGCAATTGCCCAGAGTGGACCAAGGGAACATGTGCCCCGTTAGAATGTCCATACTTTTCATTTAATTCCGAACGCTGCTCGTCGCGCCTAAATAGCGTTTTCAATGACTCAAGGGGACCTCGCCACTGGGCACCTGCTCCCAACAATTCGATGCTCGTTTTCGATTCCCATTCAGCGTTGCACGACCTCCGAGAACTTTTGACTTACCGTCGTTGGATCCCGAATTCGTTTGACGATTTAGATCCGTGGAGCATGGCAACCTTAGATTTTACGAATCGTTAGGAGAATATATTTCACCGGGATATGGAAACGCGCCAAACATTTCTCCGGAAGATGCTATCAGAGCTTCCAAGATGAAGATCAAATCGGGGATGACGGGTCCGCAGAAGCCTTGCATCATCCGTGGAAGTTAACAGGTAAAGGGCGTCGCCGTGATATTCAGAAGCGATCTCCGCTAACGTCACCTGCGCGGAGGCTTTCCGAAAGGTGCCGGGGGCACTCATTTGACCCCCTCCCCCAACAAAGATGTGGTACCCTCTTGCCCTTCGCATCCCCCTCTCAGGGAGAAGGAAATTGATCCAGGGTGTCCCGTGGCCTCCGGCGAGGAGGAAGTTTCCCCTGAGGAGCGGGGGAGAAGTCCGGGGAAACCCCCACGGGACTCCGAAACGCTGATGCGGAGCACGGAGGAGGGTTTGGCGTAGTGTGAATCCGACCGGGGGGAGAGTGGAGTAGTGGGTGAGCCGTGAGTTATGTCGAGGGAGGCGGGAGGATTCTGGGGTGTGGAAGATTCGAGGGCGCGACCGCCCTCCGCCGAAGCGCAAGCCCTCCACACCCGCCCGGCGGCGGAGAAAGGGAGTTGGGGGCTTTGGGCGGTGGACGGGTGTCTCCACGGTGAAAAATTGTTTCCATCTCCTCGAGTAATCCAGTGAGAGATTTTGCCGGCGTAGTATCGAACTGTGGGAATTACCCTAGGAATCCAATGAGATTTACCGCAAGTCATTCCTCCACGGTCCTCACTGTGTGCGCCTAGTTTGCCTGAGAGGAAAACTTGAACGAGTCTTCAAACTAACCTCCATTTTCTTCACTGTTTCAATCTGTGATCAGTACCAAATGGGAATTCGGAGTCATGTTGAAGCGTTATGCTGGAAGCCATATATTCTAGCGATGTAGTTAACGGTTAAGTTTGATCAATTTATGTCATTGACATATTCTCATTTGAATAGCGATAATCAAGTATACAAATTCTGATTTTGTGTGAATGCAGTTTATTGCTTGGATTCCAAATGGATGCTACTCATCAAAACTCCTGCGTTTATCGCATCCGAGGCTTCAGTTAAAAAAATTAAGTGCAACCAAAATTCAAAATTAACAAAATATTGTAATTTTTTCTAGTTTCAAAATGTGTTCTGGAAGTATTTTTAAGTTTTCACAGCAGAAAAAAAATCAATGAATCAAGGAAGTTTTGATTAAGATGAGAAAGAGAAAATGAAAAACCATAGCACAAACATTCAATCATCGCATCGCGAGAAGTGACTGAGACAACGTTATTATAGTCTTTCAAAATTTTCTTTCGTTCAAATCAACAGAGTAATTTCAAAATAATCTTATAGGTATTCGGGTAAATTCATGTTGATTTTCTGTGTGAGGATCAGTTTGTCTGTGGCGATCGTATTATGCGTTACAAACACAAACGAAGCCATTGAACAGATACTTTTTAGGGTAGAAAAAATTAAGTATGCCTCAGTTTTAATCACATAACGAAATTACTTCATTATTTTTTTCCATACCATCCTATCTTTTTAAAATAGTTTCAACCGCATTCTTGCATTCAAATGTGCTCTGTTCCTCAGAATTGTAACATTCCTGGTCTACGGGTCTCTCCTACGAATTTCACCAGCAAATTTCTTGGTTTAGCACTTCCTCTCGAAACATTTACTCTTCTGCTTTGTAACTTCTGGTGATTCAACTCTTACCCAGCCTCTCACATGACAGTAACATACTACATTTTCTCTCTAATAATAAGGTCCTCCTCTTATCGGTGCATCCAATCGACATTCATTTTTATGATTATATTTCCTCTACATATTTCTCCAATTCTTAATGCAAACTCTCCTCAAGTTCCCCATACTCAAGGATTGTTGTCAACACTTATGCATATCCATTCATACACACTCCCAAGTTGCGCGTTCATCCTACTTGGAGAGGAGTTAACTTTTATGCGCAATCATCTTTGCTGCCTTGGTTAAGCATACATGCGCTAATTCCACACGCTAACAACAACCTGCTGGCTAGAATTCCATGCATATTAATCGCTTCATCCATGCTTCCATATTTGACACATTCTGCCAAGATATACACCTCCCACCAATTCAGTTATTTCGCCATTCCCATTCACCATATTGTCGTTCTTACCAACCATTCTCCTTATAAAAGTCCTTCAATTCTTTCGCATTAATACTCAATTTAATTCTCCCTTTCCGCTCCCATCCAGGATTTCCTGGATATCCGCTGTAATTTTAGCCAGATTTTGTGTACCTTCGCCATTTAGGAGTCATATTGCATTTAAAACTCATCTCGTTCTGCATATATCTTTCAGGGACCAATTTACATTGCTTCCTTGAAGCCATCGAGAGTGAGCAGCTGAGGTTGATTCTTCGCTAGGCATACAACATGAAAATTAAATGTTGCATTTATACCATGCGTATTCTTTTCGTCAAAGCTCTCTCACCTGGTGTCCTCCTCTCAATCACAGTTATCAATATTCTATCGCTTTGTATCCATCTTTGTAACTACTTGGGCTATCTCGTTCCAAGAGACTTCAGAGTCTGAAGAAATATTTCACCTGCAATAGTTTTTTCCCTCAAATTTGATGTTTTAATTGAGTCTACTTCATTCCACGTCTTTCACATTTATTTTCTACTGAACTCAACAATTATTGTGACTTGTTATCAGAGTATATATATGAAGCTTAATCAGCCGCAAACCTGATTTCATTAATAACCAACCTTCTTCCATTATTATCTACAGTTTTTACCATTTCTCTTTCACGATTTTTCCAAATATTCTTTGAAAATCACGGGTATTAATGGGCTCCTCTACTTTAATCCTTTTCGCAACAAACACTGCCCCTCCGAACTTCCCATTCCACACTTTCACTTGAGAAGTATGAGGCAAGTGCAGATTCCGGATAAGTATCTTATCCCTCAATTCTACTCCCATCTTCTTCATTGTATTCATTAATTCTACACAATTCTTTCAAACACCTTGTCAAAATATACGATATATACAAAAACAATCTGGTTTTAATCTTAATCATATTCACAAACATATACTTTTCATATAAATGCTGACGAACATGCAGAGGAAAATTGTATGAATGAATGTTAAGGACTTTCCAGTACCCATAGTGGAGCATTTCCAGCTAACGATTGCGGCGATTCTTCTGGGGAGATGTTCCGCATTTTCTCAAGCATGCCAAAAGAGAAATCAAAACCAACAGTCCAATTTTCAGTATTCTATTGAAGCTAATATCTCTTCTGTGTGGACTACCTTAATGGCCAAAATATTGTAGCCCGCGCTCCCATCCCTTGCGTCATTTGCTTAGGTTCTTGAGTTGCAATTAAACATCTGAACGTGTATTATGTGAGAACGTGATGAATGAAAATAGATTTTCACTCTTTTTTCAAAATTATATCCGAAATTTAGAAATATTATTACCCTTAGTAAGGATGATTTCCATGGTTTATGTCTGGTGACTTTGACACAAAACGCGACCACTAAAATGCAACCACTAATTTCCTTTATGTGTTAATGCATTTTATTAAAAATATATATGCATGTATACTTATTTGCAGAATCCTATTCAATTAAAAGTTTTGTTCATAGTGAGAGTGTATCTTAAGGATAGGTAAAAAAAAACTGGTTTCAAAATTAAATGTTTTCCCTGAATATCCAAGTACCCGTATTTAACACCGTCATCCCGCCGTAAAAGCAACAGAGACAAAGTGAAGTGAATGCATTGTAGACTGTAGTTCAACAGGTTTAATAGGTTAAATCATTCTGTTAGAAGAGGAAGAGGCCCATTGACGATAAGAGATTATAAAGCGGCGATGGTATTTATATTCGCAGCACCCAACGTGGAGCAACAGAGGCTATGGACAGGTTTTTGTCGTCCCTCGCAACCCTCGTTGACCCATTTCAACGCTGTCGACCGAATGTGAAGATGGCCCACAAAAACGCGGCTAACGACCCTGTTTTTTTCGGCGTTGTACCGACCACCAATAAAAAGTTCTGATCTACAGGAAGTTCTGAACCTGTATGTTGGGGACGTGTTTCACTCGTTGCATCGAAAGACTGTGAGATTTATACCCCTGCCGTTCACTTCCCTCTCGAGACGTGAAACCTATTCCTCAAAAGCTCCTGTACTCTTTTTATCTTCAGTCATCAATCCGGTGACCTTTGACCCCTCAAGATACTGATACATCAATTTGGGTTGTGATAAAGCTTTTTGGGGGCAGAAATTACCGATTTTACACGGCACACATACTAAATGCGACCTTTGGGCAAGAAGATCGACATTTTACCCAGCTGACCTACCCGTCCGGCTGTTTCATTTCTAAGAAGATTAGTCATAGTGGTGAACGTCTAAGGCTGAAAAGGCAGCATCTATGTAATATTTAGCTTTTATTTCGACTTTCGGCCCATCTGGGTGTAAATATGATCTATCAGTCCAGCCAATTAAAATTGATAGAGTTTAGTTCTGATGCTCGGGGTGAAATAGTTTGAGTTTAGGTATTATCGTGGTTTTGGTAAATAAACAGGTTCCGTTTGAGCGGTTAAGATACAGGTACCTGGATCGCAAACCGCTCCTCTAACTGATTATTAAATTTCGCGGCGGTCAAAGAAATCTAACTTGGACGAGGATGAACGAGTGAGGGGGATCGGGATGTGCGGTAGCTAACCCGAGGCCCTCTGGCTTCCCACCCAGAGGGCCCGGGTTCGATTCCTGGAGGCGGCAGCTATTTTTCAGTGGAATCCCTACTAGTGGTGCTTTGTGTAGAGCACTTTGGGTGAGTACGCCGTCTGTCGGATGGGATGTTAACCTGCGAACACCTTGGCACCTTTCGTTAAGAGTGGGCTGCAGCCGACGCCGGGTTTCTCTCCTTTCTTTCTCGTTTCCCATCCGTCCCTAATGGCGCAAAATGACCTCAGTGGTAAAAATTTGACGTAGCTATGGGAAACAAGCGTTATTTATTCCTCAAGGTGCCGACTAAAAATAATGGGACGTTGAAATGTTTCTATCTGAAAATAGGAATAATTAGTCTGTTGTGGGCAGTGAGTTTTGGTAAGTCGAGCAAATTATCGGATAAAAGGGTCAAAGTTCCCCGAGGACGAATCAAGAGTCTTACGTCGCAACGCATATGCTTGCCCTCCGATCCGAATGAAACTCGGCGCCCGGACCGCGGAGACGAGAGAGCTTTTTCCAGCCTCGTATTGTTACACGTTGAAACATGAATATGCATCCAAGTGAATTCAGACCCTGGTGAGCGCGTTGAGCCAATTCCCAAAATTCCGTAGGAACACAAGGAGCTCCTCCGCTAGCGGGGGAAGGGGGTTGGAGTGAGGGCAAAAGGAGGGGGTGAGTGGGAGCGTACGGCGGAGAAGGGCGGACGGTGAATGGAATGGGAAGAGGGTCGGACGGGGAGAGGTATCCGAGAAGTAAGAGAGTTGATGAATGGGCCGTGGGTCGGGCGGTTGCGGTGGCTACGCCTCGGTGGGCCCTCTGTCCTCGTCACGAGCCAATTTACGCCCCCTCCCCTGAGAAAGGGAGAGGAGCCTTCGCCCCATCTCTTACCGACCCGCTCTCCCCCTCCCCGACGCCTCACCCACCCGCCCACCCACCTGATTCGATTCCGATCGAAGCCGCTGGACGCCTTCCAACGCTCGGCCGTTTAATTTTTTTCCTGTCCTCGAGCTCGCAATCCCAAATCCCGTGTGTTTGTTTGGCAAACTTTCAGCTTCCCCCTGCCGAGAGTGGATGGATAAAGGCACTTTTGAGCACCAATGGCGCTCAAACGGCACTTAAACCCAAGTGACCCCTCTCTCCCCACCTTCGCTATCTTTTTCATGAATTGGCTCTCGAGTAGGATTCGAGGCTCCGGTTCCATTCATGGCTGAGACCTCGGTCGAGCAGGGAGAGAACGGCGGAGAATGCGATTGAAACCCGTTTCTACTTTCCCTCGCATCGTGTTACAAGTTCCTTTTGACTTCCTCTTACATAAATGCCCAGGCAATTTTAGTATATCCCGGGAGGAACTCGCGGAATAAATGGAAGTATGCTCTTTGGCCTGAGGCGGCAGTTTGTGAAATTTTGTCGGAGTGAAAAAGGTTTTAACGCGGTCCACCTGCTTGGAGATTCCGCGACGCAGCGTAGGCCACAGTGACGCAACGCAAGGCAGTAGTGAATAAGTGTTAAGTGGAAAATCAAGGTGCTACTTTATTCTAAAATAGAAATCATATTTATTTGGTGATAAACGAAAGAGTCATTATGTTTTATCACACATTATTAATGAAACGTTAAATGTTAGATGATACTTATTTTGAGTGTAATTTGTCATCGATGCCAGAATAAAACTCAGTCCTATTAAAACTATTTTCAATTTGAAGACCGTTATAATTTTCCAATTTCTATCATTGCCTCCTCTGTCTTTATAATGGGCGAGTTATTTTTACGGGTTCTCTTCCAATCGTTTGAATTCATATGTATTGTTATCGAGGCGCGATAAAAAATTTGATTTGAAAAATGAACGCCCAAAATGGCTCCACGAGGATAGAGTGCATCCAAAAATAAAGCAGACTGTGTTCTCTCACAACGTTCAACAACTCTCGAGGACTTCAAGAGACACCTGTTTGCTAAACACAATTACGGTATTCCTGACTGTGAATCGAAGGAAGTTTTAGTCCTCTCCTCTGCCAGTTCATTAACTCTCATCCCTTGGTCACGGGAATGGGTACATTTCGTGCGGTATTCGAAGTTTCCGAAGCCGGCAAATCCGTACTCCCGGGTCGTTACTATTTTAACGATTCAATTCATGAATGTTACATAAGGAAATGCGGAGCGAAGAAAAACCCGGACACATGATGAGTAATGCCTTGGATTGTAAGCGGCATTTACAACAACATTTACCGTTGAAAATATAATTTAAACTTCACGAATTCATTTTTTCTGTTCGTGTAGATGACATTTAGCTCAGACCACTTGTTTCATAAGACCTCTGAGGAAGAATGTTGATCTTCGACGACAACCTGCTAAGCACGAAGAATCCTCTTGCTTTTCACGTGTAAATATACGATTTAGATTTAGTCATTGTTAGACGTCATTATATGCTTTAAAGTCGGAATTGTGATGCAACAATTTCAAATTGTGAAAATCATTCGCCGTGACCTGGATTGAAACCTGGTTCGAATTTAAGTCAAGGAGAATGATTTTTACACTTTGAAGTTGTCGTATCATAATGTGTATTTAGCGGATGGCTCCTTTATAAGTTACTTGTTTTATCATAACTAGCAGTTTTTTAGAGTTAGAATTATGACTTCTACTGCTAGAATTATTAGAATCATTACGAGATTATTAGTATTACTACTAGAAGTATAAGTTTTAATACGAGAAGTATTACTGCCATTTACTGCTTCTTTTCTGCAATTATTACTTTGCTCCATTTCTTTTTTACTTGGAGTGATGTTATGATATAAAGGGCATACAGACATCCATCTGAAATTTTGAAATGAGATCTGGAGTAAATATTTGCTTCTGGATGAAATAAGGTTAGAATTTTACCTAAAATAATATACTTTTCGATATTTAATTAAAAATGGCAGTTGATATTGAATGCTTAATATTCAGGGAGTTCGAGTGGAAAATGTTTTCGCCGGGATGTCTGAGCTCCCGTCTTGTTTTTTTTCCCTTAAGATGGCAATAAGTTTCTTCGCAGTGACTTATTCCACGGAACTTCCATGCATGAATACTTTGGTTTAATGAAATTGATGAAACTTACTCACGCATGCAGTTGATTCACTACTGGAAATTTGTTCAAGACTTACATGGGAATCCATACAAATACAGCGCAATTTCCAAGAAAATCAATAGAAAATGCGACATTTTTATTTGAAATTCCTTCAAATCTCTGAATAGATCCCAAATGTGCTGGGTTTCTTACTAAGAATTGCGACTGCTGATAGATTTTGCACATGCCATCAAGCTCAATATTGATTGAATTCAGTAATTTTAAAAATTGTAATTCTATACGTTTCTGTGAGAGTACTTCACAAAATTTCCTTGAGCGCGAAAGAAAATGGCAGCATTGTTTTATTCCAATCATAATTTTTATTTAATATTATAGTGTTGTGATCGCGGATATTTAGCATCAGTGTCACATACTAATGTTTTACATCACCAAACTGTTGCATAAATTCTCGGCAGTGCATTCATTGGTTTCATTATCAATGACATCCTTATGTGGAAAAGTGAGTAGTGTAAATGCATGACATTGACAATTTTATTATTGAATTCAACTGATGTGATGGAAGATTAATCAACGTATTAGTTAATTATTATTAATTAATTATTTGTCACTATATGAGAAACATTTTTGTAAGGGATAGCCAGGCAGTTATATTAATGGGTTATATAGAATCTACATTTCCAATTAATTGATTTTTAAACGCTTCTAATTTACTCCTTATTCGAGGACTCCCTTTATTTGGTGACAATTTTATTTAATGTGGTAGTATGTTTTGGTGATTATTTTCCCTTTATATGTAAATGTTAATAATAAGCCATGTCCAATTGGACCGAGTGTATATTTATTTTCATTAATTACTGCAAAAATAATTCCAATTACTAATGCTAATACTATTTGCTTTTCATGATTAAATCGTTGATGAATTATTTTTTAGAAATTATTTTAGTTATTAGGTAAAAATGGCCTTAATTTGTAATTTCTTTTTAAAAATGTTAGATATATCATATTGGCATTTTTAAAGACACCTGAGCGTATCCATATTCATTCCGAATTCTCAATTTACTTAGGAGGATCACAGGAATACTGAAACTTCCTGGGGCACAATTGTATATTTAACGATGATTGTGATTTAGGAAATAGCATATGGCGTCGAAAGGAAAATTATGATAAATATTAACAAGAAAATGGATTCTTTGAAGTGCCATGATTTGCTTGAATACATCAACTTGAAAATTCCGTTAGAAATGGTCCGCTTCTTAGGATTGTCAGTACCAGACTCCGACGCAGTTTTTCACAAAAAAATGGCGATGTGAAATTTAGCAACATGACCGAGATTTCGTCCGGTAAAAGAGTCGTGGTTAGTATTCCAAATGAAATTTAAAAAATCCCACGCTCACGGATATTCAAAGTCAAAGTTATTCTTCTCATAGGGCAACGCCCGAAGTAAGAATGGAGAGAGAGGGACCGTTTAGTATCATAGCCCACCTTGTGACGCTCTCTCTGTAGGCGCCGAGTCCGCAACGCCCGGTTAAAGTCCCCTCTTTGGTTAATATTTTTTTTTTGTTTTTCTCGACACCTGCCGCGGAGTAGCGTCATCATTTAGCGTTTCAGAAGGTCGGTGAAGGGGATCTTTTTTGTGTGGTTCCCTTTGGAAGGCGTTTGAGGGTCACGGCCATAAGGAAAGTTTCAGTCAGTTACTTTTTCTTAACCGCCATCCTTCACCTCTCCCTTTTTTGCCGCAACATGTCTCCACGACGACGTGCAACGTGCGTCTTTTGCCACGAACGGGACTCACTAAGGGCACCACGAATAATAAATCCCTTTCACCCCCACTTCCCCCGAACCTTCCCGCATCTTCCATCCGGGGACGAGTCGCACCGTCCCCTCCTCACACCTGCCCGGCAGCCCTCATCTTCCTCAGCTGCCAGGTCTCTCAATTTTGCATACTCTCGTTTCGTTTCCTGATAAAGAGTTTTACACTCTTATCCGGAAGGCACGCACACTAAGGCAATGTATTTTGAGGTGGCAGCATGCAAAAGCATTCTCTTCGCACGCATTGATCAAGAAACAGCATGTATTATACACATTCCCAGGAGAATTTTATTGACTGTTAACAAAAAGTCAGAAGTTCCAATAATAAATGTGTTATTTCATTCAAAGGTCAACATGAATATTTAAGCTCCTGCGGTGACATTTTTATCACTATGGATAACAATAATTCATAACAGCCTGTGAATGAATTCGATTGCTTCATTTATGATCTAGATGCACTTTCACTAACATTGACCATACTTCAACTGACGGATCACATAACGCATTTATGAACTGTTAATAAGAACCTGAGATCTACAAGTATTGCATTAGTATCTCGTGTATGAATAGGAAGTTATCTTTAATTCGCAGTTATCTTTTAACTTTTTAACGCACTGGGCCCCCAAATATTCTTTTAACGAACAAAACTTTTCTTATATTTTTCTAATCGATGTCGCTTAACGCATTCTTTACGAGTAAGAAATAGTGATTCCTTGTATGTTCTGAGGTCTACCCATTCTTCTCGTCTACAACGTATTCAAATTTCAATATCTAAATTCAATGTATCGTCGATTATTCCTTCTAATTATTCCCAACCAAGACTACTGAATTATTAATGCTACACGCTCAGCTCGGGTTCGAATGCATTGAATATACGAGGGTCATCCGGAAAGTAGTACCCGTTCGTGCCGCATGAAGTGCTGACGACGCGAGTAGCCGCTGGACGAGGTCAGATAGCTTCAGTGGCTTGTCTGCCTTCTCTGAGCCAAGTTGCGTGACGCTAGCATTGCCTGTGTTGTTTCTGTAATTGTTTACAATGTTTAAAAAAATTGAGAACGCCGCCAGTTGTGAAGTGAGGGCAGTGATTAAATTCCTCAATGCAAGAAACGTTCGCCCATGTGATATTCATCGCCAATTAAAGGAGGTGTATGGAGACAATGTAATGGACGAGTCGTCTGTTCGGCGGTGGTGTCGCAACTTCAACATGGGGAGGGGGAACACACACGACGATGAGCGTTCGGGGAGACCGTCTGTCATTACAGACCAACTGGTGAGCTCAGTTGACGAATTCGTGAGGAACGATCGGCGCGTCACAATTGATGACATCTGTGAGCATTTTCCCAATGTTTCTCGAACAATTGTTCATGAAATTGTTAAACACCATCTGCATTATGCAAAAATTTGTGCAAGATGGGTCCCTCGCGTATCTCAATGAGCTGGCGGCGAAGGACTATGCAGCAGGAATACAGAAACTTGTCACACGTTATGACAAATGCCTTAATTTGCTTGGAGATTATGTTGAGAAGTAGTTTAAAGTATCCTCTTTCAAATAAAATTTTTTATGTTTGTTAATATTTACTTTTGTGTCTTTATTTCACGAACGGGTACTACTTTCCGGATGACCCTCGTACAACGAGCATGTTATGTACAATTGAGTTGGCATGCTCAAAACTGTATATTAATGCTTCGATTATCATGATATTAATATGATTCTTAACTATTCCAATATTTTTATATGTATTTATTATCAGCCTAATAATCCAACTTGAGGCTTCACATGTACCGCCCACAATAAACACAAAAGGGAACACACTACCGCGTGTGACGTTAGCCGCTTAATGATCAAGACTTTTTCTCACACCTTGCTCCTGACGGATTTTCTGAATGAGTCGTAACTTCCCTCGATCCTCGTCGGATACATTTCCTTCGACGGGAGAATCATAAAGTTTAATCAACAAGCCCAGCTTCCATAAACAAAACGTCCTGCCCTCTGGTTAGCGACCGACAATCTACAAAAGTTTTCCCGGAAGCGAGGATGGATAACGTCATGAATGGGTCGAAAACTTGTGCAAATGGCACTCACTCGCTCACTTCTCGCCCAAGTCTCCTTCCCCAATCGACTCAAGGGCTAATATTTCGGACTCAGGCTGTCGCCAACATTGACACGGACGGGAATTGAATGTTTGTTGTGGGCCGAGGGAGGGAGGGATGGGTGCGTGGGATTGGAGGGGAGGAGGAGGTTTGCGAATCGTGTGGCGGAGGGGCGGGGGGGAGAGGATGATGAGGCTTGGGGTGGCAGGGAGGGGCCGAAGGAAGGCGGGAGAGGCGTCGTTGGAGGGGGAGGAGGAGGCTGGTTTGTGGGGGGGGAGGGGGACTGCTTTTCTTTCGTAATGTGCTCGCTTCCTACGCACACTCCCCCCTCGGCTCATAATTACATTGAGAAAATGAACTCGGGGGATCCAACTTCCGACTCGCAGTCGAAGTGGCGAGGGAGGGTGGTGTTTGTGTGTATGTGCGGGAGGGCGAGGTAATGGCGGCGGGGGGGAGTGGATAGGAGGCTTAGGAAGAGGAGCGGAATGACTGGGGTTGAGCGTGAAAAGGGATGGGGCAGTGTTTGGAGTTGGGGAGAGGGGGCCGGGGTCCCATTTCCAGAGAGACTGACGCAACTTTTCGCTTTGGGAACGATGAGACGAGTTCTCCTCGAGTACTTTCGTGGGGATAAGGGTTGAAGCCAAATGTAACCCGTAGACTTAATTTGCTTTCGATTGGATGGAGGCAGGAGCGCACCCCTGGGGTGGAGTGGTGACGTTGATCGCTCACCCCCTTATCTGATACTTTCGACTCAAGCAAATGAGATCGATCAGCAGGCCGTTACACTGCTACCGCGGAAATTCTCTCTCGCGAGGTTTCGCGGATGGCCTAGAAGTTGTAAAGCTCTTTCTCTCTATATTAGCAGTTTTCGAAGGGACTTACTTGGAGACTGGGAGCTCTGCGTTCAAGTCCGTGTACCTTGCGTCACCTTCGGAGCTGCATATCTAAAATTCTGTCGGTATGATTTTCTCGTTAATTGGTTAAACTGCTATCAGCGCAGAGAAGTTATCTTAACTTCTTCCATTGAATGTGGGAATTTCATATGCATTTGAAATTAGTTGGTGATAGGATTCATCCACTCATTTAACGGTCTTTGGGTTGATTGCTGCAAGAGTCAAAGCGAAATGTTGAAATTTAAGTTCAAGCGAATTTCCGATTAATAACTAAAATATTTTCACAATTTGTGGTCAATTAGTCCCCAAAAAAATAAACACTCCCCTTTGAGAAGATCCTAGATTTGCTCTTGCAGGGGTCAAGGCTTAATCCTCAACCAGAAGGTGCGTTTGTTAGTTAGGGGTATAACTCATCCATTAGTAATCCAGTGGGGTTAGGAATCCTCACATCAGGGTGCGTTGGCCGGTTCATTTCCTTGGGCCAATTGCGAGTCCCCAGACATTTTTTACCTCCCTAGAAAATGGTACAGGATTACGGTTTAGCTGGGAGAGATTCCCTGGACGTCAAACCGGGAATCTTCGGTCAATATCTTAACACCATCTTCTTTGAAACAATTCACGGAAGTCGCACGAAAGCACTATTCAAAGGTTTTCAATAAAGGATTAAGGGCCTGGTAATTTAAAAAATTAAAATATAACCGTAAGTTAAATAATTGGGCAATATTTTGGAAGAAATTAAATAGACATAAGAAGGAAAAATCGGACTTACCAAAGAAGCAATTCCAAGAAGGAAATTGATTGAAGTGAAGCTAATTACAAACGTAAAGAAAAGATAAGTTAAGACTTTAATGTGAAGTATTAGTGTTGTGCTGTCTGAAACTTGTTCATCGAGCCAACAAGGACTAGAGAAGATGATAATCCTTTGGGATTTAGGCGTGGAGAATTGAAGAAATAAGTTGGGCAGAGGGGAAGACCAAGGACGATCTCTCAAATTAGGTACAGACATTGGAGGAATTTGATTGATGATCTCCGAAGAAGACGACAAAATTGATTGGAGGGGATATTGAGAGTTCTGGGATGCCAAACGCTGAAATAATGTAATGTAACATGTAACGAAATGATAATGTAACATGAGCACGAAAGAGGAAGGGATCGGCTTTTTAAAGACGATATGAATTCAGGTAGGAAATACGAAGGGCTGAAGAAGGAAATGACGCAAAATTATTGTTTCAAAAAGGTAATAACTCCACGTGAAACAGTACATAATTTTGGTTACGGACCGCCCAAAACGAACGAATCATGACGCCACGGTGTGCGTAACGAGCATGATTCCCATGAGCATATGATTCCCATGGAGCTTTGAGAGTAAAATCAACTTAAAATTTTCATAGTAGGTGATACTATGCTCTGTATCTTTTCTCTGTTCGTCTTTTGGCCATTGGAAATGAATCCCCATGTTTGCAAAATCTCTTTCCAGCTTTAGAATTTCTCATCCTTAATATTTGATATCAGATTTCCCTACTGTACTTTCTGAACAAGCAATATTATGGAAATCCACCGGGGATTCAAGCTATGAAAAATTGTACTTCTCGATTTGCAAAAATGACCTTCTCCTACAAATCAGTTGAAGTCATAAGAACTAGTTGTAATGAAAACATTTGGCAAGTGGACTGATTCTACTCCTTTCGTGGCTATTTGCCAATTTTCTTAATGATAGATGCGTGCCCGCACCAATTCTCGATTCAATGCATAACAAGATGTCGAGGGAATGTTGGAGTTGGTGAATCGAGGAAGGTTCCTGCCAGGTGAACTCACTGGCAGGGGAAAATGTTGGACTTTCTAGTCTCGTTGACTGTCCCCTTATAACTTGTACTAAGGATTCCATTTCACAGTATCTAACCGATTTAATACAAACGCCTGAGAAATGAGACTTTGGAAGCATGAGGATGCACCTCCTCGTCGTGTTATGGAATATGATAAGCTGATGGAATAACTACGGTAATGAATGTATGTATGGGTAGAAAACGCCATTTTATCGTCTATTTCTGACATTTACTTAGTTTTTGGGCGCACGTCATTTTATTAACGCCATAGTGAAAGCTTCTTTGGCTATTTTTTCCCCTCAATCATTATATTAAATGAAGTCTCCTAGCAAGTAAAGTAAGTAAGCTTAGTAAAAAGAAGACAAGATGCAGCAGAACTCGAAATGGAAAACGAAATATCTTTAGAATGCAGCCATTGAAACAAAATAAAAATTTCACTGATTTTTTAAAATCCCGGACTATATTTTACCCACTTATTTACATTTGATTTAAAAGAGAGCGTTATTAATATGATTGTGCATGGAAGAACAACAGTAACAGCAGTTTCTGCTAGAAGGACGTGGTTATGAATTAGGCCAATTTTCTCAAATTTAAACTTTTGCCTATTGTTATTCATCACTTGCTTTGAGTGCATTCAATCTGTAGTACCAAGGGCACCACTTTCGGATCTCACAAGCCCTCCTTGAAGCTTGAAAAAAGTGGCAACTTGAAAAAATATCGGTTCTGAGCGTTAGGCAATGAAAAAAAACTAATGTATAAGAATCAAATCAGTGTAAATACAAAAAACTGTGTACTTGATTGCATATCGTTGCTGAAGAGTTTAGTGCTCTCCCGAATCGTTTTTAGGTCTGCTCTCCTGATGGCTCCGCCCCAGTGAGAAAATTTTACAAATAAATACAAGTACGTACGATCCGAAAAAAATTGTATGAAATGAAATTAATGACCAAGAACTCTAATTACATGGTAGACCGATGCTCATACATTCCTAGCCGCGCGCTTTCGTGACGATTGATATTTTTAGTTAGATTTATTTGAAGTTCGTATATAATGAGCGCATTTATTTATATTTTTAAACATGCGGCAACGAAAAGAATGGAGGTATCTCCTTTAAAATGGAATGACTTGTCTCATTGGGACGAGAGAGAAATTACCTTTAAGAGGGGTTCGAGTAGTGATGGTAGTAATTGGGTTTCAAGTGTTGCGACTCTTATATCAAGAGGCACGTGAAGTATTTAGCACACAATCAGGCGATGACTCTTACGGAAGGAGAACTCGAACCTTCAAACTTCAGGAGCAATTGTCGGAGCTCATGCCGAGCTTTGAAGTCGTTTTAAGTTAGCTAATGATTGTTCCGCTAAATTGCCAGGTAAACCAAACGCTTTGCCGAGTATTTTCCATTTAAGTCGTAGCCATTCGTGCTCAAGAGGTTATCTCTTCAGTTGCCATATTTTGGGCGGTGCGAAGATTTTGACTGGTAAGAGGCAGGACCCCTCCGCGCGCGCCATATGCTGTTCCCGTGGTACGCCTCAGCCGGCAGCTGATTTGAGACAGGCGTCACGTATCATTCGCAGATTTAGGAGAAGTGGAGAGCTGAATTTGAATGCCACGACAAGTTTGCATAGCAGTGCGACACGCACGTCAATTCCGGGATATCACTAGTTAGGCCAATTCCCTTGAAACAGAAATTAAAACTCAAAAATAAGAGTCCTGTAAGTTTTTTGTTCGTGCATATTTGATGGCACGCAAAATTGTTACGGCATATTTATGTGAGTTAATTTGAGTCATATGTATTGTCGCATTTGCTATCGGATACAGTGACGGGGAAGAAAATTTCCCAGAGCTTCAGAAATGTTTATATTTTCAATTAGTGGTTTTCCCATTTGATGCCTTATGCTGAATAAACGTACTATGCCGTCTGACACATAAAAGATGAACTACTATATGAGATGACATTACTGAGCTCAGTGAAAATTCCAGCAGTAATTCATTCCCTTCCTTTCCTCCGCCTTCTAATTCTTGTCTACATACTTCGTAACGTAGTGCATTGCGATCATGTCTTAAGATACTGTATCGCAGAATGATTATGGGTATAAATGATGACGTTGGCCACCTGCGTACCAATGACTCAACTCCCAAAAAAATATGTTGGCAATAACTTTATTTATCCTCATGAAAAATCAACTACTGCAGATGATTGAACTTCAAGGAACTACTTGGTTTGTTGCCCTAAGTCATATAATTTCCCATTATATTTTGAGCTGATTTACTAAATAGCAATAAATCCGGCACAATGATAAAAAATCAAATTATAATATGCATGAAAACTGGCCTTTGGTAAATATCATCTGTCACATTCCTGTGCACTAATTCGCGGTAGTGAGACGGAACGGTAGAAGTTGGATATTTGCTGAGTGCACCTAAATGTAAGAGAATAGCGAGGGAATCCTATATCCACTAACATCAAAAATGAAATATATTTAAAAGGCCATGGCATGAAAGCACTGGACGCCTGGTGCCTTGACGCTAAATATTAAATCGAGCGATTCGCCCTTTCAATTTTTACGTCCAAATCAACATTTAAATGAATTTCTTTCGACATATCAGACAACGGGTATTCGGTGTGAATTCAAAAGCTTATTGCTGTCATACCTGGAGTTCAGTTCCAATCTATTTATACGTCCCCAGAAGCATTGAATGTTGTTCAGAAAAAGGTTTGAAGGCACAGGAAGAATAAACATTCGAAGCCAAGGATAGACTACACATCCAATGTGTATTCCTTTATATATCAACTAAGTCCTTTTCTAACGTCTCTTTACTTCAAGCCAATTAAAAAGTTCGAAAACCTTCGATTACTGACATGGTGCTTTTTTATATTGTACTACTATCCCAGGCTTTTAATCAATATTGTTTGTGTTGCATCCTACTATTCAATGATTTAAGAGCCCTACATCTTTATCGTCAACCTTTTGTATCATCAGTAAAATCCGTTTTATCAAAATTTATTGAAAAAGTACTGAATCATGTAAATCGAGAAGGGTAAAAATAGTATAGTCCACGCGATGCATATTTACTGCATAATAGAGGTTAAGAACCCTAACAAAAAACCCTCTATAATAGGCAGCTTACCCGATATTGAAATGAATCAAAAAACTCCCGCCCACATCAATTTTACGTAAAACAGTCGTCAGTAAATAGACGAATATTGAGGGGACTTGAAGGGTAGGCGTCAAATGACTCGACAGAAACAATATGACGGGATCAATTTCAGAAACGTCCCTCCATGAACACTCATTTTAATATGATCCGAGGAAAAATCAATGAATTGGATACTCGTATTTGTGGCTCTCCATAGTCAGACAGTCTCCCTCCATCAAATACTGCGCGAGCAAATTATGCAAGTTTATTTTTTGAGGGACCCAAGGAATCTGGTATGGCTTCCGAGTCGGTCGGTTCGAATCAATGCGTCGCTTTATGCTCTCCACAGCCTGCCCACCTCCCTTCCCCCCCATCCTCCACGCCCCCCACCTCACCCCCCACTCCGACACACTCTCAACCCCACCCCCAGGGGGAGGGGAATCATTGCTCGAGTTCCACAGCCAGGAGCCATAAAATCCTCACTTTTTTCCAATCTTGCTGTTCTATCCTCCTATCTCTTTCCACAAACAAGCATCAGATATTTAATAGTTTCACCTTCACCGACTCCGTTTTTACTTTCCCTCCTCCTCCCCATTCCCTTCCCTTCACCGCCAACTTTTCACCCTCTTCCCCTTAAGTTTGCCGAAGGGCACCCTTACACAGACCAGACCCTTACATTTCGAACGGGGCCGTAGGTAATGTTTCACATTGAAGGTCCTTTCAAATGATTTATGCCCGAGAACCCATTCTAACCTCCGCTTTACCCATCGGTGGAAACGGCGAGCCCTATTGGTGATGACCACCGACGTTTTGTACGACGTCTGGCTTTATTCTCCCACGTTGTATCAATCCGTTAGAGGGAAACCGTCTGCCATTGGCTTCGGATAGATGAAACCTTCATCCCCCTCGACTTACAGAAATAGACTGAAGAGATTTCACATCACTCTTTCCTACCATTCTAATATTAATTTTATTCTCGACCGTTGAACTTATTTTATTACAATTAGTCTAAGGTGCGTTTTTATATATTTTTCAAAAAATAAAATTTTACATACAGTTAGTTAGCTATTTTTCAACGGCTTTGGAAAACACGAGAGATTAATTACTATAATAAAACATGCCATAATAATATAATATAGCAAAACATTCCGGAAGTAATGCACATCCCAAACGGGGCTCAATTCCCCTAAAATGAATATTTTTGTTAATGAACAAGAGAAAAGGGTTACTGTGCCATTCACATTTGAATGGGCACCATTTTTTATCCCTTATGTCTTTCATTAATACATTAAAATTTGATCCTAAATAGATACTTGTTATCAAACTTTTTATCTTTCATTTTATATTTATTTCATATTTTCGTGTTAAGAGTGAACTTATAATTCCGTCGAGTTGAAGAATGGTTTGCTGTATTACTGGCTTAACAGTTTTTATGTAGTGTCGTGTTGGTTGGGATCAAATTGTAGTTGCTCTCAGATCGCGGGTCAAATGTAAGCCTATATTAGCCGGAAGATCACTCTGAACTATATTAATCTACATCTTTAGACTACCCTGTGAGACGTTGTAAGGATATGTGGCAGGGGGTGTTCGTTCTTCAGTCATTCAATTCCTAATCCACTATTTCCACGTGCACATGGCGCCTCGTATCTCTAATGAATAGCCGCGTAGAAAGGGGTGGACCGGTAACCATTCATGCAATATGCATTACGAGTTCTGTTCAGATATTGCCCGAACTTTCTCATTAAAAAAAATACTCTACTAAACCATTATTGATCCCCTTCAAAGAATTCTTCTCCTCAATGTATACACTTATCCCAAAGGTGTTTCCACTTTTTGAAACGGTCCTGGAACGTTTCTTCCGGAATGCTCATAAGCTCCTCCGTTGATTATTTCTCAATCTCTGGAACAGTGGAAAATAGTTTTCCTTTGTGCGGGGTTTTCAAATTGGGCAATAGTAAAAAAAGTCCCATGGTACCAGACCTGGTAAGTAGGGTGGCTGGGGAAGAACAGAGGTATTTTTCTGGCTAAAACCTGACGAGTTTTGAGAGACGAATGAGCTGGCGCGTTGACGTGGTGAAAAACTAGTTGCCGCTCCTCTAAATTTCGGGTCGTTTTCCCCTGATTCTCTCTTTTGGGCCTTTCATAACCCCAGGTAGTACTCCGAGTTGACTGCCTGGCCATTAGGAAGGTATTCGTGATTCGCAACTTCCTTTGCATGGAAGAAAACAGTCAACATCACCTTGACATTCGTGCGAATTTCTCGAGCTTTTATGGGGCGGGGGGATGTTTCACCAATCCATTGTGAAGATTGCACTTTTGTTTTGATATCATATCCGTAAATCCATGACTCATCATCTGTTATGATCCTAGACAAGAAGATTTCCTCCTCTTCTGCTCGATCAAACAGCTCCTGATAGATTGGAACTCGATGTTGTTTCTGGTCTGCTGTCATCAGGCGAGGTTGGTGGCGACTGGGTGCATCCGCAATTTTTCAGTCAGAATGTCATAGCACGACCCAATCGATATACCACGCCGTTCTTCAAGTTTCCTAACAGTCGAACACCGATTTGCATG
Source organism: Hetaerina americana (assembly GCF_022747635.1). Taxonomy (NCBI): domain Eukaryota; kingdom Metazoa; phylum Arthropoda; class Insecta; order Odonata; family Calopterygidae; genus Hetaerina; species Hetaerina americana. The sequence continues at coordinate 25,313,079 of NW_027286292.1, forward strand.
AACGAGATTGTTCATTTTCTCGACGTGGGGGTCATCAGTCGACATTGATGGTCTTCCAGAACTGTCGTGGTCTTCCACTGATTGCCGCCCCTTTTTGGACCGGGTAAACCACTCATAACATGCAGCACATTTCATAGCATCCTCATCACAAGACTTGACAATCAACTCAAATGTTTTCGGGAAGGATTTGCCGAATTCCACGCAGAATTTTACAGAACAGCGCGGTTCCTTCAAAGAGCTCTTTTCCGCGGATCCGATTTTTCGCCACACTCCACGAACACTCCTTCACATAAACGGTCGTAACTAATCATCAAAACAAGATATCAACAAAGAAATTAAATTCCGTTATTTGGAATGTTTTTACAAATACAAAAACTTCAAGCAGATTAAAAAATAACCAACTGAAGGCGTGCTATTTCAAAGGTTCGGAAATCTTTTGAACGGACCATGTATGCACTTGAGGAGTATAATGCGGTTAATGATTTCTACTTTCTAACCTGAAGAAAAGCAGTACGGAAACGAATTTAAAATGGCCGGCTCGCGTGTGACATAGTCATTAACTACCAGTTAACATTCTACTCATGCAGCACGGTAAGTTCACAAACGCATTAAATGTACACCTCTATCTATCTATGTTCACGACACCCCGCCACATTGTCCGATGACGCGCGGAGGAGGGCATTAGGGCACCAGAAACGAAGCTAGTTTAGATAACAGTGATGGTAATAACAGTACTTCGTGAATAAAATTTTGCCAGGGAAGAAATTTATTGTATAATTATAACCCGATGATTACAGAATAGTTGTGATGAACATTCATTGTTTTCGTGAGTTCATTCTGCAGTGAAGCTGGAACTCTATGTGGAAACTTATTTCATCGTCGTGGGATGAGTTACGAGAATTTATAAATAAATAATATTTGCCGCCAGGGTTGCACCCAAAAGTGGTAGGACTGATTTTCTCTGGCGCGAACGGAGCGGTGGAGGGGGTCTGCCTGGCAGGGTAAGGTGGAGGGGGCTCTTAGCAACAGACCGACACCAACCTCAGTCGCCTGCGGGCTGTCGTTGAGTGAGGACACCGTTTTTAGTGAAGCAAGTTTTTGTCCGCGTCGAAAAACAAAATGAATCTGAATTTAGAGCAACGTTATTCCGTGAAGTTTTGTGCGAAACTCGGGAAGACGGCCACTGAGACCCTCGATATGATCAAGCAGGCTTATGGGGACACTTCCTTAAGCCGTTCCACAGTATTTGAGTGGTACAAGTTGTTTAAAGAGGGTAGGGAGCTCGTTGAAGACGACCATCGCTCCGGACGGCCGTCGACGGCAAGAACCGACGCAAATGTGGACAGAGTGAGGACAATGCTGAACACGGACCGACGCTTAACCAGTGAAGAAATTGCAGACCAGTTGGGTCTGTCTGCATCCAACGTCCAACGCATGATTTCACAGGATTCGGCACCATCTTGGCGCAAGGTGTGTGCCAAGATGGTGCCGAAAATTCTGCCATGGCGCGCTCGTCGTCAGACAGCTCTTGGCCAAATACGGCGTTGCCACGTTGCCGCACCCGCCCTATTCTCCCGATCTGGCATCACCGGACTTTTTCTTCTTCCCCCTGATGAAAAGACAGCTCAAGGGACGACGTTTTGACTCGATAAAGGCCATTCAATAGGCTTCGACGAGGGTCATCAACGGCATCCCCAAAGAAAATTTCCAGCGGGCGTACGGGGAATGGGAGCAACGTTATACTAAGTGTGTAGCAGCTCAAGGAGCATACTTTAAAGATTATTAAGTCTATGTAAGTATATCGTCAATAAAATTCTTGTAAAAAAATCAGTCCTACCACTTTTGGGTGACCCTGTATATATAAAAAACCGGAAAATTTAAATTTGTTTCGTTACTGAGCCGACCATTGCCTATGCTTATAAGAAGGAAAAATACTTTTGATACGTTGATAGATTAAATTATTCAAATATAGTAATTTAATTGAAGCAGTATGTTTTGCTTTGTTTGATTGTTCTTTCCTTTATATTTTCTTCTGAACACCAAAAATGTTTCTTTGCAATTGTCGTTTGTTTATTCAATGAAATGTTCCACGAAACCATTTTAAACAGAAATATGTAATATTTCCTGTTCCCTAAGTGTTTTTTTTATGTGAACAACTTGGTTTCAGTTCCCCTTTCTGCCGTCATGACTAAATGGTGAAAAAATATTAGGATAATTTTACCAATCAATGGCTACATTCATTAGTTGATATTCTACTGCATGCAGTATTATTCTTTTTGAACAATAAGTTGCAAAATTATGAGAGTGCTATTCGCGTAAAATGTACATAGTACTTTATCTATTGCATATACATTCTATGGTTTAGTAACCGTTATCATACTGCATCAGCCATATCATGTTGTGGTTTACGTCGAGTTAGCCAAAAATATCCTACCCTTTCTGGAAGAGCCTTGCCTTGAACTGATTTCTTACGATTGTTAATTACTATTTAAAGCATCTATTTAAACAAATTTCAGTGCTAAGTTAATTAACGAGTCTCTGTTCACCAAGTCAGTGTAAATTCTGAGGTAAATATAGGGTTTTAATTGCTTACACGCTGTGCACTCAACGTCATTAGAATCTTCCGCATCAGACTAACTCATTTAAGATTGTGAATTGACTTATCCTCTCTGTATATATCCAAAAGAGATACGTATGTTATGACGTAACAGAGCAGCCTTTGTTGCTCTTACTTCAAACAAAATGTCTCAGGACGAAAAAAACCAGACATCTCAGCAATTTTATGGTAAACCCCGCGGATAGAAATTTTAGACAAATATCCGAAAAAATCCGAGTATAGGAGGATGAATGGTGACCAAAGCGAATGTCTACACAGAATAATTTATCCATGCGGGTCAAACGTACATTCTTAGAACTCATCAAATTTTAAATATTTAATCGTCTTGCGTTCAGAGCGCAATAAGTGTATATCTTTGTTGGTTATTTTAAGAGATGTGCGATTTCTAGAGTTATTTTGGGAAGGGTGGGAATTCACTACTTCTTATTATAAGGAATTAAAAAGAAGTTATAAGGACGGCCAAAGTTGTGAATGCGAATAGTCTCTTAGTGTTGACACATTGATCCTAGCGCACGACTTGCCATGCGATGGACTTAACTTCAAGTTTCACTCGGCATTCAAGATAGGACCGATATTCCGATAATCCGTCTCCGCCACCGTCACCAACCGGTGCCGTCAGTGAGGGAAGCCACTTCAACAGCCTTCCCACACATTCCCCGCCAACCCGTACCCAAGCTTGAGTTTGCTCTAAGCGAGTATCGCCCGCGGTGCTTTTGAATCAATTCTTCCGCATACAATCAAATAATCTTGTACACCCTGGGGTTCACTGAATATGTATTTTGAGAGTAAGAATGAGCATATTGATAAAGGTTTGTAGAAGAGTATCTTATAAATTTATTCTTCATTGCATCCACCTTTTATTAAGTCGATCCTGGAGCTGATGGGTTTCCTAGCTGGGAATTAATGGAATGGAATTGATAAAAAAAGGGAAATTTGACCCGATTTCATTCGAGAAACGTTTACACTCCAAGAAATTTTAATTATTGGCCTACTTTGTAGCCATTCATTTTACCAAATCGAATTTCTTTGAAGAAATATCAACCACGGTTTGTGGTAACGTGAAACTAAAATGTATCGGGGCATTCGATTACCAGATATTATAACTTTGAAATGTAAATTTATATGATTTTTAAGATTTCTTTGAAAGTATCTCAGGCAAAATTTAGGAGTGAGGGATGAGTTTAAGAAACGTTATCTCTCTCGCATCCTAGGCGTAAAATTCTCTCTCCCTTTAGTTAACATGGTGGAAATATGATGTTAGCAAAAAATAACTAGAGAAAAACTCCATATCATATACAAAAAGTGCGAAGTGAACGTGCGAACTATAATAATTTCCGGAGTGGTGTGCCCGGAGGCTCCAGTTTGCTATTCAAATAAAATGACTGGGTGTGCGATTAGGCTGTGGGAAGAGACAGCAGTAAAGATATGGTGATAAGCCCTGGGGCGGAGTAATGGACCATTTCTTAAAACGGTTTCGCTCTCGCTATCCATTACATGATTTCCCTCTGGAGAACAGTTAGGACTCAGGAGACTTGGGGCTCCAATCTGAGGATACGTGTTCACTCCAGGAATTAGTTGGTTGTACTTGGCGTTACATGAGTGAAATATGAAGGACGATGATTGCTCTTTTCGTTGTTCATTGCGTTACACCCGATAATGTTACCTTGGGCCCGGTTCAGAGACTCGTGATCCTGCGCTTGCTTTGACATTCTCAGACACTCTACAAGCAATACTTTAAATAGTCACCCTTGTATCTCGTCCGTTAAAACTCATGTTAGTGTACAATTAGTTTGGCATGCGCTTTTCTATATTTTGCAGGAATAAATTTTGCATGGAGTTAGGTAACCGTTTTTCAGCAGATTCGGAAAATACGAGGGAATTAATTACTAGAATAAAACATACCAAAATAAAACATCCCGTAAACTAAATACATCCCAAATGGGGTTGAATTCCTTAAGTATGGATATCGCTTAAACGATAAAATGATTTCTGTGCCATTTATATTTGAATGAGCATCAATTTTTATCCCATATGAATCGCTTTCGTTAAAAAAACAAATTTTGGTTCTAAATAGGTATCAATCAAATCAAATCAAACTTCTTATATTTCAAGGAAATTTAGCTGTAAGCATTGAAGAAAGATCTTCTTTGAATAATAATGGCTAGAAACTACGTTCACCTTTTATTTTACTTAGGTTTCAGTCAACGTGGCCGGCTTCACAGGTTTCCGCATATGACGTTGAAGCTCACTCATTTTTTATACGAAATTGGACAAACTGATGTTAATAGAGGCAGAAATCCCGCTATATGAGATCTTTTAACCCATATGGTATCGTTAAATGAAAAAAAAAGTTGTTTTGACGATACAGAACTGCTATAAAATACCATCCAAAACGATAAATTACAATTAGTCAGTGTATAACTATTTTCAATTTTTCTTCTTTCGTCTTCGTTTTGAATTTAAAATGGTTTTCAGAAGCTGACATTGTAAAATTGAGCTCAAAGGCGAGAGTTATTCACACACATCTTGGAATATCTCAGTAAAATCAATTTCAGAAATTAGTTTCCTCGTTTATTACATGGTCTGGTATTAATTAAAAAAAAGATAATTGTAGCAGCGCGGCCATTAAATTACACGACGGGAAGAGCCACTTGGTGAAACTTTCTCAGCATTCGTTGCTGTCACATCATCCATCTTGTCATCCTTAAACAACACGTCGCCAGTCGACACTCTGGGTATGATCATTTTGGGAATGGAATGATACGATTGCCAAATGTGATTCCTTCACTTGACTGATAAAGGTATTGCTGTCGAGCGCACCCCCGGAAGCAGTTACAGGGTGTTTATTAATACGATCTCGCACTCTCGGGCCACACTGACGCCTTTCCCCTCGCTTGAGCAATCCATCACCGCCCTCCAAATGACCGAAAACCTTCGAGGTATCACCGATCCGATTCCTCTTCCCATCCTCGAACTTCCTCGCCCTCTTCTCTTCCATTTGTTTCTCCAACTCCCCCTTGTCATTTTCACTTGCGCTCTCACGAAAACAGCCGGTCAACCATTCTGGATACATACTTTCCTCATATCAAGGGGCGTAAACAATTGAAGGAAATTAGCCCTCTGCATACGAATGGCACAAAATTCTTCATTATGGAACAATAAAATATATTTTGGAAAGTAATAATGGCTCTTTGTTGGTAGAACTTATAAAAATGGTGTGCCCCTTTGAGATACGTCTTACTTGAGGAAGAGAAGACATTTCATGTAGTGAAACAGATTGTGAAATAGTCCAATCCTTTAATGAGTAATTAGAAGAACTTACTCCTGTGTGAATCGTGTCGAGTTCGTTGGAAAGGATACAATTGGTTTATTCTAATCTATTTTCTCTTGAAGTGGATTTTGATTAAGTATGTATCCACAAGTGAGATTATTTTGAATGAAAATATAGAAGTTAATTTAAAATGAATCGGTTGAAACGCCATGAAAAACCGTTAGAGTAAATACAGCTATATCCTTTATCATCATTGTAAAAGTCTTGGATATCAAACGTAATTCTTTGCGCAACTTGTGTATCAACACAACAAATAATCTTTCATAGGATGATCATATTAAAAACTTTTTAATAGCCCTAAAGTCACTGTTTTACCTTAAGTTCAAATATATTTGTCGTTGCACACTCGCATTTCTCGTTTGGACTATATATTTTTTAATCACAACTGTTCATTGCATTGTTTACAATGCTTTCACCCAATCTGAACCCTCAATTACGATGGCTTCCTTAATTGCCACGCTCAATTCATTTTTTATTTTCCTTTGACCCCTTTCTTTCATAGTTGAACGATCTTTATCAGACGCAATATACTTTCCACCTCATAGCACAAGTGTAATCCAAAGTATTTTATTTCCCTGAAGTGATCTCTAAAATTTTCAACCCTCTCCCTACCGAATTAAAATCTTTCTCTGCCTTGGGAAAATTAAAAAATAGGCTGCATGCTTTCCTACAATCCTCTTGACCTCATTTGTAAATATATTACGTTATTTGATATTTAATAATGTAGTGAACAATATTTCTCCGTACGCGTAGAAATTTTGCTCAGAAAATTGAAGAAATGTAAATCAATCAATAGTTAAGATAATAAGTTAATATGTTATTGCTTTATTGTTTATTGCTACGCGTATTATAATTTTTTCACTAGCATTTCTCATTTGTTAATTCCTAACGGTCATGTTTATACCAGAGAAAAATAGTACTCATTCATTAATTATCTCATTCAATCTTTATTGCGCCTTATCTTCTTTAGTGTTTCATACAATGGGAGAGATTTAATTTACATTGTAGCTGTCAAATATTCACGTAACTCCTTTAGTTCGACTCTGAATCGCCCAGTCATCTCTTGGTGTCTTACACGGAGTCTGGTGAGTCGGAATGAGTGCCGTAACATACGCCATCCCACGTCAGGTGCAACCGTGGCAATCACGTAGGAGGGAGCATTTCGATCGCACTCAGTTCAGATGAGGGGAGGGGGCTGCGGTTTGCTCGGCGACGAGAGAATGCCGTGTAGGGGGAGGTACTGCGCACCAGAATTCCTCGCGAGGGACCGAGAATCTGGTGGATGATAATGGATAGCTAAAATGCGTAAGCATCTTGCAGCCTGGTCTTCGTTCATTCGTACTCCTAATCTATTCGTGGCCGTTTCCGGAAATGTACATTTGCAAAAACTCTTTAGTCTCTCATGGATGGAGGTGGGGAAAGCATATACGAGACATTATTTACGTTGTTAATTAATCCATTTGGAGTGCAACAGGTCTAGGCTCGCGATGACTGACTCGAGAGAGTGCAGTCTCCCGACTCGGAAGTCGGGAGACTGCACGAGCCGAAATTCAACTGAGAGTTGTGCTTATTTATCGAGAGTGAAGCATTAAACTCTTGCCTGTTTTTTGATAATTCCGAACTGTTTGTTTATTTTAAAAGTTTTGTGGTCGCAAACAGCAAAGAGAGATTGACTTTGTTTTAGGTCACTGGAGGATAGTTAGATGACAACATATGATTGTAAATACCAAATATGAAACCTGACCCCGGAGATATATTTTTAAATTACTTAAAATTATTTTGCTTTAAAGAGTTGTGTGTACACGCCCAGCGGAGCTCGCGTTAAAAATTATTGAACGATGTTAAAAACACGTGAAAGTTGGACGCGTGTAAATTATTTGCCCGTTTGCCGCAAACATCCCGAAAGTAAATCCGGTATCAACTTGAACAGGTGGTAAACGCCATTCAGTCCGACCCAACTTACAGAAGTAGCCAACGCCCTTGGCCATGTCACGAACTCCAGGGAAGGCATCACAGAAAGTTCCTTCCGACAAGCGGCCTGCAATATTTCACGGAACTCGAACAATAAGAAACGTTATCCTCATCGGGGAAAATAAACTGACTTTCTCAAGCCATATATCATTAATGAAAGCCACTAGAGACTTCTCGATTACCTAACTTCAAAACTATGGGTTATAAACTCCACATTGCCACGTATTCATCTGGATTTTACTAAGGAAGGAAATCTGTGAACATTCCCGCAATTAGTTTGGTTAATAAGGCAAGTTAAAACAAAATAATGGAGAATTACTTCCACATATTTAAAATATATTAAAGTAAAATTCATAAATAATATTAATAGATGCTGAATCTTATAAACTATTTTATCCAAAGGTTCCACAGATTCACCATAATGTTAAAAATGTGTCTTTTTAGTACCGTGAGGTGACTTATCTTAAAAAAATAATGCCTAATCAACAAACGAAACTCTCTTTCATGCATTTTTAATCACACTACTTGCTCGATTCAAACGAAGGTTAAGCACAGAGTAATGGAACGATCTCGCTGAAACATGAGGTTTGTTCTTTCAAAAGATGCTACTAACTGAGGATAACTTTTTCGTCCACTAGAGGTGCCATCACTCTGGCTTTGCATGGGTTCCTTGAACTGCTATCGTATAATCGTGTGAGCCCTTCTGATTTCTACCACAATTTTCAGAGAATAGAGAGACTTTTGCGCTGCTTCCCAAACACTATAGGTGAATTCAAAGCGAGGTTTTAACTAGTGCGAAGGTAACATTAAATTTTCATTCGGATATTATATTTGTCTAAGTCAGATGTAGCAAAGAAGAAGTCAACTAGTGAGTTGGTCATTCTGGTAGTTTCTAATTAATAGCGCCTCAGTTAACTGTGAAATATGTAGCCTAGTATTGTTGTAAATTAAAACCTTGAATTCTATGCTTTTTATATGCTAATGAATTTCTCTAGATTGTATTTCATACCAAATATTATTAAAAATTTAAAGTTTATTTTTGGTTACTGTCCGTAAGAAGGATGGTATCTAATTCCGGAAAAGATGTAAGTAGGGGAATTAAACAAATTTTAAGAAGCGCAATGGTTTAAGCGTTGTATTCTAAATCTCTTCCAAGCCATGTGAAGTAGCTCGCTCATGATGAATTGTATTATATCAAGAACTGTTCGAAATACAGTGATAAATTTTCCCGATTAGTAAAAACTATAAAACTGGCGAAATTCCGCGCTCTTATCATTTAATCCAGGTTTAGGAACCGTGGAGGCTAGAACATTCAGCGCGACTTTTGTCTTATTATCAAGGTGACAATCCTTGCTTTTTGCCAGTTTTACCAGCCGAGGGGACGCTCAGGGGTACATAATTCATACCTCGAAATTCATTTTCATTTTGGAAAACAGAGATAAAGTAGTGAGATACATACGAATGTGTCGAGCGTATGGATTCATGGATTGTTTGCCCTTTGAAAAGTTCACGACAATCACGTCGTTAGAAGAGGGAAACACTGACAAATGAAGACATATCTTCACTTCACAGTCTTCTTCCTGTTTACATTTTCTCCTTCCATTTGCATAGTTGGTGCCCCGATAAATTTCCTTTCCCGTGCTCTAGTGGAGACCTGCGGGGCATTGTGTAGATGTAAATGGGGTGTCCGACGCCATCCATTGGCGCCTATGGTTAAGTATAGAATAATTCCGACGCTGCATATTTTTCCAGCGTTCCTCCATTTTCTTGAAATCTTCTTTATGCTGAATTACCCGCCTTCCTCTATTTTAATAATAAATTTGCTGTTGGCCGTCGCCCGCAAAAAGTTCCTAATAGATGTTCTCCTCCGGAAAAATCCCCATAATATAGAGAAGATATTTATCCTGCATTTTCCTAGCAATGGTAAACGTACGTGTATACTGTTTATTTCCAAAATTGGTTAACTCAGGGGTTTCATCTAACATTCATTCCAATAATCACACGGAATTCCATCGTCGTCTTTGGTATTCTAAAACACATATTGTTCATACAGTGTTCGCTGGATAACTTGGGTGGCAAGTGATAAATGTATTTACCAAGCAAGTCTGCTTGAATATGCCTCGCGAGAACACAAAATCAATCAAAATTCACGCCTTTGTTATTCCTTCATTCAGTTGGGAAACAATGCGGTAGAGGAAATCCAACTTCAGACACCAGAGCTATTTTTTAGGAGATATTTAATGAACTTCTCATTTGATGCCATATTTGGTTCCATCTATGGAAATCGCACCACGCTGTTCCAGAGATGAGCTGTGAGAATCAAGGATGGAAGAGCAATGAATGGCCTTCGGGACAAATATTTCCATCTAAAGTGGCCTGGAACTTATGGTCCTTCTCAGTTAATGAAAAAATAAGACAAAGGCCAATCCACCAAGTTCTCACGGAATGTCTCCGAAAGCTTCACTAAAGTCGATAAATCATTTCCGCCAAGCCTTTCCTGAAATTGAAATTTCACCTAATTGAATAGTACATTTGCTGAAAAACACTAACCTAAACAAATTTTCCGATGTTCTTTGAATGCCAGCTTGAATTTTGTAGAGAATAGCGTCGCAAAAATTGCGCCGTATCTAGAAATCACATTAGGAGAAACCTTTGAGATAAAAAGGTTCCAAGTGACTTGAAATTGGATAATGTAACTCCTACATATTTTTAAAAACGGAGAGAGAGGTCTATTAGAAAATTACTCTGAAATTTTGAAGCCTTTGGCATAGATAAAAATACCCATGGCTGGGCTAAAATCTTTTTGAATGGCTGCGTACAAAGAGTAGTAAAACGTGGACGGTGATAGCTCTACTGCGGGAGCAGTCATTTTCGGTGTTCCTCAGAGGCATGTTATCGAACGCCTGTTATTCCTACTTCACGTTAAGGCATTAACTCCGCGATTTGTGGTTTTTATTAAAGATACGCGAATTCGCCGACAAAACAGAGGTCCACAGACACATCTGTCTGGAGGATCAAGTTGCTTTAGCAGATGACCTTAATCCGTTTCAACGTTGCCCTGACCCTTGTAAATCTGAAGTTTACTTAAAATTTTGTGTAGTGATAGTTGTTTGGAATATGAGTGGTTACCTCTCGAACACCCTTACTTACGATCTCTCCTAGGTGAAACACACCTGAGGAATATGTGGAAAAGCAAGCGATAAGTTGGGATTTGTTAGATTGGGTATAGAAGAATATTGAGGTAATGTGATGAGAAGGTTAAAGAGTTACCTTAGATTTTGCAAGCAAGAACTTATTTAAACTATGCTGCTAATTCATGTATATGGAATCCTGTCCAACATACATAACATGGTAACACACATAAAGTAAAATATAGCTATTCTGCATATTTTTTCATTTTATTAGTTCAAAAAAAAAATTCCTACCAGTTGGACTGCCACCCTTTCTCCCTAGCGCGGTTGCTCACGGCAATTCTGATCCTTTGTCCTTTATTGGGAAAAAAGACGTCCTAAATCTATTAGATCTACATTCATTCTCCCTAGCTTTATTGAAATGATCTCTCCTACCGTAGGGCGAAAGGTAGTCCACACAGCGTCTGTTCCTCAGTGAGGCGGCTGCAATGGCGTCTGACCCCAGTGGGCCGGCCAGTAAGTGATGGTATCACGTTAAAAACACTATTGAGGAAGGCAACGGGAAACCACCTCAATTATCATTCCCAAGATTTAAATGATGGACAATACGGAGATTTTGAGTCCTGCCAACTACGGGGCTCGGCCCAATCGGCCGTGGGTCGTGCCCGACAGCGGGGGAGGCAAGGCTTCCGCGGTCGTTACCCCACGGAACCCTTGCAAGGGAAAACCGAGAGCAGCAAGACAGAAGACGCAGGAGAAGACCAAATTTGTTATAATAGGATCGTTGAGCCGAGACCAAAAAAACCACGTCGTTTTCAGTCAAAAAAGAAGGCAATGCTGACGGTTTTCATGGATTACAACGGTGTAGTGCATCATGAATTTTTGCCAGAAGGCCAGACAGTAAACAAAGAGTATTATTTGGGCGTTATGAGACGTTTGCGTGAAGCAATTCGCCGAAAGAGACCAGAAATGTGGGCAGAAAACTCGTGGATTTTGCACCATGATAACGCACCGTCGCACAGTGCTATCATTATTCGTAATTTTTTGACGAAAAATGCAACAAATACCATCCAACAGCCACCGAATTCACCTGATTTGGCTCCCTGTGACTTCTTTCTGTTCAATCGAGTTAAAAAACCATTACGGGGAACGCGTTTTAGCAGCCGAGAGGAAGTAATGGAAAAATCGCAGGAAGCACTGATGGACATACCGAAAACCGAATATAAAAAATGTTTCGAGGATTGGATCAAGCGCTGGCATAAGTGTGTTGCAGTCGATGGGGATTACTTTGAAGGGGACAATATAGATTTAGATGAATAAACTTGTATTTTTAATTTTCTGAATAAATTCCGGGAAATTTTTGATCAAGGTAGTATATATATATATATATTTACATATAACACACAGATACACAAAGAAAGGACATTCACGTATATATCTTACTCAGGTAGGGTTTCAATCGCCTCCCTCCACACATATTCCCCCCTCGAGAACGACATTTTCGTGTTACGTAAATGGATCTATTCAAATTTTTATGTTCGGGAATGACTCAAAATAAGTAATAAGGTCACGCGGAGCTTTCTATCGGAAAAATATGGGAGGAAAGTGTGTTTTAGCATTAATCGAAGCTTACCTAATGAAAAAGAGTAGATAAAAAATAAATTGGTATATGTCTTTTATTCGGGTACGTTATTACATCTTCCGTACTAAAGACTGTACTGTAGGCCTGGTTAGATTGGGTTTAACATTATTGATATATATTTATCTTGATGTTAATTTCTATTTCGTGCTTTGAGGTATTGCTTTACAATAAAAATGCTCAGCGGTACAAGGAAACAGTTAGAGTTAAAACGCCTCGTAATTGTAGCCATCTGATCTACATGGAAGGGAATCTTAATCACGAAGCCTTATCCGTCACTTTCATCGAGGGCTCCGCTGCTCACGATCCGCCGCTCGAAATCGTACCCATAGATGGTCCAATGGGAAATAATTCACAGCTTTCCATGACTCTCATGGATTAAGGCCGACTACTGTTGGTCTTGATTAATGTCACGTCATCCTTTAGATGGTCGTTAGAGGATCCTGGAAGGTGGTTCTTATTGCATTTCGGTGACCAGCTTAGACCCTCAGTGTTCCAGGAAGTCTCTCCGATGATCAATTTAATCATTCCCTTGGAAGGCATTCCCACTGAGTAAGATTTTGTGTACTTTCCCACTTAATATTTTAATTCTGAAATTATTGTCACAATTTGTTGTTAAAATAAATTAAAATTAAAATATTTTTGTGAAAATTTACAGTTGTATTCATTCAGTATTCATGAAATTACTCAAAGTTGAGCCTGATAGCAATGAACTCATCGAAAATCATTCTATTTTGGTCGTGTCAAAAATCGGTAGTCATGGTACGTATCTGGAAAATCCAGTTGCATGTACTGGATATACTGGATATATTTGTTCCCTGTATATTTGAAGTTCATCATCAATAATCTGTTCGCAACTCTAAAAAACCGCAATTTTCTGAGTTGCTGGCAAGTACCAGCTTTTCGGAATACTTTAAACAGATGTTGTTATACAAGTACATTATTAGACGACAATACTCAAAGTTTGTAAATTAAATGCGTGTTATTGTCTTATCTTTTCGTAGTGGACAACCATTTTTGTAATACTTAAAATGCATAAAATAATTTTTTATATAAATATATATAAGTATATGTATATGTGCATATAATTTAAACGAAGGAGCCAGATAGTGCTGCGCTAGCCAAAAAACAGATATTCTTCAAATATTAATTACCCCTATTTCTAGATATTTTCATGCCCCCCCCGCTCTCAAAACTTTCCATATTAATCCCACGCTTCTAAATCTTCCCCTACCAACTGCTCCACTCCCAAAACTTTCCCCGCGTTCATCTTGTATTCAGCGTCATTGTCCTTTCCTTCTCCTCAGTTCCTTCTTTCCCCAGAGGAAGGTGCATTTGCCACCGAAAATTTGGAATACGTGTGAATGTCCTTTTGTATGCATCTCTCTATGTTTTTATTGACTAGCGCTATCTCGCTCCTTCGTTTGAATTATTATTCACATCCGTGAGACTTTCTTACAAGATATATATATATATATATATATATATATATATATATATATATATATATATATATATATATATATATATATATATATATATATATATATATATATATAATGTATAACACTTAGCACTAGTGGACACAGACAAAAACACAGAAACACACAAAAAAAGAGACTCACTATTTTTGTGTGTTTCTGTGTTTTTGTCTGTGTCCACTAGTGCTAAGTGATATACATTATTATTCACGTCCGTGAGTCTTTCAAAAAGTGTTATATATATATATATATATATATATATATATATATATATATATATATATCTTCGAAATGGAACGCTCTTCGGTGACGCACAAATACATATATATCGTTGGATAAGTGTGCGCATGATTGTATTAGCATTGATAAAATGACGGTGCATATCATTATCACTGAAAATTTGGCGATGCGAAAGATGTGCGATAAACTCGCCCCGAAGGTCTTGACGGTCGACCAAAAGCAGAGTCGAGTGCCTACTAGGGAAGACCTTCGGCGACGACACTGCGATGATTTACCAATCCTCTTATAGTCCCAACTTGGCTCCAGCACAGTATATCCTATTCCCAAAAGTGTAATCCTCCCTCAAAGGATACCCTAGATGCCGTCAAAGAAGCACACACGCGTACCTATAACGACCTTCCGGAATTCGCATACCAAGGAGCTTTCGAGTCGTGGAAAAGCCGCTGGCAAATGTGTACTGACGCTTCAGGGATGAGGTATTGTAACAATATATGAATTAAATACATTTTTCCAAAACTTTTCCCGATACCTTTTATTTCTATTCCTTTTCCGTATATCGACTTCCAAGTGAAAAAAGATTAAATGAAGTGAATATGCCCCTAAGAAATAAGATTCTTATGAAAAAATGAAAGTATATAGAACCTGGTACTGAAGAAAAAATAACGGATGTAGTGATCGTCGATGTTGAGAATAATAATTATAAAACGTCTTTAATGGGGATCTAGGTGGAGGGAGATCGGGATCTAGGTGGTCCCTTTTTCCATCTGACCCCTAGCCTAGTGGCCTACCTGCTGGCCGAATAATGTGTTAAATGATAAGGCAGAAATAAACAATACTGGAGTGGTTAGTGAAAGGGAAAAAATTAAGCAGATATACTACCATATAATATAAGCATGTCGTGTAAGAATTAACAATCGGAAATCGAGCATCGACCAGTAGGGCGCTGTCCTCTGATTGAATTCGCAAATCGGATCAAACCTTTGTGCTCACATAACGTAATATTAAACTGCGGATGTAGTGCGCTCCATACAGTCAGAAGGTTGGCATCAAGTTCACCATTATGCGGTACAAAATGCTTCCGCATTGCATCCACCTTGTTCCTGCCTCGGAGGCTGTCAGAGTGGGGGAAGGAGTCGGACGCCGCATTTATCGAGGGCGCTGGCGGATTAATGATCACGCATTGTGGCGAAGAATGGGAAGGGTTCTGGTAGGATGGGAGGGATGCATGCCTAGGGACGCAACATGAGGCGGTTGATGGATTGATTGATTGATTATCGTCTTCATCAATTTAGGAGGTGTGTGAAGGCGGAGAGTATCCTTTCGCCCGAGAGGTGGCGCGTGAAGGAGTTATCGAGGTTTGGAACGGTGTGGGTGGCGTGCAGTCTGTTGAAATGTCTCAGAAGAGAGGGGTAAGGTGGGGATGGTAAGAGAGCGAGAGACGGATGGCGCGCCGAGAGAGGCAAGGCAAAATATCTTGGGTAGCAGCAGGTGATTGCGCGCAGCAAATCTGTGTCCCTTCTCGCCGCACCGCGGGCAGCTTGCCATTTTTCGGAGAGATATTGCCCTCAATCCTGTGAATTGGGCGGCAATTATCGGAAGCGGATGGATTTCCTTGGTGGATTTCGGGGAATATCCAGGGGGTTTTCTTTGCCGTTACGGGGAATCAAGATCGGAAGTGTCCATTCTCGAGGTATCCGCTCGATACTGGCTTCGCGTTTTCAATGAATGTATTCGACATTCAGTTGCGGAAAATTTAGTTGACTTTTCAACATTTACTTTCAGGAGCGGCCGTATGACTTAAGTATACCTCAGGTGGACTCATCCAAACATTTCCCAACGGGACTCTACCGCATAACTCTTCACTTTTACTTTAATAATATTCATGCTTCCTACACGCATGCATTGCAATAGTTCACTGTAATCTATCATGGTATAATGAGAATTTAACAAATTCCTCAAAATCATGTATTAAATGTAAATTTATCTATTACTTAAAAGTACATCCGTTGGAGCTAGGAACATGAACTTTCTGTCAAATTGAAATTCTCCATTACTGCATGCGGGCATTTATATCTATGCAAGATATATTTTTTCTAGTCCAAATAGCCTATTCTCTATATAGATTAATATTCTCTATTTTTCACTAATTTTTAAACCATGATCCCGGAATCCCAGTACCGAAAATTTCACCATCCACTTTCCTTGAGATTAGAATATTCCTTCAGGATTTCTCTCACTAATACCGTTCAGGCTGAGCGGTAGTGCAACATGTAGAGTGCGTAATAAACCTTCGATTGTTTTGGAAATCTAATTATAAACATGTCTGATAAGAGATGTTATTTTCCTCAATATTCTGGTCGGTGATCCTTTCAGTTTATTTTATACGAAGTTGGGAATGCAACTTTAATTGTAATTGAGCATAGGATTAGGTTGCAGTGATGGTTCAACAGAGCACTGGGGCAGCAAATTGCTTCTCAAACTGCAGTCAGTTACGGAAACCCAGTGGAATGTTCCACGGCAGTTCCATAGACACGTTACACAGCTGCTACACTCTACTTCATTGGGTGCGTACGTAAATAGGGTTAAAAGGATTTGTTTCCAGACAATAAATCTCAAGACACCCTATTTCACTGGTTCAATTTCATTTTGAAGATATTCTCGCCACCATGTACATGTATGAAGAAGGGATCGCAGTATACTGGATGTCAGCCCACAGAGTTTTATACTCAAAATTATATGCGTTAAATAAAATATCTATGGCAAACCGTAGGCATCACTCTCTTACGGTACAATTCCATTTGCATAGGATTCAATTACACAATCATCCATATCATTGGCGCTCCCTGAATATCCTCCCCACGGCCTATATTCTCGCTACAAAAAAGGATGAATAAAAACTAAGTAATTCTTACCGATGTATTTAGTAAATGTTACAGAATTTCCTTAAAATTCGATAAGGGAAATACAGACAAACCCATTTACTCACGCAGTAGAAATACAATATACCATTGTACTGCGGGAAAGAAAACAATAGGGTGCAGAAATCAGAGAAAACTAAAAGAAGAGAAACAATAGGACACATTTATATCTTAAATTATCCCTTTAAGTTCATAGAAAGGACCTCAAAACTTGCATTGGAAAAAATTTCACCCTTAAAAATACTTCCCAGAGCAGTTTAAATTACCTCGGTCAAGATAGTATCCAAGAAATTGGCCTATGAATTTAAACCATATCCGCCAAGTACTGGCGCTAGCAGAAATCTAAAATAACATTCTCTAAATGGAGATTAATTTGAATATAAGGATACTTAAATAAGATTTTAACTTTCAAATAAATATGCGAGTACGCATTTAAACTTCAATTTGCAATCAGCCATAAATGAACCTATTGGGTTGGATTAGCTATTCAATCATATTTGTTCGCAAAAGTTAACGCTAGGATTTCTAATTCTATGCTTACAATCGATATTTCTAATATCTTCAGTATCCACATTCATCCACTTAGTGTCCTTACCTCGATTTCACTTGGATTTGACATATTATTTGCCGTATTATCAAATTGTGTGTTTGTGATTTCATTTTATTTTCCCATCATATAATTTCTCTCCTCTTTTATTACTTTTCTGTTTTATTAATCATCCGTGTGTTTCCCAAAGATTCTCCATTTTCGTTCGCTTACCAGACAGGAGCCTGTACCTGGAGCCTGTACCTGTACCCGGAGCTTGTATTTCTGTACCTATAGGAACAGAAAGAATTTCTTCGAAACCTTTGGAAAAAATTTCAAAAATCAAACAAAAAGGGTGGCGGAGTGTAAACACGGCTCCAATGGAAAACCCACGACAGGTTGTTTACTTGAGAGAGTTTCGGCGCCGAATTCTTATTATCGTTACCAGTAGTGGCAATTCAAAGGTTTTGGAATGGTCATTGAAACGGTTGTTGCATTAAATTTTCTAACGGGCACTTTTGTATCCACTCATTGATCTTTTATATTACTAGAGAATTTGTAATCATTAAATTGCCATAAGCCAACACGAAAGTAAAATTTAAAGAGTACAGATAAAACATTTCCAAAGCCAAGCAGCACAGAGCAAGCACATGTTTCTCCGGAATCACGGAGCACTACTGTTCAGTTCAGTAACTTCTCGAAGCGAGACATATTTAGACCTTCGACAATTTTGGGAAAATAAATACTCCCTTCGTCCTTATGAAATTAGCTGTAATGAATATACAATAATTGCACATTTTCAGTGAGAAATTACACATGAGAAAAGTTTTCTGACGTATTTTTTTACGTGAAAAAGGTATATAGTTATTGAAATTCTATTCTATTCTATACAATTTATACTTAAATGTCATCCCTCATTACAAATATTTTACACAGAAAGACATTGGAGCAGCCATGAGAAGGTCATAAAATGTACTTCTCTGTAGGTTTTGACCTTCATCAAGTTTCATATCTTTGCTTCTTTTGTGGAAGGTTTTCCGACATGATGAGCCGGATTTTGAGGAAGAGCAACAGGTCCTCATAAAGTTGTGGTCACCCTAACCATTGATTGATTTAACGCTTTAAAGTAACCAGGCATGAACTGCTAATGGGAAATTTCAGGCTCACATTTATTGTCTTTGAAAAAGATGTTACGGTTTATGCTTTCATTGTTATCACACATTTCAAACTTCGTATTTTGAATTTTTTCTCATGAAACACATTAAACAGCCAGTTACTCATTTACGTTCTTAATAATCTCTCTTATCTATTGTCAGTTTATATATTCGTAATGTGCATTAATCATAAATGTGTCACCACTCGTTACAAAGAGTGAAAAATACAAAACCATGATCAACGGATAAAAATGGCCTGTTGGAAATCGTTGAATTTAACTGCCAACGATGTATTTTTAAGAGAAGTTAAATTGAAATAATTTTTTTTAGACGGACAAAATGTTTAATTGCTGTAAACACATTAGTTAATCGTTATATCTTCTTCTCCTTTGTCAATGTAACAGAAAAGCTTCAACTGAATCGGTATTAACTAAATCATCCCCATCACGTTCATAAAACTAAACAAGCCTTTTACTCAAGTCTTTTTATGAGGATAAAATGAAAGATTTTAAATTGACTTGAATACATAACGGATTCACCCATATTTTTTTCATTATAATTTAACTATCAGGAGCGACACAAAGAGCGTAAAATTTACTAATTGCGGTGAGGTCGTGTACATGTGTCCTTCTATCAAACCCATTAAACCCTCCCAGGGTCATCATTATGGAATCTCAGCATGAAAATGTATGACCACCATGCTTGCGTCCATGCCGCGAGCAAAAAGAAAATACCAAAAGTAATGAAAATGATACATTCATTATGGCTCCTAGGTTACGATTATTTAAGCGCCAACTACGTTCTCGTTATCACTTCAGGTTATTGGATTCAGTTTTACAGTAGTTTTTTTTATCAATCCCCACCAAATATTTTTCTGAAATTATTGAATGCAGTCATAGCAACCGAATTTGACCTTTTGTCTTATGCCAGCGAATCAGATCAGTAATTATTCATTTTAAATAATGATTCTCTGAGACTGAGTGAGAAGAAAATTCAGCCCGGGTAATGTTATATTTTTGTATAAGTGAAAAATGGCCAAGCATTTTTAAAGAGCAGATTGAATTTTATAGTATGCCAGGAAATGGTGTTTGACTTGATATCCGATCTGATAATTCAATTAATCGTCTCAAAAGTTATTTACAAGTGTTTAAAGGATTTCAAAATATATTACTTAAATTTGCCCCATTCGCTGTTTGCCTCTCGAAAATTGACCTAGGGTACACGGAAATAGAGCCTGCAAAAGGAAAGATATATCGATCGATCGGAAGAAGATCGATCTCTTACTATCTGCAGATGAGATCTTTTACGGTAACAAGTTATAGGAATTTTTCAAGCGACAAGGATCAGTAGTATCCACGTTTACTGCATTTGAGTTACATGTGCAGCCAATTAATTCAGTATTAATTCATGATATTCCACTTAACAAAGGTAGAAGTCGGACTGTTATATTCTACGACGACTAATATCTTCTCTCTACCGTGAGAACTTTCTCTTGTTAGTTCTGGATGACGTTTTTTTCATTTCTTAGTAACTTCTGCCCGCCTTCATGCAGCCGACTCTCTTCCTTCCTACATAGCGCTTCCCCAATATTTTCCCTTCTATCACGTCCTTCAACACACTACCATTCAATATTTCCTCCGTCCACTTTTTTTTACCTCTCTCGGGTTTGCCCTAGTACCTTCCCCTCTTTGCTTATATTATAAGCTTCATCGTTTGTCTTCCTCGCCTTCCGGTCTAATTTCTCCATTCTTTGAAGCACCCTCATCTCAAAAGCCTACAATCGACCCTCATTCTCTTGCCTCAGACCAAGTTTCAAATCCATAAAGTGCTGCGCTCCATATTAATGTCTTTGCTAATCTTTTATTCATATCTTTATTTTGAGTGCCTGTCCTCAAATCTATTCTTCTCATAAAGGCTACTTTTCCTAAAGCAGTTCCTTTCCAAATTCCCCCACTGCTAACACTATTTAATTCTAAATTACTCCTCATGTACACGGAATGCTGCACTTGTTCTAAGTTAATGCCTCACCACATTCATTCCCAGCTTAGCGTTCTAACATCCCGAGATGCTCTGATTACTGATTGAGTATACTATTTATATCTATATTTTTTGGCGTGCTGGGTGGTTTTTGTAAGTTTTAGCAATATGTTGATTTGAAGATGAAAGGTGGTGGTTCGCTCTCTTATTGAAAAATATTTTGGAAAAAAACTTTACGGTGGCGTCAACCAAAACAATCACTTGGCCATTCCTCCTGGCATGAAGCAGGCTATGTCAGGCGCCGGGTTTCTTTATACGGATCCTTACCTCCCGTATCCCATGCTAAAAATAACCACTTGTCCTTAAAGAGGAAAATGACCTCAGCCGCCGTGAATTTGTAAACGATGCGGAGCGTCCTTAAGGCATAGATCTGGTTGTGAACGGATTCTGTCAGTCTTCTTAGAGGTTCATACAAACCCAAAGCTTGTTTCTCAAAGGTTTAAATTAAAATATGCGTGATGGTGAGGGACGTGACGTGATAGCAGAGAAACTTCCATGGTTGCCGATTGGGGATTGTTTGCGTCGGATCCCTCTCAAAGCGAAGGGAGGGTGCGGGGGGGGGGGCGGGTTGGGGAGGAAGGAGCATTGTGTCGGCCTTTATTTTGTTCCCCGAGACGGAGAGAGCGGCGAAATCCTGGCATCCGCCACAATTCATCCTTGACTTTTTCATGTACCCATGTAATCCATACAGTCGACAAGTAAGCATGTTATCCAAATAAAGAGATTTTTGATTTTTAATGTGGTTTTCCCGTTCAATAAAAATTCTATTTGTCATTGTCGACTTGATTTCTTTAATTATTCATCGGTGACATATTCATATTATTCTGGTGAACAGCGATGACTTCATTGCCTTAGCAATCCTCTGAGCATAGTTTGTAGAGAAATAGGTTTATGCCCTATGGGTCCCGAGTTCAAATATCTGGCGAATCCTCGAACAGCCACACCCAAAATCCCTGCAGCGCCATTTTCTGGTCAAATCGTCCCTGACGTGAAGGTAAGGCCTTAAGATTTAGTTCATTTTAAGTTTTAATTGTACTCACCATGAGCAACATTCTGCCTGATTAATTAGATGGTACAATTATCTATGTTACGCGCAATCACAACTGCGACCGGATTGTATATTTCAGTGAATTCCACAACAGTTGTTTACTTATTATTTAAGATAAAGTAACATATGTATTTAAATATACCTAGGCTTCAAACTCAATGGGTTGTCGACTATGCATATCTACCTACCCATGGTCATTAGTGCTCGGGGGACTCACTAGATAAGAGGAAAATACTTAACATCGTGGGCAGATTGGAGCAAGAGTAACCCAAAGGAATCAACCACTATAGACGATTGGACGACAGAATGAGCAGCTGAACTCGCAACAATTTTGAGAAGGATTAATGAGAGCCGCTTAGCTTCCTGACTGAATACTTACAGCTAGAACTGTTCTCTCCACTTGACAACCTGAAACTCTTTTCCCACAACATGAATAATGGACAACACCCGATGCCGTCACTCGGAGTAGAGTAGGAAAACAGTCACTTTACGGAAGCCGGTAAGTAGGAGGGTCGCCCTCGCTGTAGGAATCAAACCGGGACACTTCGGTCGGGAAGGCCGCCATCGCCGCGACCCTAGTCACCCCACTTCCACAACCCAGAGTTCGAGGTTCCGCCGAGAGGAGGGGGGGCAGATCGGGAAGGGGGAACGCGGAGAGAGTGCGGCGGCTCTCGGTAGGTTCCTTCGCCGTCTCCTCCCCCGCTTTCCCTCACTCATTCCCCCGTGAGTCCATCGCCTCTCGGCGAAAGACACACTCAAGGGTAGGCCAACCCCCGCTTGCTTGCGCTCACAGTTTAAAGCCAATGACTCCACGGGGGAGTCGCCCTGCCGCCCACCGCCTTAACGAGGACCCCCTTGATGAAATTCCAAAGTTACAAAGCTTATTAATTAGAGAGTCGGATTTGGCTTTGCAGCACTGCCATCCGAGTTGGGATAATTTTTGGCCATACCTTTACGCAATGCAGTCTGCGAGTCGATCGATCCTCAAGGCGAGGGAGATGGCCGCTTTCCCTGCGGTCGTCGATAGTTTCAATAGTTATATCGATCTTGTATGATGAAACCACGAACAACTATTGAATAATACTAAACGCATAATATATTACTCTAATTTGGATGCTGTGTCTTCCCAATAAAATGAATGGTAATCGCGGTGGTAGTGCGATGTAATCAGGTAGATTATATATGTGTCCGAGAACTTAATTCATGGAGAATAAATTTTCGTTTAAAAAACAAATGTCAAGTGTTCTTCTCGACATTAAGAAACTGTACCGACTTGATCCTGAAGGCAGTGTAAAACATGATTTATGAAAGTATGTTACATTTTTTCGCCTTCTTAAGAAAATTAACTTAAATATTCGCAAATATACCGTATTTTTTCCGCGCGAACTGGCTGGAATTAGCTCAAAGCCATTGATTCAATGTAGGGTGCGAATAAATAGACCAAAAAAGAGATTTCGAAATTTTTATTTCGATATTTTTCATGAAAAACATTAATGCGCTTATTTTCAGCTTCGCTTTATTCACAAAACCGCAAGATATTAAAAGGCCTTAATCCTAAATCATCGTCGCCGGCTTAGCAACTTGTAAAATGAATAGTCAGAATAATTATTAATTAGCTAATGACCACGGCATTGTTACTATGATGTGGTCACTTTGCCATCAAATTGTAATTCCCCTTAAACAAGTGAAACATAGATATGCGTGGACTTGCTCAAGTGGCGGATGAAGGCTGCGGAATGAGATGAGGCACACGAAAATCCTTCGTTTCACCTCTTATTTCCGCAAGCTATAAATATTCTGGTGCGTTCCAAACAATTTGAAGAAAAGGAATAAAAGGGATCCACTAGCTTAAAAGCCGTAAATAATCACTAAAAGCGTCTTACAAATAAATACTGAAACTTCTGGCCGGAGCGGATATTCAATTGTTACACAAATATTTAATATGTTATGTCTTCTCTCAAGGTAGAATTTTTGTAAGATAAATACCTATTTCTCTGATTGCAGAAAATGCGCGAGAATGAAAAAAAGAAATAAAATCTACTTAACCCTTACGTTGACTTATGGTCTTACTCAGTAGCTATTTCCCCCTGTGCTCTTATTTTATGGGACGGTAAAGCAGTGAGTCTCAAGAGCTATTTCACGGCACAAAACTGAGAGAAGTATTCAAAAATATACATTTTCCTTTTTACCTTATATGAGCTCCGAAATACCGAAAATCTTTCACTCGAAACACATCGATTCTACGTGATTTTTATAGCATAGCATCGCTTGCATTCCAGAAAGTAAGTGTTCATTCCCTTTCAAAGATAAACAACTCCTATGAAATAAGATCCCCAAAAAATATTGTTGATTATTTACATAATTAATTCAAAACATTGATAATATGTGGAGATAAGTCGCAAATAATGGGCTTACATTTATCAAATAACTGCACCTGACTAAGCAATATTTGAACGCGATATAGTCCCTAGCAGTTCATTAGTTTAATTTTCTGTAAAAATGAGAGCTTTCAAGTCACAAGCAATATGAAAAAATATGATCATTAAATAAGCATCTATCCGGCATTACTAAAAATTAAAAATATTTTTGTATCAGAGTGTTTGTGTTTCGAAATGCCGGGAGGTGTTTGGATATAAACCTTCGAAATAGAATTGAAGAATGGAACGAAATTTTGAAGAATAAAATATGGCTTGCGATTAATTCAGAGAGTCTTAGCCTATTGGGGCCCACGATCAACTTATGTTGCATGGCCAACGAAAAATTTTTACTCCTCATCGGATGTAAATAAAAGTGTCTGTATAAGATACGTTTATGGGTCGTCCTTTCTCCTAATGGGTGTTATTGTAGACAGGGTCAAGGAATATAAATAATGAAATCCTGTGCCTGAGTAAGGGTCCTACTTCTCCGGTTGTACTCCGGACATTGGGCTGCTCTCTGTTTATCCTAATTTACACAAGATATAACATATGATAATACAATTTGACTTATCTAAAATAGAACGTGCGAATGCCAATTTACCAAATTATTATTAAGTTGCGTGGTCAATCTTAAAAATTTATTGAACGAAATATATTGATGGAACTATAAATTCTCGTGGGCACTTCAGTTTAATGATTTCTTGTTACTTAGCAAGTAGTTTTTTGTCCTGAGAAATACGAACTAAATTTATATTTTTAATTGTATATTTAATTAATTGTTTTTCATTTTCTAGGGGTTGACTGAATGGAGGCAATTCATTGAGAGAAATGAGCAAACAATTTAGTTAGTATGAAGTGCACTTAGAAATATTTCTCCTTCATTATGTAGGTTATGTTGATAATGTTATTATTTTCATTGATATAATCAAAAGAAGCAGTAAGCGTAATAGGAATATTGACTTTATCATATTTTTGGGGCTGTGATTCTGTAGTATTCCAGTTTTTTTGCTATACTTTTCGCTGTTCTTGAGCTATGGTACATTCTTGACAGACTAAAATGGAACAAGTTATGAATATATTGTCACTAGAGAAAATAATTTGCTGACATTATAACGTTTAAAGTTTAAGAAATTCTTTCGGAAAAACTCGGTGTTTTGAATTATCTTTATTCTTCCGCTAGACAGACAACACTGCACATAATCCAATGGGGGATGGCTCAGGTGTTCCCTTCCCGGAGAAGTTGATTTTCGTAATTCTAGCATAAATTTCCCTTCTTCCTCTTTCTTCCTCCTAACCCTTGTGTTGAAATTGCTTTCAGGCTGAATCCCCACCTCTGACGTTGTATTGCTTCATTTAATACTACTGGAGTGAACTTATATGGGATTAAAGTTAGATCTCATGCCGTAATCATCTTTTTTAAAACAATTTTTTAATGCAATTATGAAAGGATTTTTTTTTATTTACGGGTACGAACGATAATATTGTTGAGCCAAATTTCTAGGAAATATTTTCAGATCACAAAAAGGAATGTAAGTAAATGACAATTTCAATCTGTTAGAGGAGAGAGATGGCGAGATAGGAACTCACAACATTGTAATAAATGGTCAAAAAGAAGTCCCCGATGCCATCACGAATGAAGATTTTGAAAGCAACTGATGCGGAGATTATTGGGAATTCAATTCAATCTCTCACAACGTATTTTGGATGCTGGATGAGAACTTTATTCAATGGAAGAGTTGATATGAGAGTGATAGTAACTGTCATAGTAACCATCCACTTCTAAAGGTATAAAAAATTCCACCGAAAAAAAAACAAAAATTGAGTGATAACAGAACTGAAGTGACTTATTTTATTTAGATAAATTTGGATAAACCATGGTCTAACCATCATGGCCTGACCATGATTTATCTAAATAAGTATTTTAAATGCCCTAGTATTTTTCCTTTGTGGCTTCTTATCATGTAGTCTCTTCTTTGATTCCTTGATGGCTTAGGATAAAAATGCCAACCAAAGCTATAAAAGGGATAAAGGTTGTATTTGGACAATCTTTTCACTTTTGAAATGCTGTTCTATGAGCTGCTTGAAAAGGCATTAGAATGGACAGGCACGCTAAGAGAAAATCGAGTGAGGTGTGATATTTCCAATAAAAATGACAGCTAAGAGAACTGTTTCCTACTCCTCATTCTTTTGCCTTGCTTGTATTTAGAACAAAAATTGCAAAAGAACAAGTCCAGTTTAATGCAATTATCTTTCGTTGCAAAAATTCAAAATATATATATTAAAATGTTTTCTATTTCAAAGGAGTTCCAATAAGGCATGAAAAGTTTAAAAAGTCATTGGTGTTCAAAAAAATGAAATTTGGTATTAATAGGTTGAATTCACAGGAAATTCAATTATTTTATCATGATCATTTTCAACTTCCCGGCCAATCCCACAATTCCTGAGAGCCGAGATCCCATATGATCTTATTACCTTTCAGTCAGACAGCCTTTCCCTGGAAATTTGCATGCCATATGCTTTCTGGCGAATTTCATTGTTAGCTAATATGATTAGAGTGAAGTCGGCACGGCCTCGGTTCTATGAGATGGAATTTTCTTAGATAAGAATGGGATCAAATCGGATGGGTAATTCTAAATCAGCAAAAAATCAATATCCATGCTGCACCCAACTGGTTGTTCATATTAATGGCGGCAATAACCTAGATCTAAATTGTAGATCTGATCAAAGTATAGTCAATAGCGTGATTGGATATCGTGGAAAGGAGTGTTCGGACAGCTGCCTATTCGAAGAATTGTAAACTAAGTCAATGGCATTTGTCGTACGAATGAGCAAACGTGAACACTCAGGTTATAACTTAGCCATATATAAGGATTGTAATTTAAAAGATGAGCGTGGAAGCACATTTGAATTTCGGGAAAAAGAGGAAACTGAAATAAAACTTTTGAAGATGGATTATTTGGATGCCTTAAAAAACAAACGTCACGCTCTTTCTTTCTAAAATGAACTCAAATTTTGCATGCGTAAACATGATTGTAAAGGACGCACGTGTATGTGCGATGCCGAAGAGGCACTAATTTTTTTAAACGTGTTCCGATAAACATAGTATTCCATACAACCATCCATTCACCCGGCTATACATCAGGCCTCCAGTTGTTATTACCCACCCTTGCATTTTTATGCGAGTGCTTGCATTAGTATGATCCATTCTATCTCAAATCTGGGCACTCTAGTTTCATTCATAAGCTATTATTAGTGATAATTACTTCCCCAAATTTTTTTAGGCTCCGTAGCGGAAAAGGTGACATTTTCGCCGTGCGCTTTGAGATTTCGATAGTGATGGCAGAGTGATAGGAACTTCTGATGTCCACTATGTACATGAATCAGGACTATTCAACGAGACGAAAAGACCTGAGATGAATACACGCGCAAGGAGTGCTACTGCTTGTAAAATAGACGATACGAGGTAACTTTTTCCCTGGCTTACTGATGAGCATGACCCTCAGCATGTTCTTATGTCTCGGAGGATGCATTTTTTGACTCAACGTTCATCATCACACTAACTCGATGTTTGCATTTTGAGAGGTTTGCAACCTGGAGAGAGGTGTTGGTGAAGGGAGGGAGTAAGAATGGAGTAATGGTGATATATAGGATTATATGGATAAATAGATGCTCTCTAACCCAAATGAATTAAACTGTGTGGGGGTTAAAATCATCTATTCCACTTTTAAAAAACTTAGGTTTTGACAGCGCCACCAAGTGTAGCGAACGTTGAAACAATAGTCATAAAAATGCTGAGATAGCTGTTTATTTGAGTGTTTTTAAGACACCAACATCTTTGGGAGAACTTAATTTTGGTGAAATCCATTGTTGGCTTACGCTTCCTCACATCTCAATCGACCGGGAATTGAGAGATCAATTTATTTTCTAATCCGACGAATTGAGGGAATGTGTAAAATAAGAATTCATGCAGAGGCATTGTGTACTGATCTGTATTCAGCATTGTTGTTTTCTGGAAAAACGGGGTTTTTTTCAAGCATGATAAAACGACCAATTACGATATTTATCATTGACTCACGTAAACAGAAAGTACTGTAATGCCAGAATTATCATCAATGAAAAAAATATTTACTGGAACTGATTTACTTATTTTGATATGTTCACTGTTCATTGTTTCTTTAAATCCTATTTATTGCATTCAGCACTCAGCATTCAGCTTAAAAAAGTGTTTTCTCAAGCACTTAATTTCCTAAATGTAGCTGCAAAGGCCACTTAATGATATCACGAGAGAAGAAAATTTGATACGGTAACGATTTCATTAAATAATCGACAATTTAAGTGCTGTTGATTAATTTTTCTGTTTTAACAGTTATGGACATACAAGTATATCTTGCAGAACATTTTCTAGAGAGGGTTGGTGAAGGGAGGGAGTAAGAATGGAGTAATGGTGATATATAGGATTATATGGATAAATAGATGCTCTCTAACCCAAATGAATTAAACTGTGTGGGGGTTAAAATCATCTATTCCACTTTTTTAAAACTTATTAATATTAAATTATAATATTAAAATATTCTTTTTATTCTGATTTTAAAGGTGAGCAGCTTTGGAAATATCGTCTTAATTTAACATAATAGCGTTTAATTAAATTCATCCGTCGCGGTCAGTTATGGTCTTCTTGAGTCGATGAGGACATTTTACGTTTAATAATACCTAGATACGTTCCTACTTCCTCAGGGTCATTAATTTTGTACGCTTTTAAGTGAGAAATACTCTATTATTATTCCGAGTTTTATAAAAAAAACAAACCATCTGTCACAGCTTGTTGGAATGATTTGTTATGCCTCGGATACGAAACTAACTATTGATGGAATTCGGTTAAAAACAAGACTTTTAATTTTTATCTTATTCAATATGCTAATATATTACATAATGTTTACCCTATTATTAATTTTGACTGCTCTATTCTCATAGAAATGGATCTTATGATAGTAACTGATTAATTATCTGTTTATGCTTACTGCATTTAGGGTGTTTTGGGTTGACCAGAAAGAGTTAAAAAAGATGGCCTTTTGGAAGTCACTGACTTAGAGTGTAAAAATGAAAGAAAACTATTTGAGTGAAAACTATCGATTAGACTCAATGGCCTCTAAGAAAGCCCAACTCAAGAAGATGCGTACATTATAAATATCATTCCTAAAAGTGAATCAACAGATTTGGTGGGAGCAAGGGAGTATCTAACAACTAGTACCTGGAATCCCTCTCTGAACTTTGTCGAGAGATAAACCTCAGTTTGGCACACGAACTAAAGCATCATAACTTCCGAAAGCCCTTTAATCATAATTCCTCAAAATTGAACACACTACATATTTTTTCTCAAAATATAAACCTAACTTGATCATGTGAGTACGTGTACGTATTTCAAGCCTTTAAACATTATAGTACGTCTGAAATTACTTCTTTATCAAAAGCGTATTTATTTCAATTTCTGGATTAATTAGTATGTGTGCTTTGTTCATATTAAGGGAAGCCATGAGAATCCCTCGCTTTCCCATTTCCTACGAGTCAAGTTTGAGAGCCATACATTTGGATATATTCCCACGTGTTTACCCAAATTGTAATTTTAACATACTTATAGGTCCAATTCCAAGTTTCAATTGGCTTATTAGTCTTCCATGTTCTAAACAAAGCATCTTTGTGGCATTGGAGTGTAATGGATCGAATATTAAATGCACAGAAAAATTAAAAATTAGCACTTTAACTTCTTCGAGACCTATTTTATTAGGTGAGTTCTTTATAATGTTCATGACCACACAACACAATATATGGACCCGCGAGTAACTAATCAAATATTCTACTTCATTCTAAATTTTCTTTAATTGCCGACTAAGTAATTTATGGTGGTACTCTTTTTGAGATGACTTAGGTTAAGCCACCTTAACAACGCCAGAAATTTGGAAAACTGAGAACACTATGACTTCTCCCTATTTTAGTACCGTAAATAAAATCTCCACTGGGACAAAGTTTGACATCAAGTAATTGAAATTTTGTAGTGGGCATGATCACATATGTAGTACCTATTTCCATAGGATGCCAACGTAAGCTTTTATGCAATGTTACGAAGCTCTTAATAAGTTTCGAATTTCTATTGAATGGCTATCTTTTCTCAGGACTTGACTGTATTCCATTAAATTACATTAAAAAAATAACACCATTTTTCAGTAAACTCTGTTCGTTTGCTGAAAAATTAAGTCGTTACAAGTTAGCTAAAATTTATTTCACCGGTTACAAAAATGTTTCGAAAAATTTTGTTTTGCTTTATTTCCGGCGTTGGGGTGACAAACTATGAATTCTCTCTGATCACAAGGATCTTATTTTCACCCCTTCCCAACACCTTAGTTGAAGAAGTTAAGTAGTTACTTCTCCTAAATACGCTATTGTGCTTGTAAATTGGGTGATATAACCGCTCTTTACTCCACCGAAAACTGTTGAGTAGACTGCTTGCAAGAGCCTCACACGCCGAGAGTGGTCGACAGTAATGAATAATTAATAATTTTCCCCTGAGACCATGAGTCTAATAGCATATAAGTTTCAAATTTAAGGAGCTTTAATTTGAATATACACTTTCGAGTTTTATATTGATGGACTTTTAACTGCTGGTGATAACATTGGCTATTTTGCGGAAGTAAATTGGCCTCCGTAATGAGACGGGCGAATAGGGAAGTGGCTCGATATCTGCATCAGTCAGCTGAGTGTGAGCAGTTTGAAGTAAACGGTGGCGCAATTTTCATGTGATGCGGGATGATAAAGGCTTGTTTTAGCTAATTCCCACGTGAAAAGTGATGGTGATGTTTTGGAGGAAAGGAATTATCAATACCAGGTAACATTTTCTGAAAACCACGAACTTGTGCGCTAGAACATTATGGAAGCCCGCCCCCTGCCTTCCTTGGTTTTAATTACGCTCTGATTGCGCTGCAAATATGTGATATATTCCCTTTTCTGTTATAAGTAACATTATTATATCAAAAAATTACATTAATTAACTAAAGAAAAGACATCGGCTACCTTGGCTGAAGAGTATGAAGGTCATAGACGTGGGAATAATTTTACCAAATATAATGTTTGATATATTAAATTAGAATTGAAATTACAATATTCTTCATGTATTGTGACATTCTTTCTATTTTCCTGATGTCTTTGCCGCTAATCTATCTGCATGTTGTGACTATATGATCAAAAGAATACTTGTCATACGAGTATTTCAATGTTGGGAAATCCTCTGCTTTGCCTCTTTCATGAAGGAAGAGTATAAATAGTATATGCTATGGAAGGACTAACGCTAAAGAGAGCAATTGAAACAAAAGCCTTGTGTATTACTCTTGATTATAGCATAACTTAGGACAATTTGAGTAGTTTCAGGCGTATTTTGGTGGAATTTGAACATATCAAAGAACGGACAGTGATTGGGTATCGACGTTATACATTTCAACGTTATACGAGTACATCGAGACCGGGTCGTACAATAAATTTTATCTGATGGAAAATTACTACTGTAGGTTCTTTATTATGACTTTTGTAAATCATGTATTATACAACACAGTATCTGCACGTAGGGTTTTATGTCGCATGTCAAAATATTCAGCGTTTGAAAAGTGTTGAAAATCTTGTAATTTTTCATTTTTTAGAAGCAAGTTAAAATATACTTCAGACATTTGGACCCCATCCTCTAAAACTTCCTGATTGTTAGAATGCGAAAAAATATTTAAAGGTATATGTATTTCGTTTTTAATTGCTATAATATTCAAACAATTTTAGTCAAAACAGTGTTAAAAGGTCAATTACCAATATTAACTGTAAGTAAAAACCTCTTTCTATAATTAATGTAAAGGTAATTATTACAAAAATATCAGCATTGAAAAATTGTTTTTCAAATGTCGATAATTATTACTTGGATCTGGACTTTTCCGAAACAAGAGATATTTCGTAATGAAGCATGGAGAAAATTTACAATGCATACCAATATAGTATATACGTGCATAAGTGTACAAGAGTTGTCTGTATGTACTCATAAGACGACTAGCTGTATATTTCCATGCATAATGCTTAGCAATTCCGTTCACCCTGTGATTATATTTCTATGCTTAGTGAACGTTAAAATAATAATTAAAATATCGATTTGACATATTATGTCCATTGAAATCAATTCAAAAATAAACGTATTATTATTAATATACATATGTCGCTTTTTTCCTAACTGTCATAACATTAATATAATTTTCGTTTTGGTTTTTATTTATATACATGATAGTCAACTAGGTGTTTTAAATGTTTTTCATCGAGTGTGCGGGAATCAGTGGTTAATATCGTATGATTCGGAAATATGTGCTGAGAGGAAAATCAAAATTCACTTTAAAGAAACTAGACAGCAATGAAGCATTGATGACCGGATAAAAATGTATTCGCGCTTCCCAATTTAGCCGATTGTGTTATTTATAGAGATGAAATATTTTTAAAACTTTTTCATTAATGTACTTTTATATTAATTCAAATGACCACATGCGAAATCCCAGATTTCTAGTGTTAATAAAATGCATAAAATTAGAAAAGCGAACTATATGGAGATTTTTTTCTAATTTTATGATTCGATTAAATACTAACTCACACTTAATGCATTAAAAACTTTTTCTCTCATAAATGTCTTTGTTACCTTCAAATTATCGTCACAATAATCGAATTAGTTTCAAAATTCTGAGTGCTGTAAATTTGGCGTGACGTATTTGCAAAAAACTTATCAAGAATTCACCCTCAAACACTTCAGATAAGAATATTACACATCTCGGAAACAATTTTTCACTGCTACCAAAATATATTTAAGATCAATATAATAAAGCTAAAAGCTAGGACCTCAACATAACTTATCTCACATAATTTAGTGAGAACGAACAGCGTGAAGTTCACGTTTTTCCTATGGTAACCGAGCAATTCGGCTTCCTCACGATTCTATTAATATCTTCCAACACATTCATTTAGAATCCCTAGCACCTTATCGTACGTTCCACCTGCTAACCAACTTTTGACTCGCTCCGAACTCACGAACCCCTACCTGGGTATATATACCTTGGGTAGCCAAGATGGCTGACCAGAACATGTTTACACAAGCAGGATGGTCAGGGAAGGATGATCGGCTAAGTTGGCAGCCGATGGAACGTACCGCCAGGTCGCAGTTAGCGACGGTTTCTTTTTATTAAATAGTGCAATGTACATTTCAAATCGGGGTCAGCAAACAATATGCCCCTTCCGCGACGGCTAAAACAGCCTGAGTGTCGATTAAAATAGTAATAAGAGCGTGTTCGGGAATCAAATCTACAAGGCGTTTCAGTCCTAGTGCGGCAGTGGCTTCAGCCTGGAAAATCGGCATCTCAGAGGGAAACCGCTCGGCAAACTCGAGCTCCAGATCAGGGTTGACCATAGCCCGTTGCCGTGGCGTGGCGTCCGTATGTAAGGAGAAATATAATACGAACCCGCTAATAGTGCGGTATCGCTGAAATATGCTGAGGTCCCATACACGCGTCATCCACACGTCCAAGAGAGGAAACCCGCCACTTAAGGAATAAACTATGTGAATTACTCCTTTCTGAGTCTGCCTAAATATTCTTCTCCTTGACTTCTTGGTTGAATAGACAACGACTAAGCTTTCCTGAAACTTTGCCAGATGTAGGCTGCATTACAAGTAAACTTACCGTCATGCCAGTGCTATTAATACGAGTAGCCGCTACATATTGTTAATTTTTTACTTCCCAAAAGGTAAATAATGATTCGATTTACACAATGGTCTCATATAAATTTTAATAATAAAGTACCTGTAGTTAATTTTTTCACCCTGCATCCATTATGCCTATCTTCATGTTTCTAAATTACTACGTCTCTTATACCGTTTTGCAATACGACCGATACAAGCCGATAGTTGGATGTCCCTATTCCTGTTGAGAGTCAATGAGCCTATGAAAGTGATACGTCTTGCTCCTTATCGAAATATAAAAATGCCTATGGCTTCAAATAAAATAATTTTTAATATATAATTTTAAATTTTAGTGTAACACGATCATGCAATTAACCGACTTGATGAATCTATCTCTACTTCGTCTCAACAAAAATGCGAAACCCCTCAATAATTGCTATGTATTGGTTCCCTACGACTCTTCACTACATTTTTATCTCGTCTAAATCCGCACGTATAAGTTTCAAGATATCCCTGAGTTGAAAATCGAAGGCATGCCTTTCCCAGGGGGAGTGTGTTAACCTGGCGGTGGAGCGGTTGCATCATCTCTCTCCCTCACCGCGAGCGATCTACAATTTTTCCGATCTGTCAGAGGAGACTAATTAGACATCGCGAGAAGTCAATTATCAAGAGATGAGCGTGAAAGAGACGATGAGCCCCTAAGGCTTTTTTGGCTGAGAGTTTCAGTATTAATTCGCTTTCCCTTTCCAAATAAGTTTTCATAAGGATTTTTTTTCATCAGGAAAAATCTAGTGGGAATTAAAAATGATTCATAAAAATGGAATACAGTTACAATTTTCACATATTTCATCTAATGGTCATGTACTAACTGCTGCGATACCATATTGCAGGTTTCCTAGCAAATTAAATGTCTAGAACTCTGAATATTGAAATGATGCTTTTTTCGCCTTGATGTTCAGGAATCCTTACTTTTATCCTTTATAAAATGTACTTTAATTCAAATTTTTATTGTATTTACTTTTGTTTAAATATTTATTCATCATAATTTTCATCTTTATTTTTGGACATTATTTTGCATGCATTTATTTTGCTTTAATTTATTAATAAACCCTGATTGTGATTTAATCTTTCAATTTAATCTTGTCAACTGAATGGCATAGGAAGTGGTTAGTGACTTGAGGAATGGAATACTTTACGTCCGTTACCGTTCACATTCTCTTCACACTGCTTCTTTTCTGCGGCAGTTTGAAATGGCTGAAAGGCATCACATTTGATGCGAAATTGTTCAGGATAAAATATTTAATGTAATGCACGTCTAAACATTGAACTTCCACGGTTAAACTAAAATGCCATTTAGTCTCTTCTGAAAGCTTTTACCCCTTAAAATACCGAGTTTAGTTCAATAAAAATCATTCGCATCACGTGTCAAAATATCGATTGGGGTACAGCTTGAACCGGGGACTTCTTAATTCCTTTGAAAGCTTACTGTGAAAGCAATCACTGTTGTTATAGCTGCAAAGCTCTCTCCGAGAATATTCATTTCAGAGAAACTTGGGAGCAACATTGACCTGTGAAATTGTTTGACTTATTGGTAAGGTTATATATTCGGAAAATTGAGATTTACCGCTTCTGACTACTTTCATGTGTTACGTGACGGTAGTCAAACAAGTTTCTGCATAGCAATCCAGCCAAGAAAATTCATTTGAATAACTAACTTTTGTGAATTGAATCCACCTTCCAGCAATTAATACTTTTTGGGTCGTTTTTACAAGAATTTAGCGCTTTCAAAAAGAGTAACTGAAAGAGCCATTTTTTGTTTGGAGTGAATGAATGAGCATCAATGAAAACCAAAATGGATTGCATAATTTGACTTGTCCAAAAAACTCTTTCAGAGATAATATGTATATATTTTACATAGAACCAGAATGCTGTCTAAATATTTATTATTTCAACTCTTTTATGAATGGATTCAATCATTTCCTCATCCCAATCCGTGGTACTCAAATACCCCGTGATACCATCTTATGGGGATAAAAATCAGTGAAATTCATTTAAATTTGATAGAAGAATGGCAATGGGCCTTAAGAAATACAGTTATCATATGCTATATTTGAAAACCACGTTGAATGCATGCACGCATTTATTTATTTGACTCAAATATTTACGAGTTTCTTATCATAGTACTTTCCATGATCATTTCAACACAGGATCAGTGGTAAAGACTGATATCAATGATGAATTAAGTGAAAACGGGTACTAACTTGTTCACTAACGGGTATTAACTAATTCACTCGTCAATTACCAGTGAGTTTCATTTTTCCAACATATTTCACGCATGTTAGTACAACAGCAGGCCTCTTGTGGGAGAAAGGAGCTTAAAACGTCAGAAACGGCGATTTTATGAGAGACTAATTTAGTGCCCAATGTCACTTCGTAAGCTATGACAGAGCATGTGGCAATCAGTTAGGAGTTGAAGGGGATGATGAGGGGATGGTATGTGTGGTTTTTGAAAGATTTCAGATTCATAACCTCGTACCGTACCCTTTTCGCACATCCCTTTCCTTAATATTTGAAATATGTATGTATGTATATATATATATATATATATATATATATATATATATATATAATATATATATAACACTTTTTGAAAGTCTCACGGACGTGAATAAAAATGTATAACACTTAGCACTAGTGGACACTGACAAAAACACACAAAAAATAGTGAGTCTCTTTTTTGTGTGTTTCTGTGTGTTTTTGTCTGTGTCCACTAGTGCTAAGTGTTATACATTTTATATATATATATATATATATATATATATATATATATATATATATATACACTCCTACGTAGCTCATGTGAAAATTGTGCCTGATGATGACGCCGAAGCGTTGAAACTAGTCTTGTATTAATTAAATTCAGGGTTATTATTGACATTCGGTGGTAAAGGAATACATAGAGTTCCTTATCTCAGGAACATGAACTTCCGAATAGTTGAGTCTGAAAGCATCAAGTACAATTGTAACTGTTTATACCCCGGATATTATGTCTATTGCAATTGCATGAGGAAATTAAAGTACGTATTAGCGATTCATATGACAAAGTATATGGATACGTGAAAAGATATATATATATATATATATATATATATATATATATATATAATAAATATGTTACCAATGGGTTTACAAGAGCTGAATGGCGGGAATTACTCATGATTAAACAGTGTCCCAGCATCCTTGTTTTATAACTACCCCTCCCCTCTTTTAGTTTTAATTTTTTTGCGACGGTGGTAATTGATAAGCCTTTTAATGAGAAAACAAGCGATGTGGCGCCCCTTACGGAGTCCGATATCATCTTGTTGTCAACGCTCGTTAAGGACGTGAATTTCGAGGCACACCAATGGTTCACCCAAGGAAATACGTTATTCCCTAAACGTTTTTCATACAACTGGCAATGCACTCCAGTGTTTTTGGTGACCCGCTCGCGACAAAATCTCCTCGTGCAAACATGAGTGAATGGATCAAAATTAGCATTGTGCTTACTATGGAGAATATAAGTGCCATTGTGAGCTATATGAACGTGAAATATGCTGCGTAACCGTTTTGAAAGATTCTCGGTGCCTTTTCCCTTCTCAATTAGGAAAATTCATCACCCCACACACTGCCACTTCCATTTCCTCAGTCTGCCGCCCCTCTAAAAGACTGCAACCCAAAATAGCACCAAAATTAAAATACTCTACCTTTCTCCAGCAAGAATTTCTACTTTCCCTCATTCCGCGATAAAATGCTGGGTAGCAGTTTACATTTCGTGTATTATCCCCATAGGTTCCTATATTTAGACACCTTTTGCAGAAACAGACTCTTACTGCATTTAATCTCCTTCGTGTAATTTAGGAATGACCACTTAATCCGCTCGCTCCAGTCACTCCCTCTCTCACTCACCTTTGCCGCCGGCCCGCAACTCCATGGAAATGCTCAGCTCTGAAATTCAACTGCACCGGGTAAGTGTCGCAGATGGTGAAAGCAATCAACCACCGGAGGCGCTGGAAAAGAGTTAAAACTGCAAGTAAATGACGCCATATTTGGCGCTGTCACATATTTATTTTTACCTCCCACTTTAGAAGGAATTTTAATCAATAAATGCATTCATGGAATTCATAAAAAATTGTTTTCTTTTGCATTTTGCAATTTTATTGAGGACGCAGATACTTTAAAAGAGATACCTATAATTATACGAGTATATACATTGCTAATTGTTTTCTACAATTGTATAATGATACCAAAACGAACATCACCTAGAAAATAATTTAATTTTCCACCATCGCTCTCATGCCATACGAATTGTTAAGATACTAGATGTACCGGTGGCTTACAGTAACGGATTCACTATCAGAAACAATAATTCACACAAATTTTTGTCACTGAAATTAGAGGGGTTTGCTATCATTTCCCTTTGGTCGTACACTGAGGTGCTATTAAGGCAATTTTCAGTAGGAAAGCAGGGGACAGTGGTATGCCGCTCTACTTGTTTCAAGGAAGATATTCTTTCGTCAGGTGTCAATAATGCTGCGTCTGCATCATTTTTGCGGCGACAAAACTCTTCGTCGATCAACTTCAGACGATCTCACGACCGGTGAGAGAAAACCCAGAGCGTTTCAAAAGTTACAAAATGGGCGCGTGAGAACTACGGGCACAATTGTTGAGCTGGTCGACCTTCAAGGCGTCAAGCAGTCCGCCCTCCAAAACGCTTCGCGTGACCTCTGACCTCATGTCGAGGGCCTGCCACCGCGTCTTCTTCCATGTCCCCCTCACCTCCCCCCTCACAGACGCCACCGCCGCAGCTGCCACCGCCCCTATCACAAAGGGGCCTGCCAACAAATTCAGTCCCCGATCTGCTCCCCCCCTTTCTCTCGCCCTCCGATTCAAAGGCGGACTCAATCCTATGCCCCAAATCCCTACTCTGATTCGCCCTTTTGAGCTTCAAAAACCGCCTCATTCGAGAACGTTTGTTCCTCACCACCACCCCTACCTCCCACCCTCCTCGCACCAAAACCACCCACTCTCTCATCTGCCCCCGACCCGTTGCCGAATTATATCCGATAGCCCCATCCCGCTACTTCCTCCCTAGGTCAATGTCTTTCCGAGGTCCTCCCTCCCTCACCTTCCCCCTGCAACCTATTTTCCACTCCCCGTCGCCCGCGAAAGGCTTTTAAGAGGCTTACTACAAAACCGCCCACGGGAAGAACTCCCTACTCCCTTTGTTGTCGTCGCTTTTGAAGCGCTCGATATCCTTGGTCTTTGGGATTGGGGTATTGTTCCACCAGAATCGAGGCATTCTCTACATTCGCCCGGTCGGTCTCGTCGATTTGGTTAAGCAAAAAAAATTGAAATATCGTGGCCACAATCGAAGATCAGTGGAAACAATCATCGGTCTCATAGCTAATATTATTCTACGCCTTTTATTTTAGAGAACAACTGAGAAGCATTTTCAATAATACACTCCTGCCTTCCTTGAAAAATATAAACCTATGCTGGGGTATTGAAAAATTTCCTTCAATACTTTCTGCAACAATGCCCGGAGTATAATGAGTTATAGAAATTATTTTTTTATTCAGATATGGCCGATAACAAATTTTACACACATATATATATATATATATATAAAGCTCCAGAACGTCATATCCCGGCCTAAGAATCGGTGTACTTGGTTGGATAAATCCCCCGCAGAATTCAGTGTGATTTACGTTTCCTCGATAGCTCGGACGTGCCTTCTATTACCGAGTGTCTGTTTTCGCCGGCGACCAAGGTCTCGGCCGCCGGGATTTGAAGAGCGGCACTGCCGGACTCCCTTGAAGATCAAGGTTTCGTTTTTTTCGTGCGGCGGTTGACCGCCTAGCTTTTCTTGAAGCGTGAGGTTTGACTCTAGTCGTTCTGCCACCAGAAAGGCCTTGCTTTCGTTTTGTTTACTGGCTTTAGAGGGGCCTAATCTCTTGGTGTAGATCTTCGACTCCTTTTGTTTTGCTACCGCCGGTTGCTTGGGACGGAGAAAGAGTGTATACGAGTGGTTTTCCTCTTTGGAGTATTCGTTCTTTTGATGCGTTTCCTTCCCACAAGCGTGCTGAATTTGATTTTTTTAAAATGGTTGTGCTCCGCGTAAACACGCTCTCCTTGCAAGTTGACGAAAAGGCGAATCCCCCTACCTCCTTGGAGGTCCATCTCTTCACTCGAGAGTCGTTGGGCCTCACACCTGTTGAGGTAGTGGCGATCCAATTTGGATACAATCGCCATTTGGTATACTTGAAGTTGGCAACCGAAGCTGCAATGATGAGGATTTTAGACAATACTCCGCGGAAACTACCGTTTCCGTCCTCAAGTGACCAGAGGACGACAATTACTATTGACGAGGCTTCCAGCAGCCGTTGCAATGTCAGGGTTCTTTGTCTCCCCGTGGAGACCCCATTGAAGGACATAACAGACGAGCTCAAACATTTTGGAAAAATCCATCGTTCGTGGGTGATCAGGTGGGAGGGAAAAAGGATGGCGGGTGTTCTGACGGGCACTAGGGTGGTGCGGATGACGGTCAAGAGAAATATCCCCTCGTACCTCCACATCGGCGGCAACCGGGCCATCATCGTCTACGAGGGTCAGCGCCGCACTTGCGCCCGCTGCAACCAAGAAGGTCACGAGCGCAAGGCCTGCCCCCAGAACCGGGGAGGGAAGCGCAATGCGGAGGCAAAGGCGATGGCCTCAATCCCAAAAAACGCCGCGGGGAAGGACGAGCCCGAGGTGCCTGTGGAGGAAAGAGCGCGGTCGCGGCTACTCATCGAGGGTGTGGGCCCGGCTCCTCTCTTCAGTCCCCGGGATTTCCCTCCACTTGGAGGGAAATATCAGCGTGAGCGAAAATCGTTAACGAAAGAAAGGGATCCGAAAAATAAAAAGACAGATGATCCTGAGCTCCTAGCCTCGAATATCGATCTACAAGTAGCTGAAGTCCCTAACAATTCGCCTATTCTCACACAACCTCCTGACCCCGTCTCCGTGACCAAGTCGAAAGAAGAGGGATCATCTTTGGTCTCTCCTTCCCCCACCCACGTCATCGACGCCCCCTCCTCGCAATCCTTGCATCATGGGGTTAAAACGTCCCGAGAACCCCTGGTGACAGGTGAGGAGGATGCATCTAATTGCGATTGTTTACCATCCCCAACGACTCGCCCCTCGACCCCTTTATCATTGGCAATTAAGGAAGTGTCACA
This sequence comes from Hetaerina americana, assembly GCF_022747635.1. Classification (NCBI taxonomy): domain Eukaryota; kingdom Metazoa; phylum Arthropoda; class Insecta; order Odonata; family Calopterygidae; genus Hetaerina; species Hetaerina americana. Next base: position 25,354,581 of record NW_027286292.1, read on the forward strand.
GACCCCGGAAGTCGACGCATGTACAAGTGTCCCGGCGTCAAAAAAACCGGGTACTCCTTCGTCGGTCTCCGTTGAGGACAGCCAAGATGACGGCGACCATTCCGGCGATCCTCTAGAGGCGGACCACATCGAACTATGTCCTCTGATTTTTTCTGGCCGCACCCTTTCGGCAGATGACCCCGATGCCGCCACTCCGACCCTCTCCGGAGCCACCTCCTGCCCCCCCATTGGTACCCTCTCGGAGAAGGCCCACCGTGGATCGCTGCCAAATGACCCGCTGTTTGTGGAGAACACGGCTGGCTCTTCCTCTTCGGACGAGGTCAGGGCGGAGGGACGCAGCTCCATGCCGCGCCCTTGCTCGTCTACCCGTCGGACGAAGCGTCCCGGTAAGCGGCGAAGCACTCGTCGCCCGGAGTCGAACCACGACCGAGGCGACGTAAGGCACGACCAGAACTCTGGTAAGTGATGTCCGGCACCCATAGTTTGTCCCTTCCTTCCACCGATGAAAATAATTTCTCCAAACATTGCTGGCGTCTACAGCGACTTAAAAATTGCAGGCCTCCAACTTTTTTTCCGTGATCTCAGGGTCGATGTAAATCTCCTTCAGGAGGTGAAGAAGGACATATACTGGGATACCAACGCCTTTCAGGCTATCGGCAACTTTGCTGACTGTCATTCCTGTACCATTACTATTGTCAGTAATGGCATCCCATTCTCTCTCGTTCGCCGCCACGCCGCGGGTCGAATAATGTCTGTTATCGTGAATGGCATCCACGTGACTAACTTTTACACTCCCTCCGATGAGCGCGCGAGGGCGGAGCACGATTCTTACTACAATGAAATTCTCCCCTTCTCGGGAAAGGCCATCTTGGGTGGGGATTTCAACTACCGCGGGGAGGATAGCGCGTCGAACAGGGAAATGGTATCATGCCATCCAAGCCGGGCTGTCTCACTGATGCTTGACTCCATTGGAGCGATTGACGCAGTGCGTTCCTTCTGCGCCGGTCTCGCCCCTTCTCGCGATTAGGGCACAACTCTTGGACGCGGATTGACTACCTCTTTGTCTCGGCGTCACTAAAGAATGATGTTCAGACAGTGGACACTCTTCCGGTGTCTTTCTCAGATCACTGTGCGCTAATCATGAGCGTAACGCGCTCGGCCGGACTCAACCCCGGCCGCGCGAGCCCACCGCCGCGCCAGCGAATGGACCTTCGCGTACTGAAGGACGCGGCTCGTCGCGACTCCATCCGCGCCCGGGTGTGCGAACTGATCGCGGCACTCCACCCCAGTGCAGACCTCACCATATGGTGGGATGACGTGTTCAAACCCCCCATTGTCACCCAAATCAGAAAGGAAACTTTCGAGTGGCACAGAGAAAAAAACGTCACCGTGTTTTTCTACCGCCTGGCGCTGGAGGAGCTCCTGTGGAAGAATGTTGCGCCGAAGCATCTCCGCGCCCAGGTGTCGTCCCTTAAAAAATTATACTCAGCCACGACCTCCAAAAATACGCTCCTAGTAAAGTGACAAAAAGAAAGGGACGCGGAAATATGGGGCCGCCTAACGTTATCCAAGCTTCGGCGCTGGATAAAATACCACTCCTGGTCCACCACAGACAGAATCCCTTTCTGTCAGTTTGCCGCAGGCGAAAGTGACTTCCTAAGGGAAGCAGTCCGACACTTTGAAAATATTTATAACAGGTATCCTCCGTGGTAGGAGGGAAACGGACCCCTTCTCCCTATGCTGTCCTCAGTTCAGCGAGACGATTAAGTCGAGACAAAAGTTCAGACGAACTTGACTCCGTCTCCTATAGGCTCTCAAAGGGCAAAGTGCCTGAATTGGACGGCCTTCCCTTCGAGTTTTATGTAGCGCCCCGGGATTTTTTTAAATCCTATTTGAACACACCTTTTTAATCGAATTTAATGTAGTGGCTCTCTAACTGCAAGTCTGCGCGCCGCCGCTGATAACCCTTATGCCAAAGATTACACACCCTAAGTCGTTCAATGACTTCCGGCCCTTTTAAATACCGAATTTAAAATATTGCCTAACGTTCTGCTCTACGGACTGACGACTATTGCCGGCATCGTTCTCTCTCCATTTCAGTGCGCGGTGTCAAAAATGCGGAACATTTTCGACGCCGCACTTCTAATTCGCGACATTTTTTTGGCCTCACCCTCGCACGGCGATTGCTTTCTACATCTACATCTACTTAGTACCCCGCAAGCTGCCGCAAGGGCGTATGGCTGGGGGTGTTAGGGCACCACCCGTAATTAATCAAAAATAGCCGCATGCAAAGATTTATACAATCCACAGACAAAACATGGTATACATTCATACAAAAACCCTTACAACCCACACACATGCAAACACACAAACTACCAACTAACATACACATGCACATACAAATATACCTAATGTATTTACCATGTTTAATTTTGTTCCGGCTAGTAAATTAAATGTTTTTAATATTCACTAAGGTGACTTCGGTTTCTTACTATTATGATTCAGGATTGTTCGGGGAAAGAATGATTATTTGTATCTATCTGTACTGGAATCTATATCCCTTATTTTATCTTTGTGGTCTGATCTACCTAAGTAGTGTGGGGCCATTATAATTCCTTTAGTGTAATCGTTAAACTCATATGTTCTGAACCTTTCTAAAAGTCTAAGTCTCGCTTGTTCTCTTCGTATCTCAAGTAGCTCCCAGCCTAAATCCCCCAAGACACCTGTCACACCTGTGTTTTTGCTATAACAATTTTTAACGAATCTGACGGATTTTCTCTGGACTTTATTTAATTCTCTTTGCCAAATTTTCTTCCAAGGATTCCAAATACTTGCGACATATTCCAAATGAGGTCCAACTAGAGCAAAATAACACCTCAACTTTCTCATTACATTTCCCTACCACCCATTTAATGAAGCCGGGTTTCTTTAAAGCGAATCCACATATTGTCCTGATAAGAGCTCCTCATGAAAGGCGTGGTGTTATAACTACCCCCAAACATTTGACTTGATTGGCCGTATTGCTGAACTAGTAGTACTGAACCTCCTATTTCGTAGTTTATGTCCTATTCGCCACTTCCTTTTTTAGAAAATTTCAAAACTGCGCATTTGTCTATATTAAGCATTAATCCCCATTCCTTGCACAAATCCAAGATTGCGTCTAAGTCTCTAGAGAGTAGCTCGCGATCCAGAGAGCTTCTTTTTTCCCTGTATAACACCGTACCGTCAGCAAATAACCTGAGATTGCTACTAACGTGTGTTTTTAAGTCATTTATGTATGTTGAGAATAGAAGCGACCCTATCACACTTCCCTGGGGGAGCCCGGAGTTACATCTATATCTGTTGGGCATAGCCCATTGATGACTACTATTTATTTGTAAGTCTCTAATCCAATTTATTATTTTCTAATTAATAGCAAAGCATTTAAGTGTGTGTAATAATTTACTGTGTGGAACTTTAACAAAGGCTTTTTTGAACGCTAGGAATACACCAACTTGTGTGTTGCTTTCTCCCGATCTAAGTGTATCGTGATTAAAAAGATATAGTTGTGTTTCACAAGATCTTCTCTTCCTAAATCCGTGCTGGTTGTGGCTTAGTATTTCCCTAATATCAAGAAATATCATCGTGTTACTGACAATAATATGTTCCAATATTTTACAAGAGGTCGATGTTAAAGAAATGGGTCGGTAATTGGTTGGTTTATCCCTATTGCCGCCTTTATAGATGGGTGTTATATGGGCTAGCTTCCAGTCGCTAGGTACTGAGCCTTCTTCTGCCGATTTTAGAAAAACAATTTGTAAAAACGGGGCAATGTCTTCAGCTAATTCCTTTAATATTCTAGCAGGTATTTCTTTCGGACCAGGAGCTTTGTTTGCTTTGATACTGCGGAGCAGATGTTCTATTCCCTTGTTGGTCAGTGTTTTATCACTCATGTGTTCCCCGGGTGGGTGTAATGATCGTTTGGGACGCTTTTGTCTTTATTGTAGACGCTCTGGAAAAACGTGTTTAAAATATTTTCCTTTATCACGCTGTCTGTAATAATTTATCCGTTTTCCGTCTTAAAAGAATGCTCAGTTGGACGTTTACCCTGTATTTCCCTAACATAGGATCAGAACGACTTCGGATTTTCTTCAAGATATTCGCTTAGTATTTTAGATTTAAAAGAGTGTAGAGCTATGCGCATGATACATATATCGTTTTACGACAACATTCTTTTAGTTTCTGTATGGATGTATTCACATAAACTAAATCTTCATTTTTTAAACTCTTTTTAAAACTTGACTGTAGCCTTCTTAATGCCGATTTGACTTTCTCGTTGTACCACCTAGGTTCCCTACTGTCGCATTTAAGTTTGGAAGGGATGTACGTCTTCATTCCTTCGCGTATAATAGTGAAGAAAGCTCTCCAGCAGTCACCACTGACATCGCGATAGCATTCGATCTGGTCCGGATCGAATGGATTCTAATCGTGCTCAAGAGGATAGCCTTCCCCGAGTGCTTCATTCATGCTATCTCAACGATATACACCAATACAATGTATATGATTAGGATAAAGAATGACATATCGCCGCCCATTCCCGTCTGTAACTCCGTTCGGCTTGGTTGCCCGATATCAATGCTGCTGTTCACCTTTGCTTTAGACCCCCTACCCAGATGACTGCTGAGCAGTACCATCGGGGTACACCGTCGTATGCGCCGTCCGCGTGGACGTCGATACACTGACGACATAACACTTTATAGACGGCCCGCCCCACATGGCTCTCGCCCGTGACATCCTAACATCATATGAGAATGGCAGTCTCTTCCCTAACGACCAAAAATCGAACTTTTTCCTGCTGAAGGGTTATAAACCACTGGCCTTCATTGGTTGGTCAGAAGCATCCACCTTTAAAATCTTCCAGTTGTAGTGGGTTTGAGCGAAACTGGGAAATTGTAGACCATCATGTGAAATGGAGTGTTGGGAAACTTTCACTTCCTTTCCTCCCGATAATGACCCGCGTCCGCCTCCTCAACCAGGTAGTCTTCCCGCGGCTATGATACGCGGACCTTTTGTGGCTCTAACCCCTTAAATATAATGTAGGTTTCATCAAAGCGACAAACCACACGATCTGGCTATGCTAAGAAAGTGTCCCGCAACCAGCTCCATGGGCAGCCTGAGCTGGGTTGCCCAAACCGAACGGACAAGGATCTGAAGGCAACGGTGGTACATACGAAGCTCAGCCTAGGCATTCTCGGGGGCGACGACGCGTGGCGTAAGGCACTCAAGGGCGCGTGGCAGGAACTCGAGCGCGACGAATGCCACCGGAGGGCATTGGTAGGGACGAAAAATATCGCTTCTCCCCTCGGAGATGGAGAAGAAATACGGGAGAAGACCCTGTAATTCTGAGGGCTTACCGAGCAGCTTAAAAAGATATCTCTCCCGCGAGGGACATAGTCATCACCTGCAGCTAGCAGATTCGCCCCTCTGTCCATCTTGCGGCCGAATAGATAATATCCATCTGATTGTTGGCTGCGACGATAAACTCAGGCCATAGGAAGCCCTAAAAAAGATATATACAACCTGGGATGTTTTCCTTGGGGGTGCCATTACAGACATAAAATTGATTACCCTAAACTTTCGGCTCTTTCCGAGCTTTGAATCTGTCCTACTGACGACCCAGGTCAAAGAATTTATGCAAAAAAGGGCTGCAAATAAACATTGAACAAAAGGAATACAAACATTGGTGGAACGGGTGTGGCTGCTCTTGGTCCCGGACACACTTCGTCCATGGTAGAAGAGTTTTTTTTTGCAGAATGACTGTGTTTCAAAACCCAATTATCTATTATTTTTTATAAAATGATATTCCAATGCTAATTTAAATCTTTCTCCTATTATCTGTGGACTATGCTTTCCTTTCTATGTTTCCACAGTGTTAATTGTGACGTGTACGTATGTGTCTGTATGTATGTGTATGTGTATCTATATATATAAAATATTTAGGCGGCACAATAGAACACAAATAAAATAGTACCACTTTAAAGGCTTAGAGTCTTACTTGAAGAAGGCCTCGGATAAAGCCGGAAGCTCAAACAATTACAATGTGAGTGTCCTTTTAAGTGTTACTATTTTATTTGTTTTCTATTGTGCCGTCTAAATATTATACTGCTAGTGTGAGTGTTTCTTTACCATCCAGGTGTGTATATATATTTATATATATATATATATATATATATATATATATATATATATATATATATATATATATATATACCGCATACACTTACACATGCAGGTTTTGACAAATATATATTATTTATGTATGTATACTTATGTGTATTCATACGTCTGTAAATAAAATAAATGATGTGCACACAATCTGTAAAGAGACATATTGTATGGTGTAAACCCAAACTTTGTAACATTCTGGACCGAATAAAGTAATTTGTATCGTAGCTCAAGTGGTTAGAGCATCGGCCTGACAAGTAAAATAATCCAGTCAAGGATATATATTTGCACTTGTGATCTGCTCAATTCCGCTGTCCCCACCTCTCCTGAGTTTGTCTTTTATGTGTGTTCCTATCCCTTTTTCTTACATCCATATCCATTCCAATGAATATTTGTTCGGGTTTTTGTGCTGAAATGTCTGTGTGTGTGTATATATATATATATTATGTGTATACTGTGTGTATATATATATATATATATATATATATATAATAAATTGGACAGCAACAAACAATATAGAAACACATAAAAAGATCACTCACACGTTATTTCTTGATCATTTCGACGGAATTCTGCTCCGTCTTCATCGGAAGATAGAGAAGTAAAAAAAAGATAAGTTTTTACTTCTCTATCTTCCGATGAAGACGGAGCAGAATTCCGTCGAAATGATCAAGAAATAACGTGTGAGTGACCTTTTTATGTGTTTCTATATTGTTTGTTGCCGTCCAATTTATTATTCGGCACTTCCGTGTTACGTCGACGAAATCATCTGTGTACATATATACATATTGACAGATTCAGATACATATTGCGTAACATTCTCCCCTCTATCACAGTCTGCAACGACCTTATTCCGATCCATATGCCGTTCGTCCATTTTAACTGATTCTTTATGATTTCTCCCATCAATCCCCTCTCCTCGCCCACCATACTTAGCGCGTCCTAGTTTGCAGTCCATTTCACCATCTCCATTCTTCTCCACAACTATATTTCAAAAACCTCCAATCTACGTCTATCCTGATCCAGTGACCATGTTTCCACGCCGTACATAACTACGCTCCATATCAAAGTTTTCACGAGCCTTTCTTTAACATCCTTACTCCTTATCCCTGTCATCAATTCCCTCATCATTGTAAAAGCCTCTTTGCTAAGTGCAATTCTTCTCCTAATATTCCTATTACTATGACCATTTTGATCCAAGAAACTTCCGATATACGTTAACTGTTCCACCTGCTCCAGTTTTTGCCCTCCTATTTTAATGATAACCTTAGCCCTACTCCTTCTAGAAAATCGTATTACCTTTGTTTTATTAATATTGATTCTAATCCCATATCTATCGCACTAAATTTTCAATTCGCCCATCAATGCTTGCAAACCATTGGCTGACTGACAAACTAAAGTTTGGTCATTAGCAAATCTAACTGATTTTACTGATTCCCCTCCGTCCTTCATTCCTACCTCCAGTTCTTCCCATTCTTCTTTAATGATTTTCTCTACATATTCGTTGAACAGCACCGGTAATAATGGACAACCCTGCCTTAAACCTCTTCCTGCCCATCCGGACTCTCTGTTCCCCACTCGTACCTCAGCAATCTGAGACATGCCCAGGTTGCGGATTAGCCTCCTATCCCTCCAATCGATTCCTATTTTCTTCAATACTCATTAGTTTTCCCCAATTCACTCTATCAAAAGCTTTTTCGAAATCTACGAAACAGGCAAATACGTTCCTATTGTATTCTATAATCCTCTCAATTGGTGATCTCATTACCGACATGGTATCACGCGTGTTTCTCCCCTTCCTAAATCCTAACTGATCATCCCCTAAGTAATCATTTGCCCTTCTCTCTATCTTTTAGTTGATGATCCTGAGAACAACTTAACCTGCGTGCGATATCAAAGTTATCGTTCTGTAGTCCTCACATGATGTAGCCATTACCTTTTCGGAAGAGGAACTAACACTAATCTCACAAAGTCTTCCGGCCAGATTCCTTCCTCATAGATACTACGAATTAGTCCATATAGTCTCTTCGTCCCACATATTCCTAAACCTTTTAGTAGATCCGTAGGAATGTTTACCACCCCCACGGCCTTATTTGATTTCATCTCCCTTAATGCCCTTTCTATCTCATCGTCGAGTATGCCTGGACCTAAGCTATTTTCATCTACGCCATGTTCTCTTTCCATGTCTAAGCTTGTTGGTCTAAGTTGTTTACCATACAGTTCTTTTATATACAGTTCTTCTATGTAAATATCTTCTATTTTCTGTAATCTCTCTTGGATCCTTTTCTTTCAATTATTATCTTACCCGACTTATCTCCAACTGTCAACGCAGACCTCCCCTTTTTAGTTCCCGATATTTTTTTTACTTTTTTTAACCCAACTTTTTTGTATAGCGCACCATTTTCACCCTTCCCCTGCAAACTTTCCATATCTTTGCACTGCGTTTTCCATTATGCTTCTTCTGCTTTATTTGTGGCCTGTCTCAATTTATTGTTTAACTCTTTGTACTTCCTTGTGCCTAAGTCTGTGTACATTCTTCCGTTTCCTTTTACCACCTCAATTATTGTTCCCATGACTTTTATAAAGGACAGGATACACACACACATATACAATATGTATATGTTTAACCATAATTAGCCCTAAGGATGGTTGGATGGGTGAGGGTAAGTCTCAACAAAATTCGAAACCCAACCGCGATGTGAAAAACCACATTCATGGTATGGGGGAAGTTCCTCTCCCTATGCTGCTAGTGGTTACCTTGGAAGATTTGGCACTCCAAAAATCACACAGCAAAGAAGTACGAGTGGCTAGGATTTTAAACCTGGTCAGTTGGTCAAACCTCAAACTTGGTCAGTAGTCGAATTCTCTATCAAATAGAATCTCACAGTAGTAATGGCAATACGTGCATTAAAAAGTCATTATTATATGTATCCATCTCCACTTTATTTCAATACGTAATGTGGAATGATTGATGAATAAGTCCCAACTGTGTTGTAGTAATAGGTGGTGGTTTGGTTTCTTGGCTACCGGTTCAAAACTTCTAGGACATCTTTATATTGTTTTCTTCCCAATTTATCTCTTTCCTATTTTGACTTTGGCTTAAATATTCTCAATTTGCCACAGTTATTTTGGAAGGGATAATTGTAATATAGTTTTCATAGGGAATTTGCTACTCAACGACATTTTCTTTGGAATGAACAAAAATTTTAATCTTTTTTGCTACCATTTTTTCAAGGGCACTGTTGCATTAAATTAATTGAAACATGATATGCATGTTCCTCTCCGTAAAAATATAAGTATGTGAACTATTTCCTTCTGGTTTTTATAATGACGCTGGATACCACATACTGGGAAAAGTGCATTTCAGGCGTATAATCTACTCATGCATATTATCGTTTAAATTCATTAAACATGCTCCTGTTTCCAACTCCCAAATTAGACCCGAATGTAAATTTGAAAGGGGGGATGTTTGCTGGCAATAGGTTTATCGCGTTAGTGGGAAGTTGGTTGACGAGATAATGGGAGGGGAAAAGAGTAGTAACCCATACTACACCTCTTATGCTTTAGGCTTTGGGCAACAGTTAGATTAGCCTCAACATCACCTCAACACCCACCTGCAGGAGTACTTTTTGTCGCAACATGAAGAAACTCTTGTTTGAATCTATTATAACGAAATTAAATATTCAAGTTTAAAGTATAAAATGAAATAATTGCCTCAGCCGTAGAATATTTGAGCCAATATTGATTTTAATGGACCGCAAAAAAAATTGTTCCTCTATTTTATGAATTTTATGCATAACCATGTTTATTATAGATAAAACGTATTTCAAAATCGCCACCAAGCAAATCAGAAAGCTTGCGAATTCCAAAAATGGTATTTGGAGTTTTTATAGTGATATATATTTGGTGAAAATATAATCATAAATACGTTATTTATCCTATTAACTTGATCATTGGGCGTTAAATATTATATGTACTGTCATAAATCCTTTTTCAGTAATTCATAATCCCATCATCCCTTTACCCTGTTCAAAAATCCTTTTTTTTCACCCTTTTTTCCAGCTAATGTTAAATGTCCCAATAATTATCAATACTAATTTCTCTCATTTTCCGACTCTCTGCCAACTCTTACGCTGCATCATCTTCTTTGCATTCTTTACTCTCCCTTTTATTTTCTATATTTTTCCCACTATTATTCCAATGCATCCAAGGTGCACCTACGTTTTTCAAATTTTATTTATTGCTGCTCGAGATTTTAAGGTATAACTGCAATCATGATATTTTTTTAATCTGGGGAAAATATGCCACTTAATGATGGCAAATTAGGGGCCATATATGGCAGTATCTTTAGTTAAATTGCAAAAAAAACCTTAACTTACGATTTACTTTCGACACTACGAATTTAAATGACTTCAGAGTTTAAGTCAAAAAAAATCTGCCAGTGAAGATTATCCAGTCATAGAGACTAGCTTGATAATCGTAGAAAGCAAATTATAGAAAACGCATATGAAGAAGTTAATTCATATAAACCCAGGGAAATATTTTTCCCTTGGAATTGCAGAAATGAGAAAGCATGTTGTTTCAGTAATTGCATGAAATTACATTGTATATTACGTTTGATAGAATGAAATCACATTGAAGTAGCTCGTATCAGTTGTTTTTATTGGTGGGACTTTATCGGCATAAAATATTTCTTTGGAGGAAGTTTGAAGGAGCTTGGTAAGCAAATTGGTTATAATTTAGTAGGTAGACACGTCCAAATGTGCTTCTACATGGTAGCCAGATAGGGTGCGCAAAAGAGGGCGATTCAGTATCAGGCATGCAACGTCAAAAAAAAAGTTGTCCTTAGTTTGTTCTCTCCTTATACGTTATCCACAATTATTCAAATAATGTAGATAATAATAATTACAATTACATGCATTGCGGTACCTAAACGAGATATACTTTTCTACGCATACGATAGGAGCTATTAGTACCAAGAGTAATCAATTACCTTAGATGACAACACACTAGGTTATTTAAAATAAAAAAGAAAAATAATTTCCCCTTCTAGCGCAGTCCGATACTGTTATTCTGATCCCTTATCGTTCGTGGAAAAAATTACATCTTAAATCTACCTGTTCTACACTTAATCTCTCAAACGTTATTGGCATTATCTCTCCCATCGCATTACGATGGGGCTCATGCATTGAGAATATCATGGCTAAAGAGACCTACTTCCAATAAGTTCAAGACATTTAATTTTTAATTAAACTCGGATATCGTCAGAAAGGGTCGTATTAGCCTTGGTACCCTTCCCGCTGATCAAACAGGAACAGAAAAAAAGCATTTTCCGAGGAAAATAGGGTTTTTCCCTGTTCACAAATTGCTGAAAATTGTAATTCCAGAAATACTAGAGTAGAATGAGCAGTGAGGAAAATTTTAATATTGTAGCTTGATTTCATGAGCTCTTTTTCCTCTATGTATGATATATCGAAACATAACTGGCCCATGAAGTAAATGCTAGTTGGTGAAAACATTACTAAAAATTACGATTAAGCGGATTTTTGAAATGAAAATATTTTCAGTTTCTAGAGATTTTTCAAAATTAAGCATACTACTCTTTAAATCGAAGGTGACCGTGAGAAGGTCAAACTCACTTTTCACGGGTATTACGTGATATCCGTGAAAAGTGAGTTTGGCCAAAATTTCGTACCAAAAATTATTCGTTCATGAGATCCCACGACCCAACACAAATTTTGAAAGGCCATGGTGAATGTTCATATCATGGAGAAAGAGTGAGTAAACTTTACGACAGAAATACCTTTCCTTTCTCTTCCTTTCCCTTCTCTTGAACCTAAAAAATAATGAATTCTTTACCCCCGCCCCTAGGAAATGTTCATTTATGAAAACGAAAAGCAAAAATTGGCTAAGAACGCAGCTTCGCGATATTCTCCTTTGATTGTCTGACTAAATTGCTCCGCGGTTAAGTACAAAGCGTCCGCAATGATTCTGTGAAAACCAAAACGAGATTAATCTTTACCATTGTGAAAAAATGTACCAAACATTAGCTGATTCCTCGCGCTGTGAAATATACTGTTAAGTACGTTCTTCTTACCTAACAATTGGGACTGCGGAACAATGTATCACAGCATTTAAACACTCGATGCTGTTCCTCAAAGAGCATTCTGATCCATAGAAATACTCTTACATTTAATTATAAATGTGACGTTATCAACAGTTTGTATTAATTCACCCGACACCTAGAGCTCCCGAGTCTTTATTTCAACACATTTCGAATGAAAAATTGGTTTCTCGGGAAAAATTCAACTTCCAGCCTCATTCACGAAAAACAATATCGTTGGTAGCTGCTGACGCTAAATTTTCGCATCGTGTGGAACGCATCCCAAATTTTAACGGAATCTTTCTTCCTACGTGCGTGAAGATAGCATTCATCTGCCTCTCTAAGGGGGTCCGAGGGTTCCCTTTATTTCATCTCCTTCCTACATTGGGAAAACGTCCCGCGAGTTATCTTATTTTTAGAATGATTATTTTATATTCTTCACTACAAAAATTCCTCGGTACGAGAGAAAAGCCTCTAGTATACAGATTACCCCAGGATGAGACTGGAGAATCTTCCGAAATCCCATGAGAGCCCTAGCGTTTTGTGAAATGAGGTGGAGAGCAACTGGTTTCGTGTGGCACATGAATTTCCACACATGTTGCATTATAAATATGAAATTAAAACAATACAATCAAGGAATGGTGGGGTAATTTTCACTTTCCATCCCTTGGCTTTCACTCAAATGCTTGATTTCTTGGTTTTTTTACAGATAATGTTTTCCTATTGCGCGCGTTTCCCTATTGTAGTGGTATCATTCGGCAAAAACCAATAATTCAGCTCAAAACTCAAGTTTCATTGTTTGCCAAGTGCAATGATAACATTAATCATTGGGTCATCGAATGAAATATTTCAGTTTACAACTGACCGTCTTGGGCATTAAGGAGTATAATAGTAGCAAGAGGTGTTATTCCTCTTCTGAATTGACCGAATTTGAGCTCTTTCTCCAGGATGTGTTTCATTCAGTAGTAGTAGTATTTAGGGAAGGCGACCGGCAGCTGAGGTCATTTTCGCCATAGGGGATGGACAGGAAAGGATGAAGGGTGGAGAGAAACCCGGCGTCGGCATTAGTCTACTCTTTAAGAAAGGCGCCAAGGGGTCCGCAGCTTAACGTCCCATCCGACGGACGGCGTACTCACTCAAAGTGCCCTCCACAAAGCACCTCAAGTAGGGATCGAGATACCTCTGAAAAGTATTCAACACCGGCGGGATTTGAACCCGGGCCCTCTGGGTGGGAAGCCAGTATGATAGCCACCGCACCATCGCGATCCCTGTGTTTCATTCAGTCACTCATTTCACTACTCATTCACGAGTTACCATAACTTGCTGAGCTCCAATTCCATGCACAGTTTCTGTGACTGATTACTTGGAGACGCGTTTTATCAAATGAATGAGTTTTCTTGAAAACAATATAAATTTAATTCAATTCAATAGGTAAAATTTCCTCTAAGGCCCGTCGCTGCAAGGAACCGACATTTTTGACCCCTCCCAACACACAAACATATCTCTTGCTTCCACACTCTGTCAATATTTGTGCACTCCTTAAAATTTTGAACCCTTCTTCCTAGGACCCCAGCGGCCGTGGTCAGTGAGCCGCGAATGAGTCGCCAAGGAAAGCGGCATAAAGCCGGCGCTCCATTAAGCCTTCGACACGTCCGTTTTGTAATAAGGAAAATGACGAGAGGTGAATAATGGAAGGGAAGGCAGTGATGAGCTATAGGCGTTCACTTGCAAGGCAATTTTCAACTACAATGGCCCATTCATAGCTCTTCCTGCCGCTGATATTGCCTCGCCAAGTGAGTTCTTGTGCTGCGGAATATACGTTTTTAGATGGGGCGGGTGGAATCTTACGGAGCCCACGCGGATCACATTTCACCACACGTTCCTTAGAACAGACAGAATTGCAGCGGAAGAGAACAAGAATGTGTTTACGTTGAATATATCATGCAAGAGTCCGGGCAAGAGAAAACTTACGATCACATTGAAATGCTTTTATAGCATCCCGCTGAATAAATTTGATAAATCTCTCCTGAGAAGATGATAAAGACGCAGATCTGGCACAATATTGCATGGATGAAATTATATTTTGAATGAAGTAGTAAATTGTTAGATAAATCATATTGTATACTTACTTGTCGACTACGCTGCTTCATGTAATTCCTAATCATGAGTGACATAGATGGGCAGGATTCGGCTCAATGTATAGATCGGTCCGACCCAAACTAATCATAGGAACCGTTTTATGTTTTGCTCAATTGGAACTAATGAGCGATTCTAACTAAAAGTACCTTTATCTTCTAACTGATGTTCTACCGGTAGATTTTTTGTGTTATAGAAAATAAATCCTTGCAGGAGAAGAAATCTATCGTCAATTAATTCAAATTCCAATATTCCTACCACGATATTTTGGGCAGGAACATGAAAATTAGATTTAAAAACCTCCCGATTGAATATTAATTTACAGTTCTGACAATAAATTCTGTTTCCAGAAATAGCATTGACTCATCGCACTTTCTTTAGTGAAGCTTTTGATTCATGATGCAAAAATCCATCAACAAGGCACTATTCTGTCCATTTTCATTGTGTGTTACTATGGGGCGCATGTTTCCTGACGACAGCAAGTTCATTTATGAGAGAAAAACAGCCGTTTACTGACTGCAGAAAACTCCAGACAACTTATGAATAGAAATTAACTCCGAGCTTTGATAGTTAAGGTGTGATTAGGTTCAATGATTCTCACAAAATTTCACTCTAAGGTAAATATACCCGAGTTATAGAAATGGCGTGGGTACTTCTCTCTTTCAGTGCGCAATCAGAATACATCGCTTGCATAAGAATAAGTCCACTGTTTTTTTTACGAAATATGATTAGAAATTTGCCTGAAAATAGCGGATTATTTTGAGCCAACTAGGACCGCCTTGTCTCTATTTGCATCATTAGGTTTAATGAATATGAGTATTAAACAAATAATGTCCGTGCCACAGGAGAATATGAGAAGATTAAGTTAAAAGAAATATCTATCATATAATAATTGGCATTATTTTATTGCCGTAGTTTTGTGCATAGTTTTCAAGTACAAGTACTCAATTACGTCGGTTAATGATGTTTAAAAGGATTTAATGGGGTATTTATTAAAACAAAAAGGTAAAGAAGATCACACACATGTTTATTCTATCATTTTCAGCAATCGCCAGCTAGTGTGTTGTGAGCACAATATATTTCTCCGAATCTTTTTAGCAGTATGAAATGAAAGTTTTAAAAAAATAATCGACTAGCCTCTATTCAAGGCGATCTTTCGACCTGATAACGAATTAGTACCAAGTTCCGAGAGATTTATTGTTGAATATGATTGTAATGAATTTCTTCCAGCGTGAATAAACTTGACAGATTTAAGCCATGTTGAAGACGTCATCTCCAGTGCGCCCTCTCGATGGGTTCACATAAGGGCTCCCCGCCTCCGAGGCGCCCAGTTCCGTTCGTTCCCTTCCCGATACCCGTCGACTCGGCACCCGCACCACCGCCCAGCGCACCCCCGCTCCCGCTCTATCAGTTACACGACGCCCACTCGCGGTGCGGCAAAAATCCTTCCAAAACACGGACATGGATGTCCCGCGACACGCCGGCTTTGTGGCGTCTGGCTCTGGCGTAAATATGCATCATTAAATCTGACAAAGGGTGTCAAATCAAATCACTTAATCAAGCAGTTAAACCTCTGCAAAAGGGCGACGGAGAAACTGTGATGAATGGGCACCTAGTTTTTTTTTAATCTCTGGGAAACAAAATTAACCCTGGCTGACAGGAATACTTCTCGACTGAGGAGCTAAAAAAAAGAAAGAGTCGTTAATATTCGATGGATACTTGTCCATTCACACACACGGAAACCGTAAAAGGCTGCGTTGATCCTGGATATGTTTCCGAGCATTCACACTTAGGCTTTAATATTATACATTTTTCAATGTATATTTTATTTGAAATCTCAACAAAGTCAAAGGAATTATTAGTATGCTTAACGGTCTCCTAATATAGCATATGGAATTTTTTATCCATCTTATTCCATCAAACGAGAGACTTTTTTATTTAAAGCTTTTAAACATCAATTCAGGCATTTTTAGAGTCATAATGTGCTCTTACAGTTTCATCCGCAGAGAAAAATAATAAACAAACCTGCAATGGATTCACTTATGGGGAAACTGGATTTTTCCTTGACACGAAGACCAGTGGAAGAACTTAAATCCCGAGGTCCCTACGCCAAGCGACGGTCTGACCGTTGGATGATGTCCTGTATGGCGGTAATCATGACAGTTTTAGATGTAAAAGCTTTTCACTTTTTCTTGAGTCACAGAGTCAAAAGGTTCACAGGTTGTTCATTGATGCTTCGGTCTCCGTTTTAATCTTGAGTGGAAAACCTTCAAATGTGCTCTTCTCCCCATCCTTCCATCTTCCTGTCCTTCCTTTCCTGCAAGTATAATTAACCTGGTAAGTAAAATTATCCAAATATTTGAAAAATTCCTATGGCAGCAAAATAAATGGAGAGAAGGAATTTTTCCAAAGAAACACAGAGAAAGTGAGGGTTTTGGTTATTATTTGTATTGAGTATCAAAAGTTGATTTACCCTAATGGTCATTAAAGGAGTTCCAACAACAAGTGCTTAATAATAAGGTAATATTAAATCCTAAAACCCGGCGTGGGTATAAACGTCATTTTTTTTTCTTTTTTGACGTTGTCAAGCGCCAAATACCGGACTTAATGACGCACACGGACAACATAACTCGGTGTTTCCAATAATTTATAATGAGAGACATTCCTTGCTCAAAAAGGACACCAGTAATATTGAATTTGAGACGTTAATTGTGTACGTGATTCAAATTATTTTACTAATTTAATACATCTACTAATAATATCCTCAAGTTAAAATTACGTGAATATGCCTAGATGAGGTAGATTTGTTCAACGAAATGTAAAAGCAGAAATTCAGATCTTGAAATTATCCCCTTTTCCATGATTTTATTTTACAGCTTAGTTTTACTCTCAGTGTTGTATTTTTAGTAAATTCAAATATATTTATCCTAATTAAAAAGGTATCATTTTCATCAAACATGAAAAATTACAGCATTTAAATATGAAAACGACACACCATATTTTCTAAAAAAGCATGGACATGCAAAAGAGCAAATAACGAGTGCGTCGGTTCTTGGCCATTGTCATATAAAATAATCTATTCTAAATATCCATAGTGGGTGCAGTAGTAGTTATCCATTTGGCATGTGATATTTTCAAATCTGCGGATTTGTGAAATAGAAATATTTGGTACAATAATTTGTTGTAGTTAAATAACACATATCAGATTGAATACAAATTATATTAGTATAAAGCTGAATACTTATATAGAACTAAAAAAAATCTTAATTTTCCCAAAACATGGAGAAGTAACACGATCACAATGGAACACACTAGTTTTTTGTTTTCCAAAGTAATCGTGTCTGGTAAAATATGAAAATTGCGAATGGGAATGGGGTTGGGCGTCATAAGACGAGATAATCGCATTTGGAAAACTAAATCCTAAATTAATTACTGTGATTTTCATCCCCTGGTAAAAAAATTTGGATTCCTGTGCATTTATTTCCTAGAAAATCCAGTATACAGAAGCCTCTCCAAGCGTTGTAACATTTTATGCACTTTGTCTTAGAGAAAATTGCTTTTGTGACAACCGCAACAGTTCAGGAATCGATTTGGAGTTAAATATATGTAATCCTTTGCGAGAGACAGTTACCCGTATTTCTTCAAGCTTAGAGGTCAGTGTATTGATTCTACTTTGACACAGTTTCCTCCGATTGGGGCAAAAGGAAGACGTATACGCTTTTCGAGTTTTTAACAGGAAAAAATATAATTTCCACAGTCGAAGGCCTCGCAATGAGTTTCACCGAGTATTTTTAATTAAATGCCTCATCATTTCCAAATCGGAAATCTTTACGCATTATTAATCGTTAGAAAAGTATAGAAAGTTCACGTAAGGATTTGAGGAAGTAGATCATATGACAATATCCTCAATAACTTCCGCCATTCTTTGAAAGCAAATTTCTTTGTATACATGTAAGTACTTTCTCGCTCCAAATTCTAGTGCATGCCTCACTTGAGGCAGATGCTCCTCAATGGCCATTGGTAGCCAAAATATCCATATCCCTCCTGTCAGTTTGATTATTCTTTTAGCGCGCATAAACACTATTCCTAGAATCTGGGAGTTTGCGTATTTTGGCCTCCCATTCTCTCGCAAGAGACGCAAATTACGCGTCATCTTGATTTGTATCCCCGAGGGGAAGAACGCATTCCCCAGATGTACAAACCGTGAGCGTGAAGACTATTTTGCCTATGAATCATCGGGAATGTCTTGTGAAATGTTCAGCCTTTTGCGACTTTTTTGAAAGAATGAAATGAAAAAATTGCCGACGACGTTGAAATTGCGGGCGTTGCTCAAAATAAGTGGCCTTCCCTAAATTGCTGCACGTCCTCTCGACGAGCGAAACTTTCTCAGATTTGAAGGTGTGGGTGGTGACTGAAAATCCCCTGAATAGAGGATTATATTTTAAACCCGAAGTGCTTCATTTCATATCTCTAGGTGAAATTCCATATGCGTGTCGATTCTTTATTTAATTTCAGATGCTACTTTAGAAAAACCTGGCAAATAAAATGGAACATCAATATAAAATATGGGAATGAATACATCCAGATCTACAAAGCATCCCGCATAAATGGCGTGTGGCGGGAAGTGATAGGTCACCACCCGTAATAGAGAATAAAACCGCATGTAAAACCCAAAGATTCATGCCAACCAACTCGCACAAATTCGTCATGCATTCGGCATGCATCAAATTATAGTCATGCAGAAACTTTAATAACTTACACGCATGCAAATTCATACATTATCAACTACTCATGCATCTACGAATTCACCTTATGTCTACGCAACGTTTAACCTTGTCCCGACTAGTAAGTTAAATGCCTTTTATATTTCTATTTTGACTTTGGTGTCTTGCTATTATAATTCCTGATTCTCCGGTTTAAATTATATTTTATGTTTTCGAAAATGTATATGAAATATTGATAAAAATAATTTACTAATGGGTAAATATCCAATGGAAAAATTGGGAAATAGCACACATATGTCGAAAAACAGAATAAAGTTTGCCCAATAAAAGTTTTATCACAGATAATAATTACTCCATATACTGCAATAATGTTGCATATGCACGTATAATATTTATTTATATGAATCATAGTTTGCGGTTTAATTTGCTTTGACCACGTTTTGAATAACAAAACATTTATTGTGAAAATCCCTTAAATCCATTCTGCAGTTAACGCAAAACTAGATGTGAGCATTCATTTGTACCAAACACCACCATCTGTGTAAAACACGCGAAAAGATCAATTCGAAGGACCAAAATTCGAGGAAATGCGAGACGAGATCAGTGATATGATTCTTTCAAAAATTTCGTGAATAAAAATACGCGTTTAAGAACTCTATGCAGCAAACATAATTCATCAATACCCGGCCACTCAAAGAATAAAACCCAAACACTGAGAGCGGCTGATTAGAATTCGGCGATGATTCTACGGTTTCTGTAGAATATTAATGATGTAAACCTTTCGAGAACTAAGCCACGGTCCTTGAAAAGCCACCAAACACGCACCTACGACTCGATGCGTAAAATTGTGCAAGTGGTTCCTTATGCGTCAAACCCTGAATTAATATGCAAACATTTGGTAGCTTAACTTTAAAGGAGATATCTAAGGGTTAATTAGGCTAAAATTAATTTTGGAAGTTCAGCTACGATCGGCAAAAATTCGAATAAAAAAATAATAGTTCTTACGGTGTAAAAGTGAGGGGGAAGCGTGTATTTGTCATTGTTTGTACACTGTTCAGGAAGCGCATATAAAAATATAAATGTACTTTCGCAATATCAAGTTTGGAAAAGCTTCTTAAAAATATATTCAATGTGTAACTAGTATTGAAAAATAAAAATAATAAAATAAACTTCTTAAAAATATATAAATGAACTTGGTATCAGCTAAAATTTTTTAAATGCAAACCAAGGTTATTGTTTACCTTCTCTCGTAAAAATTAGAATATGCAAGCATATTTATTATCACGAATGAATGGCAGATAGTGAGGGTTTTTGACAAAATCAGCTCTCGTTTTTCACTATTCTAACACCATTAACATTCCAGCTTGTCACATAATATTAAATATATAAAGTAACAACAAAAAATTAGTTGATGTTCAGGCACACAATAGCGATATCATGTAAGGCATCACTGGGTTAAGCTTCAAAATTTACAGTTTTTCGAAAAAAATATTTCCTATACCTACCTACCGTTCAATCAAATTTAATAACCAAGGAGACAAGTGGCAACTGAATAGAGCCTGTTGGTAGGAAATTATTGTTACGTAAATGTTAATTCTGCCCTTTGAAAGCCTTGAGGAGATTATTAAATTACGAAAGTCATATTTTAGGCCCATAGAGTGTAATCACTATATCCCGAGCGTTGGGAAGGATATACGCCCTCTCTAACGCTATGTAATAATTCTCGATGAAGGCTATGGTGGTCTTACGGTTATAGATACTGAATGGAATTTCCCTGGCGTAAATATGGAACATGTCTTTGGACAGACCCATCTAAATTTCCAAAGGGTGCGATTTCTGGACAAAACAATTCGTGGGAAACTGAACGAGGGCTTGAAGGGGAGGAAATGGACCCCTTTCCTCTTGGCCTGAATGCGTACATTTCACACGCCATGGGGCAAGGTTCGATGTGAGCTCTATTGATTAAAGTCATCAGATTAATTTCTACCGTATTGATCACATATCTATTTCCCATATTACCCTTTTAAATTGTCGAAATCCATGCATTTTTATTTTCTTCGTGGATGTGAAATGCGAATATCTAAGTCAGCGCCTAAAAATCACCTATAAGGAAAATCCATTACATTACATCGGAAATTATTAACAATGGAGTTACCACGGAAAACCGTTGCATTAAAGTGAGCAATCTCTCAGTTGATTTTATGATGTCTCATTCTGTGTACAGGGTCTATCCCAAAAGTAGTAGGACTAAGTCGATTTAAAAAAATGTATTGTCAGAGTTGATACATCCACTCAAAAGTCTTCGAAGAAGCCACCCCTGTGCGTTCACAACCGATGCTATCAGGTTTTTCACGGTGCCCGGTATGCTGCTAAACTCCATCGTCACGGCATATTGTAACGCTTACACTGGGCCATTTTAACGTACTTTCAGCCCAAATTTGAGACGGGAGATGAGGAAGAAGTCTGGTGGGGCATTTTCTAGAAAATTTCACTCTCATGATTGGTAGATTCGCATGAGACTTTCCTTTTATTTGTTTGAGAGTACTGGGAACACCAACTTCGCACACACCTTTCTCATTCCCATTTTTCGGTCACAATTTTCGTCACTTTTTGAGGTCGAAGGGCGTCCTGAACGTTCGGCGTTTTCAACATCTTCTCTACCCTCCCGGAACAATTTGTGCCACTTAAAAACACCCGATCTACCCATGGCGTTATCACCATAAGCTGCCTTGAGCATATCATTACTCTCTTTCCTGGTTTTGCCCAGTTTTATGCATAGCGTTATTCCAATAACCGATTCATGAAGGAGCGTAACGAGGTCACGTTATAGAGGTTTCGCAAGCAAACTATCCGCACTATTGAAAAGCTGGGAACCAACTGCCACCGCGTTCCATCCTTGCCCGAGACTTCCCCTATACTCTAACCCAGCCAGAGAAATCACTGCCCATCCGTCCGTTTATCCGGGGAAAAATAAGTCCTGCCACCTTTGGGATAGACCTTGTAGTTCACAATGATCTGAAGTTGTGAAAATATGACAGCAACACTGCAGAAGGTAAAATTATAAAACTATACTGAAGCCGAAAAACTGTGAGAGCATCTCGAAAACTGATGTATCAATTAAAATGGGCAACGGTCTGAGATTAAAACTTCGTTGGAAGTACCTGCGGACCGAGAAAGGGTAAGAGAAAAAAGCATCCCAATTTCCGATAATGTTTCCGATAATGTTCCAATAGTTCTCTCAAACGCAAAGGATTTTCTATGGAGGCTCTTATTTCTAACATTTACAGTCCTTCTTGCATACATTTCCGCGAAATTGCCATTGTATCAATGACGACAACCGTACTAACTTGAACTCAGAACTTCTAGACAACGGCACTGACGCGTTATTATGGATCAAAAAACAGATATTTCTCTCAAGATTTTCAATACAGATATTTTTACGGAGGCTACTTTCTACAATCCTCATAAGAGTAAAGTTAATATGCAGCGATTTATTTGGAAGGACTTTGGCAGAGCCGGTACAAGTCCTGTTAAACGAAAAAAAATTCGAATACGGGAGGAATTCTGTGTTGTTTCTTTGAATCTAAATGCTCCAAGGGTATCGGTTTCTCTCCTTACTTACTCGTATCTCATCTTGTGAACACCGGCATCAATACTCGTGAGGCCGAGGTCAGCCTACAGTCAGAAACTTTTGGTAGTGCAACCCACATTCTTTCGTTTCTCCAGCTCCACAGAATTTTATTTTTTTGACCACCCAACTCCCACGCCTTCCCTCCGCCCTTCCCCCATCATTCTTTTGCCCCGCCATTTTGGAAAACACGGGTGAGCGGGCAGAGACCCTTCCTTCCCCTTGCAAATACAACGGTCCTCGAAAGCGCCCCTCCCCTCATCCCTCCTACCTTCCCCAAAACCCCCACCTCCACAGTCCCCCGACCCCGCATCACATGCGACCCATTCCACTCCCCTGAGGGCACCACTTGACGGTGCCCTAGCCACCCATTACCCCTTGACCCTTCCACCAAGTCCCGCAACCTTCGGAGCACCAAGGTGAGAGAGAGGACCATCCTCCCCCCTCCCCCTTCGCACACGATCACCGTCTTTCCTTCACACGCTCTACGCGCATCCCCACCTTCCCCTCATATAACCCGAAGGGCGATGCTCGGCTCTGGTGAGCTCTTGTCACGGGATTCCCGGATCTTTTGCCGACGAAATGCGTCCATGGGCCGCGGGGAGTGTATCGTGCCGACAGAACGTATCCATTAGTACGCTGCTGCCCTAATGTTTAGAGCCCGTGGGGAACCCGGCGCGGCGACGTGGTGGCCCAGTGGGAAGATCCTTGTGCTACTGACTGGAGTGTCGCGGGTTCAAATTCGGCCTGACGACTTTGGGACACCCCGAAGGAAAAAAAATCGAAGCGGCTTGATTCCCTTGAGTGCCTGTGATTTTAGGGAAACCCCATGGGGAGCATGAGCGTGGGACAGGGAATCATCCGCTTACACTTAAAATTGGTGCCTCACTCAGTGGGGCTTTGCCCGAGGTGTATGCACTCTGCCTCTGTCCAGGCCTAATGAAAACCAACTAAAGTATGATTGGATACTGTGGTGATGGCGGATATACATGCTTGTGTAAATCTTGAAGTGCATATAAACTCTCATACAGTTTATCTTTACGGCGGTATGCATGTCAACTATTTAATTTGTGGCACATAGTGTAATCCCTTGCGTACCCAAGTATACTGTGGCACACTGGCTTTCCATTAGCAAGTTTCTCGCCATGCCTTGTCATAGAATCTTCTTGAAAAATCTCTTCTATTTTTGTACGATCCAAAATGAAGCTTAAAATACGAGTAGAACGGGGCAACACACATAAGTATATTCACCTTCGTCGGTGTACACGTGAATATGTTTTTTGCTTGAGAAAGTTTCTCGTTTTTTACGATTGATATTCATGTTTAATGATCCCATTTCGATTTCCGCTATTTGTTCTTTTCTTGGTGTCAGTGATCAAGTCTGTGCGCCCTTCAACGGCATGCGGCAGGGTAATGGTGAAGAACTGTATAAATGTCCATTAAATTTCCTTAATAAAAGCAATTGTCTAAGTAAACCTGAATTTTAAATTTCCCATAAAACGTGTTTCTTTGTACAGGGCGTTATATCGTAAAATATATCGCTTTTACATAAGTATGGCACTCTATCATAAAAAACCATAAAAACTTGCCAATTTATTTAGATACTTAAATGAATTTCAACATTTTAGAACTTTCCGTCATTACTTAAAATATCCGAATCCATGTTATACCTAAAATTACAGCAAACGTTATTGATGGTTCGAGTTATCCAAAATATAGATGAAAATCGGGTTATCAACCTGTATGAAGGGTAGACTTCCATCTCTCATCGAAATAGGCGGCGTTTTTCCACTAGCCCACTCAAAATAAAATATACGGCCATTTCAAGGCCTATAACAGACAGATTTTTTTATGGATTACATTTTTAATAGAAAGGAATATTGAAAGTGCCAGTGCTATCAAACAGGTCTCGAGACACGAAAGAGAACGTTCGCGTCTGGATTTGAAAGATGCTAGCAACGTGTTTAATCACCCTGTTCCACTTAAGTACTCAATCGGAGGATTGTTTTCAGATGGTGAGCGTACTCATTTACCCGCGATAAGTTTTAGAGATTGCAAAATTCACCCGATTAGCAGGGAGGTCAGTTCCAGTTACTTTTCCTGATGCTTTTAGGGTAATTCTCTGCTCAGGAAACCACGCCGTTGAGACACGAGCTGGGGTTGGTCCAGGGTGCTCATCCAGATGTGAAACTGGAGTTCTTGGGTCAGTATATAAAAGACCTACTTACCAGGCTAATTTGAGCCACTAGAAACCATTTGGGTACCATTCCGAAACTTTGGAAAAGTGGGAAAATTATAGGAAACAAAAAATTACATGAAGCAAGTGATGGAGAGAAAGGTAGCTTTGGTTTGTGCAATAGAATTCCATCACTTGATCCTATCACGCCTGGCAGCATTTACTTTATTGAGAGAGACGTGCCCGAATCACAACACGCAACGTTTATGCAATGTTTCTCAGAATAGTCCACCGTCCATCCAGGGAATCGAACCCGCTCCCGGACTGGGTAGCCACGACGTTATCAAGCCGTCGTCACCCTTGTTTCCATGGAAGCGCGGGCTTCGTGATTGAGGGGATTTCTTCGACGCAGAACATTCAATTTATTCCCTATTTCCTCCGAACGCTCTTCGATTCAGTCACCCCCCACTTGTCCCTGCGTCTCCTTCCGTCCCTCCCACCACACCACCCTCGCAGGCAAGCCCCCAAGCCCCTCACCACCCCTTGTCTTTTCCGGAACACCCCTTTACAACTATTCAAGCCCCTTTCCTCTCGATCCCACAAATGCGCCACCACACTCGAAGATACTCATCCAAGTAGAACTCAAAACCACCCAAAAATCATTCCTCTCAAAGCTAAGATGGATTTTGGATTTTACACACGACCTCCCGAGCTCGCCTCTCAACCCCGCACAACCACCCTGATTGACATGCTCGGCGGGCGAATGTGAGGACGAACAGTGAAAAAAAGGAAGGACAGTAAAATACGCTTACCGTAGCATAAGTACATAAGACATCATATGTGTCACTTGGGTTCTCCCAAGATCGATGAAGGACAATATGGTTCGATGATAGACGCGAGTAGGATTTTTACCTCTCAAGAAACAGGGAATAATGTCAGAATTGTAAGTAACGTACAAAACTGCGAGAAAGCGTACAATCCCATGCATTGGTAAAAATTTCGTTTTCTGCTTAGCGTAAAAATAAAATATATATAATACAGTGGAGCTCAGATTGAAGAGTTTAATATATATTATTAATTTATACTTTCATGTCAGAATTGCGGCCACCAGGATTCGAAACCGGGCCATCAGTAATCCTCCGCCTCATCGACCATCATACCTACTTTGCGGAGCTAAAGAGAGTAAAATATATTTTCACAGCTGAAAATATTTAGAGTGGTGTGGTGAAAAAGATGAAGTTTTGATCACATTAGGAATATACGTACCAAAGATTTGAATTCAAAGACCAAAATTGGTCCCATAAAAACTCTTCTCGGTCAGTGGAATTGTGTGAACTTCAAAATGTGGATTGATTTTAAAAGAAAAAGGATACCATTTTATCATTCATATCCCTTGAGTAATAATCAATTCACACATTCACTGCGAGGAAACATGGAGTGCTAATAGTTATTTTTATCTAAATATATTTCATTTGATTAGTGAGATTTATAAATAAATAAATATATATATATACATATATATATATATATAATCAAAATTTAAATTTCCTGGATTCTAGATAAGCAAATAAGTTGCACTGCTATTTCCGGTATAAATCTGAGAAATCTGGTCGTTTCGTTATACTACTTGTAAAGTTACAGAATAATTTGTCTATCTGAAGGAGCACTTGCATTCTACCACTTTGTATCAATCATTCCATTTAATTTTATTTTTTGAGCTTCTCGTCTCCGTTTAATCATGTGACAACACTTGAACTCTGATACCGCATGTTCATAATTATGCCCACAACAAGTTGTGAAAAGAACCCAAAATTAAGTAATGTCCTCTCTATTTTTTGGAAGGATTGTCATTTTCCTTTTGGGTCACCTTGTCATAATCACAAGGAGGCGAATGGACATGATCATTTAGCCGGCTGGCTTCCTCTAGCGCAGAGAGCCGATTTGAATGAAAATCAGCGGGCTTTTGGGACAAAAGTCGTGACTCGGAATGGCCAATTGGTTCAAAATTAACACAATGTAAGGGACAGCATGCGGTTGTATTCTCCAGATGGACCCTCCATCAAGTAATTACATTCAATCGAGAATACCTTGGGACGGCTCCACTACTCTTCGCGAAGGATGAGTGTATCATATTGTATTGTATCTCAGAGCACCAATGTAAACCTAATGGAAACCAAGGTGCCAATTCTGAATCCATCCGATAAAAATTGAACGTTTGGATTTCTCACCCGTTTTACGTATTAGAATAACTGATGCAGGTGCGAAAAATGTAACTACTTCCGAAAATCTTTATTTATATGTAACATATGGATATATTTTCTCTTCGATATAAAATTTAATATTTCACCAACGTTACCATGCATGTTTGACCTCTTTAAATGATAATAAATAGCCACCTCGAAATAACAACTTCTTCTACCATTGAGAACTAGATGTAAAGCTCTATTGATATCGGAAATGGCAAACATTTTATTAATTTTTCCTTTTAGGTCAAACTAATTTTTCCAGTCGGTAGTAAGTTTAATAAAGTACACTGGCTGCACACGTACACGTTTAGGCAAAGGATGCTGAGTTCTTAAGCACGTGAATTCCTAGTTTTCATCATTAAACTGGAGTTGTTGTCTTATCTAAATTTAATTGCGTATGCTGTACGTTTTAATTACAATCATGCTATTTAAACACGCTCTCACCCACGCATTCAGAAAGGAAAATTATTTGAAATATGTAACTCTCTTTTTGACTATTTATTGTTAATAATTCATATGCAATCAGATTGGCATAATCTATTACACCTAATTGGTTTTATATTTGGTTATTTTTAACAGAAGCCATAAAAAGCACCAGGATTAGGCCCTCGAGGCAGGTGATATGTTGATATGAGATGTTAGTTGATAGTATATGTATTTGCATAAGTGTTCAGGTTCAAACTTTTTTCGCGTGAATATCGCGTGTGCCTCTCTGGGTGTAGATTCGTACGAATTTGTTGGTTTTCCATGTGGTTTCATTATATTTTACGGTTGGTGAACTAGCATTTCCCGCCACACGCCCTTGCGGTAGCTTGCTAGGTATTACGTAGAAGTAGATGAAGCGTATACCGATTTGCCTCCATCTTCCATAAACCTAGTATATCACTGCTGTGATTAGCGAACGTCAGTGGTTAGGAAACCACCCAATCCTTGTACCCGTTGCGCTCAAGGATCCAAGGTCAGAGTCACCTTTCAAATGGCCTCTCTTCCACAGCCGTCGTCGCCCTCAAGGCCCACGAGCCCCCTTCAAGCTGACCGAGGGAGCCTTCGTCTCGCTATGCCGTTCTTTCGCCCGCCAAACGCCTGATAAACATCTCTTCCCTGAAATTCAAAACTTTCCAAGTCCACATTTTTTTCAAATCCAGATTTATTCAATATTGAAGAGTAAAGGTATTTGAAATGAGGGTACGAAAGAAGGGTGCGCAGCAAACTCTGCAGTAACTTCGTCCAAGGAAGGGAAACTCCTGTTTCGCAGCTCAGATATCTTTCATCGGCGACACTCCGCAGTCTATTCTCTCTTCTAGCGCCGCCGCTCGAGGATGTCATTGTGCCACCCGTCGCAGCCGTTAAGGGAATACGACGCTTTCTTCTCGAGAAAATGTCATTTCTCTCTCGCTATTTTTAGCCCTTCCGTCCAACATTCACTCCTGTATTTTGTGCGTACAAGCACCGTCCTTACACCTGAATAATTAATGTAAGATACAAGGTACTTGTAAAAGTAAAAATTCCCATTCTCCCAGGTCCCTTAAAAGGGATTGACGGGTAACATCACATATCAAGGAAAAAGGCAATATGGTTATGACACTGTTTTCGCCGTAACTCGGTAGAATTTCTCCATTGTAAAGATAACAGAAAAACAGTAATCCCTCAATTAATGTTTATTGACGACCATTGTTTCAGCACCATGTGGTATCATCAGATGATGCCACACAAGGGCGAAACAATGGATATTAATTGAGGAATTGCTTTGTTTCTGTTTTCCTTAAAATATTAGACGATATGCTTTTCCTACGTCAGCTAAATTCTCTTTTAGATGAACCAAGGAAGTGGGGAATTCTTAATGTCCAAGTAATCCAAGCCCTAATTCTAGGATTATTTTGAATAATCACTTATGCTTTCAAAATTTTAAAAGCCGCACTCATTAGAGTTTTGTAATACGAGAAGTGTTCTTACTTGAAGTGATCTTACAATTTTCACTGCATAATATAATGTGAAAAATTGCGATTTTATGTTATATCGTGAGAATGATTCATAATATAATGCTTAGTGGGGTGCAAGTTTGATGTGTGATACAATGTCCAGTACTGAGTCAGCGGCATCCATCGCAATTCCAACATTTGTTTAGTTCACCAACACCTGTTCGTGATGATGCTAAACTCTATCCACAAAGGTTTTTCTTCACATTATGATACAGAAAAAAGTCACGCTATGTGTGGACTAATTGGAGGATGAGAGAGACACACATCCCATTACAATTATCTCGGGCTCAACTTCGTGAACTTTCATCTTGAAGAGTAAGGAAAACTTCACAAAAATCATCCTCAGAGAATAGTGCATGCTACGAAAAATTCATTCCTGAGTAAGATAATAGGATTATCAATTTATCAGGTGTAGGATTCGACCATTATACCACACACATCCCATTAATTTGTTCGAAATAATTGCGATTACGCAGCGGGAATCCTAGAAATTGTCGCCACTCATAAACACGCCTCATACACAATGTTTCCTGTTATCAACGTGTGGTGGCCGCTCAATGAAATTTCAAAAATTTCTAAAAGTGCCCTTTACGTTATCTGGCGACCTTCTCTCACAATATCAACATCAGTATTAAGGTTTACTACTGTAAATGCAGTGGCAGTGGCTCGTAGTTCATCTGCCTCTGGAATGTTCTCCCGTCAGTATGCATTTGAAATTATTTGGTAGCAATAAGTAGGCACATAAGACTCTCTATAAGGCCTCGGATGGCGAGGTTTTTGGGGGTTAGCAAAAGTTCAATGCAGCATCGCATTGCTTCCATCTTTGCCGCAGGTAATCTGAGCATTTTTCAATTTTTGACGGCTGCTTCTGGTTCAATACTGAAATAACTCAATGAAATTATTACCAAATACATATTACACAAATCCAACAAAGTAGTATATAGATAATTTTTGCGTGTTAAATTATGCGAATCAAAATTTAAGCTCACCACTTATTGAGCATACCTTTTATAAATTTCATTGTGAGGTACAACTTTTCATGCTGAACGAGTCTTTATTTTTAACGCCCTATTTCTCGATAGAGTGAGCTTTTCAGATTGCAAATAAGATTAGGTTCATCCTGGATGCTCTATTTGAGAGGAGTAGAACCTAGTAAATGTTGCGAAGACTCTCGCGGCGTACGATTGTACTGCCTCCGAGACCAAATACCACAGCTGCTGTGAGAAAAGCACTTAGGAGCTCAAGAACAGCGAATACTTTCTCATAATCCTAGTAGACAATGGGAAAGCTCTGGGCCTCATCTCAAAAACGGATTATAATGACATATTTGCTGCTATCATTTTGGGCATGGATTTTTAGTCTGATCCAGTAGCAAAAAAGGAGTATCTAAGGAGAATTTAAGCTGCGGACGCCGGCTGCATCTTTATCAAAACCGTTATCAGTAAAAACACGCGTTGAAATTCGGAAGCAATTGAATACATGCACTTGGTAAATAATTGGTAAGTACATAATTTTTATACTGCAAAATCCGCAATTATCAAACACCACGCACTGCTATAATTGCTCACGGGATGTGACATAGGAGACCCGTCAGTCTAAGAAGGAATGATTCACCAGCACAGGCATCTGAAGACGATTTCTTAGATGGCAGCTGTCCTTGCTTTAGTCTCCTTCCCGAGGGAAATATTTAGTATTGCATCATTAGCACGACTAAAGATAGTGGCAGAAGACCGGCATAGCGGCTGGAAGAAAAGCACTTGGATCTCAAGAGCAACGAAGACTTTCATAAATGGATGGAGTATTCGTGCATATTCATCAATTCCCGGTAAATAAAAATCATTGAGCTTGAAAATCGATATATTCATAAGCCTGTATCTCAACGCGACCCAGACATGCAATATTTATTTTAATCCAGGCACTCACCTGAAGATTTGAGCTTTTGTACCAAACTTGATGCTCTGTTACCGCTCATACATCGTTTTCACAACTTTTAATGCCATATGCTTCATTCAGAGAGGAATTCAATTATTATCGAATACAGTGTAATTTAGGAAACCTTGTATCAGAAACATTTTCCCCCCAGCAAACTTTATTGCAAATCCGTGAGAAACCCAGGGCATTGAATGGAAAATTTCTGATGATTAACCACCTACGACTCAAATGTAACGAGTGTTAGAGAATGTGTAATGAGATATCGAACCATTGACAGACGGATTATTCGTATACCTTAGCATGAAAGCCGTGATTCTTTTTTTAAACAATATAATAAGGAATACAGCATGCTCTTATAAATAAAATTAAACATTAAATACATACAGTAATCGCACACGAGTAAAGAGTCGTGAAAATCACTATATGAATACAGATTATTACAGATATTTATAAAGCAGAATAATCAGATATAAATGGATTTCGACATATCCATTCCAGACCGTTGGATTGGATAAGTATGAACCCTGGAGTAGTATTAGGATAAATATAATAAAATGAAACCACACCAATGCATCATTTATTCAAAGAGGAAAACTTTAAGTCATTTCATTCCCTTAAAGATAAACTTTTTATGCTTAAATGAAGTCCATCACGATTTCCTTCCGCCCTCCGTTAGTTTTGTTTATAAAACATTCTTAAGATCTTTTCAGCATGATTTCGTTTTCGAAATCATTTCTCCGAACACAAAAGTATTTCGTTTGAAGTTAACATTGAATTCCTGCTCTTTCCTCTTTAAATATACATTTTATCTTCTCCCAGTTTTAACATTTTCAGCCCTAATAAAAAATTAACGTCCTTATTTTTGGAGTCGTCAAAGACGTAAATACTTCCATTGTTTCAATTAATTTGACTTGCGCTATATATTTAAATAACTAATAGGTTTTTCCACACTTATAAATGTCATTATCGTGTACAACTCCCTTATAATTCCGCAGATGCAAGATTCCATGGCAGGTTTCATTTTTTAAACCTGCGATGCTAATTGAATGTGAATTAATATATTCCTGAGTAAATTGTGAATTGAACTATATTCCGTTAAAAAAAGAGACACATTTTTCTTCTCCCCACTCTTTTTACTCGATGGATTTCTTTTGTTCCCAGCATTGGGAGGAAGTGGCATTAATTGAAGAACTGTTTAAATGGACTTTAACTTTCCTTTTAACGATTAAGTGTCAGCCGCAGTCTCTCTTTCCCGCATTAATGCCATATCCTGCAAATTTATGTGAATAAAATTAACAGCAAATCTCAAAAAAATATGTCACCGACTCTTAGCATTTGGTTATATAGAGGTCGTATATTTTATTCCGTTCATAAAATATTTTGCGTGTCGACTGTTTCCACGTAATCTGGGCGTTTTACGATTTCGTTTTCCGCCCAGAAATGAGCACTGTGGTATCTATTCTATAACCCTCTAAATAAGTAATGCTTTCCGAATGCTCGTGAAATTACGTCATTGTCTCAGTTGGTGTAAAACATTTCCTTAAACGAATCTCATGTTTTACTCGAAAGTCCCTTCCTATGGCCAAATCACTCTTTTGCAAGATAGAAGGCGCCAGGAGAACAAGGTGATGCATATTTCTTAGCTTAGAACCCAGCAGAGTCGCATGAATCACAGTAGGACTAGTTCGGAACGTATTGTTATTGTATTATATGAACAACGTAGTCAACGATGAAGCATATAAAAGAGCGGAAGAGAAAAGCACGATATGGGGAAAGTCTACAGGAATGAAGAACTAAATGGATTAGACACACCTTGAGGTAAAATACATGTATAATAGAAGGTAAAATTAAAAGGAAGTTTCTTAGTTGTAGTCGCACCAAATTTGATGCATACCATTCATTTTCAAAGACAGAGTCGTAATGTAAATTAATACCACCTCCTGAACTGCTTGCACTGACATCACGGGATCATTGTACATCATTTCATTTGAAGTAATTCACAATTATCACTCACAATGCGATTTCTAGTCAACATTAATGAAAATATGCCGGTGCAATTTAGAAATGTAATACAACTAATCACGATTTTTCAAAACTTCTAAAATAACGTTAAATACTAGGGATATCCAGAAGGTAACCTCCGTTTTCGTGCAACTTGAGAAGTTGTGGAGGGCGCTGAATGGTCTCTGTATTGACGAACACAGTATGTGAGTACGCCTCGAGGTGCAGTATTTGGAAGGTCGCGTTGCTTGTCGTTTCCATTAACTTACAATAGCGGGTCAAAATAAATAATACAGTTGAAATTACGCTAAATGTGAATTCCGTTTAGTGATAACATTTTTGCCAAAAAAACCTTCAAAACTACTGGCATTCATCTGACATCATTTGTGCTCTGTACGGACCATATATGATGAGCGATAGTGTTGTCGTTCATTTTAGAGTGAACAAAAATGTCCATGCCGTTGACAGAAGGGGCCACCCGTCTATGGAGTACAAGGAATTGTCCCGGAAAACTGACGAAATAGTTCGTAAAAACCGGCGTTTTATGTTACCTGAAATCTTTACAAAATGTGCCATAGATTTGTACGACTCTGTTGTATGGAAGCATGACTGAAATGTTAGGCTATCATATATTTTGTGCTCGCCTCAACGAAAAACTTTAAGGTGCTATCATCGGTTGGTTGCGATCTCAGGCGGAATTCTTAAACTAGTTCAGAGAAATTACAACTGTTTGAATCTGTTTGACGAGTACGAATAAAAATAGTACACGTATGCAGTTTTGAGATGAGACAAATAAATGTTCTGTATCTATTCCAGCGTCTTTTTATGGCACCACGGATGTTCCTTTATGGACGCCCTTGTATATAATCATAAACGCAGTTATCAAACCGAAGGTCAGTTTAACACGTGATGGCAGAGTTCACCCAATGCTACGCCTAATGGCCTGTGAAATTCACACATCCAAGTTTCCGAGAGAAATATAAAATTATAGAGGCATCATTGAACGGAATCGGCTAAAGTTTACCGATGAAATTGATCTACGTGTTATTTATATATTTTATTGTTCTGTTTTAATTCTGATAAGCTTCTAAATGTATCCATGTATTGACAATTCCTTCCATTTAGGTTTCTCATTGATGCAGGTAGTGTCAATTGTAGAAGTAAGTTTTTCATGGTCCTTTAAAAATTCCTGCGCTCCGTCCTGAACTTACCAAGCTTTCCGTATCACAAAAATAACCTTTGTCTTAGGCTAATTAATCCGTCAACTCCTCTTAACTTTGTTCCCACTGCATGCTTCCTTAAATTTTATATCTTATTTCTCTCTTTCGTCGTTAATCATCATTCTCTATTCTCGTAAAACCTTCAAACATCTGCCCATCTTTCAATATCATTTCCATCAGCTATATTTTTCTTGTATCAATTATCTCACTAAAAAATACTTCGTTCTTATATCTTCCTCTAGCACTTCTTCGGCAATAGGCTACCTTTCTGCCGAAACCCCCCCTTATAGCCAGTCTCCATTCTAAGCTCACCATCATTCTTGAATACCACATTTCTAACACATAAAGCTCTAAGATCTCAATGCGCAATACGAATCTTAATAGTATCCATTCTAAGCTCATCATCGTTCTTGAATGCCAAACTTCTAACTCATAAAACTCTGAGATCACAACGCGCAACGCTAATCTTAATCGTTACTTACCTACTCGGAGTTCATTTGATCAGTTCCTTTGCCTTCTTAAATCCTTTTGATTGAGCAATTCTTCTCTAATTCCCTTATTACGTTACCAGTACGATATATCTGTTAATATTGGAGAAAAAATCTTAACGCTTTCTGTTCTGAAATAAAGTTCTCTTATTTTAACGCTGTATTCCAGCCTTATGGCACTGAAAGGGTTTTCATAATATCTTTTTTCGGTCCTTTAAATTGAATATCTCTCATATTTTCTTGTTATTCTAAATAATCCTGTCTTCTTTCTTAATCTATTCCGGTAAGGGACTTTAATATGGGTTCAGGGATCGCCAGCGGCACCAGAGCCTTCAAGCGGTCAGCCGATTCGAAAGAATGAAAACTTTCCTCATGATGGGCTTCAATGCGAGTGCACGGGTACTTAGGCGCGCCCATGGGGATTACGCTTCGTGGCCCGACTACGGCGCGCAGGATTACCCAACTGCCGAGTGTGACGCTTGCGCAATCCAAATATTCTCCACTCAAAATCCTTTGCCTTGAATTGCTTTCGCCGCGACGGAATGGCTGCCGCTTGGGTTGATGGCTACATGCTCTCAATTCGGCTCCCTTAGCTCTCCCGTCTCGCATCTGTTCTCACAAAAATCTCCGTTTCTCTCTGGTAATGAGAAAACATTTCAAACTTAATGCTGCCTCATATGGGTTCAATTTCCCTCTAGCTAACACGGGCCAAGAATAATAGAGTGGGTGGCTATTTTTATTCCAATAGGATCCCCTTTGTCAAAAGGTGATAAAGCGTCAACGCCGTCCCGCACGCTCTGGCTTCAAGCATACGACTGGATTGAGTATGCGGGCTTTCATATGTTTATGAATTTTTAAAAAAATCTAAGCTTTTTTTGGGCTTTCTGTACATTTATAAACCCCATTCGTGTTTCAAACGAATTTTTAACTTATCTCTGAACATACAAATGAAATTGTCTTATGGAAAAATAAAAACTACCCCTTCATGGTGTTTCCTCATTCATTTCAAACGTGGCCGGAATATTTCAAAAACTTACCCTTTCTTTTATCAATAAGCATTATTATTGACCTTTCTATTAAATATTCTAAATCAGATTTAAATCCGCGCTATAAAATGTGATCAGATCCATTATTAACTGATATCTAAGTGCAAAATAAACACCGAACGGAGGCTGTTTTTGAGAGTGTTTAACTCCGAGAGACTCTGTCCCAATAATAATCTACGATATTATTCAGATTCAATTCATATCATCTCCACTGAAATAGGCTTTTTTATTGAGGAATAGTTTCGTCTATTGTTACAGGAGAAAAATCTGACGTCAGTAGGCGTCCCGTCCGCTGTAAATGTAGGCTTTCAATGTCTCTCTTCCTGCTCATTGTAGTCAGGAGGATTATCATTTCTGTATGGAAATGGCTGAGTATAAGGAGTATCATTGTAAGGTGTAAGGAAGTGAAAGGTTGTTGAGAAAAACGGTGCTGGCATTAACATGCATTTTTTGCCATGGGATCAAACGACTGGCGTACCACTGTCAAGTTGTAATGCATCGAAGGGTTTGTTGAACAAGATCCAATTTGGGACTTTAACAATATTGAAAAGTCCCTCTTGCGTCATGTGGTAAGAGAAAACATCTCCAAATTATTTTAGTGCTCTAGAGCACCGAAAGGAAAGTATCTATGGTGAAAATGCTTATATTCAGATACGGTATAC
This sequence comes from Hetaerina americana, assembly GCF_022747635.1. Taxonomy (NCBI): domain Eukaryota; kingdom Metazoa; phylum Arthropoda; class Insecta; order Odonata; family Calopterygidae; genus Hetaerina; species Hetaerina americana. The sequence continues at coordinate 25,391,126 of NW_027286292.1, forward strand.
TGGTTGATCTCACTCTCATCCCTTGATATTTGATGCGATCACCTTTCCACTCGTCAGATATTTCAAGGGATGTAACTTCGCCTTCATCGTTCACAAATGACCCACTCAGCCAGACAAAACCCGAATGAAACCAAACAATATGCCACAAGCACGTCACAGCCCTATCCTCAGTGGTTATTAAGCTCAAACCCTCAGCGTGGGAAGCCGTTGACACCAACCGCAGCACCAATCGAACTGCCTTTCCACTCGGAGTTGGGAAACGACCCATGGTGAAAAGACTATAAATCAAATGATTGCAAGGAATTTCGCTCCCGGAAAGTTCAACCCAGCAGCTCTCCGCCCCCGCTCTCTGAACCACCACGCCCCCTCCGCCACCTCCCCCTCTCTCAGCACCTCACCCCCTCCCTCACCGCCTCCCACTTTCCTCTCGCTAATGCATGAATACGCAATGAGCGCAAGAGAAAGAGAGAGAAAATTTCCACCCACACCTAATTATGCCGCTACAAGGAAGGAAGTCAGAGCCGAATTCTTGAACAGGTACCTCGCCAAGATACTTTTAATGGTGAATTTTGTGCACATTCAAATTAACTCGGTGCGCGAACACTCACTAAGTGCGGCGCAGGAGTCAGGAGAGGAGAGACGGCGAGTTCCTTTGGAATCGGGATGTTCTGACGATCCTCCGTCCGCTAATATCAGACCAGGGACTCCACAAAGTGACGGATATCGATGCGGACAGATGGGTTGGCATAGACGCACTTGGTCGGAGGAGGCAATAATAGGAATCAGGCATAGAGCGCGTTTAATAAACAAGTGTCTTACAAGGCATTTTAGCAAATTATTTACGGAAATACGAGCGAAAAGCTTTCATACTCAAGAAGATTACTTATAATGGGTACAAGAAAAACCTTTTTACTCTATAAATGTCTTAATTTACGGTGAACAATGTTAAAATGGACTTTGCAAATACAATAACCTAAAATCCACTTGCTTGCTCTAAATCCCGCAGATTGTTACTTTATCGTCCAGTCCCTCGTTACACGAACCACATGTTTTCCTATGCATTGGAGTGATGCCTTCGAGAATAACCGTTCCATCTGCTTGGATGATCAAATTTCCTAATTTCAAGTATCTGTTAGCAGTAGATGAACTGATAAATCGTATGAGATACAGCAGAATTGCTTTCGTGCTCAACGCGCCAAAATTATTTTTTAGTTATTTAGATCCATTTGTAATAAAATTATTGAGAACTATAATCGTAAGTGCTCTCTGTCACATGCATCACGTGAACGTTATCTCAGGGATTTCAAGGCACAGTTAATTTTTCCGAAGTACCGAAGGAAAATATTTTCCTTAAGTTTTGCTGCAATTTCCCCAGCAATCCTCCCACAGTCATCGGTGCGTGGTTTCTTATTTTCCGAGCCTGTTATAATAACTATTCATGCTACCAATGAACCAGTGATGAACGCGAACTCGTAAATAGTTCTACGATACGCGCTATTATCACCATGATTGTGCTTGTATCTACCCAGTTTTGGATACTCTTATCACTATATACGTTATAAATGATTTACACATGAAAGGTGCCTGAAAATGACTCAAAAGACTTCAGCGTTTTGTTTTCGTCTCTCGATACAACCCAAACGAAGGCCACGGGGAAGACCTTTCGTCGGCCACCTTGCACATCCCTTTCCATTTGACACATGACCCAAAGGAACCGCCAACCTTGTAGGGAAAAGCACGCACTAACATCTCTGCTGCTTGTATGACTCTCCTTTAGTTCGGACGCTGGAGCATGAGGAGCCGAAAGTTTACCCTTTCCCGAATGTATAAGGGTGTTATCTCATTATTCCTCCTCTTTTAAGCGTATTTTTTAAAGAAACATTTATGGGCTCTAACGAGGCAATTTCCTCGGCTGGAAAAATTATTGGGGGAAACGTTGCGGCTAGAATGGATTGAATTCTTTTGCGTGGTTAAGCTCCTTTAAACGTCTCCGATCCGTTTTCTGTGTCGAGATATTCCCGAAAAATAAAGCTGGTTACACATTTTGGTAGTTAAAAGTAAAAATTAATTTAATTTAAAATGTTACTTAGTAGATCCATTTTTAAATACGAACGTATTCTTTTACAAATTGTTTCTAATGAAATACATGAGACCCTCTAAACTGTTTTGGGAAAATTTCTGCGGTACATATCCGTGTTTTTCTCACCCAACCTTTTATTTGAACGTAGGGACATTAAGTTGTACCTCATTGATCAAAGGAGTATTTTTGGACAGGAACTTTCCCTCTTTTCTCTCAGTTATATGCTCCCAGTATCTCCCAGCTATAATCTTTCTACAGTTGAATGAAAATCCTCTCCCTTCTGAACCTCCTTTCGCACATGACTTTCCAAATTGGCGTTAAATTTATATGTATCATTAGAGTTAATCTACCTACGAATACTTATCGTGGTATCGTGTTACATTTCAGAGGTTGGTTATCCTTTTTTTCTTCTTCAGTTTTCGTAAAATATACTGGCCTTAATGTCGTCAAAAAGCCTATTTCCTTTCAGCAACCTAATAATTATCAATATTTCTTCTCCAACTAGTCACTTTTTTCCTGGGTCTTTTTTGGATTTTATCAAGAAACTTCCTCTCTTCCCCAGACATATTTAAACTTTATCGCTATCCTTCCTCTCTGCTCAATTTAAAATCTCTATTTTTCTTCATATCCATGCTTACGAGGGTGGTCTGAAAAGTTTCCGACCTCAGAAATCGTCAGAAAATTTTGGAAAAAATGTCTTGTATCTTTGTTAGGTCGGAAATCTTTCAGACCAACCATGTAAATATACGCTCAGCATTTTGCCTCCAAGGCTAGGTTTTGCATCCGTAGGGCAGTATGTTCAAAATTAAAGTGATCACTATTCTTTCAATTCCTAAGCGTTGAAAATAGTCGTATTTAAGCGAGTGGTACCGCCTATGTGTTCAATAGTTTCACGCGTAGCTTCATGGAATTAAGGCTTCAATTTTTCTGGATCAATTTTAACATAGTCGAGATGAAATTTTGACGTAGTCTCGGGCAGTCAATCATCAGGAAAAGACAAAGAAACGAGCCAGGAAACGATATTCTGAAGTTTGTATCCACGTGGATGTTTACAGACGTGGATGATAGAAAATTGTCAATCAGAGGCAACAATTATAAATACTCTCAAAAGCAATGAAACTACGGCATAACGCCCTGATAGCCTAAGGAATTGGAATTGCCTGCTAGGAAGCAGATTATCACAACGGAAAATGTAAAAAGGAAAAATGGGAGGAAACACTGGAAAAAAATGTGCAATTTGGAGAGGGGGGTGATATGAGGAAACGAGAGAAAAAAAGAGGAAAAATTGATCACGGGGTAAGTAAACGAAACATGGGGATCGCTTGAACCGATTATGACGGAGAAATTAATGAGGCAGGAGATAGATTGCGTTCCGCGAGGGAAACAAGCAAGTGGAAGGAAATGGTGCGAGGGATGCGACGGGATTCTCGAAAGCGGATCGAGGCTTCTTGACGCGCACCGCACGGGGCAAAGGTTGGCCCCGATCCACCCTCTCCCCACACCCTTTGGGACGCCCACCCCCTCCTCGGGATGTTAGGCTCCTTCCCCCCCGTCCTCCGCGTCCCGCAACACCCGGCTCCCACCACGATCCCACACCCACGAGAGCAGCTCCGGCGCCCGCTTCGTCGAGAACGAGGAGCGAGGCGGTACCACCCCCGCACGCGCCTTCTCGCCGAGTGATACAATGCAAGTCGGGTGAGAGAGGGGTTTGGGGGGGGGGGCGAAGTGTGAGGGGCCAAAAGGGAGAGCGAAATGGGTGAGGGGGGGAGGGGTAAATGGGTGGCGGAGAGGAGCCCCGGGAGCCGTTTTCCGGGAATCGTCGCCACCGTCGACCCGCTCCGACATTTTTTCTGCCGGAGGGTAGTGTGGGGTGGGGGTAGGTGGGTGGGCCTCGGGATCTTATTTCTTCGGAAATGAAGGGAGCGAAAGGATGTCCTCCCTTTTGGAAATAGAATGAAGTATGAGCTTCGAGCCCTTTGCTCATGGGTAAAGAGTCCGGCTCTTAATGAAAATGTGACGAAAAAGTTACGTCTCGGAGACGTGCCTGCGGATGGTGGCGAGATTTCATAATTATTTGTGCGAATTAATTTTTCCCACAATGGTTCTCGGATGTTGAAATCAGACCGTGGTGCAAAAGCTATGCTGTGGGGGGAAGGTGCACAAATTGATGGAAGGTGCAAGGTTCTCCCATTGCTATGACTACATTGGCACATATTTATCGGATGAACATTCTCCACGTATCACCTATCAACAGTAACAAAATACATTTGACGTACAATCCGAGATCATAGAGGCTAATTTCTCTTTTCATTCCCCTTTTCGGTCAATAATCTTGTAATAGAGAACATTTAACATATCTATAATTTTGATGGTATGCAGGTAAATTGGAGGAAGTGATAAGATGAACTAACATTTTATGTAAAAGAATAGTAATGACGCTAAGTTTGGTGTTATAAATCAGAGAATTGTTATTACTATGGATTTTTTGGATCTATTTCGGAAAAAGCTACATTCATTATTTCATTTTACATATTTTTTTGAGAATTCACTCATTATACACAAAATTGTATTTAATATAGACCATATAAACTATTTATTGAAAATTTCAGTGCGTTTGGAAGTATAACTATCATAAATAAATATCCAATTCCTACGTTCAACTCAGCATATTAACCATTCGACAAAATGGTTCTCAGATGAGATCCTCAAGAAGTAATGGTAATAAAATATCGGGAATGCATCGGTCTCTACGTATAATACACTTAAAAACGGCACTTTCAAGCAATACTATAAGGGTAGGCATTCCAATAGCAGCTCTCAGCCTCTCCTCATGTTTGCTTCAACAAGGTGACTGGGTAGTAACTGTTTTCACTTCTATTACTGGTCACAAATGATATTAATATATTTTATATAATTTTATCCTAAAGTACTTATCCATACTACACGTTGACATTAAATTTAACCACCTTCAAGAAATTAGTCAAATTCTAATTGTTTTCGTCGATGATATAACTTTAAAACTGTAAGTTATTAATATTTTGATTATGTCAATACACGAGAGCAGCGGTGTTGACGTATCGTCATCCCACACAATGGCAGAATAAAGATCTGTATTAATAATCTCCTGGAATTTAAAGGGAATTCAAAGCTTAAAATTAACATTCCACTCTTAAAAGGTACTGTACGAAACTCGTAAATTTAGCCCTTCATATGCTAAAGCACACCTAATTTCCAGTGAAATATACTCCGCGTTTACTTAAACGGCGCCATTAACCTGAACGATTAGTACACATCCCTTCACTTTAAAATGGAGAAACGGAAGTGTTCAGTGTATTCTCCTTGATTTCTAATGAAGCTAAATACGGTCAGTGATTTCGCGGGCAATAGTTATTACAAAATCGTCTAATGATACACTTTTCTCGAGCAGTTTTAGAATATTCAACTTAGAACGAAATCGTAATTGTCAAATGTGAATGTATAGTATTTGTGTACCGGCTCATTTTCTCCTGAGATAACGTTTTCACTGCCAATCCAGAATGCAGTATTTTATTATCCTTACCCCTAAATTAAATATATTATCATGTTTCGTTGGTTCCTGAATTTATTTAAACTACTGAACTGCTTTGGTAAACGTAGATTTTTTAACGAAGTTATGCAATTAGACATGACAGGAGCTGTAAACCGGAATAATATTCATTTTTCCTCCTCATTATATATTTATACGCCATTGTATCAATTTAATATGCTTTTAATTACATAATATCACATTACTCTACAATCTTTAATCCTCATCAAATAATTAATTCCATTTCATAAAAAAATCCATTTTAGGATTTGGGAAGATGTATGCTTAATTGAGTGGTGCGACGATCCAGAAAGTTTTGAGGTTCCCTTTCACATTTTCTGCCGGTTCGGTAGTCATAAGTTGATTCATTAGTACTTTTATAGAAAAAATATTTGGAAGATTCAATTCATTTTATATGAATGTTCATCGTCAACTATTGCGAATTTCAATTAACACCTCAATAAATAAGAAAAACTCCCAAATTCTTTATACTGCAGACCTTGAAACTCTAGAAATTGTTGGCTATCGCATAAACATCTTTGGACTGCAATTCGTAAAGTTATCAATTTTGCCGTTTATATCCACGGAATCCATTAATCAGAGTAACCTTTTAGATGGAAAGTGTGTGTAAAAGGTGGGTGAAGAAATATTTGTGGCAGTATTCACCATCGCAGTCGCTGAATCAAGGCATAAACGATCACATAACTTCACCTGTTCCGCATAAATTAAGCTCTTTCCTCGCGACATCAATGGAGCTCACTTCTGGAGTGCCAATTGGTATATGACGGTACAGCAGTTTAAAGTGCCGATAGGGAGATAAGTTCTTTCTTCGTCATACCCACGGCAAAATGATCAGATTTCTCACTGGGTTGCGAATTATTTTTCACTTTCACTTTACTTTCTTTAAGCAAAAATCTTTTACTTTGCATGACTGCGGTCAAACTGGGAGGCACGAATGAAAACCAAGTTTGAATAGGCGACATGTGACGCGAAGGTAGATTGATTGAGGGGGCAGGAGAGTGGAAGACCAAATGACGGAGCGAGAGAGCGATCGAAAGAGGAAGTCCCCAGGGAAGCGGTCAGAGGCGTTGAGTGGTTTTTGTGTACACTTGTGTTTCATGTTTGATGTGACTATTGCTCACTTCTTTTGTGAGTTTGATTATGTCATATTAGCGCAGCCAATAGCGGTGGTGTTGTACGGCCGCAGTAAAGTAAAACCTGTCAGTGGTTGAAAATCTTTCAAAATCCAGAAATATCGAAGTAGTCATTCATAGTGATCGTGTTTTCTCGAGTAAGCCTCTCTGAAAAATGGTACCTGTGAGACTCAGATATAAATCATTTTGAGCAACTGCATGGATGAGTTTCTTTTGAATCTTTGGGAGTTGGTCATCAGACAACATTTTGACACTCTTTCTTTTTGGCCTTTTGTTTAACATATAACCACTATCCCTGGCCTCAAACCCCTGCCATTTGAAATTATTTCGCTAGTTTCTCAACGTATACATTTGAAAGGAGAATGATATAACCACAAAAACTAATTTTCACATACAAGGTTTTGATTTCATCCAAAACACTTATATTTATTTTGTATTGCCGCCGGTGAAAAATCTATTAGTCGCGAAAATAATATGTGACCTTGTATATTTGCGCCTCTTGGAATTTCTACTCCTGTCACTTCCCCGTGCCCGAAACTGCCACAAATATAATACACATTCATGGTCTGTCCTAGAAAATAAGTAGAATTAATCGTGGGAAAACTAAACTGTAGGTCAAAGTACAAATTACTAAAACTCTTCAGAACAGCACACTTGTGCATGAACGCACCGATGCCAGCGCCTCTACCACGCTTCTTGTACACTTCCAGGAAGGCTTCGACGGAAATGTCGTTCACGCACCTCGCCACGGCCTCTTTTACATAATCCAGTAGTCTAAAATGGTAAAGGGGTTATACTTGGGTCATACTCAAAGGCCCATGTGTCGTCACAAGTAACCGCCTGTTCTAAAAAATTCGGGTCACTTTCACAGGTGTCCAAGTGGTCCAAGGCAAGATTGTCACACAAGTAGTCTTCCGACAGCAACTTGGAGACCATCTTGGCGCACCTTTCTAAAATGGCTAAATCTTCTGAAAGCACTGTGGTTTTCTAAATATTGTACTGTGCTAATATTTTGACGCTTGGGGGTCAATCAGAATTGAGCCTGTCTCAATTTTTGCACATTTTCATCTCACTGTGTTTTTGATGGATTTCCAGGCATCACTTGGGACATTTCTCCGTCTCCCGAAACATCCTTAACCATGGCAATGGTCTCAGAACCTAATTTCTCGAGTTTAAGACAAAATTTTATCGCATGTATCGCTCCATGGAAAGCTGCATAGTGAATTTGTGACGCTGCCCTCAAATAGGGATTCAGTCTAGCAAAGAACCGCAGACTATAACGGCCTGCCGAGTACTGACGCTTTCCCAAGACCTCTCAATATTTTTTTCGCCACAAATCGTCCTACTCCAGTCGTCCGCTTCGCCAGGAAAAATCGTTGTACTTACCTTTCGGGACAGACCCTCTATTTAGTTCATATCCTATGAAATTAGATCCAATACTCGTAGGTGGCCTTCTTGATGCAAAGATGGCATTCTACCATTAAAAAAGTTCCTTATACAGTATCATAGATCGCAGAACTAATGATTGCATAAAATAATCTCTTAAACAAAAGACAAATTAATTTTTCATGAAGTTATAGGACCGATAAGTTCGTATTAGTATGTTAGTTCAATTATTATGTCGACCTCCTTAAAGTAGAGAATGAAAAAAATTACTAAATTTGTGCTCGAAGAAAATTAAAATTACATAAGTTTGAGTTCCTTGTATATACCCTGTTGAGCACCCAGTGAATGTACTGAAGCTTGGAAACGTCCAAACTTTAATGGTATCGGAAAATTTAGCGTTACTTCGCGCACCGGTGTCAAGAACCTACATGGTCCGAAGAAGGAAGACGGTTATTTCAAATGGCAGCATCCCATGCTCTAATTCCTCTTCCCAATGGACGTTCTTGCGCGTGGACACGAGTCATCTGTCGGCCGCGAACTGCCAGCCTGTTCTAATAAAGACGCACGGCCAACCCGCAATGCTCGGCCTGGCGGCTGATATCATTGCCACCCCACGTAGTCCCTTTTTTTTGACGGCGAGCCCGATTTCTCGGATGGGTAAATTGTTCCGCATCCCTCCATCGATTCGCTGCCTCCGCCGCATCGTGAGATCGGATACCTGTTTCACGTGAGACAGAACGAAGCGGTGGTGGGTCGGCGCGATCTGCATTTCATCCTCCACACCCCAGAAAGTTCGCAGAAATCATCTTTTGCTCCTCCCGGTGTAGCCCCGTGCCCGTGGCATCCAGCGGTGCTCAGTTCCCTCCCGGCCAGGGGCCGGAGATACGGGGGGAGGGTGGGGTGCGTGCGCGGAGAGATTGGCGCGGCGCGAATGGGTGGGGAGGCGATGAGAGGGTAGGGTGCCCGCGGGGGAAGGGTTGACTTGAGGAGGGTGTGCGGGGAGGGTGTGAGATGGTGCAAAGCCGCTCCGCCGGGCAAATTACTCTCGGCGCGGGAGTGAGGATTTCACGTGAATCCTCCAGGCGTAAGAGCTTCGTTCCGGAGGATTTTCCATAAGCGGCATTATTATCGCGATGAAATTAGAATTAAGAGAGCAATCTCAGGGGAATGTGATCCGTACTTGACATTGAAACCTTAGTCGGAGAAGCAGAATATTTTTTACAAGCTTAACTTCATGAGTACATGAATTGACTGAAAATTAAATTATTGTTGCGAATAAGTAATTATGAATGGAACAAATGGCTTATGGTAACCGTGCGTAATAAAAATCTACGAACCGAAAGGGTCACTCTGTTAACTATTACACCGACAGATTAAAACTCACATCACCCCACGACGAAATAAAAAATAAAATGAATACACTTCATTGAAAATATAAAGTGAATGATTAATATCATTTATGAGAGAAGTTTGGTCTCTTTACCAAATCTTTACTCGTACAGTCCATAGTTAAATATACACTTTTCATATTGTTAGGTGTCACAAATAAATTAATCGAGTGTGCAAATTCAATTATTACTTGAATAGCTGAAGTTAAATAGGTTTTCTTGATATTTATACTCATTTCTCGGGGTCGGTTGCACTTGATTGTGCAGTTGTTTTCGATGGCCCGAGAATTATTCGACGTTGGAGGAGGATTGAAGGGTACACATTGTGATATTTTCAATGGATATTGCTTCATATATTTAAACCTCACATATTTTCTGTGAATTGATGCATATTGCAGAAAAGAGTTATAGGTTCAACCATTAATTTTCCATTGTTTACGCGTGGCAGTGACCTCTTTTTCTCTCACGTTTGCTTCCCATTGGAATTTAAAATTTCGTCCGCATTTCGACCACAAAAAGTACCGCCCCGGAAGAACATTCGCAATTGGCAGTCACCCCTGCCATTAATCATACTTCTTAAATCCGCCTAGATTTGATGAGACCCGTTCCCAGAGCCCCCCTTCCTCCCAACCAATCTCCCTCTCCCGCGCTCATCTTTAAGCGCGCACGTTCGCTGTCCCCGTATTTTGGCGTTTGATGTGGATGCACAACGACAGAAATAAATCACCTGAATTGAATTTTGTGAAATTTATTCGACTTTGTGCCTACACATATGACAAATGCTCAATTTTTTTCCCATACGCTTTCTCGAGCTCAGCTATTTAAAGAACCCTTGTTTCCCTCGAAACATGCTCCAGCGATTCGAAATGCGAATTACTTTTTATATTGCCGCACGTGACCTTATATCGCACTCCCTATCTCACTTTCCTCATCCACATACGGCGTTTCATGAGATAATCCGAGACCAGGATTAGTTTAACACTTTGGTGAAAATTTCCTCAGCTTTAAGTTCATGCCAATATTGGGTCGGTTGACTCCTATTTACCACATGGCTTTAAGCTACTTATTATTTTAATTCTTTTTGAAATCCTGAGCTTTAGGCTGTAATAAAACGATGGATGTGTATTTGCTATGAAAACATAAATCTCTTTGACCCGAGTTCAAATTCATATCCCTCCGCTGTATTTCGGGTATTCGGGTAGGGACGACGGCAGAGTTTCCATCAAAGCCAGTTTTCTGAGGTTTTTGGGTGAGGAATGTGTTCAGACTCACCTCCCAACTATGTGGCACTCTTGAGCATTCTTGATAACCCACAATCATGAAGATAAACTCATTACACTTGGTGAATCCAATAGGGACACCTCATTGCACTTACGCAATTGTGTGAGTTAAAAAAGTTTATACCCCTATGCGTGACTACTTACCATTCGTGGTTTATGCATTTCGCGCAATATTACTGTGCGTCCATCAAAATAATCTCTTTATTATGATACTTTTTGCCCATGAGTCTTTAATACAATCGCGCTTTAGATGATTCAAGCTTAGAGCTCATACCAATCGATTAAGGATAATAGAAAAAAAGAATCTTTACCTAATCCATGGTAATTCTTGATTAATAGTCATGGTATGAGTAGTCAATCATCAGCAGTTTTTTGCGTATAAAAAAGAAAAAAAGATGTCATTTCTTCGACGTCTTAGTAATATTTCTCAAAGTACGCGTTACAAGAGAATTTGAGATTTTAAGGTTATAACAAAGGGGTAAAAAAAATTATAGCACTCTGGAAAGGCGAGGGAGTTTTTATCCGTTTATCAAATCTTTTATTATAATTATTCTTTGGAATAACTTTGTGGATAAATCGAGGGCATTCTGAATTTCTTTGAAAGAACTCTGTTCACTTTAATAGGTACATCAATGATCCACGAGGTGAGTGCCATATTCATAATGCCTTGTCACTTGTGTGCTGCTATATTTACTCGCGCTGAATGTTTTGTTAAAAATGCCTGATTTTAACCCGGTTCAGTACGATAAAGGTTGACTTTAGAGAGTTTCTTCGCAAATTCTCGTTCAATAGTGACGGTATAGTAAGTGTCATTGCGTTGAAGGCTTTATATTTGAATGGGTTCTCTCTCTTCTGATATTCTCTCTTTAATGTATTCTTACCTCTCTGTTTCAAGTTGCTTGCTAGTATCACTGAGTAACCTCGATTCAGATCTCACACGTGTTGCATTATTAATGGATATTCTATCAAACTAGAATAAATTTTTCCACAATGAGATGCTACTTAGTAAGTCTTTGAGACCACACGCTTACGCCAAGTCTTTAATTCAGGAACAGAGAACAATCAACGCGACGAGGAATGACTACAGGATACAGAAAAGTTAGGCGCCACTATTTGGAAATTAATTTTTCTCTTCGCTCTTCCGGAGCACGTTTCAAAGGGACTTCTTTCACCGGAAACGATGGAGGAAGGAAAACCAGCAGGTTTTTTTCTCCTCTCTGTCGCCGAAAAAAAACTGGGTGGCAGAATTAAATTAGCTTCGCCCTACGGATGAGCACTTCAACAAAACATCAAGATTTTTGAGAGTGATTAATCACTCTCTAATGTTTAAGGAAAACCTATTACAGATTAAATGTACTCGCTCCGAAACATCAATTGTTAAATATAAAGTTCATGACTAAATTAAAGATAGAGCCTTTAAACAAACCGCTTTAATAACAAACGTTTACTATTCATGAAATCCTACTTCTCGGTGACTATTCTCGAAATATGAATTTATGTGCCTCTATTTCCCCCTATTAAAATTCTAAATTTCTCTATTTTTTTTAATATTCCACTAGAATCACCAAATTAGTACTACCGGTGGCAACACATAGTAAAGATCGCGATGTTCGAGAGTTCCTGCGTTACGCTTAAGTGTTTTTGAATTAATATAATAGTCAAAAATAGTTTTTGTTTTGAGACTCTAAAACACTTGGATGCCGGATAATCTGGTCAGCCGTGTGTCTTCAATCTAAACACTGCCACCTCTTAGGAAACTATTATCAACAATCCTAAGACGCAATACTCTTAAGCCTTCACTAGCGCCGAATATAACTTTGCCGCTTTTGAATACTAGTCGCTAAATTTGTAAATTACTATTATTGAAAATCTGCTAAATTAGCAAAAACCTTTAAATAAATAACTGTGTGGGTAAACCTATCTCTCTCAAATATAGCCACGGATTCGCGTAAAGTTTTCTTTTGGATCCTCCTCTCCATTAGGACGCTATCTGATGAAGCTAAATGTAGAACACTTTTCGTCCATTTAAAGAAATGACTATGACTATTACATATGAATAACACTTGTGTAAATAAACCGTAAAATGCAGAAGACATTGTAAATAAAATTTAAATATCTCCCTCACATGGAATGAATTAAATCATTTCCACGAACATAAAATATTTAAAAACAAAAATTATCCATCTTTCAAGAAAAACTACCAATTACTGGCATAATCTTTTCAACATTTAAATGGACCTGTTCCGTTTTAATAAAAGGCACACCCAATAGAAATCTATTCCATTACTAGGTGAAATAGCAGAATAGAGAAATAAGTATTTAATGTGTGGAAAAATATGCATCTAACCCAATATCTAATTCGAAAGCTCCAACAATTAATTCACTTAGTTAAACTTTTCGCAAAAGTGAACTTCTTCTATCGACACGCTTGATTAAAATAATCATGTGTGCGTCATATTTATCTATATTTCAATTGAAATAACATATTGAGCCAACTCTTTGCCACACAAGTATGAAAGCCGTCTAAAATAAATCAGCTACTCTTCATTTAATTTGTAACATCACATATTTAATCGTATCATTCTCATTTTCAACTCTCCGTGCAGACCTTAAAACGCGTGAGTTATACTTACTAAATGTATCCATTTTCTTACTTCCGAGGTAGAAACTTTTTTAACCCTATAGGATATCTATCGAACTCGATGAAATTTAACAAAAATCTGCAGCCGAAAAGTATCCCTCGAACGGTACGCTAATTTGCGGATACTTGTGGGATATCTCGGACCGGAGTGATTAATTGCCGCGCTTAACTTTCCCCCAGTTGCTCTTCGCAACACTCTTCCGACCATATCCTTGACGATTCAAGCAACGGAAAAGTTTGACAACTCGTGCTCGGAACTCGTCTCCATGCGTCGAACCGAAATTCCAAATGTCAACTCCGCGGAAGCGGTGCGTGCCAGTATTTTCCGAGAGCAGGTAAGCACCGGCTTCGACCCTTAGTTTTAAAAATCTTTCGGCCGCCGCTAAAGCGGCCACCAGTCACTTCCTCCCGCAAAACTCGGATCGTTTTACCTGTTTCAGCTATCCCACGTCAATTGGGTTGTGTCGGCAATAGGGTGAGTCTCCGATCGCGGCCCCGAGGCATCCCACCCACGCAGTCTTCCCCCGAGGGTCTCGCTCGCGTTTCCTTCCCACCGCCGGTGGGTGAGCCGTTCGCCGCGCGCGTGGACGTCGGAGCGACTGAGAGTGAAGAGCGCGCACCTCGCCCGCGGGCTTTCGCATCCGCGGCCGCCCAGGCGGCAGCACGGGCGCGGCGTCGACGGCAACGAGGGTGGGGGGTAGAGAGATGGAGAGGGAAGGGGGAGATGGAAGGAGCGCAAAAATCGGGAGAGACAGCAAAAGGATTGGTGGGGGGGAAGGTTTGAGGTGGACGGACGCGTTCGAGATGTGTGCCTTCGTCACGGCATTCGCCAATTTCACGTGTCATCCAAACAAAAGGGGGATTTTTCGGAGCGGTGGCGGAGGGGACGTAGCTTCTTTCTTTCGAGGGCGTTTCCGCGCTCGACACCTCGCCGCCGTGATTGGCGGGGAGGCCGGTGCTTTGCGCTCCAATTTGCCTCTGTCGCCGGAGTCGTCGTCGCGAACGCCTGTGGGACGTCTCCCGCGTGAGAGCGGGGCAGCAATAGCGCCGGCGAGGGTCATGACGGTTTGGAGTGGACGGAAAGCAAATTGACTGCCCGTCAAGTTCCCACCCTCTCCCCCAACCACTGGTCCATGGATCTCGGTCGGGGCATCTGGTCGAAATCCGTTGGTTTTGCGCTGAGCCATGTTTATTTATTTACAAAAGCCTTCGTGAGTGGCCCGTGAGTCGTGCGACAACCATGAAAAGAGTTACGGATCGTGCGGAGAGGCCAGTGCTTTCGAGGTCAAGTGGCAAGGTCCATAGAAGTTTCTTTCAGGAATTCTGAAATGGACATATTCGAACTGAAAATTCTGGCCTGCTGATGTTCGAAGATTCCCCTTTTCACCTAAATTTACATCCTGTTGTTTGCGAAGCTTTCGAAAGCGGTTGTAGGTGGAGCTCTCGAAAATTATGGCAGGCCACAAGGAATGTGTTGTTTTGGAGTTTTATTCGATCATAGCATCAACTAAAATTGAAGCGCAACATTTTAAGGAGATAGCAGGTTTATTTGCACAGTGCTGTCACTCTAGCCATTGGTGACATATTTTTTACTTACTTCTATGCAACCCAAAGTTGACTGCATCCATTAGAATCTGGATATTTTTTTAATTTCAAAAGAACAAATGGCATTGAACTCATTAAATATGAAGGAAAAGCTTTGGAATAAACATCGGCATGAACAAGGCTGCTGCTTTTAACGTTCATTATGTTACAATGGTAGGGTTGACATGCATCACCTGGATATTTTTTGTATTTTCTATTCCCCGCTCTATACTACATAACAGTTTCTCCATTAGCACTTTCCACATATTAAAGGTATTTGCCATTCATTCTAGGACTCTTTCAAGTGTTCTCCCGCTTCTTCCTTCTTCTCATTCATATGCCTTGAGCGCTCTTTTCTCAAAACTTTTCTTTTCATTTCCAGAATTTCGATAATGAACTCCTCTATTCATTCCTCTCTTTGGAATCCTACAGTAGTTACTACAGCTTCATTTATTAATCGAGTGTTTAATGCAAATGGCAACGTGTCCGCAAAAATTCTCTTCGCGTAATTATCGATACGTGTATGTCCCCACTTAAGTGGTTGGCTGGCTTGATATTAAGCGAGGGAAATTCGAAGGTATTTGTCTAAGAGAACACATCTATCTATACGCATTAATAGCACTTTGTCATTCACTTCAGTTAAATATTATTTCAATCAAGCCAGGGATAGCTTCGGGTGACTGTATTTACGGTGAAAATCATAAATTTCACTGGTAAAAACCATTCGCCCTGACGGGTACTCGACCCGGGATCCTACAATTTCCTGCTGTTTAAAAATGGAAAAAGGTGTATGGTAAAACGTAGTCCGGAATGCCAAGAACTCGGCCGGATGTCGAGGGGGTGGGGTTCTAGTCTAGGCCAAGGTAAATAGTTTTTTGACTGAAATTTCTGCATTTTGGTGCACATCAGCGGATGATTCTGTTAGAATAACTGTCGCAGCTTCTCCCGTAGGTCTTTTAGTATGGACAACAATGATATATCTGTGCAGAAATATATTGTCCGCTTACGAGAAGCATTAGAGCCTCACGCGGTCCGCAGTCCTTGAGTTTACACTCCTCAGAAATAACTGCTCATCCCATTAATCTCGGGCATCATTCATCGAGGAAAATCCAATTTTTTAACGCTCAAGCATTTCTGCCTCCATTTTCTCTCTCTGCTGATCCTACCTCGTTTTCTTTAAAATGTTTACACCGCGTTTGTCTCAATAATAAACTAATGCGTAGTGATTATAATTGAGTTATTTAATCTAAAGCATTTTTTTTTAATTCTAACTTCTCTTACGCCACTCCGCTTACTCTAGCCTCATCGCTTCCCCATTGTAGTCTAGTCTATTTGAGAACATTTTCCAGTTCATGCTGTCAAATGTCCTCTCCAAGCCCACAAAAGCTGTTAGTGTTGGTCGGAGGTTGTCATCCGCATACTATTTACTCGAAGTCTGAGAGTGGCACTTCTCCTCCCTCTGCTCTCTCCAAATTCAAAGTTTCCCTCACTTAGTCACTTTCTCTGTTTCCTCTCTATTTCTCGATAAATAGTTGTTATAATAGTAATCGTAGAAAGATATGATAATTAATTTTGACTGCATAAACTATTGTCTGTATAAATTCACCAAGAATGTTTCATTTTCAAGGGTGGTTGACCCGAACAACATAACATAGACATAGAAACACAACATAGAAATGATAGATACTTTAAAGACTGATGGGGATGAGATATACTGGATGGATAGCCGGCTAATTATTTTAATCATTTTTTTTACCTTAAGCCCATCGCAGATGACACAAATTATTTAAAAGAAATGGGTACATGGAAACTATCATGACGAAATGCTATTTAAGGCGTCTTAATTTTGAGTTACGGTAACTGCTATACATGTAGATCCCTATTACATGCGAGCAAGATAATGAATTACGCTGTTCAAAAGAGCGTGGAGAATAAGATTGGTTTATTGGGTGACGTAAGTTTTCCATCTAAAATTAGTCTTGAATTTTGATGAGTATCAAAGTGAGAGTTGAATGAATAATAAAGAGAATTACAGCAAAACCCGTGGGCAGCTCGTTTTTCCAGCCCCCTTGCCTCGGAAGATCCATCGGTAACCACGCAGACGGCTCATTTAAATGGTGACGTCTTAAGAGAAATGTGATTCATGAAGGAAGAAAAGTGGCGGCGAAGATGAAATGACTTAAAGTAATCACCAAGGTACATACAAGACTGGTGGTATATGTGCATATATGTGTGTGTGCGCATGAATAATTACATGTATTTATAATTTTTTTTCTTTCATCTCATTTTCGCCTTTTTCCAGAGAAAGGATGTTAGGTCACCGAAAATTTGGAATGCATCTGAGTTTCATTTGTAAGTATTTCTCTCTGTGTTTTTGTTGGCTTGCGCTATCTCGCTTCCCCATTTAAATCACTATTCACATCCGTGAGACTTTCCTTCAGGATATATATATATATACTCTTATGTATGTATGTATATATTTATATATACATATCGGTACCATGTATAAACTATATATATATATATATATATATATATACTTCCGTGCTACTTCGTTGAGTATATATATACACACGCACATATATAGACATACACATATATAGACACACACACACATATATATACACCTATATTTATTCGCCGTTTGGCGGGATTTCGTGTTTGAATGTGTGTATATATATATATATATATATATATATATATATATATATATATATATACATATATATAGGTATATATATATACATATATATATACCTATATATATATATATATATATATATATATACCATATGCATTCCAAATTATATATATATACATATATATAGGTATATATATATATACCTATATATATATATATATATACCCCCCCATATATATGTGTGTGTATATAAATACATCGCTAATAAAGAGCAGCAAGTACTTTTTCATGATGGATACTTTAAAGTTTTATATCTTTTTTATTAGTCCTTTTGAAGCTTGATGAAAAAGAATGTTTATTTCGATCAAGGACTCAAGTCTTATCAAAGTTAATTCATCTCTCGTATTTCGAATTGAGGAAACATTGGAACAATAGTTGAACACGGAGCCAAAGCCGTTAGGTTTCTGATGCAGGTTTGAAGTCGTGGTTGACAAAATTATGTGTTCATGACGAAATTGAAGATTTTGGAGTACGGACCCAAGGATGAGAATTAAAAAGGACTTCTCTCATAAACATACCACCGAATTCTTCATTTCCAACTGCCTTAAATAAATCGGGAGAGTGTGTGTCTTGCGTTGACTCAAGCATTCGGAATCTTCTCTCGTCCCAGCTCCCGAATGATGAGAGCTCTCTTTCTTTATCCAACTCCCGCGTCATCCTGCAATTTGCCTGATACTGATCCCACCCCATCGCGATACACCCGAACTGTCTAATACCCTTGAGGCACCTCGCAATAACGCCAGGCTTCGGTCCTTCCTTCGCCTTGACCCATTCATCCTTCGCTCCTACTCCATGATCGGTGCGAGTATGCGACGAAATCGATAGACTTGTTAGGTTTTTAACGAGCGTGGAGATGCCGTGGGATGAAATGCACATATGACGATAACGATGAATGTAATGCACGGCACTCGTTCAGACTCTCCAAATTCATTCCAGGGTCTTTAGAAACAATGTCCGAACAGCAAGTGCTATGGAGTACCTACTCGTTTCGAACAGCCAGATTTTTCGTCAAAGGAAAAATCCTTTTTTTTTATACGCAGACGAAGCTTTTGCAAATTAAATACAAAGGAGAACATTTATTTAATCCCGGGACCAAATCAAGGGTGATGAAAAATTATTGTTCCTTGTTCCGCTCGCCGATTCATCTTTTACAATTTTCTCCTGTTGAATTTATTAATACTTAGTTCGTCGAATTAGAGTATATTTGGTAGTTTTTTTTTATTTTCAAATTTTATAATGATATACTTTGGGTTGCGGTCTGTGGTTGAAATGTGTCCCCTTTATTTAAGGTGAAATTCAAAACTATTATAATTAAAATAAAAACTAAAATATATTGAAATAAAAACTATTAACTCCGCTTGGAATTGTGACTTGTAGTTAAAGTGATAAATTTGCCAAAAAATTCAATTTCCAAAGGTTTGCACGATATTGTTATTCCGTTAGGCTTAGAGGTAACGAGCTTAATGTAAATATCATATAATTCCAAACCAGGTTGGCTCGATCGGTGAGAGGAGAGGTCATCTCGTACTCAGCCCCTTAGCGTATGAAATTCATGCAACGGGTTTGGGGAGTGCAAATCTTTTCCACGTTCCTTTAGAGGTTTTCCAAAATATTGCCGACGGTATATTTTTATGGCCGGTACCCATAAAATTACTGTTAAAAAATGTGTCAAGAGGCGGCATCCGGATATGAACCCCAGCCCTCTAGTCGAACACAACAGACAATCACGTAATATGCATTAGGTCTCCAAAAAACTCATCTGCCCCACTACAGGCGCATGCAGTTCCTAGAGTTCTGCCAAGTGGACTATATGTCAAAACATGAAGAGCCATTCATGCTGTCGATCGTATATATCATGAAATTCTCTAAACACAGGAAAATAGGTGGTATACGCATTTAATTTTGAATTTCAGAATGAAATTTAAGTAAATACTACTCCATAATTCGTACAATTAGTGAATGTTCAAAATCTTGAAAATCTCATCATTGTATCGCGTATGAAAACGTTTCATGGAACAAGGGAAATAAGATCAACTAGTCTCATATTAGTATTTTAACCAGGGTCATACCGTTGGAAAACAAAAAAAAAACATTTCTTTCAGAACTGGGTATTTGATATTATTTGGTGATAATCTCAACATGCACAACTATCCGTAAAATTTATTTTGGAATAACATATTTTAAATTATCGATTTCGCAATATCTGCGCGACCTTAACATTAAAGGGAAGCTACATAGATGTGAAATGTTAGTGATTTTAAATGAGTTTGCATTCATAGTTTTCCACAAAGTTTTTCATCTTTTTGCTCCATCGTTTTATAAATAATCCGCAGAACTGGTAGAAACCTTTTCTTCTGGCCGTTAATTATTTCCTATTTAATACATCTTATCTTAACAATACTCATTTTAATATTTTGTGAAAATAAATTACATATTTATCATTTCCAAACAACTATAATTAACAGATTTAATCTAAAATTGGAGTCATGAGATCAATATTATGCCGAATGTAATGAATTTAAACGGTTCTAAATGGGTCAAACAAAAATTTATATAATTTAAAACGCCATTTGTCTGTTTCGATAAACTCGACTTTTGAAAGCATAATTTTTAAAAGAGTATAAAAATTAATGTAATAAATGTAAAATATATCGTGGTTATTC
This sequence comes from Hetaerina americana, assembly GCF_022747635.1. NCBI lineage: Eukaryota > Metazoa > Arthropoda > Insecta > Odonata > Calopterygidae > Hetaerina > Hetaerina americana. Next base: position 25,411,568 of record NW_027286292.1, read on the forward strand.
TAAGCCTACCATAATTCTCCAGCAAAAAGAATGGCTTATTATGCTTTCAGGTCATTTCTTCAGAAATCGGAAGAACTCCATGCCGTATAAGTTTATTTTATTTCTTTATAAATTCTTCTAAAAAGTCCAGTTCGTAAAATGTATGATGTAAGGAGCATTTCTTAGAATAAATAAGTTCATCGGGAAATATAAGTAGATTAGTTGCTTTAGCTGTCATTGCTGTCAAATACTGAAAATTATCGTGACAGCGACAACGATCAAAAATGGCCAACATATTTCTCCTATATAGTTAAAATATATAGTATACAAGGTCTGTTCAAAAAGTATGGCAAACTCTGAATTTTCGCGGGTTATGTGTATTTGACTTTCGATTTTTTGTGGCATTATGTTGGTACTTACGTCTCTCACTTATGCCGAAAATTTCGGTCATTTTGAATGTTTGGTTAATTTTTGGCAGCTGCTTTGCTTGGACGTGTTTTGGATTGCCTTCGATTTTTGCCTGTTCCAAAAAATGGATCAAAGAACCTGTATCAAATTTTGTTTGACAAACGAAATTAAGTGCCCGGACGCATTCAGAATGTTGACTGTGGCATATGGAGAAGCTATCTTGGACCGAAGCAACGTTTATCGGTGGTACAAAATATTCTCAGAGGGCTGAGAGATGTGAAGGACGAAGAGCGTGCCGAACGCCCGAGCAAATCAACAACAGACGAAAACAATAATGAAGTGAAGAAAATAGTATCGGCCAATCGTCGAATCACCGTTAGAGAAGTGGTCAGGACCTAAATATATCGATTGGCTCGTGCCATTTGATGTTTACCAATAATTTGGGCATGACACGGGTCGCCGCGAAATTCGTACCAAAATTGTTAAATTTCGATCAAAAACAGCAACGCATTAACATTGTTAATGAGGAGTTGAACTCGGTCCGTGACCACCCAAATTTGCTCCAGAGGGTCATAACTGGTGACGAATCATGGGTTTATAGTAATGACGTGGGAATTACCATCCTCCCAGTCATCCTAATGGAAGCTGCAGCACGAGCCAAGACCGAAAAAGCGCGCCTAGTTTGGTCGAATGTGAAAGTTTTGCTTTCAGTTTTCTTCGATTGTAGGGGCGTGGGGCGTCATGTGTTCTTGCTACAGGGTAGAACGGGAATAAGGAATATTACCTGATAGTCATGCGAAAGTTGCGAGAACAAATCCGCCACAAACGCCCGGATTTGTGGAAGAACAAAAATTGGCTTTTGCACCATGACAACACCCTACTTACACATCGTTACTTGTGGGCAAAGTTTTGGCCAAAAACAATATACTAATGATGCCGCAGCCACCGTATTCCCCAGATCTGGCCCCCAGTGACTTTTTCTTGTTACCGAAACTGAAGAGGCCCTTGAAAGCACGGCAATACGCTACGATTGACGAGATAAAGACTGCATCAAAGGAGGAGCTGAACAAGATCATAAAACATGATTTCTTGAAGTGCTTCGAGGATTGGAAAAAAAAGTTGACACAAGTGTATAATATCTAATGGGGATTACTTTGAAGGGGATAAAATAGATATTCATGGATAAATAAATATTTTTTGGAAAAAACACAAAAAGTCGCTATACTCTTTGATCAGAGCTCCTATTCATATTGTGAAAGATTCAAGGATTTAACCAGTTGGGAATGAAAAGAGCACAAAAAATTTTCTAATTGGATATAGCCCGGTCTGTAGAGAAATATTGTATTTTTAATTGGATACAGCCTGGTCCGTAAATATAGGTTGTGTTTGACGAATTCATTTTCAAGTTGACATATTCAGAACTCAGTTGCCGTATTTTTCGCAATACTGAGAAATATTAAACATGAGTATCAGGAAACTACGTTCAATTATTTAGTTAAGGCACAATGGTACCTGTAGTCAAATTGAACGAGTGATTTTTCCGGGTGGATATATCGGCGAGAGTAAAAAATGGCACTTATTCGATGAGGACATGGTACGTCAGAGGGTTTGTCTTCTGTCGATAGGGGTCCGCGATAAAACTGGGATGATGCCGTGAGACACTTAGAGCTAAACCCAAGTTGTTCATTTATGGATACCAGAAATTAATGAGAAACCACGGACGGCTGAGAGAGAGGAAATGGCCCGTTATTTTTGGCTTTAGTAGCAATTGAACTCTATCCTCAATGGTCAGGCCGACCCTTCCTTTTTGTACTCACCCTGAAGCTCTTCTATTCATGAAAATAATTTCAATAAAAGCTGTTCAATTTAAATTTATTTAGTTGTTTATAGGCCGTACATTTTACGCGCAACAGGAGAGTATTTCGACATTATTCACTTAACGTGTTTCTTACGCTAGCATATATGCTGGCGTAAGGAATACGTTAAAAAATATTTTAAAAATTAATGTATAAAGGACAAAGATATGATTGGTGGGGAATGTAGGATTGAGCAAATTACTAGCGTAAAAAAGGGTCCTTGACAGTTTTTTGAGTGTTCGTCCTTTATTTGTATGTGTTCCTATTCCTTTTCCTTATATCTATATATATAAAGGAGAGTGTTTGTTTGTATGTATGTAATTTGTTTACTTTTTTGCTGTCATAGAAACAAAAAAAAAGAAATTTCTCACTTAACCGACACTTGATAATTTAGAATTATAAACAAAAACAATTGAACATCAAAAAAATTCTCACTTAACCGACACTTGGTACTTTAAAACTATAAACAAAAACAATTGAACATCAAATCAATGTTAATAAAAAATTGAACATCAAATCAATATTAATTTTTAAAAAAACGGTTTTATGATTACATTTGCTTTTTATTTTTTAGATTATAATTGCTTAACAATGCCTCCAAAAAAACGTAAAGCTATTGAAAGTAATGAAGAAAGAGATAAAAGATTAGCAACGATACGTGAAAGAGTTGCAAGATCTAGAAATTCAGAAACAGCAGAACACCGTGAAGCCAGACTCCAAGAAATGAGAAACAGGGCTGCAAAAACCAGAGCCTCTGAAACACAACAACAACGTGAGGCCAGGCTTAATGATCGACGAAACCGAGCTGCAACATCCAGAGGCTCTGAAACAAAACAACAACGAGAGGTCAGGCTGCAACAAATCAGAGATAGAACGAGACGTTCACGAACTGATGAATACTCCGATTTACAGTGTGAAGCATTATTCTATGACCCTCACATAGATTACGCACATCACGCCAGTATCAACATAGGAAAAATGGATTTAATTTGCCGCAATTGCCAAGCCAAAAAGTTTAAATCAGAACCTCCGGGTCTTTGCTGCAATAATTGTAAATTAAAACTTAACCAACTGGACCCATTACCACAAGAACTCTTAAAATATGTGATACACCACAGTCAAGACATTTTCTGAGTAATATCCGAAAATACAACTCATGTTTTCAAATGACCTCATTTGGAGCCACATCTGTTATTAATCAGCCTGGATTTCAATCCACTTTCACAGTACAAGGGCATATATACCATAAAGCAGGATCGTTGTTGCCGTTGCCTAATCAGCAACCAAAATTTTTACAATTATATTTTATTGGAAACGACCAAGTTGAGACCGACCAAAGATGCGCCAACAATTCAGGAACAAGACGTGAGATTGTATCTGATTTACAACAAATGTTCCATGCACACAATATTTACATTAAAACGTTTGAAACTTAATTGATCATATGCCCACAGATGCATATAAAATTATTATAGAAGCAGATCGAAAACCAGCAGGAGAGCATGAACGGCGCTTCAACGCTCCTGTAGTGGATGAAGTTGCAGTTGTGATATCGGGTAATGAATTTGAAAAGCGAGATATCGTGCTTCAATTACGTAGTGGATCATTGCAGCGAATTTGCGAAACTCACAGGTCGTATGATGCTCTACAATATCCTATTTTATTTCTCTATGGTGAAGATGAGTATCATTTCAATCTGAGGCAAGTTAATCCAACAACAGGTATTCCAACAAGTGCAAAGGTATCTGCAATGGATTATTATGCTTACCGTCTAATGATACGAGGTACTAAACAGAACCACGTGATAAATTGCAGACAATTATACCATCAATTTATCGTGGATATGTATGTAACGATTGAAAGTGAACGTCTTCAGTTTATTCGTTCGAATCAAAAATGATTAAGAGTGGACCAATATATTCACCTAAGAGATGCGGTAGCAAATGACGGAAATATTGAGAATCTGGGCACTTTGGTTATTTTGCCAGCGACGTTTACAGGCAGTCCTAGACACATGCATGAGTACACACAAGATGCAATGACCTATGTAAGGACATACGGGAGACCAGATTTGTTTATTACGTTTACCTGCAACCCGATTTGGTCAGAGATTAAAGAAATGCTAATCAACGGTCAGTCATCCAGTGATCGCCACGATTTAATTGCGAGAGTTTTTAAGCAAAAGCAACAAAAACTCATTAATATTATAACAAAAGGTCACATCTTTGGAGAGGTGAGATGCTGGATGTACACCATTGAATGGCAGAAACGAGGTTTACCACATTCACACAATTTATTTTGGTTGAAAAGGAAGATCCAACCAACAGAAATCGACGCTATTACGCTCGTATATCAGCTGAACTTCCTAACCTTCCTAAGAAGAAGATCCTGATTTATACGCTGTGGTAACTAAAAATATGATCCATGGACCATGTGGAAATATAAATCGGAACTCGCCATGTATGAAAGATGGGAAATGCACCAAAAACTATCCTCGAAAATTAATTAAAGATACACAAACAGGAAACGACGGGTATCCTTTATATAGACGGCGATCTCCAGAAAATGGAGGTTTTACGGCAATACTGAAGACTCGAAGCAACGTGGAAATAGACGTGGATAACAGTTGGATTGTACCATATTCTCCATTATTATCAAAAATGTTTAACGCACATATTAACGTAGAATACTGCAATAGTGTCAAATCTATTAAGCATATCTGCAAATATGTTAATAAAGGTTCTGATATGACAGTTTTTGGTGTAGGCAATGAAGACACCAACAATGAAGTAAAGCGTTATCAGTTGGAGAGATCAGTAGCAAAGAAGCTGTTTGGCGAATCTTCGGATTTTCCATTCATGAACGGTATCCTACTGTGGTTCACCTTAGCATTCATTTAGAAAACGGTCAACGAGTATACTTCTCAACTGATAGTGCCGCCAGAGTGATTGATCAGCCGCCAAACACAACTTTAACAGCATTTTTCCAACTATGCCAGCAGGATACTTTTGCAAGAACACTATTGTATTCAGAATTGCCGAGATATTATACGTGGAATACATCAAGGAAAGTCTTTTGTAGAAGAAAAATGGGCAACTTTGATCCTGAGAATAATATTTATTCATCTGACGCATTCGGCCGAGTCTACACAGTCCATCCTAACAACGCCGAATGTTTTTTTAAGAATGCTTCTACATACCATTAGAGGACCTCGCTCATTTGCAGAATTAAGAACGGTAAACGGAGAAATATGTGAGACATTCAGAGAAGCTTGCCAGAATTTAGGGTTGCTAGAAGGAGATCAACACTGGGATGACTCATTGCGAGAGGCCAGTTTGATTTCTCTTCCAGGACAAATCCGAATTTTGTTTGCCATCATAATAACCTCCTGTAATCCATCTAACCCAAAAACATTATGGGAAAAATATAAAGAATCAATGAGTGAGGATATACTGGCTAAAGTTCAAAGTGAAAATCCTACATTGGATATTACGTTTAACTCCGACATTTTTAATAAAACTTCGATTATTTTGGAGGAAAAGTGTATCACCATGGTTAACAAGACTTTAGTGGAGCTCGGTCTTTTTGCACCTGTACCAGATCAACAGGGTGTATTTTATCCAGATTATATACGTGAAATTAGCTACAATGTCTTAGACTTAGAAGCATACATCGCGGATAAAAAGCCACTTCTTAATGAAGATCAGAAATTCGCGTACGAAATAATAATGGATCAAGTAGATAAACAAGAAGGAGGTATCATTTTTCTTGATGCTGCTGGTGGCACGGGAAAAACATTTTTAATTAATTTAGTTCTCGCTGAAATCAGGGTTCATGGAGAAATTGCTCTAGCCGTTGCATCTTCAGGTATTGCAGCGACATTAATGGAAGGAGGAAGAACAGCCCACTCTGCCCTTAAGTTGCCACTTAATATTTCCCGACAAGAAAATCCCACATGTCATATAAATAACACAAGCGGCCAGGCACAAGTTCTTATAGAATGTAAATTGATAGGTTGGGATGAGTGTACGATGGCTCATAAAAAATCTCTTGAGGCCCTCAAAGCAACACTTCAAGATCTTAGAGGAAACTGCAGTTTAATGGGAGGAGCTCTGGTACTCCTGTGTGGAGACTTCCGTCAAACTCTGCCTGTCATTCCAAAATCGACTCCAGCCGATGAAATTTATGCCTGTTTAAAACATTCTGTTCTATGGAATCATGTCCAAGAAATTAGCCTTAAACCAAACATGCAAATCCTCTTAAGAGATGGGAATGCTCAAAATTTTGCAAATAAACTTTTGGAGATTGGAGAAGATAGATTAGTTATTGAAGCATCTGGTATGATAAAATTGTCATCAGATTTATGTGTATCGGTGAAAACTGTCCGCGATATGATACAAGCAGTCTATCCTAACGTTAATCAAAATTATAAAAATTTAGAATGGTTGCGAGAAAGAGCCATTCTTGCTCCTAAGAACGATGATGTTAATGAAATTAATAAGGAGATACTAGCCATGCTGCCAGGAGACGCGATTGAATATAAATCGGTTGATACCGTAGTGGATGCTGACGAAGCCGTCAATTATCCAACGGAATTCCTAAATTCACTTGATCCAGCTGGATTGCCACAACATCGCCTTATACTTAAAGTAGGATCTCCAATCATTTTATTGCGAAATTTAGATCCACCAAACTCTGCAATGGGACACGATTGTGTGTGACAAAATTAATGAAAAATATAATCCAGGCAGTCATTTTAACTGGAAAAGGTGAAATAATTTTTATTCCACGGATACCTCTAATCCCAACTGATCTTCCCTTCAACCTTATAAGATTACAGTTTCCAGTCCGGCTAGCTTTTTCAATTACCATTAATAAATCACAGGGACAGTCTTTAAAGTTTTGTGGCGTTGATCTAAGATCGCCATGTTTTAGCCACGGGCAACTTTATGTTGCTTGCTCCAGAGTAGGTTCGCCTAAAAATTTATATATTCTTTCTCCTGGATATGAAACAAAAAATGTAGTTTATAAACAGGTGTTAAATAAAAAAGATTCTTAAATTTGTATGAAGTAGTGTATTATTGTACTTAATAATTTGTTGTTTTTATTTATGTAGTATATTTATATTATTGTTTCTCCCTAACCCGTGCAAAGCCGGGTATTCAGCTAGTATCTATATATATATATATATATATATATATATATATATATATATATATATATATATATATGCGTGCGTGTGTGTGTATATATATATACACACACATATATATACATACATATATGTGTGTGTGTGTGTACATGTATACATGTGTGTGCGAGTAAGTTTTAGAAATACGCTCCAAAAAAAGCATGAGCCTCAGTCCACGCGCAAATTTATTGCGTCTCAATCTTTTCAGTGATCCTACGTTGCTTTAACGTTTTTAAAAAAAAATTTTCAAATGTCATTTTAACCTGCATGATCATAGAGGCACAACGTTAAACCCAATCAAAATAAAATTCCATTCATGGTTTTCTTTATGTTGCTCGATCAATTACGATATTTTTCAGACGACTGTTGTAAAAGAATTATTCCTTTTCCCTCATGTTAATTTGATCAACGTCAATATTAATTTCAAAAGACTGCAGGGCTGATCAAATATCCCATATATTATTATGTATCCCATAAAAAAGTTAATAGTCATAAATGCTTACAGCCATCCTTTTATATAAATAAACTTATAATGCCCGCTTTTAACCATTGCAATCATCCAAGTAATCAGGATATGATGGCCAAAAATCTGCTGGGGGAAAGAAACCACCACATGATGATATCCTCCTGATTTCTGTCATCTAGGCTAAAGCATAAGGAGAAAGTTTGGAGGAATGGAAGCTCAACGTCAATTCAACGGTGTCAATTTTATTAAATTCTTAAGAAGCTGCATGATGAGGGGAACCTAAGAGCAATATTTGTGATGAATGCTTTTTAAGGCACGCGGTATCCTTTCCTTGTCGATCAGCGGCAATTCCTTAGAGTGCTTGTCTCTCAGCTCTTTATTATGTTCCTGCAAAGTAAGCGTCAAAACTTTTTCACCTGACGTAATAACGTGAAAAATTAGTTATCATTTATAAACTAGAAACTTGATTTCATAATCCATATAGGTTGGTCCGATATAAGTTGCATTTGCGTTGAGTTATTTATTGGATTTGGGATTTCATTTTCCGCTTATTGTTTTTTTTATAATACCTTTTCCACCGTAAAGAAACCTATTAAGGCTGATATTAGTGAGAGAGAAAGAGTTCATATTGTAAAATTATCAAATCCTTCATTGGTTAAGATATACATGTACAGTAAATGTGGTGTAAGGATGCCTATTCTAATTACTTGGAAAATAATTTCCCTGTTGCAATAACGTGTTTATGTGTAAATTTAAAAAAACATTATTTAACTCTGACTCAGATTCCAATGAAAATCAATTAGTTTTTCCCTCCATATTTCGTCCAATGAACCTTAAAACAAGTGACGGATTTTAATTGACAATTATGCCGAAAAGATCCCCCCGCTTCACCGTTAACGAAATTGAACGAGTTACAATGACTTACAGAGTGTTTAATCAGGTAAAGAGAATTTATATTGATCTATTCAACAATATATTTCCAAAGCTGACGAACGGCAACCATCCGCAATCCTTCAATTAATTTTCCATTGCCATATAACACACTTTATGCCCTCAAAACTTTTCTTCCTTTGAATTTTAGTCATCCCGAGAATTTGTGAACCAAATTGTTCTGTACCAGCTCTCCCTTTGCTGCCATGCATCCTTGGTATCATTCCATAATTCATTGCTTGAGAATTTTTCCTATCTATGCCCCTAACTCTAAATTGCTTTAAGTATGACAATGAAAACTCTCTTTGAAATGGACTTGTGCAATATATTTTAGAATTTACGAAATTACCAAGAAAATCTGAAGGTAGTTAGTTACACAAGACGGCGATGGCTTGCCCAACTCCAAGATTTCACTATGCGTACAGGGCCCATATGAAATGGAATTCTTAAGTTCACACACCCATAGATATCAGGGAGAGTGAAATAGAAAGTGTTCGGCATTCAATCAAAAGTACGCTGTCAAAAAGAATTTTAGTAACATTGCTGATTTGAGGAAATCTCTACTGATCTATTAGCAACAAAAGAACCCGAACAGATTTTGATCGTAAATAGCATTGAAGGACTAGTAATATTGAAGGTGGACATGCTAAATTTGATTTTATGTCAGAGAAAAGTGCCATTCGAAGAATGAAAATCTATTTATTCCATGAGGTTGACTATAGTAGTATAAGGAGTGAATTAACAAGAATATTTCCAAAATTCAAGGAATTCCGGAATAACTTTATTTAAAGAGCCATGGCGTGGATAAATAACAGAACTTGTATTCCGCTAGATCTGCTCTTTTTTAACCCATGTAGTTTGGGTGAGAATAAAATACGGTTACGAAGTCTGTTCAAAAGTTTCCCGAAATTTATTTTTTTAAATATACTTAATCAACAAATTATTGATCTGGGTCCCCTTCAAAGCAGTCTCCTCCTCAACGTATACACTTATCCCAACGGTATTTTTACTTTTTGAAACAGTCCTGGAACGATTCTTCCAGAATTCTCATAAGCTCCTCCATCGAACTTTTCTCTATTCTGAAATGGCGGCAAATCTTTTCCCTTTGACCGGGATTTTTCATTTTGGGGACATGAAAAGTCACATGAGATCAGATCAGGTTAAAAGGGTGGGTGGGGAAGCATAGTGGTCTTGTTCTGACTATAAGCTGACGAGTTCTGAGAGGCGAATAAGCCGTCGTGGTGAAAAAACTAATCGTCGGTCCTCCAAAGTACTGATCGTTTTCACCTGATTCTCTCTGTCAGGAATTGCATAACCCCATGTGGACTGTCTGGCCTTTAGGTAGGCACAAGGTACATCACTCGCACTTGTGTATAAAACAGTCAACATCACCTTGACATTCGAGTGGATTTCTCGAGTTATTTTGGGGCGGGGGGATGTTTCACTAATCCATTGTAAAGATTGCCCTTTTGTTTCAATGTCATATCCGTAAACCCATGACTCATCATCTATTATCATCCTGGGTAAGAAGATGTCATCCTCTTCAGCTCAATCAAACAGTTCCTGACAGACTTGAACTCGATGTTTTTTCTGGCCTTGGTCATCAGGCGAGGCGAATTTGGCGGCGACTCGATGCATCCTTAATTTTTCTGCCAGAAGTTCATAATACGAGCCAATCGAGATACCATACTCCTTTGCAGGTTTTCTGACAATCAAACATTGATTTTTGCATACTAAATTGTTCTCTTTCTCAATGTGGGGGTACTCAGTCGACATTAATTGTCTTGCTCGTCATCTTCCACTGATTGCCGTCCCATTTTAAACCGAGTAAAAAACTCTAAACACGTGTTACGTTTCATAGCATCCTCATTGTAAGCTTTGATAATCAACTCATAAGTTTCCGTGAGGAATTAGCTGAGTTTCACACAGAGTTTTACAGAACAACGCTGTTCCTTCAAAGAACTCGTTTCTACGGATCTTATTTTTCGCCACACTCCATTAAAGCCCTTCACATAAACGGTCGTAACAAATCAACAAAAAGGATACCAAAAAATTTGTTATAGGCCGTTATTTGGGAAGTTTTCGCATATACAATGCCTCCAAACGAATTAAAATCATCTGAAGGCGGGAAATAAAATATTTCGGAAACTCATTGAGCCTATCTTGTATTCAAGATTCGCATCACTTGTGTTGCGCCCAAAAGGTTTTATCACAAATTTGGCGCTCACTTTTATTTCTTAAAGTACTGAATCATCATCTGACACATCGTGAAAATTGGTTTTAAAATAAGCGCGATGCCTTCAGCAACTTCCTTTAGTATTGTAGCGGGTATTTCTGCTCAACTTAAGGCTTTCCATTTTCCTATACTTCAAGGTTGTTTTTTACTTCCTCTAGTAAAAATATAATGTTGATCATGGATTCTTCTGGTGTGAGAAGGGCTTTTTTTTGTTCCCTAGTATTTTTGGTGCAGTCGTTACGAAAACATTCTTTTGGACTTAGGCTGTGTGCACACTGTCCTTAACAATTCCGCTGTCCTCTTCATTTATGTAACGCACAGTCAGACTTTTCCCTTGTCTTTCGCTGATGTAAAGTCAAAATGATTTAGATTTATCTTCTAAATATTAATACATCATTTTGGTTTTCAATGCATATATGCATTGGCCATACATTGGCCTCACATTGGCAATGTATGCCTTATCATTGGCCATATTAATGCATTTTGCCATACATTGTGCCTCACATATCATCAAACCCTTTACATTTTGGCCATCCCAGCAATTGAAAACTGCTAAACATCGTATAAATAAATATAAGGATAGCCTAAATCTTATTTTACAACATTATGATAAGCCTTGAATGAAGAAGATTGGACAAGGCGTTCTAATATTGTAAAAGACCTTCGTCATTAAAGCATTCTATTGTACTCACGCAAATGTCATACGTGTAAGTCAAAGAAGACACTCAGGAAAGTCAGCATAATATCATGGCAAAAAGCTTGGCATACCATGAACCATCGCCATTTCGCGCGAATAATGCACAACTTCAAAGCAAAATTATTTATGTTCATTCCACTGGTCCGTGTCCAAGGGATTATTCGTCAGCGTCACACAGCCCACACGAGTATCACCATATTTTTTGTGGTTTGTAGTGAACTTTTATGCATATATTAAAATCAGTAGGTGCGCAGAAGCCGCCAATTGCCGAGTCGAGGATAGAAGCCGTTGACCAAGAGTCTGGAATACCCCGATACAGAGTATCGAAATAGGTATGGTTCAGGTCCTAAATTAATAAGGGCGGGTCCTGCATGAGGCCTCACAATAGGCACTCATCAAGTGAGCCTTTAGTTTAGTGTTATTAACAAGCTTTATGGAATTTCCATTTCAATACTTAAGGTAAAAATCACAAACAAAATTGTAAGTAGGTTTATTTAAACGGAATGTCATGTGCTTTTCAAAACTCTGAAGGTTATGAAAACATCTTTGGAATTTTAAGATTCATAGAGTGTGTGTAAAGTGAGTGCAGAGATGGTGCTGATCCACAAAAAGGTAAGCTTCCAAGCCCGGAATATTTATCGGATGCTTCAAATTTAGTTTACCGACAAAGGACATTTCTGGAAGAACATTAGTATGAAATTTATTAACCTATTAATGGCGGCACATTAACTAATAAGTATTTAATAATTACAGGATGCGTTACGAAAATAACGCAATTTTTTTAAGTAATCTATTGAGCATATTTGAACAAAATCTTAAAATTCTTCAAATTACTGTCCTTGGGTCTCTACACATTTTTCCAGCGACTCTGCCATGACCGATACGCGCAATGGAAGGCGTCTTCGGGAACCTCTCGCAATGTCTTCGTCACGGCTGATTGGATCTCTTCTATGGACGAAAAACGGCTTCCTTTCAGGGCTACCTTAATCTAAGTGAACAAGAAGAAGTCCGCTGGGGCGATTTCAGGACTATTGGGGGGGTGGGGCAGCGTTGGCACCTGGTGTTTGGCTAGGAACTCGCGGACTCGTAGCGCGTTGTGACAAACACCTTGGGCACGAGCTTGGCGCTCACTTTCCTCATCGCTAAATCTTCAGAAACAATGCGAATCACAGCAGTAGATGAAAATTTCAGTTCACGGGCAACCATCTTGATACCCAATCGACGGTCAGAGTCCAACAATTGTAGAACACGAGCCACATTGTTAACGGTTTTGCTGGTTGTCGGCCGCCCAGAGCGTTATTCGCCATGAACCTCTTCCCGGCCCTCCTTAAAGACCTTTAACCACCTCGAAACTTGTGAATTGGACAGAGCAGAGATCCGTGAGTCTCACAAATAATTTTCTTAGTTCCCTCAAAGGATTGCTTCAGTTTAACTCAAAACTTACTGTAATCGCGTAACGTTACTCGATCGTCGATTCCATTTTTTCGTGACACGGTCAGCGAAGTAGAGGGTTACAATAACTGACATTCTGCCGCTTTCACAGCTTGAAGACCACTAAGACGGTTTTTCGGCAAAGTTTAGCGTTTTTTCCACCAACTCCAAATAGTTTGATCACACTTCGTTCAATAAAAGCGGGGCGAAAAATTTAATTGCATTACTTTCGGAATGCACCCTGTATTAGTATTTAATGCATTCAAAATATTAATATATATATATTCAAAAATGACTTTAATAATCATCATTTGTTTTCACGGTGTCATGTTCGCAGTTAACGTTGTAAAACACGGTGTCATTTTTTTCTTAATACCGTGAATGTTCGTCGCCCTTCGGTATCTAGTGGTTAGATGGTAGGGAGATTCTCTTCAAGGGTATTTGTATACGCAATCACCAACATCGATTGATGTTTCGTAATGCAGTCTCAAGTCTTATTTTCGATCCAATTCAAATTTTCTCTTTCTATTCTCTGTAACTACGAGCAAATATTTTCTATGATCCTTTTTGTTATTTATCATTTAACTTCCACGTTCGATTTTAAATCCGAATTCGTGCGGGATCCCTCCAAAGTGTGTCTTGGGGAAGTGTAGTTTCGCTCCAATAATATTAATTTCGTTGGCGTAATAAATCTCTAAGGAAATTGCTTAATCTACATAAAAACCGCTGTAGTATATTACCACAATATGTGAAGTAATGTTGTAATGACATGTCATTTAACTACATTTCATGTGAAATTATGTTACATTTTGTGACGAAGTCAAAGACAGTAGGATAATAATCACTTAGTGAATAACAATAAGTTTGTGGAAAAATAACATGCCGTTGATTTTATTTTTCATAAATATTCAGTGTCAATTACGCAAACCTTGCATATGCATACACTTTATGCCTTCGGCTATTATTATCAGCCTCCTCCCGCCAATAAAATATTTTATTTAAGGAATATTTCATCAACGGAAAATTAAGCCAACTTTACTGCTTATGATATAAGTTTACGTGACGGAAATTATGAATAATTACAGCGGATAAGGAGACACTTGTTTTTTGATTAAGCGCCTATTTTATTGCATTGATCTTAATTTATCATGACCTAAGCAATTTCAAAAATCAAGAATAAACACATATTCCTCGAAATCATTAATATTTACGTAGTAAAATGTTATAGAAAGTCACTATGTAGCAATCACAGTCTTGATTAAGTGAGCGTCATTATATGAAAATACCACAAAATATCATTTGTGCACATATAGGTATTATGTGCAAACACGTTACATATACCCCGTAAAATATTCTTGCAATTAAATCCATCCAAATGCAGTAGAGTTCCTACGTATTTGATTCCAAACTGACCAAAGGACACCTGGAGCTAAAGAATTCAAACATTTCCCTCGTACTAATTGAACCTTTCCACTGTGGTGTGTGTTGTGTGCTTGCTTCAAAATTTGACCTTAACACGAGTGGAAAGCCGGAATACAGGCTGGAAATGACAGTTTAATAGTTTATTTTACAGCGTGATATTCCGGCATCTAAATCACCACATTTTCCACAATTTTGTATTAGGATAGTTTCTCTCTTTTCCCAGTGAAATATTTCTCCCAGTTGTGGTTATTTAAATGACTTCGAACAAAAAATTACCTTTATATAACGAAAAAATGCGGTAATGAAATTACTGAAAAAAGCCAAAACATTTTAAAGGCGTGGTATGTGGAAATAAAATAGCCTGGATGAATGAAAATAGACAAAATATGTAAGCATAATCGTTGGGATACAGTAAATTTTGGAACTTTTCGGAGATATTTATTTCTAAATTATTCCCTCCGTACTATGCTCCAATTTCATATGAATTTGCAAATTTCAAAAGATGATAAATTCCAAATAAAATCTAAATAGTGTGTTCTAATTTTGTTCTCTCTTTTGCCCTTTTTACGTGCATGACTTTTATCCTTCGTTGCTATTTTTTAAATGCTTACAAAAAATTAAGCTGAGCAATTTTTGTTTTTATAAAAGTAGAAATTCCAAAATACATACGATTACCATTGAAGCTCATAAATGAATTTTTTTTTCATCTGTTAGGAAAATATTTTTACTTAGCCAGCGAATATGTGAATAATTTAACCAAGCGCCTTCAGTCGATAACGGCCACAAACCGATATCACCATATGTAATTTTTACTTCACAAAGTGATATCGAATAATGACCAATCTCACGCGCAGACACGAAACGAGTTGTGAGCCTTTTATCTTTTTTTATGTCGTCATAATCGTTACTCAAACTCTCACTCATTCAAGTTGCTTTTTCTTCTGGAGTACACGGATAAAATAGAATCAATACTGTTCATTCAAAATATTTCGAAGCCATGATTGGCAGGAAGAAATACATTTAGTAATTCCCATTACCAAGTTGAATGAAAACCCTGCATAGTGGTACGGCATTTTTTCAATTAACGTATTTATTTTTCTTGGACGTGGAGAATTGGTAATGGGGTCATGAGCCACTGAAATTGTGGGGGTACATTAAACCAATGGTTTTGAACACTACTCCAATTGGGTGAACAAAGCCAATGAATGCATTGCACAACCATAGAGAAGTGATTTATTGGAAATGTGTTTAAGACATGTTTTGAAACAAATAAGAATAGGATATAAACTCAGGATTGGCAGTGGGAGTAAGATAGGTGTTGCTATTCATTGCTTTATTGTGTATTATATATAATATTATATACATATATATATATATGTATATATATAATGAAAATAAACGTACTACAAGGTTCCGTCATCGAAACATTGTTATTGTTTAATTTCGAGAATTAGAATTCATTTAATTGCTAGGGAAACTAAGCTCCACGAGAAAAATTGAAAAATAATTTATGCTCGTATATCGTTTATAGTATACCGCCAAAAAGGTTTCCCTTGGTTGATGTGACTTGTTTTTAATTATTTTAATGATATCATTAAAATTGCTCTTTTATGTTTGCGCATATTTCCAGCGTTTTAATCGAAAATAATGTCACTATTGTGACAACACATACTGAATGTTCGTTTGTGAATAACTTGTAAAAGAAGAGAGTGTGGCGTTATTAAATTAGGTATTTACAAAGGTGTAAATACTTTAAGTATTCTATAATTAGTTATGTGTGACCAGTAATCATAGATTTATTCCATATACTTTAAATTAATTTCATTTACGTGGCACGTGTTCGCGGTATCACGTCCTATACCGCTTGTTGATTACCCGGAGTCAAAGAATGCATTGCAGAATCTATGGAAAGGCCAATCATTGAAACTTTGTTTGAGACTTGACTTTTGATCCAATAATATTTATAATAACACTGTGCGTGCATATGTGAACATGTAGTTATGTATCACTTGCTCTTAGGAAATATCAATGGAAATGACCTAATAATGATTAAAAATTGTTTAATGCTTGAAAACACGCAGTTTTGAAAGGTCGGATCATTCACAATCACACATGAATTACGGAAGAGCCTTCCCGTGGAAAGCATTTGCCTGTCCACAGGTAGTTGGAGATTATCTGCAAGTTAATGAGTCCTTATTCCTCTAAATAGTGTCAATCTTCAAGAATGAGACTATCGTGCGAGATTAACTTCCGGACTTCTTCTTCTTCCCCCTGATGAAAAGACAGCTCAAGGGACGACGTTTTGACTCGATAAAGGCCGTTCAAGAGGCTTCGACGAGGGTCATCAACGGCATCCCCAAAGAAAATTTCCAGCGGGCGTACGGGGAATGGGAGCAACGTTATTCAGTGTGTAGCAGCTCAAGGAGCATACTTTGAAGATTATTAAGTTGATGTAAGTATATCGTCAAAATAATTCTTGTATAAAAAACTCATTCCTACCACTTTTGGGTGCGACCCTGTATATATATATATATATATATATATATATATATATATATATATATATATATATATAATGTATAACACTTAGCACTAGTGGACACAGACAAAAACACAGACAAAAACACAGAAACACACAAAAAAAGAGACCCACTATTTTTTTAATTTTCGGTGGTCGTTGCCACCTTTATCAAGGAAGAGAGGGACACAACAGGAGTTCTGTCCCTCTCTTCCTTGATAAAGGTGGCAACGACCACCGAAAATTCAAAAAATAGTTAGTCTCTTTTTTTGTGTGTTTCTGTTTTTGTGTGTTTTTGTCTGTGTCCACTAGTGCTAAGTGTTATACATTATTATTCACGTCCGTGAGACTTTCAAAAAGTGTTATATATATATAAATAAATATATATATATATAAATATATATATATAAATATATATATATATATATACATATACATATATATACACACATATATATATACATACATATATATATATATACATACACATACATATATATATATACATATATATATATATATATATATATATATATATATATATATGTATGTACACACACACATATATATATATGTGTGTGTGTGCGTGCGTGTGTGTGCGTGTGCGTGTAAGTGTAAGTGTGTGTGTGTGTGTGTGTGTGTGTGCGCGCGCGTGTGTGAGCATGTGTGCGCGTGTGCGTGTGTGTGTGTGTGTACATTGCCATTATTCCTAAATAATAATCTGCTCCTTTCCCCCAAATCATGATTTTTTCTACAGCCTGCTGATATTCCTTCCTTGTCAATCCAGTTAATGCCATTTCATTTCCTAACCCGTGTCTCCTACCTTATCCTTATGTGTTGGACACTATGATTCATAACAACTAAATTGTAATCAAGGCCAGCATCCGGTCCCGGGAAACTGAGGGAAATGACCACGCTGTGCCTAAATCTAGTCTAACTGATACCTTTATCACATATACATATATATATATATATATATATATATATATATATATATATATATATATATATATATATCTCCCCGGACTACAACCTTGACGTGGTGGAAGGGCTTCTGCGTTCCGATGACCCCCCCTAGATCTGTGCTGGCAGGAGTAATAATAATTGCTCCTGGTAGGGTCACCCATACAGATAGATCGAAGGTTAGGAGCCAGACGAAAGGTAGTCTACGCAACGTCTGTTCCTAAGTGAGGCGGTTGCAAAGGCGTCTGACTCCAGTGGGGTGACCATTGAGTGATGGTGTCACGTTAAAAACACTATTGAGGAAGGCAACGGGAAACTACCTCAATTATCATTCCCAAGATTGATAACGATGAACACTAGAGAGAATATGAGTCCTGGCAAATACGGGACTCGGCTCAACCGGCCGTGTGTCGCACCCGGCAGCAGAAGAGGCAATGCTTCCGCGGTCGTTATCCCACGAAAGCCTTGCAAAAGGAAAACAGAGGGCAGCAGAACAGAGGATGCAGACGAAGAAGGGCAATTTAGTTAGGATAAGAATTTGTAAATTTAGGACAGTGTTGAGGAGAGTAAAACTAGAGAATATTAAGATGGAAATAGGAAATATAGATATTTTAGGTTTATGCGAGGTGAGATGAAAGGATAGTGGGAATTACTTGAGCGATAGTTATAAGGGAATATACAGCTGAGGGGAGGAGAACAAACAAGGAGTTGCCATAATATTGAATAAAGAGGTAAAAAGAAGCGTAGTCAATATAGAACAAGCACCGGGTAGAATATCACCAGTAGAGATAAAAGCAAAACCAACGGACTTAGTCATTGTTTAGGTATATATGCCACCAAGCAATCATAAGAAGAAATAAATCAATAGGGTGTACGAAGGTTAGCGGACATAATAGCAGGTATTCCTGCAGGGAAACATGTGATAGTAATGGTGGATTGAGATGAGATGGTAGGCAAAGGAAGAGATGGTGATGAGGTGGGGGCTACGGTTTAGGCTCGAGGAATGACCGCGGGGAGAAAGCAGTTGAGTTCTGCAGGAGACAGGGGTTACTCATCACCAACACGTGGTTTAGACACCACACAAGACGCAGGTATGCATGGAAAATGCCAGGTGGCTCAGAAAGGTATCAGCTAGATTATATTCCGGTTAGGTATAGATTCAGGAAGAGTGTGATCAATTCCGAAAAACAAAGAAATGGTAAGAGCTAGCTCAAGCTCTAATTATGTACAATTAATATCTGCCCTCGCCTGAGCAGTGCCATAGGCCCAGAACAACTTCCTATTTTCATGAATCACCTCAACAATAAAAGCAACATAACACTGTTTGCAGACGGTTTCCTGTAATAAACGGAGAAACAGCAGACGATACAGATCGTCAAATACTAAACAATTACTTGAACATCATTTAAAAAATGATGTAGAGATTGAATTTTGGAGTAAACTAAAAAATGTACTCCCTCTCGGTGGGAAGCCTGTACGTCAGCCACCGCACCATCTCGAGCGCTCGGCAATGGAATGTTGAAGACTGGAGGCATAGGGAGAGGCATAGAGGGGAGAATGTTAGGCAAACGAGGAAAGGGCAGGAATAGGATAGGCAAATTGGACGGGATGAATATATGCATACATTATATATATATATATATATATATATATATATATATATATATATATATATATATATATATATATATATATATACATATATTTATTTATTTATTTATTTATTTATATGGGGCGCGGTAATCCATAGATACTACTGGGACTACTGATCCATAGGACTACTGATAGGAGGGTCCGGGTTCGATTCCCGGGCAAGGCACTCTGGGCACCTGGTATGTGAATTTTCGGGTATTAGATCTTCCTGTAAAACCATAACCAGAACGGGAAAAGGAACTGGCCTCCCTACCCTGATGTGTGAATTACACACGCCGTCGGGCTTAGTAGTACTGGGTAAACTCTACCATCACCAACCAAACCAACCTTCGTGTTGATTACAGCGGTTATTTTATCTATATAGTACATGCCTGATGGTACAATCCTCTGGTCCTCAAAGATTCTTTCCTCATACATTATTAACGCCTGAACCGTTTCGCGCCTTGAATGTAGTTTCCTGTGTTACTAATAAGTATCATTGTTTGCCTACCACACAAGGGGCTGCGCAGGTGACATTATCTCCATGCTATTGTCAGGCATAAATAAACACATTAAAAATTCTCTCACAAGAGATACTTTGAATTCTTGAGGTGAAAGCATTTTCACTTCATGTTAACCTAACTACGGATGTCCCTTGCTCTCTCATATTCTTTTTAATGTCTAGATTTCATACTCAATTATAATTACTGTATTAATTATTTACACCGTAACTCTTTCGATGAAAAATCAGTGGACCTTTTTGAAACTAAATATGAGGAAAATCAATACATAATTCACAAAAATGTTTAGGTGCAGAAGGAATAATAATATAAGCAATTTCCTCAAATCAATTTTTTTTCATGTACACATTCACCCTGTACATTTAAATATTTATACCATTTCTTTAATAGTCCTTGATGGCCGGCAGGAAAGAAGTTTTTTGTTTGCTCTCGCAGTCAACGAGTAACCTCTTGTAAGGCAGTCAACGAGTAACCTAACTACACCCAACCAAATGATTTTTTAGGCGCCCGTATGGATGAAAATCGCTGAAGGCAAAATAGGACTGCACGGTGAATACAAGCGTTCTTAATGAAATGTTCGTAACAGCTCATCTTCTAGTGTACGCTGTTCTTCTCTCGCACGCTAATCGAACACACCCGCATTCTTGCACTGGCTGACCAAGAGACGCTACGCAGCCTCTGCTACAGGCATTCAAACACTGCTACTAGCCGGTAAAATATGCGCGCGTAATTTAAACATCCTATAAGGTAATCTGAAGCTTGCGACTTAATTATAGACCTACCCTCTTAAATCAGAGACAAATTTTGTTTTCATTTTTAGAGGTTTCATTCTTTTTTAAAATTTAAATCAAAAAAATATGAAATCATCATTCTTTGTATAACTAATAAAGGGATACCTTACAGGATGATCTAAACAGAGTATCGGAATGGATTACTAATAATAAAATGGGTGTCAACACAAAAAAGTGTAAACTAATAACATTGAGTAGGAAAAGGAGAAGTGAAAATAGAGAATATAACTTGCTAGGTGAAAATCTAGTAAGAAGTGAGAAATGTTAATATTTAGGTGTCTATCTCACAGCTAACTTAGAATGGGGACATCATATAGATAAGGTGGCAGGTAAGGCTTTTAAAACTCTGCACTGGGTCATGAGGAACCTTAAGGGAGCAACAAATCCACCAAAGAATTAGCATACACTTCAGTTGTAAGACCAATAATGGAGTACGCAACAACAATATGGGACCCTATGGTAAAGGTGCATATAAATAAGCTTGAGAAAGTACAGAGAAAGGCAGCTAGGTACACTCTAGGAAGACATAACAGGACAGATAGTATGACAAAAATGTTAGAGTCACTAGGATGGACACCGCTCTGACTCAGAAGGAAGCTGAACAGGCTATGTGGGATGTTCAAGATAGTAAATAAAGAGAAGGGGTGGGAGGAGCTCTCAGAAAGAATAGACAAAACCTAATTACATTGGGCGGAAGGACCATCAGTTCAAAATAAAACATAGAGGGCACAAAACAAACATAAAAAAACTCCTTCCTCAATCGTGGAATAAAAGAATTGAGTGAGTTACCTGAGGATATCTTTAAGTCCTTCCCTTTTTCATTAAATAAATTTAAAACGAGGTGTATGCTCTCCTTAAAATAATTAAAATAATTAACTGTAAAGTGTGAGTGAGAAATGTACGTGATAAACCCGTATGTACTTCCTTGTATGTTTTAATGTGTAATGAATGGATTAAGTGGTTAATGACTCGTAATCAAGAGCATTACCACCAGGCTATCGCCTACTTGTAATGCTGGTTGTTAAATAAATAAATAAATACCAGGGCTGATATGTATTCCACATCCACTCATTATATTGAGGTTGCTCACACGTCCACCCCTCTGATGTCATCCACTTCCATTTCCTCACTCTTCAGCACATTCATCGGTGATTACTTTTCGACCAAATAAAATAACTTAAATAGCAAGAGTTAGTTCTTTTTCTTAGAAATTTTCGATCCTGTTGAAAGTGAGGCGATTGTTTGTTAATAGCACAAATGACGTTCACCCGAGGTGTTCGAGCAGATGTGTTAAACGAAACCGAAGTCAATAATTATTTTTTTTCTTGAAAAAAACTATATTCCTTTAACCGTTTACATGCATATGACAATACATGCAAGCGTCTTAAATTGTAGATAACCCAAAAAAACCTTTTAATGGAATCCTTAAATTTCCATTACTTGCAGGGGAAGTTCAAACAATAATGCAAAATATTTCATAGCTCTTGAATCTTAAGAAATATCTCCTTACATTCTTTCTATTCGGACCCTTTGGTTTTCAATTATCGATTTCAAGTTTCTAGGAAGGTTTTCTAAGTGGAATACGTCTTCCTTCAGCTCTCGGATTTATCGATTAGCCGTTGCAAAAAGCTCCTTCCAGGGAGAAACAATGGATATACTCCTTTGACTTTGAGAACCAGTCAAAGTCTGATGGAGTCATATCTGGACTCTATGGCTAGGTAAAATTACCCACTCGCATTGAAACAGTCAAAATTTTAAAAGTGACATTAGTCACAACTTAAAAAGATGGTGTTCATTGTTAAACAAGTTGAGCAACTTTTGAATCAGCCACTCAAATCGTTTTTTTTGTAATATCTTGGGCAATTTCTCGGTCAGGGCGCAATAATAAACTCCCAATACACCTATTCACCTTGTCGGTAACGATCTATTGCTGGCTGTAAGCTAATCTCAACAATTATATAACCTTTGATTGTGAACATACGAATTATTTGAGTGGCGGCGAGATAAAAATCTCGTTTCAAAGTCTCTCATCCACGTTTCATCAATTGTGAAAATTTGGGTCAATCATGTTTGTTCTTCAACTAGACACCTTTCTTTTGATATTTTTGTAATGTGTGCAGGAATTTTTCTATTTTGCACTTCGTTCTTTAAAATATGGAGAATCAGTCTCATAGAACTTCGGATAGCTGCAGATATTTCCTCATCGACATCGACATAGATACCCCGCGATCCCTCAAAAAGAAGTAGCAGAATTTGCAAGGACCTGGTGGGAAGGGTAGGTGGTAAGAGAGGTTATGGAAAAAGAACGGGAAAGAGAAATATATTTTCTTAAAATCTATCAAATAGCGTGCCAATTTGTTTGCATGCTGGAGGAAGACTTTTCAGAACAAGGGTTAATTCATCTAATAACAAAGTTATTTGTTACCGAAAAAAGGGAAAAACAAATAAACACATCCATTTTTACGACAAGCCTCCACAATAACAGGATATATCATGCAGAAATGAAAAGTAAGAAGTGGAAATTCTACATGGACATGCAACTCATAGTCTCCGCCCATAAAGTCACATTCCCTACATGTGACATGGTGAGGCGTCCCCCGACAGAGGGAGACGAGAGATGGAAGGAGAAGCTTGTAAACAACAAAGAACAAAAAATTCAGGCAAGGTTGTACCGAGCACTACATATGTCTTCTTTACCAGATCTTTAAACTTCTATCTCTTCCCTTCCTTTGTATCAGGTGTCCAGTTCCCTTCCCTTTTGCACGATCGTTGTCTCGATCCATACCATTTAATTAGATTTGTAACGAGCGTTCTCCTCTCTTTTCAAATGGCTGATGAAAATAGAAAAATAGGGAAAATAGCAAACATGCCTTATAAATATTCAACACACTTAATAGGAATATAAATAGTTACGTCAATTCGAGAGGTTGAGGCGTGTGCATTTTCTGTACATCTACATCTAATTAATATCCCGCAATCCGTCGCAAGGGCGTGTGGCGGGAGGTGTTAGGGCACCACTCGTAGTTATGAAAAAAACCGCATACAAAAGCCTCCAATTTATACAGTCCACGAACAAAACATGGTATACATTCATGCAAAAATCCTTATGACCCACACACATGCAAACACACTGACTTCTAACTAGCATTCACATGCACTTACAAATATACCTGATATCTTTGCAATATTTAATTTTGTTCCGACTTGTAAATTTAATGTTTTTAATATTTCTAAAGTAACTTCGGGTTCTTATCGTTCGGATTGTTCGGAAAAAGAATGAGTATTTTTATGTTTCTATGCTGGAATCGGTCTGTTTGCACTGGTGAGGGGTTAGTTATATAACAACTATTTTTGACGCTACATACTTCCGGGTATTCCGTTCATCCCAAAACCCTCTCTAAGGTACACTAATGAGTTATCATGAGCAAAACTCACTCTAAAAACTGTCATTTGAAATCCGAAGTACGCACGCAAGAACGGGAACAGTGTTTGCTTCCATGCATAGCCTCTCCTTTGAGGCAGAAACGAGCAACATCTGCCGACGGTTCCACCGGTAACCTCATTTTGATGCGAAATAATCTTCCACACCACTCAGGAATGCAATGGAAATAACTTCTGGTAGTACGTAATATACGGGTTAACTAGTTTAGCACTGGAGCGCCACGTTCTCACGCTTTGTTCTCCGAACGGAGATATTTCCCTGGAAGGCTATATTTTGTTTCATTGTTGTAAGTTGGGCTTTTACATACCTAACTATTACTTAAGAGGGCCAAAGATCACAACTGTAATAACTTAAATGAAAAATCTGTCACTTCCCTTGCAACTCTTGTTTCCCATAGATACGCATTTTATTCTTTCGTATTTTCCTTCAGCTTTTCGTTTTCTGAACTCCCAGCCATGCTCTCAGCCATGCCTTTATCTTTCCTTCTCCCTCCTCCACGCTTGCCTAAGATGCTTCCTTATATCACTTCGAAATCAGAATTCCGCAAATTCTCAATTTATCCTCCATCTTTTTTATCTTGTCTTCGATTTTTTCCCAGAAACCGTGTGTCCGTTCTCCCCAACAGTATCCGGAACTGTTTCCTTTGTCATCCTCTCCACCCAGCCTCATGCCTCCACTCCTCTAAGTGCAAACACCTCCTCCTCCTTCAACGTTCCCGTCCCCCAATATGAGTTTCGGTGACCTTTATTAAAGACTTAATGAATATTTGATTCATAGCAAAATCATTGTTATGCTTTCCTGGGCTTCTTGTGGTCCGCGTGTTCCTGGTATCCCAATAAGCCAGGGGTTGAGCCACCAGAATTCATCTTATCTATATATCACCCCGATGATCGTCGAAAGGATGTGTGGCAGGGGGTTTTAGGTCACCAGCCATTTTAATCCTGCTCTTCGACTTCCACATACACATGGCGCCCCGCGATCGACCGAAAGACAGCGAGGAAGGGTGGCGAGAGGACGTCATTTATGCAACATCCGTTATGCACATTAGTAATATTATGCTGGAAGTAACCACTCAAACAAATTAGGAAACTCATTAAATATCGCGGGTTTGCATGCAACTACTTTCTTAATCCTCCAAGTATTTCTACTTCAACTCCACTACTTCCATGTACATATGGCACCCCGCGATCCACCATAAAGGAGGGTAAACGGGGTGACTGTAAACCATTCATCTTGGCTCCATACTTATTTTATAAGAGGGACTCCTGGGAGTACAAAAGAATATGCTAGTCACCTGACTAATCACTATCTATCTACCTGGCTAACTTTGTTAAGTTCGGAGAACCACCAGGGCGTACAAAGGTTTGTATGCCACAGATATAAGTAGAAGTAATACAGGTACAGTCTTATAATACCTGTACAAGTGCAGTAAAAACTGTAGAGACGATCAAAATTTTTGCAAATAGCTGGTTGTAGGTCAGTTTTTCAAAGTAACACGGATGTATATATCCATATGTATGTATGTATAAATATATATATATATATATATATATATATATATATATATATATATATATATATATATATACACACACACATACTTGATTTACACTATCAATTAATAATAGTTAACAAAAAAAAAGGATTCACACTTGCCCACTTCGATATTCCGGTGGTATCAGCCACTTTAATTGGGGTATAAGAGGCCACTGAAGGGAAAGAAAGAATGACGGAATACTGGGAGAGGGAGAGCTAAATAGAAGGGCATGAGTAATCGGTGATTGGTTGTTGAGAGGAAGGTGTCCGCTAATGGGAACAATTAATTCCGAGGGAGGGGGGGCAGGATTTGAAAAGATAGATACAACCAAAATCAAGAGTCCTTTATTGTATTCGTGCGGCTGTTGGCAGAAGGGGGGCAGTAATGGAACTCTGTAGCAGGTCTCGAAATGTTCGTTGCGGGGAGCTGTGTGCCTGGGAACTGGGAGGGAGGCGGATGGCGAGGATGGATTACAGGATGCTCTGTGTTTGTTGATTCTAACATTGAGGGGCGTGGTGCATTGGCCGATATAAAAAGCTGGGGAGAGGGTACATTATAGGAGGTTTATGGCCTCCGAAAACTCTCTCCGTTTTCCCCACCCCCGCGGAGCTAAAACCACGATGCCCCGTCAATTGCTACCCTCCCCCTATCTTTTTCTGCGAGCCTTCGGGTATATATTATCATAAGGCCTTTAAGTAAAAGTGTATCTGAAAATTCCATCAATGTCATAAAACTAGTAGTACCATATTAACATGTTTTTTACTTACTTTGTTTTTACTAATTTTATTTTGTTAATTAGTCTTATTCCTCAAGATGGAATTTCTCAAGGTGAAGCCCGATGCCATTGAAACATCCCCCAACGTCCGAAATTCTAATGTAAATGTACAAATAGAAGATGAAAACAACAGGAAGAGATGGAATTAATACAGTGAATAACTCTACCAAAAGCGTAAAACACTTAAAAGTGACTGTATGAAAGAAGAAATCGTGGTAAACAAAGCGAAATGGGGTCCAAATATACTTTAACATTAAGTATAAGAATAGCTCTAGCTAAGGTTTTCATGAAGAAGAGGCAACTGCTATGTTCAAAGAACCTGAGGGTGCAGGGAAGCAGTTCGTTAAAAGCTCGTATGGAGCATGCCCCGATGCGGTTCATTGACATGGAATATCGGAAAAGTAAACCAGTGAAGAATAGAAGCCATCAAAACATGGTTTTCTTCTTATAAAATAGCTGAAACCTGAATATAGATAGGGATGAGACCGATCATTGCTAACTCCGTTGAATCCCGTGACTTCAAGGTATGCGAAAGTTTGCTTCGTTTCCAAGGAACAAAGAAGCTTTCTACTATGATGTTTACAGGGTCTTTTGCCCTGATCTCGAGTCTTCTTCCTCCTCTCATGTGATTTAGAAAGACCATTATTTCTTGATAAGTTTTCCTTCAAACCAATCAATGGTTTTCCCTACCCAATAATTGAGAAATGCCTCGTCACCACCCATTTTTTTAAACGCAAATCCTTAGCCGTATTGTCATATCAATCATGTCAATCCGTAGCTTTTCTCTTGTGTCGGACACGCATTTTCACGTTCTTCCAGGCAAAATGGGTCGATTGTTAAAGGAAGTTACCCGAAAAAAGAGAAAAAATAACAGAAGGGCACGGAATTTTGTAAATTTGGTGATATATTGGTAAACGTTGCAGCATGGTAGCGAAAGAAGTAGTCTCCAAGCACTGGAACATCATTCGCAATTTTTTCTCTCCTCTCTCCTCCTCTCTCTCTTATTTCCTTTCTCTATCACACACGGTTCCCCTTACTGCGTCGTAAGTTCTAATTCTGTACAAGTAACATCAGGCATCACTCAGGTTATCATCATAAATCCAGTTCTATTGTCTATTTCCATTTATGTTATCACCTTACAAATAAAAAGCAACCTAAGACGGTGCTGTAATATATAGAGGCAAGGCTTAATGACACAGTTCGCCATACACTAAATAATCTTGAGCCGCATTCATAAATGGTCAAAGAATTTATTTTGGAATTAAATGGTAAAAGAAGTACCGTTAGGCCTTCTGAAAAATTAAATGCACACCCTACGAACTAGCTCACTGGAAGGTGCTCGGAGGAACGATGGAGACCACGTTAAATTCTTGTATGTCACCATCGTATTGGACCTTACCTGGGAAAAACAAATACGGACTCTGTTCTGAAGGGCTCTAAAGTAGCTGGCATTCCTCAAACATAGTGAAGAAGTGGTGCTTTTCTCTTGAGTAAGACCCCCAATAGAGTATGCGGAAGGCATATGGGGTCCATGTAAAAACACACGAAAAATATACAAGGCATAGAGAAGGGCCTTTGGATTCGTGAAAAAATTGCATGAGAATACACAATACGACAGACATTCGCTACAAGATCTGAGATTGGAACCTTTAGATATAGGAACATCTGAGTAAGGCTCGAAGTAACTCAAAGATACCATTCGTGTGGGTTTGCATCCGACGTAAAAGAAATAACTAAGCCCCTCAACTACATACGAGGTCTGTTCAAAAGGTATCAAGGCTTTTTGTTTTTTCAAAAATTATTTATTTAATCATGAATATTTTGTCCTATTCTATTTGGTCCCCTTCAAATTAATCCCCATTAGATATTATACACTTGTGCCAATGTTTTTTCCAATCCTCGAAGCACTTCAAGAAATCATGTTTTATGATCTTGTTCAGCTCCTCCTTTGATGCAGTCCTTATCTCGTCAATCGTAGCGTAGCGCCGTCCTTTCATGGGCCTCTTCAGTTTCGGTAACAAGAAAAAGTCACTGGGGGCCAGATCTGGGGAATACGGTAGCTGCGGCATCATTAGTATCTTGTTCTAGGCCAAAACTTTGCCCACAAGTAACGATGTGTAAGTAGGGTGTTGTCATGGTGCAAAAGCCAATTTTTGTTCTTCCACAAATTCGGGCGTTTGTGGCGGATTTGTTCTCGCAACTTTCGCATGACTATCAGGTAATATTCCTTATTTCCCGTTCTACCCTGTGGCAAGAACACATGACGCACCACGCCCCTACAATTGAAGAAAACTGAAAGCAAAACTTTCACATTCGACCAAACTAGGGGCGCTTTTTCGGTATTGGTTCGTGCTGCAGCTTCCATTGGGATGATTGGGAGGATGGGAATTCCCACGTCATTACCCATGATTCGTCACCAGTTATGACTCTCTGGAGCAAATTTGGGTGGTCACCGACTGAGTTCAACTCCTCATTAACAATGTTAATGCGTTGCTGTTTTTGATCGAAATTTAACAATTTTGGTACGAATTTCGCGGCGACCCGTGTCATGCCCAAATTATTGGTAAACATCAAATGGCACGAGCCAATCGATATATTTAGGTCCTGACCAACTTCTCTAACGGTGATTCGACGATTGGCCGATACTATTTTCTTCACTTCATTATTGTTTTCGTCTGTTGTTGATTTGCTCGGGCGTTCGGCACGCTCTTCGTCCTTCACATCTTCTCAGCCCTCTGAGAATATTTTGTACCACCGATAAACGTTGCTTCGGTCCAAGATAGCTTCTCCATATGCAACAGTCAACATTCTGAATGCGTCCGGGCACTTAATTTCGTTTGTCAAACAAAATTTGATACAGGTTCTTTGATCCATTTTTTGGAACAGGCAAAAATCGAAGGCAATCCAAAACACGTCCAAGCAAAGCAGCTGCCAAAAATTAACCAAACATTCAAAATGACCGAAATTTTCGGCATAAGTGAGAGACGTAAGTACCAAACTAACGCCACAAAAAATCGAAAATCACATATATTTAACCCGCTAAAATCAAAATTCATGATACTTCTTGGACAGATTTCGTAAGCATGGAAGAAAACTGCCACATAATAAGAGAGACAGCTGAAAGATAGATTAGATAGTTTCATTTTGCCTGTGCACTATACGTAACAACAACTCTGGGGAAAACGATAAAGCATAAATTGGTTAGCACTGGCGAAAATAGTTAGGAATATACAAGGTACGAGGTTAATCCCACAAAAGGATGATTTGCAATTTTCGTAGAAAAAGAAAAACATTATTTTTTAATAATTTATCATGTTATCACATTTGAGAACTCCACTATTTTTCTGCATAATTTTCATTTCGGTCAATGATTTTTTCTAAGCATCGGGACAGAATTCTAATTGCAATTACGTACGAGCTCGCCACCATGCCGTTTTGGAAGCTTTGGATCTAATATTTGTTAAGCAGAATCTGTCCTACCAGCCCAACGCCTGTCATCCCCACCCCCCATCCCTCTCTCACCTGCCTCATTATTCGCCACACTTTTATTTTTCAGCCCTTACCTCCCCTCCTTCGCTCGCTCCCCACCCGATGTGAATAGGCCGCGAAAACCGAAAGAAATCCGTTTTCCTAGAATGGCTCAGCTGATATCATCGACTGCTTCCGTATTGAGTAAAGCATAGGAATAGGAAGTGTAGGTATAAAGTTGTGACTATTCTTCAAAAGCTTATTCTCCTTGTTTCCCTTAGACTCATTTGCATTTCGAAAATTAAAGCCGGTCTACCGAGCAAAATTAACCGTACAAATTAATTTTTCTATCCAAGGCGAATAGGTTAGTATAAAAAAATTGGCACAAATATTTGTTCCTAAGAGATATTTCGCCAATTTATTGCATTTAGTAAACACAGAACCTTACGAAAAACATTAGTGTTTCATTTTTCTTACTAATTCCAGTCTCGAATGACGGCGTTACAAAACGTTTCGAAGACAGTCTTTGATTATTCTTACTTTGAAATATTCAACGAAACTTAGATACGTACAGGGTTCGTCCGGAAAATAAGTGTACTGACTCCTGGGCTGGGCGCGCCGCTCCAGGCGCGCCCAGCCCAGGCGGGCTGCGATTGGAGGGGGGTATGTTGGCAAGCGACGCTGAAAAAGGCAGTCGGCTCTGAGCTGTGGTGTAGTGAG
Source organism: Hetaerina americana (assembly GCF_022747635.1). Taxonomy (NCBI): domain Eukaryota; kingdom Metazoa; phylum Arthropoda; class Insecta; order Odonata; family Calopterygidae; genus Hetaerina; species Hetaerina americana. Next base: position 25,442,551 of record NW_027286292.1, read on the forward strand.
GAGCTCTGTTAACGCGAACCTCCACGCTCAACCCACGTCACGGAACGCGATGCCGAAGTTTTTGGAGCAGCGTTATTCCATCAAATTTGCGGTAAAGCTTGGGAAATCGTCTACCGAAACTGTCGGTATGATTAACCAGGCTTACGGGGAGTCAGCCATGTCCAGAAACATGATCTTTCGGTGGCACAAGATGTTCGTGGAGGGCAGAGAAGAGGTCGACGACGAGTCTTCGAGAGGTTCCCGATGATGCCTTCGCGGGAGCGTTCCAGGAATGGGAACGCCGCTGGAACAAGTGTATCGACTCACAAGGGTCCTATTTTGAGGAATATTAGCTTAAGATATGTAAAAGTGTAATACATTTTTTTTCCTGAGCTCAGTACACTTATTTTCCGGACGAACCCTGTACATCGCCGTCATTTGACAATTAATGGAAGGAGTAATAAAGGGAAAAGAGCTTCCCTTACTATTAATTGAGACACATCACCTAATATCCGAAAAAGCATGTACTCATATGACTCGTTAAGCATCAGATAAGAAAGAGTTTGTGCTGCGGAGCCCCAAGTAATGGCTAAATCATCAGAATCGGTTGGAGCTTATTACATTTTACGGTAGCATATATATGAATATAAAAAGGAAAATGTAACAGTCCTCTGATCATGGTTCTTGATATTTCAGATCCAAATCGTTTTGCCAAATCTGGAACCACTAAATAAGGGACTCATACCAAAGAAGAATTGACAAACAGGAAGGAAATATTAGCAGGGACCTTGATTAACGAACTGAAGGAACGGTTACTTAGTGGTTAAAACTTAAATAAGGAGAGTAGTTACTTGTGTACACAGCTAAGGAGATTGGTCGTCGAGGAAAGAGGATAAGCTTAAATTTTCGATCTATGGGTGAAGGTAGGTTTTACATGGATAAAAGCTACCAAACGTTTAAGCGACGTATCCTTTGTGTCTCCTAACAAACACAACCCAAAGTCTTATTTTACAAAAAGTCTATCTTCAATTTCAACGACATATACTTCCTTCCTACCTTCATACCGTCCAATATTCACATCATATCCCTAATCCTGCCTCGCTTGCCTATAGTTCTCCTCTCTATCTCATTAATCAAATCAATCCTCCGATCCCCTAGTTTTAAATCCCATCCCAAGGTCAAGCAAAACGCTCTGCACCTGTCTGTTCAGCTTCCTTCGAATTCCTTCCAAAAATCCCCTCTCCTCCCCCACCACACCTAGCACTTCCTCGTTTGTTTTCCTTTCTATAAACTTCACCTTCTTCATCTTTTTTCGCGCACACATTTCAAAAGCCTCTAATCTACGCATATCATCCTCATTTAATGATCATGGAACAGGGCCGTACATAACTACATTCCATATCAAAGCTTTAACGAAACTGGCATCCTTACTCAACCTCCCTGTCATCAAATCCCTTTTCCTTGTTAAAGTTTCTTTGCCTAAAGCAATTCCTCTTTTTATGTCCCTATATCTTTTGACCATTTTCGTCCAAAGAACTTCCAAGATACGTTTAATGTTCCACCTGCAGTACTTTTTGCACTCCTACAGGTATTATGACGTTTAGCATAGCCTCTCTCTTTCTGGGAAACAGCATAACCTTTGTTTAAATTAAATGAATTCTCATTTCATATATATCACACTGAATTTCCAATGCAGACAAGGAATGCTTGCAACCCTTTGGTGACTTATTAAATAAAGCTTGATCATCTGCAAACGTAATTGATTTTATGAATTGTCCACCGATTTTAATTTTTACCTCCAGTTCGTCCCATGCCTCTGTAAACATTCCTCCATTTTTACGTTGAATGGAAAAGGTGATAGTGGCCAACCTATCTTAATCTCCTTCCTAATACTGCCCACCCTAACTCTCCGTCCTCCACCCATACCTGAGCTCTCTCTCTGAGACGTGCACAGGTTGTGGAGAAATCTCCTATCCCTTCAATCTACTCCTATTTTCTGCAACACATTCAATAGTTTTTTCCCTATTCACTTTATCAAATGGCGCTTTCGAAAACTATGAAACAGGCAAATACATCCTCATTGCTTTGTATGCTCCTTTCTTTTATTGACCTATTTACTGCAATGATACCGCGTGTGCCTCTCCCCTTCCTGAAACCTAACTGATCATCCCATAGGTAATCATATTCCCTGCTCTCCATCCTCAAGCTAATGATCTTGAGAAACACTCTAGCTCCGTTTGAAGCTAAATATATTTTTCTGTAGTCCTCAAATGATGTATCTTCTTCCTTTTTAGGAATAGGAACTAACACTGATCTGACGGAGTGTTCCGGCTCAATTCCTCTCTCATAAATGCCACTGATTAGTCCACGAGAAATCTACCTTCCACCTTTCCCTTAAGCCGTAAGTATTACCGGAGGAATGTTTTCTATACCAAATGGCCTAATTTCATTTTAATACCCTTAATGCGTTTTCTGTCTCACCTTCAAGTAAGACTGGACCATAGCAATCTTCATTTACGCAATATTCTCCTTTATAGCCAGCATTGCTGGCATAAGTTGTTTACCGTAGATTATCCATTTATATGTCATCAATCTCTCTTGTATATTTCCTGTTTCAATTAATATTTTTTCAGGCTTATTTTTGCTTGTTAACACAGTTTCCCTTCAGCTTCCCGACAGTGTTTTTGTTATACAGCCCAACAATTTCGCCCCTCCACTTTGAATTTTCCATATCCTCGCACTGTCCATCATAGAAATCGTGGGATGAATAATTGAGGTGGTTTTTAGTTGCCTTCCCCAATAGTGTTTTTAAAGTGACACCTTCTCTCAATTTCCTCCCCACATGGGCCAGACGCCTTTGCAGCCGCCTCACTGAGGAACAGACGCTGCGCGCACTACCTTTCGTCTGGCTCCTATCCTACGATCTCTCGGGCATAGGTGACTCTACCAAGAGCATTTATCGTTACTCTCGCCGGAGCAGTTTTAGGGGCCATGGGAACGCACAAGCCCTTCCACCTCGTCAAGGTTGTCGTCCATAGGAGAGTTGGCGGCATTTACGTAAAAAACATAAATTCGGGCTGTAACTTTCCTGCCTGTAATTTCATAAATAATATCATACTACGCAAGCGAGTTATTAATATGCATGTTAATTGACGGACTGATTATACCGTCTAACGCGAATTCAAGCGTTTTGAGGTTTCGCTTAACAACAATGGAGGTGGATGGCAGTGGAATCTAATTTGCAGATTCATCAATTAAATGAACAATTTATGGAGAGATTTAGTAAAATTATCACTGTCGGAAATTATCTGAAATGGAGTTGTTCACAAGGGAATTATATTGGCAGCGATATTGTATCGAAGCGAACTTGACATAGGAGCAATATTTTCTGTAAATGTAGAGTAAAACACAAGTGTGTTATGAGAAAAGAGACGAGAAGTGATTGAGAAGAGGAGGAGGTGGGCGGAGGAGAGGACGACGGACGGATGGGAGTGGTACTTTTACTTCTAGCTCATTGTGCGAGTTATACAGAATCATGAGCTTGAAGCTCTTTACAAAATATTCCTTGGTTAACATTCTTCCATAGGCAGCGACAGAGAGAGAGAGAGAGAGAGAGAGAGACGAAACCCTTCATTTTTCGGTTATAACTAAAATGGATCCTATAATCATGGCATAACGTGGAATGCAGACAAAAAAATCGAATGGCTCTTTAATTGAAATAATTCATAATAAGCAGCAGGATAGAAGCAATATTGTAAAGAAATGTAAATTTCTAACTACTCCTAGCATGTAGAGAAATCGACATAATTTTCCGATACATTATTTCACATGGTTTCTTCGAAAAATGAGAATTATTGAGACTCTGAATCGTAATATTTTATCCAAACATTAGGAAAGGTCAAATTTATTTGCTAGTTCAAGAGAACGTGCGTTCGTTTTAATTCGGTGAGCCAACTACCGACAGACCGACAAGCATTTTAGACCTGGGTCTCTGGATAAGCAGGAGACATTAGAGGCAGAGGCGTCTAAGGTTTTGTGTTAAAATATTACACCCTGGATGAAACAAAGCAATTTAAATACAATATTTACAAATTGAGACGGATAGAAACGATAGACGGATAAATATGCAACGAAAAATCAGTGTGGAATTTTTGCAATATCCCGTATATTTTAAGCGTGAAAGCAAAGGATATAAGTACTGTTTTCTCCCGCCTCTCTACCCCCTCCTCCGACCACCTTCTTTCCCCTACTTCTTTCTCGACTTCCGAGCCCTTTTTTTCTCTCATAAACTACTAGCATGGGAAACATTTTCTAACCCGTTCAGCTTAGATCTAGGTTGGTCCTGTGAGTATCGCGGCTTCACATCACGCACACTCACTCCTGAATTTTCCTGCACTCTCTTCTGAGATCGTTCGAAGACGAAGGGCTTTTCAAAGAAAATCTTGAACCGCTCAGTCTAAAAAAACTAAATATTTGTTTATTTAGTAAGAGTTTGGTAAGTTATTAAAACACAAGTGTGCCGAGGGAAAAATCTCCGAAGGGGAATGATGGAAAAACACCTGCTTCAACGGAGTGACGAGTTCTCTTTGTTTGGGTCGGACATGAGAAACTCCTTCCTTCTTACTGAAGGCTAAATTTGTGAGGAAATTTGAGGAAAAATTGAGGAAATTCATGAAAGAGATTTTGGAGAATAAAGAGTAAATGAACACGTATTGAATGCTATAAAAGTGATCTATGTAAATAAAAAAGGAGTTAAATGTACCTTGACAGATAGAGACTGATTTGAAATGATTCACATCGTGGAACAAAGGTTTGTAATCATGCCATTTCCATACCATTTTTAGGAGTAAATGTGTTACAAACGGATGAATAAAAAGTAAGGGTAATTGCTGGACTGTATTATGTCTAATCTTGACAAGTCGGGTGTAGTTGTTGGCTGAGAGCACAAGCTTACAAGGATCCAGGGTTAGCTTTCATGGGGCAACATATAGAATGAAATCGAGGATAAATGATGGTAAAATGAAAATGGTTGTACTTGATTAGGAGAACGGAAAAATGAATACATTAATAAGTTAGTCAAAGAAACCGTTGAATGCGTGAATGATTATATATATCTTAGAAACATATTTGTATCACATGGAAGAATGAAAGAAGATACTAAAAACAACATAACCATATATTAGGCCATTTATGATGGCATTTGATCTGCTCATCTTCTTTTTCTCTCCGATCTCCCGTTCCCATTTTTGTCTTTCGGTAACAATATCTAAAAAAGAAGCTTATTTATGTCAGCAAAAAAACAGGGAACAAAAATATACTTACCCCATATGGGCATTGGCATGACATGGAAACTTGGGTTTACAAGGATAAATAATGATCAAATGCAATGGGTTTGGGGTACTTGAGCAGCTTTTGTGATGAAAATAGAGATAGTTTGAGGAATGAGTGGGCCACGCAAGAATTAGGATTGAATACAGCGCTGCTAGACAGATGATCTAATAAGACAGATTATTATTATAGACAATTATTACTATAGAAAAATGATCTAATAAGAAAAAATACAAGGTTATGCCGGTTTTTTCAAGTAGAGAGAATAGATTAGAGTCAAATCTTAAAAGAGCGACGTTATTTAATTAGAGCTATCATAATGCAAAGCTATGAGAGGGTGGGATTGGCCGAGAATGTCATGTGTCATATCATGAGAATATTTGGTGAAGTCTAGGGAAGGAATACTCGAGGCAATTTTCAAGGTAGTGAATATTTGACACTTTAGAAATGTAAGAATGTCTGTGAATCAGCGTAGCGTGAGGGTCGTCCAAAATCAGTTGCTGCCCCAGAAAACATTGATGCTGTGCAAGAACTAGTAAAGGAAGATCGTCATGTGGCTTATCGTGAGATTGAGGTATCCTTGGGGGTTAGTTTGAAGAGCATCAATAAGATATTGCATGAACATTTAGCTGTGAAAAAATTGGTTCGAGTTGGATCCCGCATAATTTGACAAAAGCTCAAAAAGGTGCTCGTGTCAATTGGTGCGAAGAAATGCTCAACAAATACAATCACGGAGCATCAAAAGCTATGCACAACATGTACACAGGTGAAAAATCTTGGATCTATGCGTATGAGTCCGAAACAAAACAGCAATCCACTGTATGGGTTTTCCAAGTCGAGCCAAATCCGACAGAAGTGATTCGTGCACGAAGCACATCGAAGCAAATGATCGCCTGTTTCTTTGTAATAACCGGATATGTGGCAACCGTACCGTAAGAGCAACGTAGAACCGTGAACTTTGAATGGTACACGAGCATTTTTTTGCCAGAAGTGCTTGGTGAGATACTGAAAAAGAAGCGGCAACGAAGGATCATTCTTCATAATGTCAATGCAGACTCTCACAGATCGGCTAAAATAACTACCTATTTGACTGGCAAAAACGTCGAATTGATGAGTCATCCTCAGTTCAGCCCTGATTTAGCATCAAATGACTTCTTTTTGTTCTCGTTTATCAAGAAAAAATTGCGTGGCCAACGTTTTTCGATGCCTGAAGAAGCCTTTAATGCACCCAAAAACCATGTTTTGGAGTTACCTCAATCAAATTGGAAAAATTGTTACGAAAACTGGAACGAGCGCATGCAAAAGTATATTGATTATCATTAAAGTACTTCGACAAATAATGAAGCCATTTTCAACAATAAATTACTTTCTTTCCATTATTAGGCTGGAAATATAAATAGAAACCCTCGTATTTCCTCGTTTGTTTTCCTTTGCGTTCATTAAACCTTCACATTAAACCACCACAATCACATTTTTAAAGTCCCCAATTAACGCTTATCCTCTTTCCCCGACGTCCAATCTCCCTAGTCTTATAAAACTACTCTCCGTATCCAAGTTTAACTAACCTTTCCTTTGATTCCTCACTCAAGGTTCCTGTTATAAACTCCTCCCTATTTGTAACTTCTTTGTCATGAGACCCTTATTTAGGGATTTTAGTTTGGTAATACGATATGGGACTAAAATACCGAGGACCATTAAACAGAAGGATGGTCTTCTCTTTTATTCTAAGGTCTTCACCAAAGAGTTCCTCTATGTATTCCTTCCATCTCTCTTGAAACTTCAATGGCTCAAATGACGCTTTTCCTGACTTATCTTTAATTATTTTCACGGGTTGTCCCTTCTTACTTCCTAACAGTACTGTTCAGAACCTCAATCTCGTCCTTATTATATTTCCCATTGTCCCTTAGTATCTTTGCGTTAAATTTTTCTATCTCCTTCTCTCATCTACCTTTCCAGCCATCTCGTCCGTAATCAATGGTTTCCTGGTCCATTTTTTCCTATTGTTTCGTTTACTGCTACTAATATCCTTTTTTGATATATTTCCATTTTTCCTCTAAGGTACCGATCTCTCTTTCCTTACTCGCAATTTTCTCTGAAACCTAATGGTACTCCTTTCTTATAATTTCTGTAATTGCTTCTGTATTTCATTTCTTAAACCGTATTCACTGTTTATCTTATTGAACTGGACGCAATACTTCATAATTACTTAATTTTGATCCTAGTCCACATGCGCTCCCGGGAAAATGAGCCAATTGATCAGTCTGTTCCTAAATCTGTGCATAACCATGATATAATCAAATTGATATCTTCCTGAATCCCCGGGGATGGGCACAGAAATGACCCCATGATAAGCCAATCTTTTTACGGACCATTCTGAGTGTACATTCCTCGACTCCCAAATTTTAAAACCGCTCCTTGGCTCAATGCATTGTTGAGATCCTCATTCTCTGCTCCCTGCATAGATAACCTCTTTCCATCTTCGTCATTAACTACTCCTTTTTCGTATAATTTCCGCCTTATTAATATATATAAATATATATAATACAAAATTATTAATATAAGAAAATAACTTCACCACAGCATGCAAAATAATATCTTGATATCAGGCATTCCGCCTGATTATCTGCCCGTCTAGGTCTTCCAGAGGACCCCATAACAAAAGCCATGTTCTGAAATGAAGAGAGCCATTATTGCTCCCACCAATTGCTCCCACCATTATTGCTCCCACCCATCTCATTCTTTAGCTTATCATTTTCCAACCACCCACGATGCAAATACTGCCTACTTCTTTGCCCAACGATCTCTTCGCAAACAACGAATCCTCATTCAAAGCTAATCTACACCACACACATGTGCAAAAAATGTCATTTACTGCCTTCCATGTAACTTCAGTGCTTCTCGAATTCAGTGCGAAGGGTATGGGATGAGAATCAAAATTAATAAAACAAAGGCTATGCGATTTTTTAGAAAGAAAAAGGCTAAGCTAAACATTAAAATAGGAGGGCAAAAACTAGAGTAGGTAGAACACTTTACGTATCTCGGTAGTGTTTTGGACCAACACGGTCAAAGTAGTAGGGACGTAAGGAGAAGAATTGCGCTAGGCAAGAGGCTTTCACAAGGAGTAGGGAGTTCATGACAGGGACGTTGAGTAAGGATGTTAAGAAAAAACTCGTAAAAACTTTGATATGGAGCGTAGCTATGTACTGTGTGGAAACGTGGTCATTGAAACAGGAGGATAGACGTAGATTGGAGGCTTTTGAAATGTGGGTGTGGAGAAGAATGGAGAAGGTGAAATGGACAGAGAAGAAAACAAATGAGGAAGTACTTGGTATGGTGGGCGAAGAGAGGGGTTTGTCGGGAGAAATCCTATGGAGGCAGGAAAAAAGGATGAAAAGAGTATTGACCGGCAGTGCTATATTGAAGACGGTAATAGAGGGGAGAATGTAAGGCAAACGAGGAAAGGGCAGGGACAGGATAGGGATGTTGGACGGGATGAAGGGAGGAAGGAAGTCCTCAGAGATGAAGAGGGACCTGATGTAGAGTAGGATGTTGTGTTTTGCTAGGGGTCACAAATTATTTAATTTGTAATTATGTCCATCCAAAAACCTACCTTAACCGGTTTATTACCTAATAATATATATATATATATATATATATATATATATATATATATATATATATATATACAGGGTTCGCCCGGAAAATAAGTGTACTGAGCTCAGGAAAAAAAATGTATAAACTTTTTACATATCTTAAGCTAATATTCCTCAAAATAGGACCCTTGTGATTCGATACACTTGTTCCAGCGGCGTTCCCATTCCTGGAACGCTCCCGCGAAGGCATCATCGGGAACCTCTCGAAGACACGTCGTCACGGCCTCTTTGACGGCGTCCAAAGTCCCGTATCGCGTTCCTTTCAAACTCCTCTTTATCTTCGGGAACAGAAAGAAGTCCGGTGGTGCCAAGTCCGGGCTGTAGGGCGGGTGCGGCAGCGTTGCCACGCCGTGCTTGGCCAAGAAGTCCGACACGACAAGCACGGTGTGAGACGGCGCATTGTCGTGATGCAGCCGCCAGATGTTTTTGATCGCTGGCCAGACGCGGGCGACTCGTTTTCGAAGCCTGTCGAGCACTTGGACGTGAAATGCAGCATTTACAGTTTGTCGTTCAGGTACAAATTCGTAGTGGACGTCTCCCCTTTTGTCAAAAAAGACAATGAGCATCGCCTTGATCCGAGATTTGCTCATGCGAGCTTTCTTTTGACGGGGTGATGATGGGGTGTGCCACTCCGCACTTTGTCTCTTCGACTCCGGGTCGTACTCAAAGATCCACGTCTCGTCACCCGAAACAACGTTCTCTAAAAAATGTGGATCATTTTTGCAGTGATCCGCAAGTTGTGTCGCGATTTCCAAACGATTGAGTCTTTGATCATCACTGAGCACTTTCGGCACCAACTTTGCACAAATATTTCGCATCTGTAATTGCTCCCTAATAATCTCGTGCACTATTGTTTTTGGCACATTACACTGCTCTGCTATCATCCGAACACTAAGACGACGAGCAGAGTTCAGTACATCGCGAACTTTTCGCACATTTTCGTCGGTGAGTGTCGTTGATGGGCGTCGTGGCCGTGGTTCGTCGTAGACCTCTTTTCTGCCCTCCACGAACATCTTGTGCCACCGAAAGATCATGTTTCTGGACATGGCTGACTCCCCGTAAGCCTGGTTAATCATACCGACAGTTTCGGTAGACGATTTCCCAAGCTTTACCGCAAATTTGATGGAATAACGCTGCTCCGAAAACGTCGGCATCGCGTTCCGTGACGTGGGTCGAGCGTGGAGGTTCGCGTTAACAGAGCTCCTCACTACACCACAGCTCAGAGCCGACTGCCTTTTTCAGCGTCGCTTGCCAACATACCCCCCTCCAATCGCAGCCCGTCAGAGCGGTGCTAGGCGCGCCTGGAGCGGCGCGCCCAGCCCAGGAGTCAGTACACTTATTTTCCAGACGAACCCTGTGTGTATATATATATATATATATATATATATATATATATATATATATATATATATATATATATATATATATATACGAGGGTCATCCGGAAAGTAGTACCCGTTCGTGCCGCATGAAGTGCTGACGACGC